>NC_135894.1:38838845-39505771 GCF_964194155.1 Cetorhinus maximus
TGGACAGTTAAAGTTGCTTAGGTTACCTAGCTGCTAGAAAGCCAACAGAAATCGGTCGCCATGCATGTTAACCTGCTCCACCGAGCAAGACAGGACGGGCCGAAGCTGGCAAGGTCCTTTTTCACATGTGAATATCAGGTCCTGATGATGTCATCAGGCCCCAGTTGCAATTTTAACTAGTGGCCTAAGTCTAAGTGGCTTTCTGCAAGGTGAAAACAGCAAGAAGAGGAGGCAGACCAGAAGAGGCATTTCCTAATGCTCCAGTGGGGGAGTATTAGGAATGCAGTGGCCAGATTCCCACCCCACACCCCCACCCCTCACCTCCCTGGTTGGGGGTACCCTACAAGCTAGGTTTTCCAGTCAGCTGGCAGGATCTAAATTAAACCCATGCTTCAATCTTGGACAAGGGGATGCAGTTCCAGCTGACCTTTCTACCCACCAGCCAGTGTTAAAATTAGGACCTGCGGGTGCAATGCTGTGGAGACAACGTTGGTCTTGGCCACCAGTTGGCGAGTTGGTGAGATCCCTGTGTTGCCTTTTTTGGGAAGACCTGTTACATCTTGTGCCACTCAGGTACATGCCAGGTCAGAGGCGGGCCTTCCCCCAGGAACAAGGACTCTGGGGTGGAAGTCCTACCCACGGAGAGCTGCTGGTCAATCACAGTCCAGCAGCTCTTCTGTACTCAGCAGCTCCCCCAGGAGGTGGTGGCTGCTGCTGGTACTACACTCACCTGAGCCTCAGATCGAGGAGGGATGCAGGGTGAGTGATGGCAGGAAGGGGGTCACGGGGTGGGGGTGGTGGGGGTCAGCAGCAACAAGGATACAAGATTCCTCCCTATACTTTGTTGGTAGCTGTGGGCAAATGCCATCTGTGTAATGTCTGGCTAGTTAATTAGTTATTAGAGACACTGGGCCTGATTTTCCTCTGCCATACCCCTCAAGTCTGCCTATTTTTGAAGTAGACAGTGGAAGAAAATGTGCATGAACCCAGCATGCAGGCTCTCTTCCCTTGCCTAAAGGTTTTGGGGCATCCCTGAGGGGGCAAAGTACTTGCACCTACAACAGGCACAAGTGTTGGGTGGCTATGTGAATGAGGTGGAAGGGCTTACCAGGCAGGGCTTCCCACCTCATTTTCTTCCACATACATTGGGAAAACATCAGTTTAGAGGGACACCGTAAGAAATTGGAGGTTGTTCTTATGCCTGATCCCATCTGGTCGGAGAATGAGAGGGGCAGCAAACCGAGGTAGTTCTCAAAAGAGAAATCAAGTTCTTTCCTATAGGCCCTAAGGTTTCTTTATTATGGAGGCTTTCTGCCTGCTGTTATTAAACAGTAACTAGAGGTTTCTGTACGCAGAAACCATTAACAGTTTCTCAACAGTAGGATTTTGATTCCCAATTCTGGATGCAGCCCTTGCACCAATGAACAGATCTACACTTGGAGAACATAATGTCAAATAGGGCAAATAGCCTGAATCCAGAGACCCAGTAAGGTCAGGTCATGAGCACACCTCAATTGCTATTTGCTGAACAACAGAAGGAAAACCAGCGCCTCTGTTTGTATTATCAAAGAAACATGGAACTGTACCTTGGGCAGTATTGCATAAAGAGAGCATCATATGGAAGCCAACAAAGGCAAGGGTCTAGACAGGAGATTCAGTGAAAGTGAACAGTCATGCAAAGAAATGTTTCAACAGTTTGATTTCTGTTGAGAGTTAGCACAAGGTGATATACCGAAGAACAGGAATGAAGAGTGTATTTATTGTTTGTATTCAGTGTTTTTCATTGGCCTGTTTAATGTTCAATAAATTTGTGAAGTGATTTGTGGCCTGAGCCATGTTTTGACAGTGAGTAATCCTCCACACCTGCCGAAGCTGAGAAGAACACTTGGCAACGGTAGAGTGCAGTGACAAAAGGCTCTCTATTTGATTCTGCACCTCAGAGCTCACGTAGATCCTGGACAGGTAAAGGCAAACCCTGGTTCATGGGAGTAAGGTCCACTTACAGGAATGATCAGTAACACTGAATTCAAGGGGTGTGAAAACCCAAAAACAAATGATCACTCTGTCCATCTAGATCATAAAAATGTGAGATATTTCCAGTAATGATTTATATTTGGTAAACAGTCTGTGCACATTTCTGCCATTCCAACCCTTTTACAGTAATTGGTAAACCAAAGTGTGTTTACCAGCTATGTTCTCTGATTTTCCTCACCTCTATGTTTTTGCTATCTCCTTTTCACTGTTTTCTCTCTCTCTCTCTCTGTCCATGTGCTTGTCCCTGATCGCTTAGCCTTTCACATTTGCTATTTCACCTCATAATTTTTCCTAACTTGTTTGTTTCCCTCACCACATGTACATCTTCTCCATCATCTGACTATCATCTGTCTCATTGTCCCCTATCTTTTTCTAATGGGTTAACTGTGCTCACTGTTGTCAGTCAAAACCTAATGTGTAAATAAATAAATTCACACAGAGAGCCTAACGGTCTGCAGATTCCTTTAGAATGCATCACCGACATACTAAACCAGAAGTCACTTCCCCTTTTCAATAAAAAGGACAATAAAGGTACGAGCATGATTTATAAAAAATACATACACCTGAATAAATAAGTGTGTATTTTTGGTTCAAACCGTTGCAATGTTGATTAATGAAGGTTTACAGTAAACAAACCACTCATCATACAGCCAACATAGTTCACACATTTGCAATCCGTTCCCTATTTAGTGGTTTATTTTCCACCGTGTCCTAATGGGCTAATCCCTTTCTTTCTCTATTTAGGGTTCAGGACCATATTCTAGTCTCCACTCACTGGGGCTGTCTGCAGATGAGCTCGAATCCTTCACCTTCTGACTCAGAGATGGGAATACTGCCACTAAGCCAAAGGCTCACTCCAATCTCCATATTAAGATCCCTATATTATCCTACTTTCAAAATGTATTTCCAGTGAAAAATTTTAATCAATCCATATTAGCAGATGAGTATGACATCTTGCATTTAAATAAAGCCTTTAAATCCTCCCTAAGCATATCTAAAAGCACAAAACAATACTTGGAGAAAAGTTGGGGAGCTGAACCACAAGGAAGGATGGAGGAATTTACCACAAATCTGCCTTAAATTAAGTGAGATTGCAGCAGAGAATGTCAGAAAATGTTGATAGGTGAGACCAATCTGTGCCTGACTGTTTTTGCTCCTTGCCAGGGCAGTCACTGCCCACTCCTTCCGCACCAAACACATGTGAATGGCACAGGTGCAAGGCCTAGGTTCCTGCCAGATCTCCCTGCACTCCACCTTACTGCCACATCCCAGGCCAGAAATCATTTCCGCTCTTCAATGAAATGGACAATAAAAGTACAAGTATGATTTATTTAAAGTCAGATCTTTAAGTGCTGCAGCAGCGTGCCTGAGGCCACACTGCTGGAATTTTCTGATTGATACTGGCTGGCTCCCTCTTGATGGCAGAAATTGTGCCAGGAGCCCATTTCACATGTCTACTGAGCCCTGACCCGGTAAAATGGATTCGGGTTGAAGCAGGTATAGGGGGGTGAGCAGACATATTGTCCTTGGCTCAGGCAGTTCAATAACCACATGTGATTAAATATTGGTATGTTCACTTTTTGGTTTTACCATCCACCGCGCATGGCGTACAAATCACAGTAACCCAACTTGTTTGCTATAAATAGTGGGGACAGTAGTAGTTGCTTTAATTTTTAATGACATTTACTTATTTTGTATCTGAACTCTTAGAAACTCTTTAATTAAAGTCAGTTTCTGACGAGCTAGCAGACAACTTACAGCTATTTTAGGCTCCACAAGCATTATGTACCATTGGAAGAAAAAAATGTCTCTCTTGAAACGAAATTCATAAAATCCCAACAAAAATTCATAACAGTAGCCAATGGAAAACATTATTGTAAAACTGGAAAACATCCTTTAAAAGCTCCGTTCCCTCATGGAGCTTCCTTCAGCTTACTACAGGTGGGCAAAGAGAACATGCAGCACAATTCTATTCCAAACAAACAGCAAACTGCACTGGGATTCATTTAAATCTAGTGTAATATTTAAATGAAAATGTGTCTCAATTTTGGTGAGAAAATTTTAGGGCAATCTTAATGGCCTGCCAGAAAACTATACTCAACAGTGAAGTGGCACCAATCTGGCCGGCTATGTAGATCTGGACTTATTTTTCCTGTCTGCACAACCTAACCTATTTCTGTGCCTTAGGGATCTGAAATTCTCTATTGCCCAGTAGAGACCACCTCTGACTCACGTTAACTTTTATCTTTCATCAGCCATTTCATCTATTAATGCAATAGCACTAAGGAAGCACACCAGAATGGTATTCATGCTTTGACTACAACAGATGCAGGGATTCAGGCAACAATATATAGCTCGTTGTAAAGTGAGGCACTAGCTCACATGATGGTATAATGTCCCATCTTGTATGCTGCACAGGTCATAACAGTTGCATCCTGACTTCAACTTACTTTCAATATTTAACACAGAAGTTATCAAATATACTTAAATGTCTCTCTGCATCTTTGACCTTTCCCCCAATTTCTGTGATTCACTCCTATTCATTCATAAGGAATGCTAGCTTTAAACAACCAACAGCAAAACATTTTGGAAAAATGAGTGGTGCTTTCATCTGGCAAAAATTCTCCTTAACCACACTTCTGACACATTGCACGTGTGTCTGCCACAGGACATGACTTTGTGTTTCAAATTGAAATCATAAGCTCAGGATCTACAGCTGTGCCAAGGCTGTCATAAAATTATACATTAGACAGCAATAGAGATTATCAACTATGTTAAATTCTGGCATCAGGCAGATCACAGCTTTAAGAAGCAAACTCCATCCCAATTGGATTTTCACCCCCTGAAGAGTATGTTTTTCACATGTGCCTCAAGTAGAATAGAGATATGTATTTTCACATTATCCATCATTCAGACAGTAGTACATTAACACTGAAGTGCAGAATTGTATGAATCATATTGAAACACTGGTGCAGATTGTCTTGCAATCATGTTGGTTTGAAATAGAAATAAGTGAATGAAGTACATTAAAATACTTCACTCTGATTACTCCAGGGATACTTGGTGCTAATGTTATTAATGTCAGATTTTAATAATCTGAACCCCAGTTTTCTGTCACAGATTGTTAAAATAAATTGACCTGATTGTCATTCATATAATATCCCTCAGACAGAACAAGAGCTGATGCTAAATATATTAAATACAACAGTGACTAGATGCCAAAAGTACTTCATCAGCTGTAAACCTCTTTGGGACATCTAGAGTTTGTGCTATATCAATGCAAGCTCTTTCTTTAAGTGTTTGTAATTAATATTTACAGCCCATTATATGAAGTAAACCGCAACATAATTGTAACTTGTACAAATAGTGAATGAGCTCCTGATAAATGATACATCGATCTTAGCCTTGGAAGTTTCAATTGACCAGTATCCACAGCCTTTTGCAGGAGTGCGCACAGGGTCATGGCAACCATTAAGGAAACTAGGCAGTTACCTGGGGCAGCAAAATTTGGTGGGGATAGGGCAGTGGCAAAAAACTGAACTGAAACAACATAAAACTTTAACATGATATGAACGACTTTCAGTGCCGATGTTTCCACAGGTGCATTTGAAACTCTAGAATTTTCTGAAGCAGCTCTTTCCCTGCCCCACTCATGCCCAACACATGCTCGTTAAACTTCCAATGACAGCAAACCCATCCCCTCTGTGCTCACTGATCCACCAATTATAGTTTCCCCTCCCCCTCCGTGCTTGCTGGTCCACCATCAAAACCTCTGCTTCCCCTTCGTGCTCACTGACCCACCAATCAAAACCTCTGCTTCCCCTTCGTGCTCACTGACCCACCAATCAAAACCTCTGCTTCCCCTTCGTGCTCGCTGATCCACAAATCACAGCCTCCCATTTCCCTCCGTGTGCTCACTGACCATCCAATCATATATTTCCTTTTCCTTGACCACCCACCCCCACCACCCCCCCTCCCCCAACCCTGCATGTGCTCACAGATCCTCCAATCAGTTTCCCTCCTTTCCTATTCTCTGCCACCAGTCATGTCAGTTACTTAAGAGTTCTGCACTTTCAACCAAATCAGAAAGTTTCTGGGTAATTTTGTGGTGATGTGGGTGTTGAGGTCTCGCGAAAGATGCAGGAGTGTGCGAACTGAGTGAGAGGTGCTGAGGGAACATGGTGCTATAGAACAGTGGGAGACTGAGACTGGAACAAGGGCAAGTCGCAGATAACAACTACCCATGAGCTTGACAATTATTAGTGGAGAGTGGAACAAGTGTTAGCACCATTTTACTGAATTCATTTTCTAAAGTTAATTGTGGGGTGAGGGACGCAAGGCTGAAGGTTCACTTGGGGCACCTAATACTCCTACACCAGCCCTGAGAGAGCTGCACATTTCTACTTTCTTCCTGACTTCACTCCAAAATGGCCTAACTCTAATTTGAAGATAGTGCGCCCTTGTTCTAATTTCTCCCACCAGAGGAAATAGTTTCTTTGTATCGGCCCTCTCGAACACCTTCACCATTTTAAACAACTCAATTAAATCTGACCCCAACCTTCAAGGAAACACAAAAGATCTGTCTTCAGAATTTAACCTTTTAAACCCTGATGAATCTGCAATGTACGCCTTCCAAATCAGGCATTTTTTTCCTGAGGCTCAGTACCCAAAAGTGAATGCAGTACTCTAGAAGGAGGGTGGCCAAGGCTGTGCTCTATACAACTGAAACATCACTTCCTTGCATTGAACCTTCGTAAGGCAAAGGCTGACATTCCATTATCCTAATGAAATCTATATTGTTGGTCTTCAAAAAATCTGAAAAAAACCAACTTACAATTATTACCTGCCTTTCACGACTCAGGATATCACAATGTACTTTTCAGCCAATTAAGTACTTTGATAGTGTAGTCACTGTTGTAATGTAGGAAACACAGCAGCCAATTTTTCTATAGCAAAGTCCCACAAACAGTGATGAGAAAACTGATCAGATAGTCTGTTTTGGTGGTGTTAGCTGAGGGATAAGTATTGTTGAGGACACTGAGAGAACCCTGATCTTCAAATAGTGCCATGGGATCTTTTATATCCACCAGAGGCAGAAGATGGATTTCAATTTATTGTTTCATCTTAAAGGTGTCACTTCTGACTGTCCAGCACACCATTAAAGAGTGGGCAGCTGCCAGGTTTTCCAGCTGCATGAGACAGACAGATACCAGAATGTGCCCAGAGTGACACCAGCGCCCCTTGGGCCCAAAGGGAGGATGAGCAGGAGCGGGTGGGCGTGCAGCCGATCGCCACCCGCAATCGGCTGCACGCCGCCATTTTACGTGGACGGGCCAGTTAAGGCCCGCTCAGCATGATGCACGCGAAAGACGCCGAAATCTCCCTGAGGCGCAGAGCTGCCTCAGGGAGTTTAATTTCATTTTGAAATGTGGCACTGTCACATGAGGGGACATGTCAATGAAAAAATTTTTTGATTTATAATTCCTTCATGAAACCTCATCCTACCCGTGGATGAGTTTCCATGATAAATGCGAAGGCCGCCTGGGCTCTTCGCCTGCCCGCCAACCTTAATGTTGGACGGGCAGCTCCCTTAATTATTTTAGTTAGTTTTTAAATGGCCTTAATAGGCCTTTGTCAGTTCGGCGGGTGTGCAGCCGACTTCGGTGCGTGCCCGCCGAACTGAAAATCTGAATGACGCGCGGTTACATCGGGCCTGACGTCACCGCGTGTCATTTTACCAGTCGGTGAGCGGGGCCCACCCTCACATGCCGACCCAAAGATTCTGGCCCAGGTAAATCAGGTTTCTTCCCACTGGTTCTGCAAATGCAGGAGAACATTAACAGGGGCAACAAGTCACATGCATGTCTGGACCATTTCTACTAATTTAAAACATAAGAAGAGAGTAACGCCAAGTACATTTATTAAGTACTATCAGAATGTTTTAAACTGACCGGTTTATTGGATAACTCTGCTGACCTGGTTGCTTGACAAGATGAAGCTTTATTAGAACATTCTGATTTGTAGATGAGTCAGTTTAGCAACACAGTAATGCATCAACGGAAGTGATTGGAAAAGCAGAGTTTATTTGTATATGATTCAGAATTTTGCATTTCTTTGGGGAGGGAGGTCAGAAGGTCAGATAGACATTTTTGGTAAATAAGCAGCTACTTCATTTCATTGGCTGGTGTAAGCTTGACTGATGGTTATTTTCAGCATTTTGCACTTCACAAGTACAGTGACTATATGAGGCGGTGGGTTAACATATGGGGTTTCATTTACAACGTCAGGTCTCAGTCACCTGGTGCAAACTGTGTTTGAACATTCACTTCACTGGTTCAAATTAATTGACATAATTATTCATAATTGCATACTAGTCAAGTTAAAAGGGTGGAAACCAGTAAAAGGGAATATCACAACCAGGGGACAAAAATTCAAAAAGCTTTTGAGGTTTGATAATCAAGCCCCACATCTCATGTGTTCAGTTTGCTGCGTGTGATTCTTGAGAGGAGAAAGGAGGCAAAGACAAAGCCACATATTTAAATTATTGAAGTGTGATGGCAGGCTGAGTCTCACAAATTAGACCAGGCTCTAACCCTAACATTCACCTCGCACTTGACCTGAATTGGACTAATTCTCAAAGCAAGGTCAGTTGGTGTTTAAGATTTTATTCCCAATAAGCATCTGTCTACGTCCCATGAACATCCTGTATTTATTTCCCTGTGCATTTATGCCTTTTTGCTCAAGTCTTAATTTTCTAAACAACACTCTCCTGCCATCTAGGTGATTGTTCAAGCATTTCAAGTTGCAATGAACAGAGTTGGAGGATGACACTTCCCACAACACTTCAAAAATTGGAATGAGACCAAATGTATGAGGGAACAACATCTATAGGTTCGATAATCCCTCAGGCAATTTGATTGCTCCCACCGATGCACAAGGTAATATTACTGGACTGAGCTGCTAGCAAAAGAGGCTCCTCGCTGGTAGCAAAAACTCATAAAATTGTCCTTTAGACAATCCTATTTACAGACAATGCCAATCTTACCTGAGTATTTCAGAGGGTACATGATTTTTCACCTCTGTTTCGCTGCAGAGGCTATGATTGAGTTATGTATTTACTATGAATTACCTTAGAAACTTAACAATTGGTACAGCTCTCCCCATAGCTGCGCAAGTCATAACAGCTTCAAACTTCTGTACATAGGTTCCTTCCAGGCTATGACGAGGGACATTGATTAGCTGAGCTAGTCTGTAGACTATATTTGTATGGAGCAAATCACTCATACCATGTCTTCCAGGGGAAACAAATTTTATCGCTTTCCTAGAGGAAGGAAGATATTTATTGAAAAGGGTGCAGAACCTTTACCAGCTGGCATGTCTCCCAAGATCCCAGGGTCTTATAGCTGGAAACCATTTTTGCCATTCACACATCAACTTTAGTGCATAAATAAAGAAAGGAATACAACTCCATGGGCATGATTTTTAGCTCAGCGGGTGGGTGCGCGCCTGACCCAAAGTGAAATGATGCGCGGTGACATTGGCCAAGTGTGCCGACGTCAACGCGTAGCCGCGTGATAGTTCGGTCGACACGCATCAGCCTACAATTAAAAGGCCTTTTGAGGCCATTAAGTTATCAATTATGCTGAATTTTTCACTGCCTGTTCAACCTCACGGTTGGCTGGCAGGCAAAAAGGCCAAACGGCCTTTGCATTTCTTTGGAAACCTCATCCACGGGCAGGATGAGGTTTCCAAAATCAAATACAAATAAAATAAAAACTTTAATTTTTCATTAAAAACATGTCCCTGCTCATGTGACAGAGTCACATGAGGGGATATGTTTCATTAATTTTTTGTGCTGTTTAATAATCTTTTCAATCTTTTCTTCATCTCCCTGAGGCAGCCCCGTGCCTCAGGGAGATTATTCAGAGCTCTTTCGCATACATGCGTGAAGTGTGCGCTAGGCCTGCTTGCCCTCCTCCCCCTGCCCGCACAGGCAGTGCTCGGTGCTGCCGCTCGCGTATCATGCTAGACGGGCCTTAATTGGCCCGCCCGTGAAAAATCGCGGAGTGCTGCAGATCGTGGGCAGTGGTTGGCTCCCCAACTGCCCTGCCCGCCCCGCCAATACTGCACGCCAAGGGCAAAATTCTGCCGCATAAATATTCCGCGATTTATGAACACAGAAATGTGATCTTGCCCATTATCCAGAGACCCTACAGTCTACAGTGCCTGCATTATTTAAACGGAATTAAAACCCCAGATAGCAGCAGAGCGCTAATAAAATAAGGGCCATTCCACCACCATCCAAGGACAACATACGGGTATTGAAGGAACAATCATTGCCCATGTACCTCATTGTTAGTGGGGTCAGCAAATAATGAGTTTAAACAGATTTCTTGTCTGGTGAACAGGGATGTTTTGCAAAGCAGACATAAGGCAAAGTGGAGGGACTGAAGGAACGTGAAAGTCACTTATCTTAAGGGTCTGGAATACATTGTTTGGCTACTGTTAATAGAATAAAGTAATTGAAGAGATTAAGTGGATCATATAACCCTGGTGACAGAATCATAGGGAGAGATTGAGGACATCATAAATGTATCTCCTTGGCTCCATGTTATATCTTTAATGTTTACGTTGTGGGTCTTCTGATGTATTGTGGTTTAATGTTAGTTTGCATGGAATGCAAAGATCAAAAGGTAGAATTAGTTTTTGAGTAAACCACTGCAGCACGAAGTCTGGTACTTGATTCCTTACAGTAAATCATGAACTCAATAATAAAGAATCACATACTCATAATGGATTTATGTTGTATGATTTGCCCCTAAGTATCTATGTTGGATTGCATAACATGAGCTTGTTAAAAAAAACGGACCTGATTCTGTGGTAGTTACAGCTGATGTCTGTGTTTAATGCACTGAAACAAATTAGAACAGGAAAGTATTCTAGTACAGTTCCTGATTTGTCCAGGTATTGGAAGCAGCATCCTCGAAATTCAATTGTGCTTAAAAATGATCGCACAACAGAGGAGGGTGTACTCTGTACACACCAGTTCATGTGGTCACAATGACCATGCAAAATTGTGCTGTGTTTGGGTTTTGAAATACAACAGCACTAAATGTCCTATCTGGCTTGATGTAGTCATGTGACCTCTGCCATGAGGCATTCTCTTTATATGCTGCTATTTTACATGAGTTCAATAAAGACCTCTCACTCAGGAAACAGATGACAGAGATTTTGAACACCTTGAATGCACATTTTGAACCCTGAGTGAATGTTACATACAAACGTTATGTATTCAACATTAGAGCTGAAGGTATAAACAAGCTCATTGAACAGTATGTGACTGCCAAAGCACAATTTGCAGAATCATGTGAATTTGGGCAGCCAAAAGATGATCTGATTAAATATCAAATAGTCTTAGGCCTATGAGACCCCTCAGTGAGAGCAAGCCTACTAAAAAAAGAGAAACTTGCACTCAGGAAAGCCATAGACATGTGTAGAAATGCGGAGCTTGTAAAACATCAGTTGGAGCACATGTATGGCAGAGCAGACCAGGAGGTACATTATGCTGAAAGACATTCCAGGCCGAAAGAGCAGAGCAATCGCAGACGAAGGACAGGATGCAAACACTGTGGAGGACATCACACAAAGGAAAAGAAGGATTGCCCAGCGTGGGGAAAACAGTGTTTAAACTACAAGAAGCAGAATCATTTTGCACACAAGTGTTTGGTGAGCAAACAGCAAAACAAGCCTATACAGATGGCCACCGGAGAGATATCAGCAGAAGAGTGATGAAGAACTATAATAATACAACAGGTTTGTTCTGTCAAATCTACAGAGGATAAATGGTTTGTGACTGTTACAATGTTGAGTATCAAGTGAAAAAGAAGTGACAGATAGACACTGGCGTGTCATGCAACATCATGACCTTCACAGACCAGTGCGTAATGTCAACATGGCGATCCAAAACTGAAACACTCAAAAGTGAGGTTGAGGCTATATGATGGCACGATACTCATACCAAGAGGACAAATTAGTCTGAGAGCCCAATGCAATGGCAAGAAGGAAGGTTCAGATCATTGGGATGCAACAGCCACTCATCTCAGCTGGAGAAAGTCTAAAGCTTAGGCTGGTAACCCTAAACGTGCCGACAAAGATTCAATGTGAAGCAGCAGCTCGACATGATCTGGAAGTCAAAGTCCCAGAATAGATGTTGAATCTGACAGACAAGCGCCTTGCTCAAATCAATCCAGCTACCCAACACGACACAACTCTCCAAGTACGACAAGAAGTAGTGATGAAAGGATGGCCTGAGAGCAGCAAGGACACACCTGTGGTCACAAGAGCATTTTGGGCATATCGAGATGAATTGACAGCCCAAGATGGCATCTTGTACAAAGGAAATAGAGTCATCATCCTAAGGTAATGAGAAGAGAAATGCTGAAGCGCATCCATGCAAGCCATCAATGAATCGAATTGAGTCTGAGGAAGGCAAGAGAAGTGCTCAACTGGCCAAACATGAGCATTAAACTTAAAAACCACAAAGGCCAGTACGGTGCTTGTAATGAGCACCAAGCTAAACAAGCTAGAGAGCCATTGATGACACATGACATCCCAGACAAACCATTGATGAAGCTGGGAGTAGAGTTCTTCACCATAGCAGGAACTGATTATCTTATCACCGTCGACTACTATTCTGACTACTGGGAGTTAGATCAGCTGACTTCAACGATGACAGGAGAAATAGTAAAATGCCTGAAAGCACACTTCAGTCAGTACAGCATTCCAGACATTTGATGAGTGACACTGGCCCTCAGTTCACAATGAAGAATTCAGCCAATTCACAAAGGATTGGGAATTGAACACTACACTGCACCTCCTCACTATCCCCAGTCAAAATGGAAAGGCTGAGGTGGCAGTGAAAATCGCCAAAGGAATCATCAAGAAACCTAGCACAGATGTAGACAAGGCAATCCTCGAGTGGAGAAGCACACTGACTGAAGGTATGGAAAGTAGTCCAATCCAAATTACGCCGCATGCAAGCTACTCTTTCAATAGTAATAAAGCTACTAAAACCAGGAGTAGTAACAGGTGTGAGTAAAAAAAATCAAGGTGAAACAGCAGAAAGCCATGTTTAATTTTGCCATAACCATTGCCAGAGCTGAGCATTGGAGAGCCAGTCAGGGTACAAACCTTCAGCCCTCTTAACAGGAAACAGCCCACATGGAAACTTGGGACATGGGTAGAGAAATTGTCACTTCAGTCGCACGCATTGGAAGTGAATGACCAAATATACCAGTGCAACCGCAGGCATATACGAGGGATCTCACCAGCTGTACTGTGTACAGAACTACCATCAATCCCAGAGGTCCACAGGTCCCCAGTAACAACAATGGAACAACAACATGGCAACAAGTACCATGGGAACGACACTCTCTGGATAAAGAACATTGCCCAGACGAACAGCCAATGACAATGCACATGCATACCATTGACCTACATGGTTTAAAGACTATGTAGACAATGCAAGAGCAGAGACTGACTAGTAGAAAAAAACAGTTGTTAATGATGAGATCAGTGGGTAACTTGGGTAACTCACAGTTACACATGATCATGCATACAAATATGTCTTCTGTTCTCTAAGAAAAGAGGGATGTTTGGGTCTTTTGTTCATTATGAAAAGGAGGATGTTTGGGTTTTGAAATGTAACAGTAATAAATGTCTTAGCTGGCTTGCCATAGTCATGTGACCTCTGCCATGAGGAATACTCTCTGCACACTGCCATTTTGCATGAGCTCAATAAACACCTTTTACTGAGAAGACAAGAAGAAAGCACTGCTGTCTTTCAACATGAAACATGCTGGGATCTCAATAAAATGCGATACAGGCATTCAGCCACTACCATGCTACTTATTGGTTACATGCCAGTTTGTGCAGTGCAAGAAATTGGGTGTCCCATGCCCCACTTAAAGGCAGCCAGCACCTCTTAAAGGCCTGGTGTACTGTGACAGCAGGCATAAGGGCAATATTCCCAAAAGGATAAAATGGCTGGAAGGGATACAGAGAAGTAACTCATGCCCTCTGATGTAGCATTGGAACACCTATGCCAGACTGTTGGCAAATAAATGTAGACCCTGTTGCCCAGGGGGCAGAAAGCATGGTATATGCATAATTCCACCATCAAAAGCAAAATAGGTAATCTCTTAGAAAATAGCGGGAAGAGATTTTAAAGAGTTGAATGCAAGGAGCTTAGCCTGCATCACATTGCTTCAACACTGCAAAATGGTTAATGGTCTCAGCAGAGTTGTCAAAGTTAGAATCTTACCTCTGCCTCAATCTTTCTCTGCTCACGCCTGCAGCTCCAGCACTTATAGCACACATGCTTCCTTACAGCACACATCCCCCGCTTCCATTCACTCTCCTATTATTGGTGTAGCATATTTCACTCCATTTCATTCTCTGCTGCACCTCCTACTCTCAGCACTCTTGCAACAAAGGTCAAGGGTGTAGTATAAAGAGTTAACAGATGGGATAAGTTAATGTATGACATGGATGATGATGTGTTATACACAAGAGAGAAAGAGAGAGAGGTTGGAATCATGCCCAGGAGCAACATGCCTACTCTGTAACCTGTTTAGAAGTAGTACTGATAAACAAGTGTTAAGCAGATACCAGAGTATGTCCACAGTCTGTCTACTAACCAAGTCCCACGCCTAGAGTCCACAGGTAAAAGGACGATCTCAGAACAAAGGGCAGGACCCCCTGGCTGGCAAACATATCCACTTGTTACAGCGTTAAAACTCACAGGCGTGGATGGAAGTTGAGAGGCATTCAGAAGCAGGAATGTATAAGTTCTCCATGAATCATCTCAGACCTCTGGCAATCTGGTGGAGGCCCTTTGGTGGCCAATTAATGACCAGTTAAGGGCTGTCTCCCACCCAGCCTCAATTTTCAAGCTGGCGGGAGAAGTTTAGGGCAGGGGGGAAGCCTGAAAAGTGGCCCTGCTCAGGCCTCAGGCAAGCAGGAGTTGGAGAGCCTCCTTTCAACATCAACCCCACCCCCCCTACCCCCAGCACCAGAGTCTGACCCCTCCGGGTGCTTCCTACCCCCCTGGCCTCTCCACCAACACCACTGCCAACCTCTGCCCACCTCCACCCTGAGACCCCCCACACTTGGACTCCCAGGACTTGGACTCTGGGGGCTACTTACAGTCCCAGTCCTGTCCACTGCAGCTTCTAACACTGCTGGGACAAGAGAGCTGCCGGACAATCTGATTGGCCAGCAGTTCTCTGAGGTGGGACTTCCTCCTGAGTGAGGGGCAGAATTCCCATTTCTAGTTCATTAATGCTTGTTGGAGTGTTGCAGGGCAGCCAGTATCAGCGGTGATGCACTCGCCACCAGGAAGAGAAACTCCCACCATCCAAAAAATCCTGGCCCATACCTCTTTAATAGCACGTAAATATTATGGATGAAAACATACACACCATTCATACATTCAAAAAACAGGAAACGTATAAAACTCCCTGATGTGAAAGACAGATGAAGCATAGTATAGATTAGCCAGCAGTAAACAGCATTCCTGAAAATGCTGGTCATTGCCTGAACTCCAATGCTAGACTCCATTCTGCTGCTCACATGTGTTTTGAACATTATTCATTTACATGCAGAAAAATAGGGGGAACCTAAATGCACAATGCATTTCTCTATGACATTTGAGAGTAGACATCAGGTGTGAGAGGAGTGCGGAGTAGGAGTCACTATATGCACAACTGGCTCAAAGACGCTAAGGACATCATGATTGGCATATTTATAGGGCGGAATTTAATGTCTTCCTCCACCCCCACTTGCCCTGGGTGAGTTTGGATGCAGTTGGAGGGAGGGGGATGGGGGGGAGTGGTGGGGCATATGATCGAGTGGGAGGGTGTGGGTTGGAGATTCTACTGCCTTCCTGCCTCCCTCTGATTAAGTCCAGGGCGGGAGGTCATGCAGGCGGCCTTCCCGCCCAGAGGCAAATTGAGGGCCTTATTTGGCCACTTAAGGGCTTCATCCATTCCACTGCTGCTGGAATCCAACCAGCAGCAGGCAGGAGCCTCCCAGAGGAAAGCAATATGTATCCCCCGCCAGTTAGTTCTCCAACTGGTGGGCTAGACCCCCATTGTCCACATTAAAAGCTGGTGGAATCAAAAATAAATAGTCCTTTAATATATTTTTACTTTGATAAATTAGACAAAATTTGGTGACTTTCAGGGCATAGAAATTGTTTTTTTAATTTTTAAGTTTTTTAAAAAAAAATTCTTGCCTTTTCAAGTGATTTTCCCATGTCATGTAGGATCTACAGCTGAGAGAGTAGCTGGGCAGACAATCTGCTTCCAGTTCTCAACCAATATCACCCTGAATCTGGTGTCTAGAAAATAAGTGCTGGGGCCAGTCTTGCATCAGTTTTCCCTCATTCTCTCTCTATGCCTGGCCTCCACTTGTTCCATTGGTAACTTCATGAATTCTACATTTATAGATCATCGTCACCAGCTATGTTCCACATCCCACCTACTTCTAATCAGAAACTATATATTTTCCAATTTTAATGTTCTAAGTGTCTTTGAGCCAGTTTCTGAGAAATTCATTCAGCGATTCTAACCATCCCAACAACTCCCTATTCCTGTTGTCAACCATTGGGTTGCAAGGGATATTCTGCTCCAAACCTATGCACTGCCCCAAACTTTTAAAAATATAAAATAAGAAGGACGTATTGGGAAAGCAATGCAATGCAAGTGAAGCTATTCATGCCTATGGTTCAAAAATGGTAGGGCTGATAATGCAGTCCTGGTGGAGTGTCACAGGGTGGCTGCTCCTTAGGCATCTGTATCCTTGCACAAACTTGAACTGATTGTACAAGATGATAATACCACATCCTTTCATTTAAATATTTCAGTGGCCCTCCCAGTGTGTAGTCCATAATTTGAGAGCACAACCATGGTTTGGGACTGGAATAGTGGGGACTATAATGATGGGTACTAGCAGCTATGAAAGGCTGTTCATTGTCATCATTTCTTGTTTCCACGCAGGATCTGACCAGTGAAGGCCTACAATAAAACAATGGCAACAAGTAAGGGGGAACCTATGTCCAGAAGATGGCACCAGGAGCAAAATGTTTTACTTCACCCCTAAGTGCCCAATCTAAAGGGATTCTGCAGCTTGAAAGCATTAGGGAGCCCCTCGATTCACTTAATCTTCCACCTGGAAAATCAGAGGGAGCGTGCCCTCAATTTCCTGACATGTACTCCAATAGATGAGGCCCTTATGAAATACTTGGACAGAGCTCAGGGAGGAGTCACAGGGACCAAGGTGAAACTGGAAAAGCGTACAAAAAATAAAGCTGAGAAAGGAATTGAACAGTAATGGGTAATAAGGTCTAGTCTCAATCATCAAAGAAGATCGTTTCTTTTCTCAAATCAGCCTGGAGCTTTATCCATTTTTTGGCCTCATCCAGGAGATCACATAGTTCCTGGTGGGATAGAGAGTGTATTATGATGCAGAAGGTACACAAATTGTGTGGGACAGGCTGGGTGAACCAGTGGGTCTTTTCCTGTCTATTATTATTCATATGTCCAGAAATCTGAACTAAGGGCTGAACCAGGATAAAACTAATCTATCCTTAAACAAGGATGAATCATCTTCACTTGAGATATTAAGCAGCAGAACTAAGGCAATGCACAATGCTTTATTTAACCTATTACATGCTGCATCCTGCTCACTTATGCACAAAATCCTGCATGGAAGGATTTGCCCCCAATTTGTGTGCTGTAAAAAAGAATTAAAATGGAACTTTCTATAAAACATTATGGGGTTAAACATAAAGAAAACACTTTTTCAGTTGCCATAGCTTTAGTATTGCTGAAAAAAAGAAACATGTCTAAGCTTTTTACCTTGCACTCAGCAGGACACTCGCAAGAATGCCAATATAATCCTGTATTATACCAATACCAATATTATACTGAATGTGAAGAGAGTGCTGATCGGTTGGCAAGTGGCGTTGCCATGGAGAATGCACCAGAGATGGTGACTGACAGTTAACTGCCAAGCATTGTTTGAAATTTAAACCAGGCAGCTTGACTCTGATTGGTCAAGGTATTGCCCTGAGGAATGAGTCAGCGAATGGCTGTCACTTATTTTGTTTAGCTGAAACAAGCACGATATATGTACATGTCCTTTCTGTCTGCAAAGAACAGGGCCCTGTGTATTAATATGTGTAGCTTCCAGTGCACACAAATATGCCACACTACGAGCCCGACTGACAATCTTAAATTGGTTATCAGTGAAACTCTTAGCACACTGAGGATTATTTGACAAATGGTGTCCATACATGGAATCACATCTAATGTTGGACACTGTGTTTTGAGTTTTGCAAGCACGGGCTGGTTGGGTACAGTCTGTACCTTGGCCCATTGCGAACAGCAGCTGGGACATGCTGTTTGATACGATCCACCAGTCTTTGGGATGTACAGCCTACATACCTAGTGATGTCACATTCGGCCCTGGAAAGTGTCCAGTCTACCTCAGATTACCCTGGAAGGGCAAGGTATCTCAGAAATTTGAACAACAGGTGAGGTTGACTGTTTCATACTGCCACTATGCAGGAGCAACACGTGTGGTATTCACCACTAACAGGATGCTGCCGTCAAGCCAAAAAGACATTCTGCCTATCACACAAATGAGCAATGTGATATATGAATTTCAGTGCCAGTGTGATGCTAGGTATGTAGGCCATATGTCCCAAAGACTGGCGGATCATATCAAACAGCATGTCCAGCTGCTATTCACAATGGGCAGCATGCAGACCGTTTCCAACCAGCCCATGCTTGCAAAACTCAAAACACAGTGTCCAACATTAGATGTGATTCCACGATTGGACAATATTTGCTAAACAATCCTCAATGTGCTAAGAACTAGACTGACAACCAATTAAGATTGTCAGTAGGGCTCACAGTGTGGCGCATTTGTGTGCACTGGAAACTACATATATTGATACACAGGACCCTGATCTTTGCAGACGGGAAGAACATGTACATACATTGTGCCTGTTTCAGCTAAACAAAGTAAGTGACAGCCATTCGCTGGTTCATTCTCCAGGGTAATGTCTTGACCAATCAGAGTCAAGCTGACTGGTTTAAATTTCAAACAATGCTTGGCAGTTAACTGTCAGTCACCATCACTAGTGCATTCTCATGATGCCACTTGCCAACCAATCAGCACTCTCTTTACATACAGTATAAATTGTTGTTTGCCCCTTATCTTGGTATTCTTGCGTGTGTCCTGCTGAGTGCAAAACGGAAGGCTTAGACATGTTTCTTTTTTCAGTAATACTCAAGTTCTGTACTACCAAATGGCAATAGCTTTGAATAAATCTGCTGAAAATGTTGAAAACTTCTAAATGTCAGTGGTGCATTTACACGTGTTTAAGTTCCTTGTTCTGCAGCACAAAGCTGGTACAGTCACAGGGTTGCAGTGTGTTGGATGCAGTGTCATATGACCACCACCACATGGCATTGCAGCTCTGAGTGAGGGATTTTCTAAAAGCACCAGCACCTTTCATTGGTAAAACATGGCAATCCTGCTCTGACATCACACTGCCAACTGACAGCTGTGTTACCATCTTTTGCACTACAAAGAGAAACATTTTAGGTCCATAACAGCAGCAAGTAACTGTGATGTCATTAATGACAGCTTTAAATTAAGATCAGTGACGTTTATAGCATGTTGCTGATTCTACCAATGAATTGGTTAAAATAGGAGAAGCAATCAGTCCCAGATATCTGTTGGCTTTGCCACTCAGCACCATCTGGCCAGCAGGAGTTCTGTTCAGATGTGAAATATAAGGAAGTACTGTATTTAAAGCTCCACCTTGTGTTTGGTTTGCTTTGTAAGTTTAGCACAGGAGCATTCCGAGATTTTCTCCCAGCACACACAAGCAGCTAGTCAACTTGTCCAAAGTCTTGTTGATATCCAAAATACAACCAGTGTCTTTGACGGCTTTCAGGAAGTACTCTAAGATTTTGCTACTCTCCTATGCATAATCTCGCAGTGTTAAAACATCAGACATATTAGCTCTTAGACACTACGGCAATCTATTGGTTATCAAAGCAATTTGTTGTATTAAGCTTAAATCACAAAAGTCCCATTCGCAAAATGGAGCTTGCATTGTGCCATGGTTATCGTTACTGTAAAAAAGGTTAGTATTCAGGTTAACAGTTATTTGCTCTTTTTGGACAGCTAAAAGTTTAAAAACACCTGCGGCAGCTTTTTCCGATCAGCGAGCAGGGGCGGGGCCCACTCGCCGACGCGTAAAATGATGCAGGGTGATATCAGGCGTGTGTCCCGATGTCACCCCGTGTCAATTTTCAGTTCGGCTGCGCGCCCGCCAAACTATAAAGGCCTGTTATGGCCATTAAAAATCTAATTAATGAACTTAATGGGCCTGCCCATCCAACCTTAAGGTTGGTTGCCAGGCGAGGAGGCCAGGCAGCCTTTGGATAACGCATAAAACCTCTTCCACGGGCGGGATAAGGTTTCATGGAAGATTTTAAATTTCATGAAAATTTTTTAAAAGAAGTAATGAACATGTCCCATCTCATGTGACAGTTTCACATGAGGGGATATGTCCTTAAATTTTTTCTGTCTATAATTAGGTTCTTAAAAGTAACACTGATCTCCCTGATGCAGCACTTTGCCTCAGGGAGATCTGTGCGCTCTTTCGTGGGCATGCGCAAAAGAGCACACTCCTAGCTCAGGGAATCTCCCGCCCACACAGGGGTGCTTCCGGGCGGACGGCACGCTGGGTGGGCCTTAATTGGCCCGCCCATGTAAAATGGCGGCACGCCATTTCTTACACGATTTTACACCCGATTGGGTCAGGCACATGCCCGCCTGCGGGATGTAAAATTCAGCCCGTGGGCAGCATTTTCCCCCTGTCGGGGGGTTTGTGCGGGAGCGCAATTGTCTCCGATTTTTCATGGCTCGTCCAAACTTACGGTTGGCGAATTGGCCAGGCAGCCTTTGCATTTTTCATCAAACCGCATCCAAGAGCGAGATGAAATTTCCGTTGTGAAATAAAATAAAAATAAATATCTGTGGACAGCATTTTTATCAACTATATTTTCAGGTGATTGATTGTAATGCGTGGACTTTTCTTGCAGTTTTTTAAACCATTTTTTTTTAGCTTTTTCAGGTCTGCAGCTCCCTGGGGCAGCTGTCTGCCTTCAGGGTGCTTTCTCTCAGTGCTCACCCGCACTCGCGGAAACATCATCGCCCGCCCTTATCCCACCCCCACACCGGCAACGCTGAGCATTTCAGCGCACGTTTCACGCTGGCTGGTCGATAATTGGCCAGCCAGTGTGAAATCGTGGTCAGGGGCCAATCACTGCCGGGGGCCCATTTCCCGACCGCTTCCTGGCCTGCCCATCATGTGCATCCGCCAAAGGTAAAATTCAGGCCTATGAGTTTAAAGACTTAACAGACAAAAAGATTTCCGATAAGACAGTCCCAATAGCTGTTGTGAGTATTTTTAATCATGTGCTCCATCATTAACTTTCTTCTCCCACTGAAACTAGGGTTTTCCATGAAAGGCAACAAATCCCCACAGAAATAATAATCTTTGTGTTGGGTTTAATCAACAAACTCTTATCCACAGAAGAATCAATAGGGCATAAATTCAACAATGTTGTACCTCATTCCTAGATGTACAACGACCGCAATTAGAGCTAACTTAAGCAGGGCAAAAGGCTTACTCCTGATCTGCACTGATGTACAAGAAACCAGGGCCTTTTTATTGGCAACTGACATGAGGGCAGACTTTATTTCAACACTGAAATGAAGCTTCAGCATCCATTGCCCTGCAATGAGCAAGCTGTGTCTTGATTGACCTGACCAGCAGTCCCTAAAGCAAGCTCTGGAGGCCACTTAAAAAAATTTTTTAAAAATTCATTCATGGGCTGTGGGTCGCTGGCTAGGCCAGCTCCTATTGCCCATCCCTAATTGCCCTTGAGATGCCCCAAAATGCTCCCAAAACATTGGGAAATTCCATTATTTGAGACACCGGAAGCAATTGGAGTGTCCTTCTTGACTCCACAAAATGACTTCAGGCCACCAGCTGCCCACACTTGCCCCTCTCCCAACCATCTCCTCCCCCCTATAGCCTTATCTGTCAGCCTTGGTGTGGCCTGATACTGGTTATAATCCAATCTTCAAGCTGCTTGGGAGGTTCAGTTGGCAAATGGAGATGAACAGAATTATGATGTTGAGTCCCAAGGACTAATTTCGGGTGGTTCTGGTAGATGGTTATTGCACACTGCCAGAATAACGCTTGTACTTGGCTGCTCTCCAATCTCCACAATACAATTTCAAAAGAAGTGCACAAGAAAACAGGGAAAATAAAGCCCTTATGGTCTATCAAGCTCCTTCATTCCACACGTTCTAATCATCCCTATTATTGGGGCCCAGCCAAGTACTCTTCTGTCAGAAAGTATTGCATAATTTCTCCCTGACTCTTAAAGGTTTTTTTTTATTCATGGGATGTGGGCGTCGCTGGCTAGGCCAGCATTTATTGCCCATCCCTAATTGCCCTTGTTCAGGGGGCATTTAAGAGTCAACCACATTGCTATGGGTCTGCAGTCACATGTAGGCCAGACCAGGTAATGGCAGCAGATTTCCTTCTCTAAAGGACATTAATGAACCAGAAGGGTTTTTACAACAACTGACAATGGTTTCATGGTCATCATTAGACTTGTAATTCCAGATTTTTTATTCAATTCAAATTCCACCATCTGCAAGGGCGGGATTTGAACCTGGATCCTCCAGTGCATTGCCCTGGGTCCCTGGATTACTAATCCAGCAACAATACCACCTCACCATCGCCTCCTCAAAAAGGTATTTAAGAAAAAACTGAATAATAACCGTCCATCCTCACATTACTTCTGACTAGTTGTTCTTCAAAAATGATATTTTCTTGGTCCTGAGAAAGCAAATTCATTATGTTTGATTTTTATAATCATGACAAGAAAGCTCAAATTTTGTTTAATGACAAAGCAGCATTCAGAATTTCAATCACTGCAACCTTACCCTACTGCAATTCAGAAACTAATTGACACATAATTTTTTTAAAAGTCACAGCGAGATGCTATTGCTCTGTTAAAAAAGCTTCCAAATAATTTCTGAGTGAAAAAGCCAGGATATCCTACCATTATCTATAGCATAGCAGATGAGTGTGTTGACGTTATTATGCAGTTTAGAGATAGGAGGAAAACAGATGCTGTACCCTATCACATTCCAGTACTGGCAAACGTGAGGAAATACAACCATAGCAACCAAATTATCAGCATGCTCCACACTTCCTCCAAGAACAATCAACTCATGGAGTAGAGGCTTGAGGATAGACAAAGGCGTCACTTCTGTTATTGTAACCACCTCAATTTACTTCATGATCCATTTGCAGAAGTTACATTTAACTTTCTAGAGAATTATTGCTGCACAGTTAGTAAATGTGTATGAAGCAATTTCAACTGAATGTTAAAAGATCTTTGTGGAGGACCTGGCAGATATGTGGAGCTGTGTCATCTTAGCCTTGATATTTCTAGCACCCTTGGCATTAAGTTTGAACACAAGAACTAAAGCCATTGCTAATGTAACAAGGTTGAAACCAGTCTACAACTTTGGCAGGAGCTTTCTGGGTTTGGACAAATGCAATGCCTGTGTAGGAACATCTCTGTGCAGAAAGTTCTTCAAAGAAGAAATCAGGTGAGATTGGAGGTAACATTGATTGCAAAGGAATGTTATAGACTGACTATAAACTCCATCAGGTATGAGAGCTAAATATATTCCGAATACCATAAATCCTAAGTATGAAATCTGGACCTTCACATTGAAAGTGAAAAGTATGGCACTGTTCATATAGTTTCTGGGACAGGGCATGGTGCGTAGCGTAGGAAAATATTGAAACTGTTCTCTACAATTTGGTTTATTTCTGTCAGTGGAGGTGCAGTCCCTTTTTGGGATTTTGAACTTCATTGTCTTCAGCGGAATTTTCCATTTGAATTGTAAAATTCTGAAGTATTTGGAAAGCGATAAGGAAATCCTTGGAATACAAAAGTGACAGATGTGAATTCCCCCTTTGGGGTCTCACCTCCATGCTTGACAGTTCAGGATGGAACTCCTCCTCAAAGATTGGAGAAATGTTGGGGATGGTGGGGTGGGGGGTGCGGGTGGTGGGGGGGTGTGGCATGTTGGTGGCAGCGCTGGACAAATCCAAGTATAGAGCAGAGAACCGGATTGATTTTTCCCTCTTTTCTTCCTTTTATACAATATTTTATTTGACGCTATGCACAAGGTGGATATCAGTCCAGTGTTGGTGGTTTCTCTTTTTAGTTTAAGGTCCGATGTGAAATAAATGAAATTGAAATTTTATTTATCAAGAAAGTTCTGAAATCTTCCATAAAGAGTGAGCATAAACCAAAATCTATATTTTCGCTGTAACTGCATTCAATAAATGACAGAATAGTTCTTTCCTGCCCCTTTCAGAATGAGAATCATTTCCAGATCACATTAATTTTGTTTTAACTCCTCCTCAACAAATCTGTTTTCTTTTAGCTCCTTCCCCAATACTCCCCACTAAGCATGAGATTAAAAAGAACAACTATGGTGCTGGAAATCCAATAATTAGTCATAAGGATTGGGGGTGAAATTGGTCTTTGCCAGTAACTCAAAATGGACTCATAGTGAATCAGCTGTTTTCTAGTGTAACACAAGTGCTCATTTCACACCTACTGGCATAGACTAACTTCACCTCTCTGAGGAAGTTACCTTCCTTGCCTGCCCTAATTCTCAAATTGTGTAGACTGTGGTGTAGGCAATATTCAAAAAGTAGGAGGGTTTTCAGTTAAAAAAGAGAGAGAAAAAAAAACTTTCCATGATAATGAATGTAAAATGTCCACAGGGAAAGATAATAAATGATGCCCATTGCACCACACGTGCATTTCCTACCAGTTAATCATGCACCGCAGTGGTACCTGTTTTGAACAACCATTGCCTGGATCTCCTTCATACACCACATCAAGGACATTGATTAGAAAGGTGAAGTTTCATAGGTATGAGCGCATAATATCAAAAAAAAATTGAAGGAAGTGCAATTTTGGCCTCATCAAGCCCATTCCTTTCACTAAGCCCAGCTATATCTTCCTTTTCACAAACTTCCTAAACTTTCTCCCTAAGGAACAAGTTGTATTTATATGGTGCCCTTAAAATAAAAAGAAGACTCAAGACACACCACAGGAGTATTATAAAGCAAAGTTTGACATTGAGCCACATAAGGATATATTACGTCAGATGACCAAAAGCTTGGTCAAAGAGGTAGATTTTAAGCAACATCTTAAAGAAACCTTAAAGAGGTACAGAAGCGGAGAGGTTTGGAGATCAAATTCTAGAGCTTAGGGCGCAGAGAGGGAGAGTCAAGGGGCCATTAAAGAGCACGGAGAGAGACGAGAGATCATTAAAGAGCGCAGAGAGGCAAGAGACCATGGGCAGAATTTCCCTGTTGGCGTGCAGGGACGGGCCCCGCACGCCGATGCATAAAATAACATCTAAATAGAGGGGGCAAGGGTTCTGGAAAGGGAATATGTAGGCTTACAAAGCAAAAGGATATGGCAGCCTTACAGGGCAGCTATTTAGGTAGTGACACCCAGAGTGTGACAGGAAGGAACAGAGTGTACAAACATTAAAAAAAAAACAACAAATAGGGTCAAAGGAGGAAAAAATAGCAAAAAGCAAAATTAATGGCACTTTACTTAAAGACACATAGTATTTGGAACAAAATAAATGAATTAATGGCACAAGTAAAGGTTAATAAGTATGATCTGATAGTCATTATGGAGACATGGTTACAAGAAGATCAAAGCTGGGAACTAAATATTCAGGGGTATGTGGCCTTTTGAAAGTGACAGGCAGGAAGGAAAGGGTGGTGGGGTAGCTTTGTTAGTATGAGATGGAATAAATATGATAGCAAGAAATTATCTTGGATCAGAAGATGTAGAATCCATATGGGTGGAGGTAAGAAATAACAAGGAGAAGACGACACTGGTGGCAATAGTCTATAGGACCCCTAACAGTAGCTACACTGTAGGATAGAGAATAAATCAGGAGATAATGAGGGCATGTAAAAAAGGAGCACATTAATCATGGGTAACTTTAATCTTCATGTAAATTGGGAAAATCAAATTGGCAGAGGTAGCCACGAGCAAGAATTCATAGAGTGTATTTGGGACAGTTTCCTAGAACAATATGTTGTGGATCCAACCAAGGCTATTTTGGATCTGGTAATGTGCAATGAGGCAGGTTTAATAAATGACCTCAGAGTAAAAGATCCCCTAGGAAACAGTGACCGTAATATGGTGGCATTTAACATTCAGTTTGAGAGTGAGAAACGTGGATTGGAAACAACTGTGCTAAACTTAAATAAGGGTACTTACAAAGGAATGAGGGCAGAGTTGGCTGAAGTGGACTGGGAAAGGAGTCTAGCAGAAAAGACGGTTGATGAACAATGGCAGACATTTAAGAAAATAGTTCATGACTCACAACAAAGATATATCCCAGTGAGGAAGAAGGATTCTAGGAAGGGGATAAACCAACCATGGTTAACCAAGGAAGTTAAAGATAGTATCAAAATTGAAAGAAAAAACATACAATGTAGCAAAGATTAGTGATAAGCCAGAGGATTGGGAAAGTTTTAAAAACCAACAAAAGATGACCAAAAAAATAATAAAGGGGGAGAAAATAAACTTTGAGGGGAAACTAGCAAGTAACATAAAAATGGACAGTAAGAGCTTCTTTAAATATATAAAAAGGAAGTGAGTGGGCAAAAACTTGGCACTTGGAATATAATGTGGGAAAATGTGAGGTTATCCATTTTGGCAGGAAGAATAGAGGAAGTGAATATTATTTAAATGAAGAAAGACTGCAGAAAGCTGCAGCACAGAAGGATTTGGGAGTCCTCATGCATGAATCCCAAAAAGCTAACATTCAAGTTCAGTATATCATAGGGAAGGCAAATGGAATGTAGGCCTTTATTTCAAAGGGAATGGAGTATAAAAATAGGGAAGTTTTGCTAAAACTATACAAGGCACTAGTTGGGCCACACCTAGAATACTGTGAACAGTTTTGGTCCCCTTATCTAAGGAAAGATATACTGGCATTGGAGGCAGTCCAGAGAAGGTTCACTAGGTTGATCCCAAGTACAGAGAGATTTTCTTATGAGGAGAGGCTGAGTAGGTTGGGCCTGTACTCATTGGAATTTAGAAGAATGAGAGGCGACCTTATTGAAACATATAAGATTCTTAGGTGGCTTGACAGGGTAGATGCTGAGAGGTTGTTTCCCCTTGTGGGAGAGTTTAGGACCAGAGGGCATAATCTCAGAGTAAGGGGTCGATCATTTAAAACAGAGATGAAGAGGAATTTCTTCTCTCTGAGGGTAGTGAATCTGTGGAATTCTTTATCGCAGAGGGCTGTAGAGGTTGGGTCCTTAAGTATATTCAAGGCTGAGATAGACAGATTTTTAATCAGTAAGGGAATCAAGGGTTAGTTAGACATTTGTCACAGTCACATAGGGTGTCATTTGTTTCATTCCCACTGTAATAGCTGTTTGGTGTTGTGGTGGGCTGAAACCTGATTGGAGGAATGAAACATGGAATTCAATTTCAAAGTCAATTTTTCCTCAACAACTCAAATTAAAGTACTTCATAGAAAAATGAAACTTAATCTTTGTCAAGAACAATTGAGTTCTGCACCAAAAACAACTAATTTGCTTGATGGTGTCATCGTTAAGCACACTAATAGTGAAAGAATAAAGATTTGTGCCATGTTAAAGCATTGTGTTCCTATAGGTTGTACAGTAGTTCATACTACATGTCCCACATCTCTACATCTGTGATACAAATTATACCACTTCTTGCAGATTTGAGAACTGGCTGTCTGCAGACTTGAAGCTCCCTCCCAGCCACAGCAAGACGTATTTTGCAAATTACTCTGCTGATACTGAGAGCTGGAAGCCAGTCGTCATCTCTCGGTTACAAAGCAAGTATCAGAATGAACTTTCTGATAGGAAAATTTGCATCTCGGCATCAAAGAAAGTTAAATGCAGCATTGAAAATGTTCTGAGAGGCACAGAACGTTTCCAGAAATGGATGACAGCTGATCGGCTCACTGCGGAGCTAGTTCAGGTATGTTACTGGACCATTAGGTACAGAGTACATGACTGGATTTCTCCCATTGAACTAAACTAAAATGATCAAGTTCATGGATTCTGTTTCATATCTGTAGAAAAACAAATGATGACCAGTCATGATTGTGAATTATAGAAGTGACCAGCTATAACTGGGACACCTTAAAAACAGTTTGAATAAAAATATATTACTTATGAATTTTCTGAATACCATGTACAGTATACGCTATAAAGTCGGTAGCCATCAGTAGGGCATATAAATAAGGGAGATGTACAGAAAATGTGAGAACATTGCTAAATCCCATTGAAGCATGTAGGGTTAATACTTTACTGAAGACACTATTTAGTGTGGCTGGTTAATGGTTATGGGGGAGCGATAAACTTTGAGTGAAGTATTGCTTGGTTTACCTTCCATTTGAAATATTCAAGGAAGTGAACCACCTTGGGAAAAGATTTACTCCACCCCCATACTTGTTATATGTTATATTTGTCACAATCTGATTACTGACCTTCAATCATGTCACATAATATAATCTTGAAATACACAATGTAACATAGTTCCAGGAACTAACACCCATTAATAAATAAATCAAATTTAAAGTGAAATAGTTGCCTCATTTTGAATTTAGGATTCAATTTTATTGGGAATCGTTTCAGATTATAGGAACAGTATTCTCCTTGCTACTGCTCTGTTTACACCTAAAAATTAAGCAATAATGGGACCAAATTTACTTAACCTCCTGGATGTACCACTGCTAGCTTCGGTTTTCCGGCACTCTTGATTTAAGTGGCCAGAGCTCCTCCCAGAAATAGCCAAGGACCTCATCAAAAATCTGGACTTTACAGTGGTAATGATGGAAAAACTGTCAGCAATCACTGTCATTACTTCTCTGAAACTGACAGGAGCTTCTGGTGTCCGCATGTGCAGAGAAATGTGGAAATCTGGAGATTGCTCTCAGTGATCCTATGCTTCTCATTGCGGTGCACTGTTGAAGTTCCCCCAATCAATCAATTAGAAATCACTGAACTGATGAAAACTTCCACTTTCATGCTATTAGCCCCACCGTAAAACCTTTGAAAAAGCTGCATCTTGTTGGATGAGATGGAAGTGGATTTTTAAACAGTATACTAAGTTCCTAATAACTGATGAACAACTACACTGGTCCTGAGAGACTAATATTATATTTGTGGATTGTCACATTTTCCTATTATGATTAAATATTCCATATTTTTAAAATATTTTTTTAGAATTTGTTTCTGATATTTCCATTTAGTCTTTAATCCCATGTGTATGCCCCAATAAGTTATTTTGCTTTCCGTAAAATTTAAATAAATGTGAAGGATGTGAAGTGCATTTCACTTGGTTTGCTGTCAGTGAGACTACCTCAAGGTTCAAGGCTACTTACCCTGCTTGATGGCATCGCTGCTGCTGGAAACCTTATGATCTGTTGGACTTGGTGCCTGGTACAACCTAACGCTGGGAAATCCACACCACAAAGATCAATAAATTTCTGTGGGCAGCTTCCTTTCAGGTCTGCAGCGAGCACTGTCACTTCACTGCTGTCTATGTAATCTGAGCCAAAATGGTTCAACCTGAGGTCTATCATTAGACAGGGCAGGATTTTACCACCTATTGATTGTACAGTACAAGTATAAAATATTAACAGAAACAAAATTGAAACTGGACCTGCAGAATAACTGAGTGATTTTAGCTTTAGGCAATATTGCTGCATTCCTGTGTACAGCTCATGGAAGTTCTTCTATTCTGCCATGTGCTTTTTTTTAACCACAGAGTCTCCCTAGCCCTTTGCTGAGATGCCCATCCCAGCGGCTGTTGGACCGGATTGTTCGACGTTATGCTGAAGTGAGGGATTCAGGTAGTGTCCTGATGCGACATTTCACTGATCGGAACAAACTGCGCCTGCTCTATACCCTGTCTGTCAACACCCACCCCATTATCCTGCAGGTACTATTCCTCACAATTACAGTTCACTTTTAATGTTACTGCTTTCTTACTGAGTGAGGGACAAATTTTACTCTGGAATCAAACTTTCTAATAAAAAACTTGTTCACTAAGTAAGGTAAAAGTGCATTTAGTGATCAAATTCAATTATCCCTTGACCTCTTTACTGCCTAAAAAACTCTTTTTTAAAGCTCCCTGGAATTGATCTTAATGAAGACACAAACATTGTGGGGAATGAAGGGTCAAATGAAAGTGAGGAAATTAAAGTAATTAATATTGGCAAAGAAAAAAATACCCATGAAATTAGTTGGACTAAAAGCTGTCAATTGCCCTGGACCTGATGGCTTACATCCTAGGATTTTAAAGGAGGTGCTTGTGGAGATAGCTGTTGCATTGAATGCAAAAACATAGATAGTAGGGGCAGGAGTAGGTCATTCAGCTCCTCAAGCCTGCTCTGTCATTCAACAAGATTATGGTTGATCTTCTACCTCAGCCCCACTTTCCTGCACTCTCCCCATCTCCTTTGATTCCTTTAGTTCCAAAAATCCTTCAATCTCTGACTTGAATATACTGAAGTGTTGAGCATCCACAGCTCTCTGGGGTAGAGAGTTCATAAGGTTCACAACCCTATGAGTGAAGAAATTTCACATTGTCTCAGTGCTAAGTGGCTGACCCCTTATTCTGAAATCTAGACTCCTTCGCCTGGAAAGCATCTTCCCAGCATCTACCCTATCAAACTCCTTAAATATATGTTTCAATGAGATTATCTTTAAACTCCAGAGAATATAGGCCTAGTCTTCTCAATCTCTCTTCATAGGACATCCCCTCATCCCAGGAATCAGTCTGGTGAACCTTCATTGCACTCTTCATGTAAGAAGACCAAAACTGTACTCGAAGTGTGATCTTACAAAGGCTCTATACAATTCCTGTAAGACTTCTTTACTCTTATACTCCAACTCCTTTGTAATAAAGGCGAACATGCCATTGGCTTTTTTAATTGTTTTTTGTACCTGAATGGTAAATTGCTGTGATTTGTGTACAAGGACACCCAGATCACCTGAATACCGACATTTTCCCAATCCCTCACCATCTGAAAATATTCAGCTTTTCTATTTTTCCTACTGAAGTGTATAATTTCACATTTCTTCACATATATTCCAACCGCCGCATTATTGCCCAACCACTAAACCTGTCTAAATCCATTTGCACATTCTTTGCGTCCTCCTCATAATTTGCATTCCCACCTAACAAACTTGGATACATTTCACTCGGTTTCCTTATCTAAGCCATTAATACAGATTGTTAATAGCTGATGCCTAAACACTGATCCTATTGGTAACCCGCTAGTTACAGCCTGCCATCCCGAAAATTACCCATTTATTCTTACTTTCTGCTTTCTATCCATTAACCAATCCTCAATCTACACCCAATCCCGTGAGCCTTAATTTTGTGTAATAACCTTTTGTGCAGCACCTTATTGAATGCTTTTTGAAAGTCCAAATACCCACATACAATGGGTCCCCTTATTCACCCTACTAGTTACATCCTCAAAAAACTCTAAACAGATTTGTCAAACATGATTTCCCTTTCATAAATCCGTGTCGACTGCCCAGTAGTATTATGATTTTCTAAGTGCCCTGCAATCATGACCCTGATAATAAATTCGAGCATTTTCCAGACGACTGATGTTAGGCTAACGGGCTGATAGTTCCCTGTTTGCTTGCTCCCTCTTTCTTTGCATATTGGGGTTATGTTTACTACCTTCCAATCCAGAGGTTTGAGGCCATTCTCCAATCTAGGGAAATATTCTTAATTGGTTCATGAGATGTGAGTGATGCTGGCAAGGCCTGCATTAACTGCCCACCCTAATTGTCCTTGAGAAGTTGTTGGTGAATTCAGGAAGATCAAAATCAATGCATCCACTATCTCTGTAACCCGGCTCTGTAATTCCCAGCTCCGCAAACTCAACCTGGGAGAAAGTGCCTGGAAGGTCAGATTTTTGGTGAAAATGAAAATTGTGCCGGGTAACCCCGAAACAAGTGCGGAGGCCACTGGTTGAGGAGGTGGACTGGAAGGAAGACCTGCCTCAGTGCGCCAGCACTGTATGGAAATTTTAAAAAAGAACAATAAAACATAACAGCCTTTCAGCCCTCACCTCTTCATAAACTCATCGTGCCCCATCCATGCCAACCCATGACCTCAACCCACCCCAGCCCCTCATACACTCCTTGCCAACCTATGCCCTTCTAACTTCCCCCAAGGTACCTTATATAAACATACCAATTAGGAGCATGGGTAGGCCATTTGGCCCCTCAAGCTTGCTCTGCCATTCAATAAGATTATGGTTGATCTGATTGTGGCCTCAACTCCACATTCCACCCATCCCCAATAACCTTTGACTCCCTTGTTAGACAAGAATCTATTTACTTCTGTCTTAAAATATTCAATGACCCTGCCTCCATCACTGTCCATGGAAGAAAGCTCCAAAGACCCCTGATCCTCTGAGAAAAAAACTTTCTTCTCACCTCCATCTTAAGTGGGGACCCCTTATTTTTAAACTGTGTCCCCTAGTTCTAGTCTCTCCCACGAGGGGAAACATCCTTTCAGCATCCACCCTTTCAAGCCCCCTCAGGATCTTATATGTCTCAATAAGATCATCTCTCAATCTTCTAAACTCCAATGGATACAGTCCCAGTCTGTCCAACCTTTCCTTCTGAGCTAACCCACCCAACCCATGTTTCAGTTGCGTGAATCTTCTCTGAACTGCTTCTAAAGCATTTATATCTTTTCTTAAATAAAACCAAAGCTGTTCACAGTACTCCAGATGTGGTCTCACCAAAGCCCTGTACAACTGAAACAAAACATCTGCCCCATCTCCCGCACCTCTGCCCTCACACCTTCCCTTCCCTCCTAGGACTATGATAGGGTCCCCCTTGTCCTCACTTTTCACCCCACCAGCCTCTACATTCAAATGATCATCCTCCGCCATTTCCGCCAACTCCAGCATGATGCCACCACTAAACACATCTTTCCCTCACCCCCCCATGTCAACATTCCATAGGGACCATTCCCTCTGGAACACCCTGGTCCACTCCTCCATCACCCCCAACACCTCATCTCCATCCCACAGCATCTTCCCATACAATCGCAGAAGGTGCAACGCCTGTCCCTTTACCTCCTCCCTCCTCACCCTCCAAGGGCCCAAACACTCCTTTCAGGTGAAGCAGCGTTTCACTTGCACCTCCTTCAATTTGGTTACTGCATTCGCTGCTCCCAGTGCTCCTCTACATTGGGGAAACCAAATGCAGACTGGGTGACCACTTTGCGGAACACCTCCACTCCACAAGCATGACCCAGACCTTCCTACCACTTGCCATTTCAACACATCATCCTGCTCTCATGCCCACATGTCCATCCTTGGCCTGTTCCAGTGAAGCCCAACGCAAACTGGAGGAACAGCACCTCATCTACCGATTAGGCACTTTACAGCCTTCCGGACTTAACACTGAGCTCAACAACTTCAGACCATGAAATCTCTCCTCTTTCTTCACCCGTTTCCTAATCCCTTTTTTAAAATTTATTTTTATTTTTCATTTGCTTATTTTTATTTGTATTCATTTATTCATTATTTTATCCCTTCTTTATCCCTTTTTCTATCCTTTTTGCCCAATCACCCACCCCCTCCTCCCACCCCACCCCCAAAAGGGCCAACTGTTACTTGGTCCATGTTATTCTTTCACAGAACGCTGACCTTTGTTCTGCTATTAACACATTCTGTTTTCTTACCTTTATGCTGGTATCAGCACCTTCTTTTGCCCTTACTACTACCATTAATACTCCCTTTGTCTTGTGCCCATGACATCTTTGTCAATCTCTCCTTAGCCCCCACCTATCATAGGCTTTCTATCCAGCTTCACCTGCTCCACTCCCCTTAAACAGTATAAATTTCACTACATTTCTACTTCTCTTTAGCCCTGAAGAACAGTCACATGGACTCAAAATATTAACCCTGTTTCTCTTGCCACAGATGCTGTTAGACCTGCTGAGTTTTTCCAGCATTTTCTGTTTTTATTTCAGATTTCCAGCATCTGTAGTATTTTGCTTTTATCCCCACTTTTATATTGCATTCCCCTTGCAATAAACATCAGCATTCCATTTGCCTTCCTAATCACTTGCAGTACCTGCAAATTAACTTTTTGTGATTCATGTACCAGGAAACCCAGATCCCTCATACTTCTGTTCTGCAATCCATCTCCATTTAAATAAAATGTTGCTTTTCTATTCCTCCTGCCAATATGGACAAGTTCACAATTTCTCACATTAAACTCCAGCTGCCAAATTTTTACCCACTCACTTAACTTATTTATGACCCTTTGCAGGTTCCTTATGTCCTCTTCACAGCTTATTTTCCTACCTATCTTTGTTGCATCAGCAAATTTAGCAACCATACCTTCAGTTCCTTAATCCAAGTCATTGATATAAATTGTAAATCTTTGAGGCCCCAGCACTGGTCCCTGTGGCACTCCACTCATCACATCTTGCCAACACAAAAAAGAGCCATTTATGCCGACTCTCTGTTTCCTGTTGGTTAACTAATCCTCTATCCATGCTAAAATGTTATTCCCTACACCATGAGCTCTTATTTTGCCTAGTAACCTTTGATGTGGCACCTTGTCAAATGCCTCCTGGAAATCTAAGTATAGCTCATCCACAGGCGCCCCTTTATCCACGTTGTTTTTTACTTCCTCAAAGAACTCTAATTAATTTGTCAAACATAATTTTCCTTTCACAAAACCATGTTGACTCTGCCTGATTGCATTAGATTTTCTGAGCACCTCACATAACCTCCTTAATAATAGATTCCAGCAATTTCCCTGTGACAGATGTTAGCTAACTGGCCTGTAGCTTCCTGCTTTCTGTCTCCCTCCTTTCTTGAAAAGAGGAGTCACTTTGCTATTTTCCAATCTGATGGGACTTTTCCAGAATCTGGAGAATTTTGGAAAATTAAATCAATGCACCTACTATCTCAGCAGTCACTTCTTTTAAGACTCTAGGATCAAGTGCATCAGGACTTGGGAACTTGTCAGCTTTTAGTTCTAATAATTTTCTTAGTACCCTTTCTGTAGTGATTTTAACTGTTTTAAGTTCCTCCCTCCCTTTCACCTCCTGATTCACAATTATTTCTGGGATGTTATTTGTATCCTCTACAGTGAAGACAGGAGCAAGATATCAATTCAATTCATCCGTCATCTCCTTATTTTCCATTATTAATTCCCTAGACTCACTCTCTAGAGGACCAACACTAACTTTACTTACTCTTCTCCTTTTCAAAAACCTTAATATCTGTTATATATTTCTGAGAAACTCTTAATATCTGTTTTTATATTTCTAGCTAGCTTTCTCTTGTACTCTAATTTTTCCCTCCTATAACCTTTCAGTCATTCTTTGCTATTCTTTATATTCTGTCCAATCTTCTTACCTGCGACTCATCTTTGTGGAATTATATGCTTTTTCTCTCAGTTTGATGCTATCTTTAATTTCTTTATTTAGCCACGTCAGTGCATCTTTCTCTAAGAATCTTTTTTTCTCACTGGAATACATCTCTTCTGAGTAGTCTGAAATATCTCCTTAAATGCATCTCTCCTGACCTATCCCTTAACCATCAAGGCAGCATTGACCAAGTGCAGCATCAAGGAGCCCTAACAAAACCGGAGTCAATGGGAATCGGGGGAAAACTCTCCGCTGGTTGGAGTTGCACCTAGCACAAAGGAAGATGGTTGTGGTTGTTGGAGGTCAATCATCTCAGTTCCAGGATATCACTGCAGGAGTTCCTTGGGGTAGTGTCCTAGGCCCAACCATCTTCAGCTGCTTCATCAATGATGTTCCTTCCATCATAAGGTCAAAAGTGAGGATGTTCGCTGATGATTGCACAACGTTCAGCATCATTTGCGACACCTCAGATCCTGAAGCAGTCCATGTCCAAATGCAGCAAGACTTCGCTGACAAGTGGCAAGTAACATTCGCGCAACACAAGTGCCAGACAATGACTCTCCAAAAAGAGAGAATCTAACCATCGCCCCATGACATTCAATGGCATTACCATCACTAAATTCCCCAATATCAAAATCCTGGGGGTTAGTATTGACCAGAAACTGAACTGGACTAGCCATATAAATACTGCGACTACAAGAGCAGGTGAGAGGCTGGGAATTCTGCAGACGGTAACTCACTTCTTAACTCCCCAAAGCCTGTCCACCATCTACAAGGCACAAGTCAGGAGTGTGATGGAATACACTCCACTTGCCTGGATGAGCATATCTCCAACAACACTCAAGAAACTTGACAGCATCTAGGACAAATCTTTCAGTTATTCTTTGCTATTCATTATATTCTGTCCAATCTTCTTACCTGTGACTCATCTTTGTGGAACTATATGCTTTTTCTTTCAATTTGATGCTATCTTTAATTTCTTTATTTAGCCACGGTCTGTGCATCTTTCTCTAAGAATCTTTTTTTCTCACTGGAATGTATCTTTTCTGAGTAGTCTGAAATATCTCCTTAAATGCATCTCTCCTGACCTATCCCTTAACTTGTCAGTGATTGGCACCCCATCCACAAGCATTCACTCCCTCCACCGCCGACACAGTGGCAGCAGTGTGCACCATCTACAAGATGCACTGCAGGAACTCACCAAGGGTCCTTCCAAACCCATGATCGCTACCATCTAGAAGGACAAGGGCAGCAGACACACAGGAACACCACCACCTGGAAATTCTCCTCCAAATCACTCACCATCCTGACTTGGAAATATATCAATGTTTCTTCACTATTGCTGGGTCAAAATCCTGGAACTCCCTCCTTAACAAGACTGTGGGTGTACCTACACGACATGGACTGCAGCGGTTCAAGAAGGCAGCTCGCCACCACCTTCTCAAGGGCAATTAAGGGTGTGCAATAAAGCTGGCGTAGCCAGTGATTCCCACATCTCATGAATGAATAAAAAGAAATCCCAGTTCACTTTAGCTAGCTCTGTCTTCATGCCCTCATAATTGCCCTTATTTAAGTTTAAAGCACAAGTCTAAGATCCGCTCCTCTCTCCCTCAAACTGAATGTGAAATTCAATCATATTATGATCACTACTACCTAGGAGTGCCTTCTCTATGTGTTCATTAATTAATCCTGCCTCACTGCACATTACCAGATCTAGTACAGCCTGCTCCCTGGTTTGTGCTAGAACATACTGCTCTAAGAAATGGTCTCGAAAACACTGTATGAACTCATCAAACAGGCCACCTTTGCCAATCTGATTTGTCCAATCTATATGTAGATTAAAATCACCCATGATTATCACCATACCTTTCTCACAAGCCCCCATTATTTCTTCCTGTATATTCTGTCCTACAGTGTGGTTATTATTAGGGGGCCTATAAACCACTCCCACAAGTGACTTTACTGTTTACTCTACCCAAACTGATTCTACATCTTGATCTCCAGAACTAAAGTCACCTCTCTCTATTGTACTAATATCATCCTTAATTAACAGAGCTACCCCTCTACTTTTTCCTATCTTCCTATCCTTCCTAAATGTCATATACCCTTGAATATTCAGGTCTCAGCTTTTGTCATCCTGAAGCCATGTCTCACATTCACACCCTCCTGTTCCTGGCCACTAATTGGAATTACACTACTTCCAGATCGAAGTGTTCAAGTAACTCTTGCCTCTCCCTGATGCCCCACAATGTCTGCACTTCAGAGTCCAGCTCAACAACTTTGAACTAAAGTTCCTTGAGTTGCAGAAACTTACTGTAGATGTGGTTGTCTGGGATTGCAATGCTGTCCATAAACACCCACAGGCTGCAGTAGTGCTACAGGGAATAGATGGGATAGTAGGACAACATGAGTTGCTTTTGCTGTGAGCCATGAACATGGCAGGCCGAATGGCCTCCTACTGTGCTGTAACCATTCTATGATTCTATAATTTCAGTGTCCTTGTACATGCATAATGGAGAGTTAACATGCAGTTATAGCAAAGAACAGAGAAAATCCCTAGACCAATAAACAAAAGGAAGTTCCTCTCCAGTGATTAAAACCAGTTCAGGAAATCACATGGACCAATCGCTGACCCAGTCAAGAGCCAGCCCAACTCCCTCTTGAAGGCAAAGTGGCAGCACCAACTCCATCAGCTATACATCATTAACCTCCTTTAATTACCGTATCGTTTTGCAAGGGACAGAACTGCTTAACAATTCTTTAAATTAATTAGAATTACAAAAAAATCCATTGCTGTCCTGCAAAATTGACAGTGGTGTTCTTTCAGCTTTTTCCAGGGGCAGAAGGATGGCCATTTGTTCGATACTTTGGATCTTGTGGTCGAGTAATTGTGACTCCTTGGATTAATCCTATCAGAGAGTTTTATAATGCCTCTCTGGAGGTTGCTGCAGACATAGCCCACCAGCTCCTGCAAATTACTCACTCTCTGAGAAGCAATGACTTGAATTATTTCTTCTACTATACCAGCATCCATGATGACATGTTTGGCACTTTTGAGGATGGACGTCTTTACATCACTGACACCAGCACAATAGGTATCATTGATAAACAGGAAGGTAGGTATTCTTGCTGTGACTTTTTTAGTTAACAAGCCATGTTACCACCTATTACCATTAATTACTGCCTACATTTTGTAATGTTTTTGTACAATTCATTTCTGTTACTCCATCACCCTCCCTGACAATTTCTGAGGGTGAGCCATTCTATTCACGGTCTTGGGATCATATCTGATCCTGAGATGAGCTTCCAACCATATATGCACACCAGGTCACCTACTTCACCTCCATAACAATGCCTGGTTCCAACCCTGTTTCAGCTCATCTGCTGCTGAAACCTTCGTCCATGCCTTTGCTACCTCCAAACTCCACTCTTAGTCAGACTCTTGTCTTCTACCCTTCATAAACTTGAGCTCATCCAAAACTCTGCTGCTTCTCTCCTAACTCACATCAAGCCCTGTTCACCCATCTGCTCATTGATCTACACTGACTCACAGTTAAGCAATGTCTCTACTTTAAAATTCTCATCCTTATTTCCAAATCCCTACATGGCCTCTATTGTTCCTGTGTTTGTAATCTCCTCTGGCTCGACTGCACTCTAAGGTAACTGTGCTCCTCCAATGCTGGCCTCTTGCACATCTCAGATTTTAATTGGCTCACCATCGGTGGCCAAGCTTTCAACAGCCAAGGACCTAAGCTAATTCCCTCCCTCAACCTCTCTACCTCTTGTTCCTCCCTTAAGACACTCATTAAAACGTTACACTTTTACCAAGTACTTTGGGCAACTATACTAATGTCTCCTTATGTGGCTCAGTGTCAAATTTTGTTTGATAATGCTCCTATGAAGCACCTTGGGAGGTTTTATGATGTTAAAGGCATTATATAACCATAGTTTGTTGTTATATCAATTGTTTTTTAAAAGTTTACATTACTTATATATATATTTTGAATTTCTGATACATTTTATTGTGCTGAATTATATCATTTATCATTCCTGCATTTGCGCAACTTGTCCCTACTCAACAGGCTCCTGGATCATTAATTGTCATTACTTCTACTTGAATACATTTTAATATATAAGGTTCCTCTTTATAAGAACATAATGGCCAGAATATTGCCATCAGCGTGCGGGGATGGGCCCAACACGCCAGCACGCAAAATGACGCACGATGACGTCAGACACGCATCCCGACATCATCGCGCGTCATTTAGATATTTTGTTCGGTGGGCATGCGCTGGAGGCGGCTGCACACCTGCCGAACTGTCAAAGGCCTATTAAGGCCATTAGGAAAATAACTTAGTTAATTAACAGGGCTGCCCGTCCATCCTTAACGTTGATGGGCAGGCAGAGAACCTAAGCAGCCTTTGCGTTTTTCAGGAAACCTCATCTACAGGCGGGATAAAGTTTCCTGAAGGTTTAATAAAATAATTAAATAAAATTTGCAAAATGCACAAACATGTCCCAGCTCATGTGACACTGTCACATCAGGGGTCATGTTTAAATAATTTTTCAGATCATTTATTAAAAATTTGTACTATCAACTTAATCTCCCTGAGGCAGTTCTGTGCGTCAGGGAGATTCCTGCACTCTTTTGCGCGCATGCCCACAAGAGTGCAGGCCCCGACTCTCCCTCCTCCCCCTGCCCGCACAGGTAGCAGCCATGCTTAATTGGCCCGCCCATGTAAAGTGGCGGTGCGCAGCAATCGCGGGCAGCGATCGGCTCCGCACCCACCCCTGCCCGCACCTGCCCAGCCCACCCAACACAGGTAAGATCTTGCCCAATGCCCAGGATTTTCCATGCCCGCCGGCGTCAGGCATGTTCAGTGGCATAAGTGAATAATATGACGCGATCGGTTTCACGATGGCATGAAACCAGTCCATGATCATCTGCTCAGCCCGTCGATGGCGGGCCACGTTTTCTGCCATAAGACATCGGGAAACTCATTATAATATGTCAGCGTATCATTATTAGGCCTACCCGCTGGACTCATCCTCCCCACCCCCCCGTCCCCAATCGTCCGCCCATGTCAGCGGGAAAACACACCGACGTGTTTCACAACAGCATATAAGCGATGTGCACTTGGCAGGCTGCACTTCACTCTGGACTTCAAGGTTTGTTTTTCTACCTTGCTTCGGTCAGCACTCGCAGTCATCAGCGCCAGGCTTCACAAACAGCACCACATCACTTTTAGTGGGGCTCAGGCAGGTCTCTACCTACCAGATCAGCCATATGTGGGTAGCTTTTCAATGGCTGCAGGGCTAGGGCTTGCTTGGCGAAGGGGGAGAAGTGGCCTCAGGCAACGGAAGAGGCTGCAAGACGAGGGCTGTACTGGAGGAGAGCATCCCAGGGTGTGTGTGGGGGCACATGTTGATCTGTGCAAGTGGCCTCATGATGGTGAGGGCTGAGAAGGCAGTCTCCAGAGGAGATAAGGCCAGATGGACATTTGAGGGTATGTGTGTGAGAATATTGGTGATGTCCCTTCTCTTGAACTGGTAGTGAGTGGGATGCCAATAAATACGTGATGGGCATGTGTGTGTGAGTTTAGAGTGCTGAGATGGATACCATTTACTGGCTGCATGGATGAGATCATTCATCCTCTATTTGCATTGGATGACCAGCCTCTTCTGTGCAGCATTGGCACTGATCACCACTGCCATCGCCTACCAAGCCGGAGTGGTAATGTAACTGCCCCTCCTGTGGCCAGAGCGGGGGTAGAGGGCATCACAGTGGGCCTCCACAGCATCCAAAGGGTGCTCGAGGCTGCAGTTTTCTTGCCTTTCATGGCCATGTCTTCTTTGCTGCAGTCCTGGGCTGGAAACACTGAGCGTGGCTGTACTTTAAATGTGGTGCCCGACGTGATGAAGCAGTGAGGTGACGGCATGGATCGGAGCCCACTCGCAATGGAAATTACATGTTTCCCAGGAACGCATAAATACTGTGGCGGGTTTGGGGCAATACAATGTGAAAACCACCCATTGCAGCCGGCGGGTAAAATATTGTTTTACCCACCCAATACCGCACTTAGTGCACACCTGGGACGATTCTGCCCAATGTAGCATGAAAAATATCATTTGCAAAAATGCTATTTAAATGTGATAATCCAAATTCAGCATATTAGCTAAGCTTATTAGCTAGTTAGCCTTAGGTGAGTTCATTCAATGATGATTAGATGGTGTGTGCGTAATTCAAATCTCCATTGGGAAAACAGTGTATAGCGAGTTCTCTGGCTCAAAGAAGTTCTGTTATAATTCATCAACTTTTTATATCTTTGTGAGCCACAAATCACTAATCCAAAGGCCCTCATGAGCAAAGTCATACTATTGATTGACATGGTTGAGTGAACTTCATCTCATTGTACTATTTCCCTTCATTTACCCATACATTTTATCATCCTCATTTAATGAAATCTCATGCTGTAAGATATATGGGCTCTTTCATATTCCAGGTCCTTATCTTCTCTTGAAGCCTGGCTTTTGCACTTCAATAGAAACAGTTAGAACATGAGACTATGTTCAACTTCTGCTCTTCTTTTAAAACATATTTTAACCCTGTTTTTGCCCATGTCTCCTAACCTTATCATCAATTCAAATAGGTTTGAATAAATATGTATAAAGCAAAGTATAGTTTAAATTAAAAGGAGTATGTCTAAAAGTAAGTGATACGTGCAGCAGACTAACTTAAAGTGATAGAAGTAAAATACTGCAGATGCTGGAGATCTGAAATAAAAACAGAAAGTGCCAGAAAAAGTCAGCAGGTTTGGCTGTACCTGTGGAGAGAGAAACGGAATTAATGTTTTGAGTCCAATATGGCTCTTCTTTGGAACTGAGGAGAGGTGGAAATGTGTTGGGGTTCATGCTATTGAAAAAGGGGGGAGGGTCAGGTGGAGCCAAAGGAAGATCAGAGATAGGTTAGAGGTCATGAGAGATTAAATGACAAAGATATCATGGAACCAAAGGCAAAGGGAGTGGTAATGATGGTATTAAAGAAACAAAGCATTGGCCCAGAGTAGGTGTTAATAGCAGAATAAACAGCAGCACTGTCTGAAAGCAAAAATATGCAAACTTTATACAGACGGGCATTTGAGGGAAGATGTTTCAAAATGGAGGACAGAGTTCATGGTCTGAAGTTTTTAAACTCTATGTTGAGTTCAGAAGGCTGTAAAGTACCTAATCAGAAGAGATAAGGTGCTGTTCCTCCAGCTTGCATTGGGCTTCACTGTAACATTGTAGCAGGCTGAGGACAGAAATGTGAGCATGAGAGCAAGAACTGCATTACCCTCATCAACCCTCTCTGTTATCTGATCAATAAACTCAATCTTAGTTGGAGTGCTGGCTTTCTTTTCTTAGTGAACACATATCAGTCCCAGTGAAATTCAGTAGGTTAAAAAAAGATTGGATTACGAGAGAAAGGAGTGAAAAAGTCTTTTAATTTAAATTTTTGTTTATTTAAAAAGAATCTCCAGCAACAATTTAATACATGAGAATTGATCCATACTTGGCATTGTTAACTTTCAGTGCCAGAGTTGTTGACATGTAGCAATTAAGTTCTCACATTGTTGAAAGGGTACTTGGATAATGACAAGAACTAACTAACTTTAAGTGTTTAATTTGTACTTGTCATGCAAGTACAGCAACTACATGCCATTCAATAAATTTCAATAATGAAGCAGAAAGTGAGGTGCCATTTTCATAAAACTAATGGCACAGCAGCACAGCCCGGGTGGCAACCTTTGGCTATTCACCTTTAACTCTACATGAATGGCAGAGCAGGCTCGAAGGGGCCGAATGGCCTACTCCTGCTCCAATGTCCTATGTTCCTAACTGAAAGTGATGTCAACTTTAATTTAAACCCTATCATTAAACATGCCTGATTATGGCAAGTATGTGAAAAAAACCATAAAATTAAAGCCAGCAAACCCAAAGAACTTAATGAGAAGCTGATGCATTATATAAATATTCACAAGGACTGATTCATATTCACAGCAGTATAACAGCATGTTCAATTTTCTGGCTACCTAATAAAAACTGATATATGAAAATCAGCAATAGGATCACACGGTAGAACCAGATGAGAAACAGGATTTCCCCGTCGGAACTCAAATATCTAGAGGAAAGTCATATACCCCCATGTAGCCCAGGTACTTCCACATCTGAGTCAGAAGGTTGCGGGGTTCAAATCCCACACCAGAACATTGAGCCCAGAAATCTAGTCTGACATACCAGAGGGAGTGCTGCACTGTTGGAGGTGCTGCCTTTCAGGTGAGATGTTAAAGTGAAGATCCCATGGCACTATAATGAAGAAGAACAGGGAGTTATCCCTGGTGTCCTAGCCAATATTTATCCCTCAATCAACATCACAAAAAGAAGATTATCTGGTCATTATTACATTGTTATTTGTGGGAGCTGGTTGTGTCCAAATTTGACTGCAGTGTTTTCAAAGTGCAACAGTGATTACATGTCAAAAAGTACTTCAGTAGCTATAAAGAGCTTTCTGAAGTCCTGAGGTTGTCAACATCTTTTTCTTTTCCTCACGCAGTCACAGAATATAACAATTCCTGCAATTATTCTATAAAACACAACATCAACAAGTAGTAGAGATATTGCTTTCATCAAAATGTGCCAGGTAAATCTTTTAGCTTGAAAAGTGAGAACAATCCTTATTTACACTGATGTCACACCATTCGTGATTTTCTGGGGTTTCTGCAGCTCTTCACCAAAGTTACAATGGACATGCAGGAGATTCCCAATGGAAATTCACTTCCATAATTTTACATAGGAATAATGGAACAGAAAAAGGCTATTCAGTCCAACCAGTCCATGATGGCATTTATGTTCCACTCAAGCCTCCTCCCATTCTCCTCATCTAAATCTATAATTGTAATCCTCTATTCCCTTCTCCCTCGTATGCTTGTCTCGATTCTACTTAAATTAATTCTATATTATTTGTTTTGACTGTGGTAGTGATTTCCACATTCTCACTACTCCTTGGGTAAAGAAGTTTCTTCTGAATTCCCTGTTGGATTTCTTGGTGACTATCTTATATCAATGGCTTCTAGTTATGTTCTTCCCCACAGTGGAAACATTCTCGCTCATAATCATAAACATTCTCTTTCATAATTTTTGAAGACTTCTATTATGTCACCCCTTGGCCACCTTTTTCAAAAGAAAGTGGCCCAGCCTATTCATCCTTTCCTCACATATATCTATGTCTTTCTGATATTATCCTGGTATTATCGTTGTAAATCTTCTCTGCACTCACTCCAGTGCCTCTATATCCTTTTTATAATTTGAGGACCAGAACTGCACATGGTATATTTAAGTTTGGTCTAACCAAGGTTTGATACAGGTTTAGGGTAACTTCCCTATTTTTCAATTCTATCCATTTAGAAATAAAGCCTAGTTCTTTATTTGCTTTTTTATGGCCTTGCTAACCTATGGCACAACTTATAGTGACTGAAATATTTGTATTCTGAGATACTTTGTTCCTGTACCCCACTGAGGCACTCACCTTCGAAGCAATATCCTTCATATCCTTCCTATCAAAATGTAGTGGCTCACATTTATCGGCATTGAACTTTATTCTGCAAGTTTATTAATGCCTTCCTGTAATTTGTTGCAGTCCTCCTCAGTATTGACTATCCCCAAATTGGTGCCATCACAAATTTAGAAACTGTTTCTGATTCCAAAGTCCAAATAGTTCATGTAAATTGTGAACAGCAATAGCCCCAGCACTGATCCTTGTGGAACATCACTTCCCACATTCTGCCACTTCTAATAACTACCCTTTATCCCACTTTCTGCTTACTGTCCTGAAACCAGCTAGCAATCCATTCTGCCATTTGTCCCCATGACTGTGCATTCTTTGGCCTTACTCATTAGTCTATTATGGAGCACCTTATCGAAGACTTTTTGCAAAGCCAGATAAATTACATCTATTGCGAAAATTGCGCAGATATGCCCCTTACACAAAAAGCAGAACAAATCCAACCAGCCAATTACAGCCAGATCAGCTTACTCTCGATCAGCAGTGAAGCGATGGAAGGGGTTATCAACAGCAGCACCTGCTTAGCAATAACCAGCTCACTGATGCTCAGTTTGGGTTCTTCCAGGGTCACTCAGCTTCTGACCTCATTACAGCCTTGGTTCAAACATGGACAAAAGAGCTGAACTCCAGAGGCGAAGTGAGAGTGACTGCCCTTGACATCAAGGCAGCATTTGACCAAGTGTGGCATCAAAGAATCCGAGCAAAACTGGAGTCAATGGGAATCAGGGGTGTAACTCTCCACTGGTTGGAGTCATACCTAATGCAAAAGAAGATGGTTTGGCTTTTGACGGTTAATCATCTCAGTTCCAGAACACCACTGTAGGTGTTCCTCAGGATAGTGTCCTAGGCCCAATCATCTTCAGCTGCTTCATCAATGACCTTCCTTCCATCATAAGGTCAAAAGTGGGGATGTTTGCTGATGGTTGCACAATGTTCAGCACCATTACCATTCTGACTCCTCAGATACTGAAGCAGTCCATGTTCAAATGCAGCAAGACCTGGACAATATCTAGGCTTGGACTAACAAGTGGCAAGCAGTATTTGTGCTACACAAGTGCCAAGCAATGATCATCTCTAACAAGAGAGAATCTAACAAACGCCCCTTGACATTTAATGGCATTACCATCACTGAATCCCCCACTATCAACATCCTGGGGATTATCATTGACCAGAAACTGAACTGGACTAGCTATATACCCACTATGGCTACAAGAGCAGGTCAGAGGCTAGGAATCCTGCGGCAAGTAACTCACATCCTGACTCTCCAAAGCCTGTCCACCATCTACAAGACACAAGTCAGGAGTGTGATGGAATATTCTCCACTTGCTTGGATGAGTGCAGCTCCAACAACACTGTAGTGAACTTGTTATACCGGACAGGTTTCTTACTTGAAACAGATAACTTTATTACAGAGCTCCTTTAGAAGTTACATGCTTGAACTAGGTCCCCAACTAGAAAGGTCTGTCCCTAAGATTACCCGCGCTTAGGGCTCACTCATCAGTACACGTGGCCCCTAAAGGCAGTCGGAAAGGTTATACCTACAATCACTACATTTCCTCCCTCAGTTTTTTTTACATTTCCTATTGACAAAAAATATCTTAATCCACAACATATACATATATACACAGGTCATGCGATTAAAGATTAAGTCTCTGAGGTGGTTTGCTAATTCGGTTAGAGCAGTGTAGCTCCACCACTTGCGATTCTCCCACTAGATTGACATGATCAGGAATTGCAGCATCAGGGACATCCTTAGGCCCTGGCAGTTCAGGATTATGTAATTCAACAGAGACATCAGGTATGTTGATTCGAGGTCAATCTGTTACCTCAGGGATTAAAGGTTCAACACCAATCACAGGCTGAATAGCTGGTTGTTGGAATGTCTCTACTCCTTTGATGATCCACATGTTTTCGAACAATCTGGTCTTGCATTTATGCTTGGAATGACAAGGGTCTAATTTCAGAGACAATTATACCAGGAACCAAACTAGGACCATTTCCAAAATTCTGCATGCAAACTGTCTCTCCCACAGTGAATCTTCGAGCTTTGCCTTAAATATCATGAATCAATTTCTGATTACTCTGATTCCTCTCTACCTTCCCCTCAAAGTTTGGAAAAACTGGACTTAAACGTGTACAAAGGCGGCGTTTCATCAGTAATTCAGGTGGTGTTGAACCCGTAGTTGCATGAGGAGTCATAGGATAATTGAGAAGAAAGCGGGAAAGTCGAGTTTCTAAAGTGCCTATGAATAACTTCTTCATTCCTGAATTGAAAGTTTGCACAGCTCTTTCAGCTAACTCATTTGATGAGGGATGATATGGTGCTGTTTTAATATGTTTAATTCCATTTAAACTCATGAATCTCTGAAATTCTGTACTAGTGAAGACAGTACCTTTATCCGAAACACTGGCTTCCGGTAGACCACGTGTACTAAAATATTGGTGGAGCTTTTCAATAGTTTCACACAATGTCAGTCATCTAACTTCATACACATCCATTCACTTAGAATGCGCATCGATGATCAATAAAAACATGCTACCTAAAAATGGACCTACATAGTCTATATGTAGCCTAACCCAGGGTTGACCAGGCCACTCCCACGGACGCAGTGGAGCTGAAACAGGCAACTTCTGTTGCTGCTGACAATGGAGACAGTGCTTGACCATTCTTTCAATGTCACTGTCTATGCCTGGCCACCAGACTTAGCTTCACGTAAGCATCTTCATCTTTGATGTGCCTGGATGTGAAGCTCTGTCAAGAGTGGTTTTCTTTCTTGCAAAGAGACGCAACTCTTGATCCCCACAAAAAGATTCTACTTTGACAACTTAAACTCTGTTTTACGGGCATGGAATGGTCTCATCTCTTCAGACACTGGTGAATTTGACAACCCTTGCAATACCTGGTCTTGGACTTTTGACAAAATTGGATCACTGTTTGTTCAATTCCTTACTAGCTTTGCACAGACCAGCGAAGAGACAAGAAATTCAATACCAGCACAACTTCTTGTGGTACTGGAACATGTACAATGCTATCTGGTAACGGAAGACGACTGAGTGCATCTGCATTTGCAATATGAACACTAGGACTGTGCATAAAGGTGCACTCATACACCAATAAAATCAAAGCCCAACATTGAATTCTTGCTGAGACTATTGGCAGAATGGTTTTATTCTCACTGAATAAACCCATTAGTGGCTGGATTATTCCTAACTTCTCTAAGCGGCACATTTCTGCATCCGCCTTCTCCTTTAGGGCATAGGCACAGGTCTGGCCTTAAGGAACTAGGCTGTCGCCTGCAAATCTACATATATTTTTGCTTGTAGGCCTTTTATCTTTTTCAATTCATCACAGAATACTCTGTTGTACTTCTTTAACAGCTCAGGAATTCCCCCTGTTCTCGCTTGAAATATTTCTGACCAGTTGAGCTTAACTTTTTGTAACCAATCGCAGCCCAGAAGACTCAGACCTTCATCTGTTACAATGATCACTGGAAGCTGGGCTGTCTGTTGCCTTTAGTACACAGGTACAGTGGTGATGCCTTTTACCGGTATTGACTCTCCAATGTAGGTCTTCAGTTGAGCCATGGTTTGCTCCAGATTCAGTGGGTACCTTCATTTAGGTATTTAAATGTGTGTTCTCCCACCACTGTGGTCGAGGCTCCCGTGTTTACCACCATGACCAGAGGCTTCCCATTCACTTGAAGGATGACGATGATTGGTTCAGTTTTTACTGCTTTGACATTGTATAGGGAATAGATATCAGTATCAGCAGCTTTTGATTCATATATTGTGCACTTCAATCATCTTGGTCTGCTGTCTGATTGGCTGTCTCGATTTTGCCCTGCAACACGTTATTAAATGCCCTTTTTTGTGGCAGTAACGGCACTCTGCCTCCTTAAATCTGCAGGTTTCTGTTACTTGGTTACCCCCACATCAGTAATAGGTTAATTTCTGAATTGCTGCTGAGATGCTTCCACTATGCCTTTTTGTTTTTCGAGTAGCAGAGACTGTCTCCCACTCTGCTGCTGTCTCTCTGGTTTTCACGCCACACCCGGCAGTAGGTTCCTGCCCCAACTGAAGAACGGCGTCATGCTGCACACTCTGTAAAGCCTGTGAGTCCCTCTCTGCACTCTCCATTGCTAGCGCTATTTCCATGGCGCGCTTCAGATTAATATTAACTTCTGCAAGTAAACGAAGCTGAATGGCATCGCCATGAACACCACAAACTAACCGGTCCTGCAACATGTCATTGAGTGTATCTCTGAAGTCTGCAATGCTCAGTCAACTGCTTCAACATCGCTATATAAATTGTGATGGACTCTCCTGGGGCCCTTACTCCGGAGTAAAACTTAAATCTCTGCATAATCAGCATCGGCTGAAAATGCGTCTTCACGAGGTCTACCAATTCGCGAAAAGATTTAAAATTGGGTGGGTTCAGGGCCGTCAGACTGCGGATGAGGTTAAATGTCTCGCTACCACAGATAATTAAAAGAATTGCTTTCTGCTTCTCCTCCGCTGTTATTTCATTGCCATGAAATAAAACACTAGGCACTCTATGTACTAGCTCTAGTCTTTCATGGACGAGTCATACAGGTCGATTCTGCTGAATAGTGGCATGACTGGTGAGTATACTTTTCTTTTTTTCCTTAAGAATTGATGTACTCATATTCACAAGGCGAGGTGCAGTGTCGGAGCTATTTATCCTCGTCGCCAATGTAATGAACTTGTTGTACCAGACAGGTTTATTACTTGAAACAACTTTATTACAGAGTTCCTTTAGAAGCTACATGCTTGAACCAGGTCCACGACTAGAAAGCTCCGCCCCTAAGATTACCCGCGCTTAGGGCTCATTCGTTAATACAGTCATGTGACCCAAAAAGGCAGTAGGAAAGGTTATACCTACAATCACTACAAACACTACAAACCATCCAGGACAAAGCAACCCGCTTGATTGGCACCCCATCCACAAACATTCACTCCCTCCACCACCGGCAAATAGTGGTGCAGTGTGTAACATGCAGTACAAGATGCACTGCAGGAACTCACCAAGGCTCCTTAGACAGCACCTTTCAAACCCACAACTGCTACCATCTAGAAGGACAAGGGAAGCAGACACATGGGTGCACCACCATCTAGAAGTTCCCCTCCAAGCCACTCACCATCCTGACTTGGAAATATATCGCCGGGTCAAAATCCTGGAATTCCCTCCCTAACAGGTTGTAACCTCAACTCCACATTCCTGCCTACCCCCAATAACCTTTCACCCCCTTGCTTATCAAGAATCTATCTAGCTCGGCCTTAAAAATATTCAGTTTCTGCTTCCACTGCCTTTTGAAGAAGAGTTCCAAAGACTCTCAATCCTCTGAGAGAAAAGAATTCTCCTCATCTCTGTCCTAAATGGGCAGCCCCTTATTTTTAAACAATGGCTTCTAGTACTAGATTCTCCCACAAGAGGGAACATCCTCTTCACATCAGCACCGCTCAGGATCTTATATGTTGAATGGTTCCAAGGATGAGAGACTTCAGTTACGTGGATAGATTGACGAAGCTGGGTCTATTCTCCTTGGAGGAAAGAAGATTGAGAGGAGATTTGTCAGATGTGCTCAAAATCATGAGAGGTCTGGATAGAGTAAATGGGGAGAAACTGTTCCCATCAGCAGAAGGTCGAGAACACGAAGATGATTAACAAAAGAACCAGAGGCGACAAGAGGAAAAACCTCTTTATGCAACAAGTTGTTTGGATCTGGAATGCACTGCCTGAGCGTGGGGTGGAGACAGATTCAATTGCGGTTTTCAAAAGGGAACTGGATAATTATCTGAAGGCTACAGGGAAAAGGTTAAGGAGTAGAACTAGCTGAGTTGCTGTTGCAGAGACCTGACACAAAGACAATGTGCTGAATGGCCTCCTTCTGTGCTATGACAATTCTATGATTCTAGTATAGATACATTCAAGGAGCTTCATAAACACATAAGGAAGAAAGAAGCTGAAGGTTACCCTGATGGTGTGATCAAGAAGGGTGGGAGGAGGCTTATGTGGAACATAAACACCAACATAGATGGGGTAGGCCAAATGGCCTGTTTCTGTGCTGTAAGTTCCATATAAAGCTGCCAGCCGGAAATACAAACGTTATACTGCGTCTCATATCCTCAGGCCATCAAAGCTAAGGAATTAATGCTCAGTAGGCAAATGCAGCAGAGTGTTTGGGGATGTTGATGCTGCTTTATATCTCAGGAACCTTGAGCTTCAAAGACTCTGAAATGCTTGTTCATGAGAAAGCTGTGTGCAAGGAGTTGTAAGGTCTGTATTTTCTTTTACACAGTCAGGGAGCTGTACAGGAGGGTTACTGCTGTTGTTGCTGCTGCACATTGACTCAGAGACATTCAGCAGCAGCAGCAGCAGCAGCGAGAGTCCCAGGACCCTGGACCCGGCCTTCCCTCTTAACCTCCCCAGGCTTCAGATTCATAGCCGCGCCACAAGCTCCAGACATTCAGGTCAACTCTTACCGTCCAGCCTGAACTCAAACTCCAGGAACTCCTAGCCAAACGTACCCTTGTGCCTCACACAATACTGTAGGTAGAATTTACTCCACATGGTCCCTGCGTCTGCCGCCTTGGCATCACAAGTCACGCAGCCCCACATGGTTGTGAGAGGATTTCCTGCCAGTTCTGATTGTTGCCATCAGTGAGACAAATCCCCCTGTATGTGTTACTCCCGGAAACAAAACTTCAATATTGGAGGCAGTGAGGGTAAAAATCAACACTTATCATACAGATTGAAAATCCAGTTAGACAATTAATAGAGCAGATTTCACTGAGATCAGTGGAAGGAAAAATCAAGTGGGGCATATAACGGATGGCCAATCAGCAAAGGAGAGTTTACCATCCAGCGGTGAATATTAAAGCCTTTGACTAGGAGATGCCCCTGGCCCTCCCCCCACCCTCCCCCTCCAACCTCTTCCTCATTCTTCCCCCCGCCAAACCTCTCCAACACTCCCAAAGCCCCCTCCCACCTCCCCAGTGCCCAACATCCCCTCCCCTCGACCCAAACTTCCCAAACCCCCCAGCCTCCCCAGCAGTAGTGCAGCACAAGTGAAATTAAACCAAAAGATCGGCTTCAAAAATCAGAACTCTCACCCTGAAAGTTATGACTTTTTTTGAGCCAGTCTGTCAGGTCCTAGGCTCTGACTGCTCAACTTGGATGACAAGAACTCCATTTAAAACACCGAGCCCAGGGCCCCCCTAGCCCGAGTGTTTGGAACTATCTGCACCTCCCTCTCATGAGCCCTGGTTAAAGGTGCTGGAGTAGCGCTCCGTTGCGCTCCTACAGCACTACACCCCTGCTTACCTGCGGTATTCCTGTCTATCCCTAATGGTCCTATTGCCATTCAAGCTTTCCTTTTTTGCTGATGTGCCTGTCCCTTCACTGTTGCTTGGCCAAAATCCTGGAACTCCCCCTCTAACAGCACTGTGGGTGTTCCTACACCACATAGACTGCAGCGGTTCAAGAAGACGGCTCACCACCACCTTCTCAAGGGTAATTTGGGATGGGCAATAAATGCTGCCCCAGCCAGCAATGCCCAGATCCCATAAACAATTTTTAAAAATATATTTTTTTATGTTTCTTGTTAAGTTCCTCTTTGCATCCTAGTTGTATTTTGACTTTTCTCCTAATCTGTTTGCATTCTCTCTTACTCCTCTGTTGTCAATCTAATTAATATGGGCCTCTTTCCCAACCCTCAACTGTTCTCTTATGTCTTTATTCATCTAAGGGATCTCACTAGTTTTTAATTTATTTCCTTTTAGCAGAATATCTATTTTCTGTACTCTATTGAACATCATTTTAAATGTTGTTGGCCAATATTGCTTCCCATTTTATTTTCCCAAATTCTATTCTCAGCCCCATAAAATCAGCTTTTCTCCAATCTGTTAGCCTGATTGTCATCATACTTATGCCCTTCTCACCATCATCTCAAAGCTCATGATATTATGGTCACTATTGCCTAGATGATCCCTACTTTTACTTCTCTTATGCATGGTTCATTGCCCATTACTAGATCCAATAGCAAAGCTTCGCTTGTTAGGCTATGCAAACATAGGGTTAGGAAAGAGTCCTGCACACATTGTAGCAGATATATACCAGCTTTTTCAACTAAACAAAAGCTGAGGGAACCAGTCATTCACTGGGTCAATTCCCAGGGCAATGCCTTGACCAATCAGAGTCAGCTTGCCTCGTTTGAATTTGAACAAAGCTGAGCAGTTAACTGTACCATGCTGCATTCTCCATGGCAGTCCTCCACCAGAGTCCACTTGCCAACAAATCAGCATTCTATTTTCATGCTGTATAAATCGTTGTTTCCCCGTTATGGTTAGAAAATTCTTGCGAGCAATCCTGATGAGTGCAAGGCGAAAAGCTTTGATAGCATATCTCTTTTTTCACCAAAACTCTAGTCCCTTATCCCCTACACCTATCTCCTCTGTCTAATTAATATCACTTTTGTTTTTTTATGCTCAATTCTCCAATTTGTCTGCATATTTTTCCTCCACCTGCCTTCCACTATTAGGTGGTCTATAGTGTTATGACACAGCAGATGTTAAATGCTGAGCTGTTCAGATCCCAGAGGGAAATTTGAAACAACTGTCACAACTAATTTTCAATTTGTATTAATTTTGAGATGCGTGCCTTGAATTCAGTAGCAGTAAGACCACCAAGTCTTATAGGTTTTTATAAAACTAGATTAAACATTTATTAATAAGGGAAATGATTTTAAATACATGCATAAATCTACAAATTATTACTATGATAACTTCTAAATCCCCTACTCAGTTGAATTCCCAGTTACACTTTCGTTATGGCAACAGTAAGACACATAGATTTTAAAAGGCCCAGGCAAAGAAACATGATACGCTGAACAAGTTGACATCCAAGTGAGTTTTCTTAACTTCATTCCTTTGAAGACAGCAGCTTGAGGCTTAGATGCTGAAGGCTTTTCATACTTGTAAGATCTTAAAAATGCCTCCCCTTACACACAGCCCTTGCTCCTTCTTTAAACACACCTTCTTCTTTGAATACAAATACCCATTGTTTCTATATATCTTTGGGCTTTATCTCCCTGACAATAAAACACTTTCATAGCACTAAGTTTTACCAGTAACCTTTGGGAAAAATAAACACACCATTTCTAAACTTCACCTGGCTAGTGACACATTTCACCCCTCCTTTGAAAACAATCCAGTCTAGTTTATTTCAAAATGCAAATGTTCCCTTGACACCTATGTTTCTAAACTTCCCCATGTTTATCTAATTAACATTTCAAACCTACCCTCTCTTCTTAGATTAAAGCACCTAGACTAGCTGCCTCTAATTCAATTAAATCACACACAAACACACACACACACGGGGCAGAATTTTGCTGTTGGCGAGCAGGGGGCAGGGCCCACTCGCCTACGTGTACAATGATGCCCCATTTAAATTTTCAGGAAGGCAGGTCTGCAGCCAAATCAGCTGCGGGCCCGCCGACCTGTCAACAGCCAATTGAGGCCATTGACAGGATCATTTAACCAATTAAAGGACCTGCCCGCCCACATAAAATGGCGGTGCGGCCCGCTTCGCTGGCAGGGATCATCTCCCCGCCCACCGGAGATTGGGTCGGGCTCGCCCGCCCGGCAGGCAGAAAATTCTGCCGACAGACACTTAGAGACACATCCCACTATTACTCTATTTTACAATAAATTCCAGTAATATTATGAGAATTATTATATCTTCATGACTCAATAGACTTTACCTATTGGCATGATCGATCCTTTATTATCTTTTATCTCTTTCCATATTTTTGTCTTGCTGATAGCTACACCCTTTTCAATACAGCTATTTTGATATCTCTAATAAATACAGCTATGCCACCTCCCTTTTTATCCTTTCTATCCTTTCTAAATATGTTATATCCTGAAATGTTTAAGTCCCAGTCTGATTTTTCTGTAACAATGTCTCAGTAATCCATTTTATGTGTGGTTCTTCCCAATATATGATTGCCTCCGGCTCCCCTGTTATATTATAGACACCGGCAGGGGAAGTAGAGGGCAGCCCCATTGCTCAAAGGCTAATTGTGCTACTTAAATGGCCAATTAAGGGCCTTTTATCACCACCCCTGGAATTTTACCAGTGCCCCTCACCAGGAATCACCTGATGAACACTGGTGGCCTCCTTGCAGGCTTGGGTACCTTCTAACTGGGCACTTTGTGACCCATGAAAGGGTCCCTGATGACAATGGCAGCCCACATAACATCCCCGGCCTTCACCAACCACCCCACCCTTCCCCAGGGCCTACCTGACTGCCCACAGTGACCACCACCTCCCCCCCCCACCCCCACCCCCACCCCCCCCCCCACCACCAACCACCACCACTATTTACCTTGCTGTGAGGGCAGAGTCAATGATGCTGTTCTGAGCCGGGTGCAGTCCCAGTAGTGGCCACACTCCCAGTGGTGGCACTGAGGCTGAAGAACTGCTGCCCCTCCAATTGATTGGCAGCTCTTGGAGGCTGGCTCTCGACCCTTAAAGGGATGGAAATCCCAACGGCAGCTCATTAGCTGTTAGATTGGCAGAAAGCCCGGTCGGGGCTGCCCCGAGCAGCCAAGATGGAGTTGCCCTTGGCTTTCCAGCCTATAGTCCTGGCCACTATACTCATTGCTGCACAGACATTTCAACTCATTTTTAATTTGTGTTGTCTGTGGTTACAGAAATACTGGTTGAGTGTTACGAGGGCTAAATATTCTTGATTCTTGAATGAGTTGGTTCTGAGTTTATTCCAAGCCTCCCTCCCTCTCATTCAAGCCACAAACACATGTTTACCAATTTAAACCTTATTGATTGTTCTTTCAGTGCCAAGCTAGTTTTGTTTTTGTGTATATTCAATCACTCATTATGATTCCTTGTGCCATGTTTCTGCAGATAAGGCATTTGTCCATGAAATATCTGGAAAAAAAGATGTCTTCTCCTGTTTGGCTTCAGACTGTAAAACGGACCTTTCCCCTTGTGAGACGATTAGTGAGGCACAGAACTTTATAAAGATTTGTAAGGACATCCTGCCTCGCTTATTAGCAGGGAAATTCAGCTCGTCTCCATCTCTCCAGCAGAAAGTAGATAGATTTCTGAAGCTCTGCAGTGATGAAATGCTCTCAACCAAGGTTACCCTTGAGGCAGCTGGTTGGCTTATGGAATTGTTAAAATCCCAGCGTTCTTGTGATCCTCGTTTTGAATACAGATATCCAGAATGTAAATACATTAAAGGATATTGATATCCAATTTGCTGTTATATTTATTTTGTTTCTTAAGGTCGCAGAAATCCTACAAAGGTCTATGAGTTTGTTTGAACTGAAATGAATGATTGGTATTGGTAATAACTGCATTCCAATATGGTTGCCATCTAGGCAGTAGGGTCTGGACTAATAATCCAGAGAACGCAAGCTCAATTTCCACCATGGCAGTTTGTGAATTTGCATTCAGTTTTTTAAAAATCTTAAAATATTTTTTAAAAACTGGTGTCAGTCAAAGTCACCATGAAGCTGTTCAATTGTCAGGAAAACTCAGCTGATTCAATCAGACCGAGACCTGCCATCCATCTTACCCGATTTGGCCTGTCTGCAACTCCAGTTCCACAGCAACATGCTTGATTCTTAACTGCAAGCAAACTAATCAGCTATATCCAAGGCAATCGATGCTGGCCTCACCAGCAACACACAAACCCCGAGACTGAATTAAAGATATGTCAGCTTAACTCAGTTGGAAATAGTGTTGCCTCTGAATCAGAATTTATGGGTTCAGCCCAAACCAGAATTTTATTGCATGCTGCAAAGAGGAAGTGCTACATCATTGCACGTTCCTTGGCCAGGATAAGGTGTTAAACTAAAGTGCTATCTGCCTGCTCAAAACAGGCTGTAGCAACTGCGTTTCCTAAAAGCAAAGCAAGGAGATCTGGTCAGCATTTCTCTTTCCTCGGTACCACTGAAAAAATAAACATCTTTATGGGATGTAGCTGATACCTTTTTCCGACACAAAAGCAATTCCTGCACACCACAAATTAATTTACCCTCTGAAAAAAGCTTGAAATTTTTGAGAACAACAATGTCGTATATAAGTAAAAATATTATTTTAGTATTAATCAAATAATCTCTCCTGGCAATGCTTACAGTGAGTTACAAGTGCAATTGGGATGTAGAGGCACAATCCAGCCTGCCAGAGGCCAGGAGTAGTGCGGTTCCAGCACAACTTAGAGTAGTTAGGATTTTCCCAATCTTTTTAACCATCTGAACAATCTACAGTTAGAAATGTCTTGGGAAACATTCAGTTTTACAAACTAAACTATCATTGTTCCATGCTAAATAGTCATCAAATATTTCAGGGTTCTCCAACACACACCAATGTCAAGTTGGCTGCTGATTGTTTCATTCCATTATCAATACTGCACTTCACCTATCAAATTAGGTGAGAGGCTCTGCAAGCAGATTGTGCTTATCTGAGACTTCACCTGATAGGACAGCAGGGATTGGCGTTAGGGGTAAGGCTTGCAAATTGCAAGATTTATTTTACAATGTAATTTACTGTCCCTCATTGACTTGGGTTCCTCAACTTGCTAGAATTGTTAACTGATACATGAAAACATGTGCTTCCACTGCTGGGGAAGTGACTCCTTCCTAATGGCAAAGTCAGGATCAGAGGTTCCCCGTGGGACTGAAAAACAGCATTATCCCGCTCCAGTATTCAGCACTGGAGCAGAGTGAAACTCTATTCCTAGATCCATGTGGAGAAGAAAACAGCTTCCATTCTTGAGCTGAATTTGCAATTCATGATGGAGAGGACCAGGACAAAAACATTTTAAATATACATCCAATAACCTTGGTCCATGCTTGCTGGCTATAAGCTCACTGAGTTCTCCGAAATCCCTGTTGTTTCTCGTGTCGGGAACCTGCTAGCTTGTGTGCTCGGAACCTGTAAAATTGGATCTTAGAAAAAAGTCATGTGCGTGCATTAAAAAAACCTAAGTTCTAAAAGCTGAAAATTTTAACTGAGGGGAAATAATCAGCTTAAAGAAAAAAAAATCAAATGGCATTGGAACTGGGACACAATGTCCAATTTAGTAAACTTTTTTTTACAGAAACAATTCAGGAGGGAAGGTCCAAAATATTAAAGACGTTTAAACAGATTCCTGCACAATAACCCTGTCATGTTGTAATAATTATGTAAGCACCAATCACTCATAAGGGATTGGGTAAACATGTTGTGGGTTCATTTATTTTGACTAGGCACGTGAGAACAGATATAAATGGATAGAAAGCTTGAGGACATCAGCAGCAGAGGTGTATTCTGCTGTAAAACTAAGACTGGGTCACATGACACACTTCCCTTCTAGTGATATCATGCTGCTATCTCTTAAAGGCATGTTACAACAAAACCTGCTCTGTGGCATTAGATGTGGGTGAATCAGTGATTGACAATTTTAACATTGAAAACTCCCTTCACAGCACTACTTATAGCCAGTATTAAGACTATAGCTGTGGCTTAGCTAGTAGCATTCTTGCCTGAGTCACATGGTTCTGGGTTCAGGTCCCACCCTAGGACTTGAGCATAAAAATAATCAAGGCTGACACTCCAGTGTAGTACTAAGGGGATATTGCACTGTTGGGGATGCTGTATTGTGAATGAGACATTAAATCGCCCTTTCAGGTGGATGTAATAGATTCCATGACACTATTTTGAAGATGAACAGGAGAGTTATCCGTGCTGCCCTGACCAACATTTATCCCTCAATCAACATCACAAAAACAAATTATCTGGTCAGTTTCACATTGCTGTTTGCGGGAGCTTGCTGTGCACCAATTGGTTGCCAGGACTACATTACAACAATGACCACACTTCATTGACTGTAAAAAGCATTGAGATGCCCAACTATATAAATGTAAGTTCTTTTAAAAAAGGGTTTTTCATCATGTTGCCTCTATTTTTTGTCAGTCACCTTAAATAAGTGTCAAGTTTTCCACCCTTCTGCCAATGGGAATGGCTTTTCCCTATCTAATCTGTCCAGACCCTTCATGATTTTGAACACTTGCATCAGATACCCTCTCAACTTTCTCTTCTCCAAGGAGAACAGCCCCGAATTTCCCAATCTATCCACAGAGCTGAGGCTCTCATCCCCAGTACCATTCTCACGAATCTTTTCTGCACTCTCTGACACCTTCACATCCTTCCAGAACAGTACTCCAGTTCAGGCCAAACGAGTGTTTTGTAATGGAGTGACTGTTGCCAATGCAAGGTGGCTGCTGAGAATACGCTGCACTTGTGCGTGCCTCTGAGTGTGCCATTGCTACCAAACACAACCAATGTTTTATAAAAGTTTGTTTTTTTATTCATTCACGGAATATGGGCTTCGCTGGCTGGGCCAGTATTTATTGCCCATCCCTAGTTGCCCTTGAGAAGGTGATGGTGAGCTGACTTCTTGAACCGCTGCAGTCCATGTGGTGTAGGTACACCCACAGTGCTGTTAGAGAGGGAGTTCCAGGATTTTGACCCAGCGACAGTGAAAGAACAGTGATATATTTCTAAGTCAGGATCGTGAGTGACTTGGAGGGTAACTTCCAGGTGGTGGTGTTCCCATTTATCTGCTGCCCTTGTCCTTCTAGATGTCAGTAGTCATGGGTTTGGAGCCTTGACGAGTTCCTGCAGTGCATCTTGTAGATGGTATACACTGCTGCGCGTCACTGGTGGAAGGAGTGAATGTTTGTGGATGGGGTGCCAATCAAGCGGATTACTTTGTCCTGGATGGAGTCAAGCTTCCAGAGTGTTGTAGGAGCTGCATTCATCCAGGCAAGTGGGGAATATTCCATCATATTCCTGACTTGCGCCTTGTAGATAGTGGGCAAGTTTTGGGGAGTCAGGAGGTGAGTTACTCGCCACAGGATTCCTAGCCTCTGACCTGCTCTTGTAGCTATAGTGTTTATATGGTTAGTCTGGTTTAGTTTCTGGTCAATTGTAATCCCCAGGATGTTGAATGTGGGGGATTCAGTGATGGTAATGTCGTTGAACGTCAAGAGGTGATAGTTAGATTCTCTCTTGTTGGAGATGGTCATTGTCTGGCAAGAATGTTACTTGCCACTTGTCAGCACAAGCCTGGACATTGTCCAGGTCTTGCTGCATTTGGACATGGACTGCTTCAGTCCCTGAGGAGTCAGGAATGGTGTTGAACATTGTGCAATAATCAGCGAAGACGAGGAGATGGTGGTGTAGTGGTAATGTTGCTGTACTAGTAAATCCAGAGGCTCAGGCTAATCCCACCCTGATGGAGTTTGAATTCAGTTAATAAATCTGGAATATAAAGTTAGTCTCAGACATAGTGACCATGAAAAACCCATTTGGCTCACTCATATCCTTTTGGGAAGGAAATTTGCTGTCCTTACTTGGTCTGGCCTACATGTGACACCAGACCCATAGCAATGGAGTTGACTCTTAACTCCCCTCTGAAATGGCCTAGCAAGCTATTCAGTTCAAGGCATTTCGGGATGGGCAATAAATGCTGGCCATGCCAGCGATGCCCACATCCCATGAAAGAATAAAAAAAAGTCTCTTTTCCTTACATTAAATTAAGGATGAGAATGAAACACATAACTCATACCATATTGAATACATCAGAGAGATGCAGTGGATCCTCCAATATTCCCTATTTTAATCTTGCCATTTTCTGCCCATGACCTGCCCTTTAAGTTCTTCACCAGTGTTTGGCAGATATAAAACATGCAAGAAGTTGTGACATGTTCACAAGGTTTTCTAGTAAATAATTGCATTCCTACATACTTCAGGGTGCAAATAATGTGGGTTTTATTTTTACCCACAGCAAAGATAAGCAGCTGCTGGACCTAATTCAAGTCAGCCCTCAGTACAGGTATCTCCTTTCATTGATGCTTTTGAAACACCTATAGAAATCTCAGTGTGGAGCTATTATGAGACAGCCTTTTGGTAAAGCTGAGATATTTAAAAATCCCAGAGGGAAACTTTAAACAACTGTCATGACCTACATTTTAAGTGGTATTTTAGAGATGCAACTCCAAATTCAGGAATAAGACCATCAGTTCTCGAGAGGTTTTATATTAAACTAAATGAAACATTTTATTAAGTTACAACACATTAAACACAGATACATGGCTACAAAGTACTACTATCGTAACTTTTAACAAATTCCTAAACTAATCTCCATTAAGGCAACAGCAACCCATAGACTTAACCAGACACCAGGCAAAGCATTTTCACCTTACGAATTCAAAATGAGGTTCTTTTCACTTTGGTTCCTGTGGAGACAGTTTATAGGCTTACAGCTGCTTTGATCTCACATTGCCTCTGCCCTACACACACAAAACTGATGTTATACCTAGCACACCTCATTGAATGTAAAATCTCATTGTATCACCAGCCTCTTCTAACAATAAAACCTCTTTCATAGCACCAATTTTATTAGTAATATAAACACATTGCTTGGTCTCTGCTAGCTAGGTGCCATTTTCACTCCCCTTCTTGAATGCTTTATTCAAAAAATGCAGATGCACTCCACCTCTTTTACATATCAAAACTAGTACACATCAAAGCACCCAGACTAGCTGGCTTTAATCCAATTAAGATGCACCCCACAGACTAAACCACTATTTTAAAAGAAAATTTTTTCCCATAACATTATATACATTAATAGCTTCACGACAGGAGCCTAGCTCAATGAGAGTATAGAGTGGATAATTTTGGGGCACCTCAAATTCGATGCACTGACCTCAAAACCAGATTTCTGATCCATGCGAGGAACCTTGCCTCGCAAAACGTACCCCTATATTTCACTAGAATCTCCATTATCTATGCTAATTACCTGTTTTGCTGACTATCTTTCAAAGTGTTTGTGGGACAAAGCCTTGTGTGAAGTCACCTCATTGTGAAACATTATCTTCTTGTCTGCCATAAATCAACTTTGCAGCCCAAGAGCAATTTAATTAAATTTATATTGTATTTTTTTCATTCTCATCCCTACATTCTTGCTGCACCAATGTGCAAGATCAGAATTTATGGACTCTCAATTCATCGTTAATCTCCATTACAACAGATAATGAAAATTCAATGATGCATTTGTCTCCTTACCAAGAGCTTACTTTTATTTTGTTTACTACACATTGAACAGTGGTCTGTTATAAACAGGAGGAATATATGAACATATATTTAAAATGCAGTAATGTAAAAGCAGCATCATGAATCAGGCTCAATGTCCCCTCTAGCTCGACTACACTTCCTCACACTCTAATTCCCCTAAGGACTCCATTCCATTCGCCCAGTTTCTCCATCACAGTCACATCTGTTCTGACAATGCTACCTTTCACAACGGCACTTTTGACATGTCTTCCTTTTTCCACAACTGAGGATTCTCCCCTGACTGTGTTTGACAGGGCCCTCAACCCTGTCCAACCCATTTCTTGCACTTCTGCCCTCACCCTTTCCCCTCCCTCCCAGAACCATGGTAGAGTTCGCCTTGTCCTCTATTTCCACTCCAGCAGCCTCCATGTTCAAAAGATCATCCTCTGCCATTTCCACCACCTCCAGTATACCACCAGCAAACACATCATCCCCTCCCCCATCTGCATTCTCTGCAAGCATAACCCCGACCTTTCTGTTGCTTGAGCCATTTAAATTTATCATCTTGCTTTCATGTGCACATTTCTGTCCTAGGCCGTCTGCAATGTTCCAGTGAAGCCCAACACAAGCCGGAGGAACACCACCTCATCTTCTGATTCCGCACTTTACAGTCTTCTGGACTCAACATACAGTTCAAAACTTCAGAGACCACAAACTCTGTCCTCCAGGTTAAAGGAAAAATACTGCTGATGCTGGAAATCTGAAACAAAAACAAAAAGTGCTGGAAAAACTCAGCAGGTCCGACAGCATCTGTGGAGAGAAAGACAGAGAGTTCCCTGCCTCTCTCTCCACAGATGCTGTCAGGCCTGCTGAGTTTTTGCAGCATTTTTTATTTTTGTAACTCTGTCCTCCAGTTTGATTTCTCTCCCCCTCCCCCAAGTGGCAAGTCTGCATCTTGTTCTCACGCTTATGCTTTCAGACAGAGCCAAATATTATTCTGTCATTAACACCTACTCTGACCAATACTTTGTTTCTTTACTACCACCATTACCAGCCCTTTGCCTTTTGTTCCTTAGCATCTTTGGTATTTAATCTTCCCCACCCTCTCAATTATCCTTGACCCTCCCTTTTGTTCCACCTGACTTTCTCCCCTCCCCCCCACTCCCCCACTCTTCTTCAAAAGCACAAAACCCATCACATTTCTCTTCAGTTCTGAGGAGTCATATTGGACTCAAAAATGTTACCTCTGTTTCTCTCTACACAGATGCTGCCAGACGTGCTGAATTTTCCCAACACGTTCTGTTTTTATTTCATTGTCCCTTCCCTCTGCCTTGTCAGACTGATGTATCAAGGCAATTTTAACCCTGTCCATTCATCAGAAATGGGGTAGGCTGGCAGTTAAAATTGGCTACGAGACTTACTTTCCAATGGAGCTAATGCCAGGGGTATTTTAGATGGCTAAAAATATCTTTCTTTAAATAAGCAGATCAGCCTTCAATCACATTCTTGGGATTTAAGTGCTACTTTAACTAGCAGTCTATGTGAGGAATCCGGTATTGCTTTCCTGTCAGGTGAAGCTAGCAAGAGGAGTTGGGGCCAGAAGACAGCCAAAGGGGTAAGTTTTATCACTTTTAGTACTTACTTTGTGGGGCCAGATGGAGTTCAATGTCAAGCAATATTTAACATTGAAATCGCCTGTGTGGACATTTAGCGGGTGTAATTCCACAGAAATTCACTCAATCATTCACTGTAACTCAGGCAGAAGAGCCGCAGAAACCTCAAAAGTGGCAGAAATAGTGCCTGTGTTGTTTTTCAATGGTTCTGCAGCTCTTCTGACAAAGATAAAGCAGAGGATTGGGAGAATTCCTAAATTTATCCATGTAGAATACTAGAATTCTTTAACAAAAACAGAAGGTGCTGGAAAAACTTAGCAGGTCTAGCAGTTTCAATGGAGAGAGAAACAGAGTTAACGTTTCAAGTCCATATGATCCTTCTTCAGATTTTTCTTCCTAGAATTCTTTAATGTAGTTTATCTGTATTTATGTAATTGCAAGTATAGGACAGTAGATGGGGCCCTTTTCCCAGGTTTGTTTTCAAAAGGAAAAGCAGACTGATGTGAGGTGCTCAGGTGGAGAGCAGAAGATGGTTAAACATGATAAAAGTGATATTGGCACAGGACTAAAGGAGGCATAATAAGAGAAATAAAAAAGAAATAACAGACACAGCAGGTACAACTTTACCCTAACTCAACATGCTAGAAACCCAAAGGATCGAGTGGAATATTTCTCCCACACAATATTACACTCCATTGACCTCAATGAAGGGTAAAATCAGTAGTGTAAAACTACAATGTAACCCTTTCCCAACAGGTGGGTTTGATTAAAATTGCTGGAGTGTGTGTGAAATCTAATGGGGTGAAAGAAGTATGAAAAAGCAGCAAGGGGGAGAAGGCTCCTGTGGTTTAAGAATCATGGAAGAAAAAAGGTGGGTCATCACCAAGGATGCTGACCGATGTATCCAGTAGTATCTTGATGGGAGAGCCCAACCCAAAGACCAACCCAGTTTCTCCTGCTATTCAAACAGCACATCTGTCTCTCACTGCCAGTATCTACTGCCAGGGAGAAAATGGGTAGTTAAGGTCATCAGGTAGGTGACAGATGCACTATTCACATGTAAAGGTACTACTGGATACATCGGTCTGCATCCTTGGTAATGATCCACCTTTTTTCTTCCATGATTCTTAAACCACAGGAGCCTTCTTCCCCTTGCTGCTTTTTCGTACTTCTCTCAATCCCATTAGATTCACACACACTCCGGCAATTTTAATCAAACCCACCCATTGGGAAACTGATGGGTTTGGGTTACATTCTAGTTTTACACTACTAATTTTACTCTTCATTGAGTTCAATGGAGTGTAATATTGTGTGGGAAAAAGTTCCATTCGATCCTTTGGGTTTCTAGCATGTTGAGTTAGGGTAAAGTTGTATCTGCTATTTCTTTTTTATTTCTCTCATTATTCCCCCTTTAGTCCTGTACCGATATCACTTTTATCATGTTTATGTTGCTTATTCCACCTGCTCTGGTCTTGAGGTATAAACTTTTAGGGCCAGCCGCCTTCAGAACCATAGGCAAACACCAGCATGAATTGCTGCTGCAGCAGGTGATGTGATGCCATGGCTCTACAAACACGTACATTCAGAAGACCCTAGCCTTGACAAATTTCTTCAATACGTTAAACAGCTTCTGCATTTGTGATAAAGACCTCCTTACTGCTGCAGTGGCATTCACCTGCACTGCCGTCATTTCATTCTGAATAGTTCACTTCTTAAGAGGTTGTCAGAAAAGCTGCAACAAGTTCCCCTGAATTTCCTTGTTCCAACAGTACAGAGAAGCAAGGCACTGGAAAGTAAAACAAAAACAGCAACGTGGCTTGAACAAGCAGCCAATCTAAGGGAGCAAAACTCCTTTGTAGTCTGAAGATTGAAAGTGGACTGTGTCCGCAGACCTAACGAACAAACCTCGAGATGGGGGTGGGTGGAGGGAAGAGAGTTGCTCTCATCCTGGTGTCCACCTTTGTATGCAGCTTGATACAAATTGCGTGATAGACCCTCGGTACACAGAAATCAAGGTTTTTTTTTTAATCAGGTTCTGTCTGGCTCCAGTGTTAAGAAGGTTGGGTCTGGCCACATTGTCATGGAATGCTCCATTCAGTTGGACTGTGCTGTACCACCTGTCCCTCCCAGAAAGGGTTAAGTTGAAAAACACCTTTGACATGTTCATCAGGCAGTGGTCCACACACAATGTCCACGAGGTCCTGAGAGAAAAGATGATGGTGGATCCTGTCAGGTGGTTCCCTGAGCAGACTGTAAAAATCATTTGACTAAATGCTTCATCATCAGAACATTCAAACAAGCACCGAGGCATAGTTTGGCTGGTGATCAAAGGGCCCTCCCTCCCTGTCAGATCCACCATGCTTGCCTGGAGTCTCACCCCCTCCACAATCTGTCCTCGAAGTGGCAGCAGTGGGTAAGAGACTGTCATCCACCTCTTTCGGGAACGTGTCTTTATGAAGGAGGTGTGGAAAAAGATGAAGTGATTTTTGTCCAGGTTCATAGCGAGCAGCAGCTCTGTGCTCTATGGGCTGTTCCCATGGATGCACACCGAAATAAACTTCAACTGCTGCTGAAGGATCAATATTTTGGTGAAAGATGCCCTTTGGTGTGCCAGAAATTTGTTGGTGCCCCAGTGCAAAGAACCGTCAATAACCAAGTTTTGCAGACCAGCACATTCCAAGCACATACTAAGAGATGTACTAATGCTTGGGCCAGTTAGCAGCAAAGGCACTATGGAGAAAAGCCACTGTCCAAGGCTCTCCTCCCTTGGTACACAGAGGGGCTGGCAACTGTGTAAAACCTCCCTCGGGTCGTATGGTTAACAGTAAACGAATATTGTAACTATTAACTGTGAATGTAAATAGAATGAGGCACCTCAAATTACTACATACTGTATTGAAAGGAACTGATTTGTTTTACACATTACGTAATATCAACTTGTCATGTAACACTTTTACAACTTTTATGAATAAAGTATATTTTTCAAAAAACCTCCTCGTGCTAATTTTATATGGCAGTTACCTTACTGTGTGCTTTATAAGCTTGGGGATTACATTATGGAAACCTCTTCTCATTAACATAAGAAGGCCTTTAATGATTTCCACACCTGCCTGTTGTTTTTCCACAGTAGGTTCATTAACTCAAGGCTGGAAGATGTGATGTCGACATAGGTCTTGTTTCCCATTATTTGCATCTCAGGAGTGATAAACTCCAGTCACCCGAGTGTAAAACTGCATTCAGGTTCCTAGGAATATCCTAAAGATAGAAATAATGGTTTATTTAGTTATTGTTCAAATCCAATTTTTTTAACTTGTTGCCACCTGTCTCATTAACATTTGCTGAGACTGCAATTTACACACTCCCACAACCTATTTTCAGATAGTGAATCAGGGTTTCCCTTAAGGGATATGCTTATATTTTTGTTGGCTAGGAGAAGGCAATGGAGGGACATTAGACTAGTGAGGTTGCATCACAGACATATGCACTAACCTGCTAGTATTCTTTCCTAATATTTTATGGTAAAAAGCGTATGGGTGGTGACAGTTCTTTCTGCATTTTCACTGCAGTACTTGTAATGTATTTACTTTAAAAAAGGACATTCCAAAAGTAGATTTATAGCTCACCTCCGCCAAGTCCATAGCCATTAAGGCCATCACATTCCTAGCTTCTATGGAATAGGGCCATTTCAGGCTGCCTTTGGGGCACCTAAAGAACAGGGCAAACACCAGTGACACATGCATTGAGCAAATCACAAATGCACTGTCCTCGAGTAGAAGCAGTTTGTTCAGCCGGTACTGGTGTCTACAATTCCCAACATGTACTATTCGAATTGTGCTCCACTCAATTCATAAAGCACAGCAGCTATGGCAATATCCACTATTCGCTTTCCTACAAACACGTTTTGACAGTAATTCGTGAATCTTTAGAGCAAAGTTTTGACAGGAAAATATTCCAGGCGTAAGTTTTGTTTCAAACAGAAACCAAGTGAGTGCCATTTTTTGTATAAGGCATGAAAAGCAAGAAAAAGAATGTTAAACGCTTTCCGAGGTAAAAATTGAAAGATTGATAGCAAAGGTAAACAGATGTTCATCCGTTCAGAAATAGAATTGTGTAGCTGTGAAATTATGCAACTTACTGCAGCATTTTTATCGCTTGGTGTGGTACTAAGAACAGGAGTGGCCAAACCCAACCTTGTTTGAACAATTAGTTTTTAGGTCATATTTGTCAAAGATAAATGTGTCGTGCAAAAAAACTGCAAACAAAGATGGACTCAAAAGAATCAAGAACAAAATTATTTTGCTCTAAATCTTCAACGGTTTCCAGCTGCAACATTAGTTGTTGTGCTACCACGCGAGGTTACCGTTTTTCCCCCAAAGGGGTTTATTTTATTGACAGGACGAGTTTTTTTTAAACCGGTTTTTAAAATTTAGTGCGAGCTATTTCATCAGAAAGTAGCGTTTACATAACTGCTGCAGGATTTCTATTTTAAGCAATCCACAGGATCTGTAGTTGTTACACTGCTCCGGTAGGTGATGCAAGGGAAATAAAATATATCGTTTAGACTTCTCATTTTTCTGCAGGGCCTTATATAATTGTTGGTCGATTTTTTCTCTCTACCGCGATTGTTTCAAAATGTGCACGCAATTTTAAATAAGTTAAAGCCAATGAACTTAAAAGAGTAAGCATATCATATTTCTAAATCGGATGGAGGCGGCTACCTAGTCACCACTTCTACATTCGGTGGCTGCAACCGCTGGTGACTACTCCATTGTATATATTAAATTGCTGGTATTCATTTCTCAAACGACAAAGCCCGATGCTCTTTCTATAAATAAATCAACACATTCCTTTTTAAAAACTACCATACAGATCAGAAGGGCAGTGCTGAATCAGCTCTGCGTTGTTAGCTGATCACAAGTGATAATGTGGTGGTACCTGCTGGAAACTGTACACGTGCAAGATTGTAGTTGAGAACAGAATCAGGTTTACTGTGATAGCTTGCACGATTGAATGGCAATGCCAACATGGGCTATCTAGACTCAACCACGAAGCCATGACCAGGGTGCAGGCGTCAACACTGTTGGGGCCATATCTCAACCAGAAGAAAAAAAAAATGTATCTAATGCAAATGATCATATTTAGAAAAAGGGGACTTTGCCACGTTTGTCTATAGACTTTGGAAGCTGTGGCAAATTTTGTGATGTTTTGAAAGTTAGATGTTCATTTACTGTGAATGTAACTCGACAGATATGATCTGCAATTATTGCAGAGCTCCAGCAGAAAATGGAAGTACACACTTCATAATCTAGCATGTTTTACATCACATTTTCTTGAAGGGGATTTTATGCAACTGCAGCCTACTGCTACATTGTCATTGTTCTTGCATAGAAATGTACAGCAGAGCAGGGAGGAGAGCGTGAAAGACAAAAAGTTCTGAAAATTAGTGGCTGAAGAGAAAAATATGACTTTTTTTTGGCAAGGAATCAAATAATTATAGGACTTATGATCTGTATTGAATGCAAACTTCTAGACCACTTCATGTGGGTAGAAACATACATTTTCCCTTTATTTACCTTCTATTACTATCAAGACTATGAACCAATGCATTTGTATCAAATCACCAGTGACCTTAGTTTTTCAGCATTCAATACAGCTAGTGCATTTAACACAGGATGAAGTCTCTTACAGAACATGACCTTGCTACATTATGTACATGTGAACCAAAGGTCTACAGCAATGCTTCACAAAATATTTTCCAATGTGACCCCATAGTAACACACCAGCACCTTCAAGGGCAATCAGGGGTGAGCAACAAATGCTGGCCTTTCCGGCAATGCCCACATCGCATATATAAATTCGAATTAACATGATCCCAGCAAAAACAAAACAGCAATAAACCAGCAGAGTAACATTCAGTATATAATTAAAGTGGGTTTTATAGATCAAGATATAATACATTCATACAAATAAGAATTGCTTTTAATAAGTACTTGTCAAAATGTTTTTATGTTAAATACTGATGTAGGTTTCAGTCATGCTCTTCATTTCTTCTGGTGATAAGGCTCAGTGAAACTTCTCTCTCTCCTCATATGTCCCTCTTCCCAACTCCCACTCAACAGCTCTCTCTTCCCAACCTCCCCACACACCAGCTGAACCCTGCTAAGACTTGGGCTTCGGACTCCACTGCTCCCCCCTCCTCGGTCTGCTGAACCCCAAGACTCAACTGTAAACACCCTTAACCGCTATCATCCTGCTGAAACCTGCAGCTAGCAACAGAGCACACCCTCCCGCTGGGGTGAGCGTAGCTCCAACACTCGAAGCTCAACACAATCCAGGACAAAGCAGCCCGCTTGATTGGCACCACATCAACAAACGTTCACTCCATCACCAACACAGTGGCAGTCGCGTGTACCATTTATAAGATGCACTGCAGGAATTCACCAAGGCTCCTTAGGCAGCATCTTGCAAACCCACGACCACTACTATCTAAGGACAAGGGCAGCAGACACATAGGAACACCACTACCTGGAAGTTCCACTCCAAGCCACTCACCATCCTGACTTGGAAATATATCGTTGTTCCTTCATTGTCGCCGGATCAAAATCCTGGAACTCCCTAACAGCACTGCGGGTGTACCAACACCACATAGACAGTAGCGGTTCAAGAAGGCAGCTCACCACCACCTTCTCAAAGGCAATTAGGGATGGGCAATAAATACTGGCCTAGTCAACAACATCCACATCTCATGAATGAATAAAAAATACTCCCGAGCTTGCTCCCAGCCTCGTTATTGGCAGGCTTCCAGACTTTGAGACTCTCCTCTCGGCTTTGGCTGTGTTCAAGGCAGCAGTAGCCAAAGGAAGTTAGAGATCAGAAAAAAATGTTAAGGACAGGCTTCAATCATCCAAAATTCGGAATTCTGTCAACTGACAGAAATATCTAATTCCTGCAGCAGTGGAGCAGGCCATTCAGCCCAATAGGTCTTTGCCTGTGCTTATGAGCCTCCAGGAGCTTCTTCCCACCTACCTTTTCACCTATCAACATATCCTGTTATCCCTTTCTCCCTCATGTACTTATCTAGCTTTCCCCTACATGTTTTTACACTCTTCACCTCAACCACTCTATACGTAACAAGTTTTGTTCTCATCACGGATTAAAGAAGCTTTGTCTGAATCCCTTATTGGATTTCCCAGTGACTATCTTATATACATGGACCTAGTATTGGACTCCCCCATAAGTGGAATCATCATCTCTTTGTCTTTATATTTTTCTCTACAACAACTAAGTGAATATCTATGTGGCACTTAAATCATTAATGGCAACAATCGAACTTTCCTGGAAGGGTTTGGAGAAACGTCGGACAAGGCCAGATTATTTCAGATGACAGTGAACAACATACAGTGGATCAAGCTTCAACCTGTTTGAGAAAGAACCCCTCAGGTGAGAGAATAATTCAGATGTGCCTATGTATTTAATTCAATCCTGTGCTCTCAAATTATTTCAGCGTATAATATGAATGATTGATTAGAAGTTGCTTCCATTTCATTTCAGGCAAAATCATATTGGCCTGTTAATCTAATTTAAGGATGTGCATTTATCCACATTAAACTTTAATAAAGGTCTGTCCAAACCATTGACAACTCATTCTTCAAGATGCTGTTGGTATAAGATACTAATATAATTACACTAAAATTTAAAATGACAATGGAGTAAGTCCTTATAGTCCACTTAGCTATTTTGATATTCCACACACAAATTAAAAGCTGAAAGCAACAACTTGTAGTTATATAGAGCCATTAACCTAATAAGACATCCCAAGGCGCTTCATGGGAGAGCTAAACAAATTTGACAGCAAGCCACAGAAAAATTAGTGCAGGTGACCAAATGTTTGATCAAAGAAGTAGGTTCTTTAAAAAGGAAAGAGGTAGAGAAGCAGAGGTTTAAGGAGGGAATTCCAAAGTTTAGGCCCTCAGCCACTGAAGGTGGAGCGATTAAAACTGGGGATGTGCAAGAGGCCAGAATTGGAGGACCACAGATATCGCAAGAAGGTTTTAGGTAAGGCAGGAGGCAATTATGGACATAGAGTGGGCCGAGGCTATGAAGGAATTTAAAACAGGATGAGGATTTCAAAATCAAGTAGTTGTTTAACTAGTAGCCAATGTCCGTCAGCAAGCAGCGGGGTCAATGGGCATTGATGCAAGTTAGAACGTGGATCTCAAGTTTACGGAGGGTAGAACGTTTGAGACCCGCAAGAAGAGAGTGTTAGAATAGTCAGGTTTGGAGGTAACAACAGCATGGATGAGGGTTTCAGTAGCATATGGGCTGAGGCAGAGGGGGAGTTGTGAAATGTTATAGAAGTGGAAATTGTCGGTCTAAGTGATGACTGAATATGTAGTCAGAAGCTAATTTTGGGGTTAACATGGCACTGACATTGCAAACAATCTGGTCAGCCTCAGAGATGGAGTTGGCTGCTAGGAAATTACAAAATAAAGTTGGCTGTCCCATCTGACTAATTTCTGGAGCTGCATTGCAAAACAAACTGGGAATGTTCAGTGCAAATTATGATTTGGACTAGCAAGTGTGCAATTGAACTTCAGCATTCAAAAGCCAGAATTCCAAGTGACAACACAAAGAACTGTATAGAGAAATGGCTATAATGAAATGTGCAAATTTCTTTCTCTATTGACACAAAAATTTGAGGTGTAATTTTAATGTCTAGGTTCCTAGGCATAAGAGCAATTGAAATGGTGTTTGGAGACAATAGGTTATGCCTTACTGGCATTTAAGAAATCAGAATAGTTACTACACAGCCATTCAGCCCATCAGGTCCATGCTGGCTCGATGCAAGAGGAAGTTAGCTAGTCCTATTCCCATGCTCTGTGCTCAAAGCCTTGCAGTTTTTTTCTCTTCAAGTACATATCCAATTTAGTTTTAAAAACCATGATTCAATTTGCCTTCACCACCCTCTGACAGTGCATTCCAGATCTTAACAACTTGCTGCTTAACTTCCTTGCTTTGTACTCTATGCATCTGCTTATAAAGCCCAGGATCCCATCTTTCTCAACTTGCCCTATCTCCAAGGATTTGTGCATATATACCCTAAAGTGTCTGTTCTTGCACCCCCTTTAGAATTGTACCCTTTAATATATGTTGCCTCTCCTACCAAAAATGTAGTTTAACACAGAAGTGTGAAGTGATACATGTGCCAAGTGTCTGCCCATCCCATAAACCCATCTGTCCTCTTGAAGTCTATCACTATCCTCTTCACAGTTCACAATATTACCAAGATTTGTCATTTGCAAATTCTGAAGTTGTGTCCTGTACACCCAATTCTAGGTCATTAATATGTCAAGAAAAGTGGCCCCAGAACTGACCCATGGGGAACACCTCTGTATACCTTCCTCCATTCCAAATAACAAGTACTCACCACTACTCTGTTTCCTGTTACCCAGTCAACTTTTAAATTATGCTACCACTGTCCCTTTTATTCCATGGGCTTTAACTTTGCTGGCAGGCCTGTCCTGTAGCATTTTAACAAACACCTTTTGAAGTCCATATAGGCCACATCAACCACAATATCCTCATTAACCCTCTGTTACCCAATCAATTAATATGGTTAAACACAATTTTTGTTTAATAAATTTGATTAATTTCTTTAATTAATCTACACTTCTCAAAGTGACTATGTCCCAGATAATCATTTCTAAAACTTTCTCGCCAATGAAGTTGACTGGCCTGTAGTTGCTAGATTTATCCTTAGGCCCTTTTTTGAACAAGGGTGTAACATTTGCAATTCTCCAGTCATCTTTTACCAGCCCCGTGTCAAAGGAGGATTGGAAGAATATGGTCAGCACCTCCACAATTTCCACCCTTATGCTCAGCATCCTCAGATAAATCGCCAGGACTGGATGGGATGCAGGTAAGGTCAGCCTTTCTAAAACCATCTACCAATTTTTAGTCCACTCAATATTTCACCTATATCCTCATTCACTATGATTCCAGCAGTATCGTCTTCTGTCCTCAATGTTAACTGAGGTTAATTTTTTGAGCAGCTAATACAGTTTTAGAAGTCAGGGTGTGGTGGTGGTGGGGTGGGGGAATCACAAAAACAAAAATGTTTGTATTTGCTGGCTGTTTCTTAAATGTATTCTCAATACTTAGGGAGTTAGGAGTCAGCTACAGCCAATACGTTATAGCATGCTTCACTCAAATTTATATTTTATTCTGTTATCTGTATTCTCCAGTCCAGGAGGTAGCTAATGCTATGGATGATGGCCATCTATTTTCAGAACCAAAGTACTGACATACCTTGGTTTTACAATTTTCACTCTGAAAATATACTTGGCCATAATCATCAACATTTGTACCACTTCAATTTTTAAAGGCAGTCAAGTTAAAGCTAAATGCAGAAAAACCTTGACCTCCTGAAAGACTGTTACTGACATTCAGAGCACACAAGAATTCAAGTTAAAACAAGGATGTGGGGCAGTGATGTCAGGGTGCTGGGTCTTTCACTATTCTCAAGCTGTATTTAACGGCAAATCCAGAAATTGCAAATTGGTTCAAAATTTAATATTGATAAGTACAAGGAAAAATGTGTATCGCAAGTGTATTCTGGATGATGTAAATAGCCAACAATGAAATGCAAAGCTATCTGAAAATTATGTAAGATTTATCATTTAGTAGGTTACATCACTGAGGAGCAGCAACAAATAAAGCAAACAGAATGTTAAATTCTGCTTATTGACTGGAAGTCATAAGACACAATGGTAAAGCTTGCGCAGTTTTGGTTTTGTTCATTGCACCACAAGGGAAACTGGAACCAGAAAAGCAGTGAAGGGATGATCCAAGCTCAATCCTGATATCAAAGAGATTAAATCACTAGTAAATGCTTGAAAAGCCTCAAAAAGCATGGAATGGGAATCTTGCATAAATATCCAAGTATTACAACAGTGTAGATAAAAAGGTATGATACCAGAACAAGGGGCAGAGCCTAAAACTGCTGATAGTAAAAATTAGGAGATTCAGGTTAGAATTTCAGAATACAAAGCGCGATCAGCATTTTATACAGGCAAGCGGATGTGAAAACCTTGAACTCATTCAAGAAGCTGATTGGGTGAGGAGAAATGTTGAAAAAAAACTGTGTGGATAACCAAGACGAGTAAATCACCTTTTTTATCTGCATCAGTATTGCGATTAAATTGAACAATAACAACATGCATTTATATAGCAGCTTCAACATCGCAAAATGTCCTAAGGCACTTCAGAGGTGCATCATCAAACAAAATTTGATACTGAGCCACAAAGAAATGGAGAACTCTGAAAAGCATGTGAAAGTATATAATCTAAGGTGACATAACACATTCATCAATAATACCTCAAAAGTTGCCTTCTTGTCTGGACAATATAAAGGTTCAGTTTTCTAGCATGACATGATAGGCAGCCCTGACAATTTCAGCCTTGTGCTATTCAGATTTTCCTGTTGCATAAATTAAGATAGCAGAGCTAACAGAGACACTTGTCAACATAAGAGAACAAAAAAACCCCTATAAAGTCAGTTCCATGATGTTTGATCCTTTGCCCAAAACTGAACTTCATATTCCCACAGGATGCAGTCTTTGCTGATTTGGACTACAAGAAATAATGATATTGAACAATGTTATGGTGAACATTAAATGAATTCAAAGTGCTTCAATTACTCAACTGATTTTCAGGCTTCATACCCATATCTGTAGTAAAGATCTAGGTCAACAGAGACAGCATCTGATGTTCCAAACATGTCTTCAACCAAGCTAGAAAATGTACATATTTGAAGATTACATTATTGGTGGTGTTGGTCTGGACTTCAAATATATGAAGTTCCTGGCTGTGTGTGTGTTGCAGGGCTCAGGATGGCAGCCAGTATAAACTCAAAGTAACTTCTAGGAATCAGGCTAAATGTATTAGTAAATGTACATACTGATCAATGAATACCCCACAATCAAATGACTGGCTAAAATAATTAAAATACCCAATAACAAATCCTGAAAATTTCAATGGGCTATTAATATCTGGTTAAATCCTGAATATAAATTTATCCATTAAGATATATGTTTCTATTATCAGGTAGTTTGATATTCACTATGTACAAATGTACTTATAATTCACAGCTCATGTAAAATGATCATCTTTCTAGAGATCCATTAACGCCAGATGAGACACCGAGTTGTGAGAAAAGACCAGCAAAACTATTTATTCACTTTAGCCAAGATTAAGAGAAGATCTGAAAGAGGTGTTCAAAATTATGAATAGCTTCAAGATAAATTGGAAAAAAACAATTACTGGTTATCATTCAGTAGAAATAAAGTTATACGGTAATCTGACTGAAAATCAAAATAAATGTTAGGAGGATTTAAAAAAAAAAAGTCGTTAGAAGGAATTTACTTGGAATGTTACCAGGGACAGTAGTGAAAGTAGACTTCGTAACAGCTTTTGAAAATTGGGAATTTGAAAAAAAAAAGGTGTTAGAAAAAGGGACCATGGATTTGTCATTAATTTAGACAGCAGTTATCCACTTTTGCCATTTTAAGCTACTGGGCCAAATTGCTGTATTCTGTGCTGTAAAATGCAATGATTCTAGGTATTCAAGTTTTAAGTATAAGTAAGGATTTCGAACACAGGTTCACTGTCTTAAATTTACTTGAATGGGTGATACTTAAATGTTCATGTTTTACCACTATTCATCTCTAAACTGAGTGTGTGCAAAACTATAACCAATTATATAACTGTAAAATCATAGAATGGTTAGGCATAGGAGGAGGCCATACAGCCTGTCATGTCCTTGCTGGCTCTCTAAGAGCTACTCAGCTAGTCTCATTTCCCTGCCTATTTCTCATAGCCGTATAATTTTCTTTTCAGATAATTATCCAATTCCCTTTGAAAGCCATGATTGAATCTACAACCACCACGCTCAAGTCATGTATCCCAGATCCTAACCATACACTGAATAAATTTTTTTCATGTTGCCATTGCTTCTTTTGCCATTCACCTTAAAGCGATGTCCTCTGGTTCAAGATTCTTCCACCAATGGGAACAGTTTCACCCATCTACTCTGTCCACATGCCTCATGCTTTTGAACCTCTTATTAGATCACCTCTCAACCTTCGCTTCTCCAAAAATAGCTCCATATAACCCTAGCGCCCCTCCGCTGCTGCACCACTTTTAAAATTATATTCTTATAGCCTTTCCTCGTTCTTCCTACTTCACACTTCTCTACATTAAACTTCATCTAACACATGTTCTGCCCATTCCATCAGCCTATGTCCTCTTGAAGTGTAAGACTATTCATAGTTCACAACGCTTCCAAGTTTTGTGTCATCTGCAAATTTTGAAATTTGAAGTGCCAGAATTAGATTTGTAGCCACTTATCTACCTAATGATTTAACAAGTGTAGCTGCAGCAGCAAGCAGCTGTAACACTGAGTGAAAAATTGGGAAAAGTAATCTTGGATGCATAGGCATTTTCAGGCACAAATAGTTTGGTAGCGGAAAAACATTTACCTTTCATGTATTTCACTGTACTCAAAAGTAGATACTGGTGCACATTACATCAAGTTTTCTTGTTCAAGAAATTAGTCTGACAGACAAGTGCTGTGAATATTTTCTCAAAAGTCTGGAGGCATCCTCTATCAACCTGCCCCCATAAAAACACAAGGGCCTGTTTTTCAGATGGACACCAACTGACTTTTAGTTTCTCACACCCCCCCGCCCGACCTGTTACACTAGGTCCTCTGCTGCATATACATTGAGCTTACCACTCTTGCTTTATGTAAACAGTGGCATCTGGCACCCATTGTTAATTACACAACAGAATTAAAGGTAATTCAGACACTCTTCCCATAACAGTGTCATTGCAAATTTTCCTCACAAAAGCTATGCCCTGTAAATGGCTTGGATTTTATTCAATTCATGAGTAATAGCGTGTTGTTTCTTAGGCTTTAAAAGATCTGAATACCACATCATCAAAACATTTAAATAAAGGTCAGAGTGGCATAAATAGCTTGGACAAAGAATTGGGCTTATTCCTGTGGGTAGCTTAGCCTCATGCTAGTCATCTGAAAACCACTCCCCAAAGTTTGATAACCTGATTGTGTGTGGGCCCATCTTAAAATTTCTTCACAAAATTGTACACAGGTTGTTTAAGAATAACCAGCAGTGTTTGAATAATTTCCATGACACTGGTCCGAATAAGAGAATACAAATTTTACAAGGATATTACCCTTTCATTTATGGATGAAATGAGACATTGTTTGAGCAGTCCCAACCTAGTCTCTAATTAGCATGGGGCTGCAGAATTGCCCACAGTACAGTACATACTAGCAACCTATATCAAAGGCAATAAGGACAGATGGTTTGGGAAGTGCAAACAAAAACCCCTGCAAAACAGAAAAGGTGAAGTTAGTCTCATTAGAGAGGTAAGAGTTTAGTCTGCACCTAATGTTAGCATGATTTGGGAATGCCAAAAGTTTGAAATTATTCCATTCTGTAGCAATGATGCAGAAAATAAGACTTTAATTTCATCCTGGATTCAAACCCAGGAGTCAGAACTGAAATCCTTTTGACTTGGAAATTTTGTACTTCACTCTTTTGTTAATGTCATCTCATATTTCAGTTTTTCTGTTTTCATAGTTTTTCTTAACCAATCCCAAAACATTTTGTTCTTCTTGTCCCCCTTTCTTGCATACGGCACTACTTAAAAGCACAGTTTCTGAAGGTACACTGTGCTCCAAGCTTGGACCAATGATGTGGAGCACCAGAAGTTAGTTGAATGACGAACAAGGAGATCGTAACATGGAGGCTTTATTCTAGCCAACTGTCAGTCTAGACCTACGCTGTATGTTCAATAGCTTTGTAATTTATTTCTCCCAAAATCAAGTAAGAGTTACTTAATAGGTTTAAATCATAAAATGTTAGTGCACATTTGTGCTTTTTAAAGGTCAACCCAATGCTTTTGCATAAAATCTTACTTGATCAGGTGAATAAATATTTTGACAAAGTGATCACAGCTTTTAAAAAAAACTACTCAAAGTTGCAACATATGTATTTTTGAACACTTCCCACTATAACGGGGCAAAAAACAATCACAAACCAGCCTCCAATACAGCTCAATTATAGAAATATAACAAACTTGTAGTTAACTTTTAGAGCCATTAGTGCACAGGACAACAGGCTCTGGTGTAACAGTGATCCGTGATGCTCATGGTACCAAGACAACTCTAAAGATAAATAAACTTTACATTACTATGTCTCTAATTAAATAAAAGCTTTTTTTTGTTTTAAAATTACTCTGAAATCATTTGTAAGCATAGGAATTTTATAACCCGGGACACAACGGTCCCCTTAATGAAGCACACGGTTTCAACTGGCAGTGGGTAATACTGGGAGAAGCACACTATACTTTTCAGATGCGAATGCATAACATTTATGATAACAAAGGAAAGCTTGCCCTGAGTTTAGTCATGCAATATTGAATTGAGATACATAAACTAACATATGCAATTTACTTCTGAAAAATTCTTCCCTGAATATAAATTGTTAAATGTTGCAAAGATTACAATGCTCAACAGTTTTTATTTCATACATAGAAAACGTATTAGGAGTAGTGTTTGAAATGACAGAACTCCGTAAAATTTTAATGGCAGGTATTCTGGGAAAAAATAACAGCATTCCATCCACAAATATTTTCAAGGAATAAATATGCATTTATAAATAGTGTAAATTTACATCAAGATTAGAAACAAAACAAAAAAAATCACAAATCTTAAGTTTATTCCTTAGTCTATGTGCAACCCATTTATCTGTGACTTGGCTGTTTAGTTTAACTAGGAAACCAGAACAAATTTAAACATCATGGTTTCAAAATAACAAGACAGATGAACATAAAAGCAGTAAAAAAAATTCTCTCTCATCTAACTTTTCACATTACAAAATTTTCTTAATAGATGTTGCCCTCAAGAGAGACTTAAAATTCCTAACTACCATACAAAAATGACCAGCTAAGCTAGTACTTTTAAAGGGAAAAATCTGAATGAAAAAAGATGATGAAACCAATTCATCAGCCCAAGACAGAGTAATACAAAAAAAGAATGTCTTCAAGTCAGTAGTCTTTGTGTGATGTTGCCAGTTTTTCTCTGATATATACAAAATATGAAAAGTTATTTATAGGTACAGCTAAAACAGCTTTACTTGAATTCATTTATCCTGGAAAAGAAGCAGCTCCACTCCTATCCAGTATTGTTGACACTCCGCACTTGGAAGGTTGCATAGACACACAGTTTTCAGTCAGCAGCCACATGGGATAGCCAAAAATCAGTGGTGTAACACAGTGGAAGTTGATGTCACATCCTGAACACCAAAGATGTTTCACTAGTTGTCCATAAAACAATATGTGTCAAGATGAGGATGAAGGCAGAGGAGGGGCCTGCAACAGAAAGAAGATTTTAAATGAGAACAACCTATTTGTATGGTGATCCATGATCATCAGTTCTTTTCTGATCCAAGGCAAGTGGACTTCAAATAGCATTAATTAAAAATATCTGTATTCTGCCAGTGAGAATGAGAAAAATACAATCCGCAGGTTTCTACGAAGTTAACCGACCTCAAGCAAAGAAAGAATTGGTGGTTTCTAAAATCAGCCTCAGTGCCCCAGATGGCGGGGAGGCGTGGGTGAGGGGAACCGGGGAAGGGAAGTCCACTGCAATTTTCCAAGGCCAGCTGCTATTCAACAACCCCTGCTGGAAGGGTACAAGTGTGAATGCTAGTGAGGATAAGACCAGGCGTGGCTGTAATTCTCCAAAACAATGGTGCCCTGCCACAGTCAAAACTTATACATGGAGAATAGCAACTTGAGCAAAATAACAGTGGAAACATACGTCAGGCAGCAAATTACTGCCTACTAAGGATTGTAAAACTGGAGAAAGATGGCAAAGAAAGAAATTACAGTGACTACATAGTCCTCTCCCCAACATTTTTGTGCATTCAAAATGCTCTTCCTTCATTTGCCTGTTTGTAAATACAAAGCATATATATTCTAACCAGCACTAAAGTTGCTAATGTTCTTCGTCTGCTGTAGAATTCTACACTCTTTTTCTGTTTTATATTCTGTTTTCTTTACTTCAGTATTGACTCCCACACTGGGCATAATTCCAAGATGCTAGTCAGGCTCCAGTACTTTGATCAAGTGTTCTTCATTCTAATTAGCCTCAACAGTCACGTCAGCAGGCCATGCAATTGTGGAAGTTGCCAAAGGTGAGCTCAATGTGGTCCATACTAGTGTTCACCGATATGCAATAACCATAGGGGTCACTGTACAATGGTCAGAATCAAGAACCCTGGTTGATTCTTTTTCTTGCCTATCACAAGGGTGCCATGGTCAATTGTTCTATTCCCAATGAGACCAATTAAATTAGCACAGATCAAGGATTGAACCTGGTTTCTGTCTGATCTACATAGCTGAGCTATTAGGCCTAAGAATTCTAGAATTACTAAAGAACTTTCTCATTTTTACAGTAACAAGAATACTTTCCAAATATATTGCCCATTGTAATGATTGAACTTACTAATGTGAACTGGTCATAGATTTGCATCAGGTCCTCCATTTTGTATTGTTCCAGCACTACAAAATTGTCAAGATTTCCACTGGCCTTACGGGCACAGTCCTGGCAATGCACTACATAGGTCTTCCGTGAGTTACTCTCATTAGTAACAAAAAGCAGATCAAAAACTTCCACCTGTCGCACAGAAATAAATATTACAATACTTTATTACAGCATTATAAATTATTTTTCTGCAACAAAAATAATTTGTCAATATTTCTTTCACGCATACTAGATTTTAATCATTTCCATACGTTCACTTAATACTTCCCCTCACCAAGTTTTTCTACAATGCTTTAGAATTAAAAAGATGTACCATAAATCTTACAATGTCACTTGCGTTTAACAAAATGCACATCAGTTGGGGACGGAGTAGCTCATACTAGATTAAAACATATTGCCCTTTCACCTCTAGGTTAGATTTGTATCCAGTTCTTGAACTGTTAGAACACTATCCACCCTTTTTTGCTGAATCTTACGTGGTGAACTCAAGCAATCTCAACCCAGTTAGATTAGTGCGTACAGTTCTGGATACCACAATACTAAAAGGATGTTGCAGTTGAAAGGATACAGAAAGGGGCAACCAGAATAATTGATGGAATGGTGGGACTGGAGTATGACTGACAATTTTGTGCATTGGAAATGCTCTTACTGGAAAAGGCAAGGTAGAGAGGTGCTATACTGTGATCGTTGTTTTAAATTTTTTTAAAGAGTAGAATATAACAAACTTTTTCAACCTACCCAGAACAGGACAGGTTACCTGAGGTTTGGTAGCATAGTAGTTACATTACTGGGTTAGCAATCCAGAAGCCTGGACTAATGAACTGAGAAATGAGCTCAAATCCCACCATGGCAGCTGGGGGAAGATGAATTCAGTTAATTTATTAAATCTGGAATAAAAGCTAGTAACAGCAATGGTGACTATGACATTGTTGTAAAAATTGATTTGGTTCATTAATGTCCTTTAGGGAAGGAAATCTGCTGTAATTACCCCATCTGGCTCCAGACCAACAGTAATGTTCTTAACTAGCAGCCCACAGCTGTATCAAAATGCTAGGGAAAAAGTGTAAGAGTAAAATAAATCATATAACTTGGCATCAGCCTAACCACTAGACACAACAAAGACACATGCAGTCCAACAGACCCTCAAAAGTTCTCCTAATATCTGGGGACTTCTGCCAAAATTAAGAGAGCAGGCCCACAGACTAGCCAATCAAAAGCCTGACAGAATCTCACACTCAGAATCATAATTTGTTCTCACACACAAAATTTTAACTCTGTATAAGTGAATAGGTTTTGAATGTTAAAATCTGGTCCAATATAGTTTGCCAATGTACCAAACTCCTCCATCTCAATTCCTGCCCATAACGTCTCCCACTAACAGGACAGGCCCACCAGAGGCAGGACTGTAGTTTATAGTCAGAAGGGAGTGACCCCAGGTGTCCTCAATATTTACTCTGGGCCCCATGTAGTCTCATGGCATCAGGTCAAATATGGGCAAAGAAACTTGCTGATTACCACTTGTTGCCCTTCCTCAGCTAGGTTCATGGTTTATACTAATATTTTAGAGGCAACTTTTAGGTTTTAGGAATTAAAGTGTTAAATGTAAGATAAATGGAAAAACCTGATCAAGAAACTGATAACTCTATTGTGAATACAAATCAAAAAAATCTTGGGAGTTAATTACAGTTAAAAGGCAACCTTATGTTTATCTTACAAGGTCAGAGGTAGAGCTGCAGGCATTTGAACAATGGATGACCCATCTTTAAGCCTGTGATGGAGCTAGGAGTTCCACTCTTACTTCAATAAAAATTTTAAATTGTTTATGTAGCTCCCAGATGAAAAAAGTTGAAAGCTGGTTGTAAACATGAGTTTCTTAACAGGGGCAGCAGCAATTCTGGGAGAGGGGATTGTGAAACTCCATTAGAGATATAAATTATTCATGTGGGTTACAGAATCAAAGAGTTGTGTTGAAAGTAAAAATAATTAGTTTGGAGTTCTGTTTGAGCCATCTTAAAGCATGCCATGTCATCATGGAAATGGGCGGTGGGGTTTAGAAGGTTCCTTTGTTTAATTTATCTGGGTTCTTCTCACAGAAGGCAGCTGAGGTTTTGGTCTAGGTATAGGCTGCAGCTCACTTAGTTGGGAGAGCCAAAGCAGGTAAATGTTAACTACGCCTGCAACTTAAGCAGAGAAAATAGTAACTTTATCGTTCACTGAGCAGAATGCGGGTGACGCTTAAGCTCAACTTCGCTTGGAAAGAGCTGTACAGACTGGGAAAAAGCAGTCTATGTATGTCCAAAGCCAGGACAAAGAGCTGAAAGAGTCCCCAGTCGTGAGGGTTTGAAGAGAATTTGGAACATCGTTTAATCAGAAGTTAATGGAAGGATCCCCATAAATTTTGTTCCTTGGAGAATAGCTAGAACACAGAGGAGAAGCCAAAGTGACTTCTGGAGAACTGTGGCATACCTTTGGGTCTGTCCCAGGAAAAGTGAATGAACCGTCAAGATTTCCTAAGGGAATTCTTGGAGGGAAGTAACAAATAGAATTGAGTTTATTGCATAAGTCTTTGTAAACTATAGTGTTAAAATTAGTGGTGCATGCTTTGTTTAATAATGTGAAATCTTGTGACATAATTTGAGTGATCACTGGGTATTCAAATTTCTTTTTAAACGTTAACAGTCTCTACAGGGATTGTAATACATGATGAACGCCACTTGGAAGAAGTACTGAAGATCGCAAGGCCACAGACTCTGGCTAAGAAATTTCAATGTTCATCACTAAGAGTGGCTAAGTAATACCATTATCAACCTACCTGCTGTAGGCAGGTACAAAAATGCTGCATTATAGAGGTGAGATAAAAGTGACTGCCCTTGGTATTAAGTCATTTGACTGAGCGTAGCATCAAGGAGCCCTAGCAAAATTGAATTCAATTGGAATATGGAGCAGAACACTCCACTTGTTGGAGCCATAGCTGGGAATTCTGCAGCTAGTAACTCACTTCCTGACTCCACAAAGCCTGTCCACCATCTACAAAGGCACAAGTCAGGTGTGTAATGGAATACACTCCACTTGCCTGGATGAGTGCAGCTCCAACAACACCCCAGAAGCTTATCATCATCCAGAACAAAGCAGCCATCTGATTGGTACCCCATTTTCCACCGCTTTCAATTTTCACTCCTACCACAACTGGCACACCATGGCTGCAGTGTGTAACATTTACAAGATACAGTGCAGCAACTGGACAAGGTGCTTCTTTGACAGCACCTTTCAAGTCCTCAACCTCTACCACCTAGAAAGACAAGGGCAGCAGCCGCATGGGAACATCACCACTTGTAAGTTCCCTTTCAAGTTACACATGATCATGAATTGTAAATATATTGTCGCTCTTTCATTGTTGCTGAATCAAAATCCTAGAACGCCCTACCTGGCAGCACTATTGGAATACATACACCATACAGACTGCAGTTCACCTGGGTAATTAGGAATGGGCAATAAATGTTGGCCTTGCCTGAGATGCCTACAGAGATGTCACATTAACAAATAAAAAATAGAACCAGAGAACACAGCCTGCAATATAAGGATTTTCAATTCAAAACTAACCTGCAGAAAACGTGCCAATTAGCAAGTAATGAATGTATGAAACAGGGCTCCTGAGGGAGCAAGTAGCAGCAGAATTTTGTTTCTTGCAAATTAGGTAGATTTCTTTTAGAAAACAATAGTGAGATATATTTCAAATTGCACATACTGTATCATTAGTGTAGTATGCTTGCGATGAACAGGTGACATTGGACATCTGGATCCTAAAGCTTTCCACCAATGGTGTTTTCCTGTCTCATGTCTGGATCTACTGTAAGAAACAGGTGCTGGAGTAGGCCATTAGGCCCTTCAAACTCACTCTCCAATTGAACATAATCATTGCCAGTCATTTACTTCAACTCTACTTTCCACACAACTCTTATATTGCTTAATTCCCTTACCACCCAAAAATCCATCAAACTCTGTACTGAATATACTCGATGATTGAGAATCCACAGCGATGTAGTGTGGAAAATTCTAAAGATTCACAACTCTTTGCGTGAAGAAATTTCTCTTTATCTCAGTCCTAAATCCAACCCCTCATTCTGAGGCTGTGGTTCTATATTCCAAATTCCCCATGCAGGAGAAGCACTACTTTCTCAGCATCAGCCCTGTCAAGTCCCTTAAGAATTTTATATGTTTCAATGATATCGGTTCACATTCTTCTAAACTCTAGGGAATATAAAACCAGTCTGCTCAATCTCTCCTCATAGGACAATTTCCTTATTCCAGGAACCAGTCTAGTGAACCTTCACTGCACTTCGACTAACTGATACAGATCAATTGCCACAATTAATCAGCAATGTCATTATTTATCTCTCAATTAGCAATCACCAAAACAGATTAACTGATGATTTACCTCATTACTGTTTTGTGGGACCTTGCTGTGTGAAACGTGACTTGTTTTTTCAGATATTACAAATAGTGACTATACCTTAAAAGAAGTTACTGGACTGTGAAGTATTTTGGGATGTGCTGGCATTATGAAAGGTACTTTATAAAAGCAATTAATGTATTTCTTTGTGTTTTAGGAATTAAATTTCTCTGGCTTGGGAAACGGTAAAATTCGTATTGATTCAGGGGTTGGGCTAAGGCATATTGTTGAGAGTAAATAAAAGGAGAGTTATTCCGTACCTTCCTGCAGTTTGCCTGAGTGTACGTGACAAAAGTAGTAAAGGTAGTCGATTACCCAGCACAGGCACTTGTTTTAATGAGCAATATCATTTTAAATTAGCAAAAATCATGCTGTTTTGGTGTCCAAAGATACAAGGCAAGTTCTGACAAAGAGTCATACGGACTCGAAACGTTAACTGTATTCCTCTCCGCACATGCTGTCAGGCCTGCTGAGTTTTTCCAGCTATTTTTATTTTTGTATCATAAAAATAGAAACACTTTTGGAGATTCCAGATTTTGTAGTTGTCACTAATTCTATCAAGTTTAAAATTGAATAATATTTTATGGCTAATGAGCCATTTTAAATATTATTCCCAACAAGTAGAATTTGTATCATCATGCTCCTATTTCAGTGAACTTCCCAATTAAACAATCTTGATTGGGTATTTCAGAAAATGTAAAAGTGTGATTAATTGTCATTTCATATAAAATACATTCACTTACAGCCAGCTTCACAAAGCTTTTAATTGCACTTGGTTGATTGTTATGGGATTTTGAGAAGCAAAATAAAATAGCACTTAGAATATGGTCAATAATAATTGAAAATGCATGAAAATTCACTAGATTCCTTTTAACTTAAGCTACCATTATTCTCAACAGAAAGTTTGTTTACTGACCTCACAAATACTGCAGTAGTGTGCAGGCTCCTCCTTTGTACGGCCATGCCATACAATCTCTTTGCTTGTGTTAATGAGAGCTTCCCTTAACATCTGGCATTGCTTCAAGGTTCTCAGCAGGCAGTACCTAAAGAAAGAAATAGAGGCTTTCAATTTTAGCAAAAGCAACCTTTCCCATCACCTTTTATCTTCTGATACCCTCCCATACTGGGACTGGAGGCCCCAGAGGATAGGCAGGCAATCAAATACGTTTATGGCCTCCACCACTTAGTGGCAGCCAATAACAGGTACAGTGGAGCTCAAGGTGGAACCGTTGGCAATTTTTTCTCCTCGGCTGGCACCTTTCCTCTGATCAGTAATCCATTTAATGACTCAGCCATGGTCACTAATCCCACATCTAAGGTCAAGTGAGAATGTTGGGTAAATCTGGAATTCAGACTAATTAGCCTAATATGTAATATGGGAAATGAAGCATTGACAATGGATTAACTAGAAAATCCACAAGTATTTTCAAATTAGCTTAGACCATGGGCCATCAGTAATACTAAAAAGCCTAATTAAATCAGTTGTTTCCTAATCAAAAGTAAAAAGACAAACTAGGAATAAAAAATGAGCCAGATCTTCTGGTATCAGTAGCAACCACACACTGAATCTAAGATGCTGGTGTTTTTCAGGGCCCTGAGGAAGACCTGATGCATGCACATGTGCTGTAACTGCCCGTGAACGTTAAACTTCCAATGGGCTGACTTGTGCTGCCTGGAGCGCTCGACAAATGTCTCTTACACTAATCTCAGTGTTGGAGACCTGGGCTACATATGCGCTACTTACCTGGATACTTGCCCTAGAATTGTTACATTGTTTAATCTCTGATGTAACTCAGTGATTAACAGCACAACGCATACCCCCAGGCACCACACCGACCCAACTGCCTCCATCACCCAACCCGACTACCCATCCCCGACCAAACCAGCCATCTCACCCAACCTGACTACCCATTCCCATCCCACCACTCACCCACCCACTTAAAAGATTTGAAAAATCCTTTAAAAACTTACCTGAATACAGCAACTGATGCCATAAAAAGGGGGTATGGCCTCTCCGCTGTTCCTCTTGCCAGTCTTCTCCACGGATAGCTGTGCCAAGGCTCCGTTATTCCAGCCGGGTTCAGATGACCCGGCTGGAAGGACGCAAAAAGGTAAGCATGCAACAAGCTCTGCAGTCAGCAGTGATGTGCACAGCATCGCCACTGACCGGAAGATCTGGCTCAAATATTTCATACATACAAACTCAAAAAGTGCGTAAGGAATGAAGTAAAATTTAGCTCACATATAATGGAGGTTCCTTTTTAATAATTTTCGTGTTCAGTGTGTGAGATATTGCTGGGGATCTAGTGCCAGTATCAAGAACTCTCAGGAAAGCATATCACCACCAAATGTAAAGTCCTCTCTACTCATGTCTCAGTAAGTACACCGCCACTGAGTATGATTATTTTTCTTTTGCTCCATACCATCTGACCTCTAAGATTACAGCATTAGGGATAGTTCTCTGTGAGCCCATAAACTAAATTCAGACTGTCCAAACTCACCTCAAACAACTTATATTTATATAGCACCTGTAACATAATAAAACATCTTAAAGTGCTTTATAAACATTCTAAAAGAAAATCTGACACCGAGCCACACAACGGGATACGAAGTCAGATGACCAAAAACTTGGTCAAAGAAATAGGTTTGAAAGGGTGTTCTTAAAGGAAGAAAGGGAAGGGTGAAGAGGTGGAGAAGTTTAGGGAGTGAATTCCAGAGCTTGAGGCCTTGCCAGCTGAAAGCACAACTAGCAACGGAGGAGTAATTAAAATACTAAGTGATCTAGAGGAAAAATTGGTGGAGCGCAGAGGTCTTGGGGGCAGAGTTGGGGTGTGTGATGACTGAGAGACTGGGACACATCACAGAGATAGAGGGAGACAAGGCCATTGAAGGATTTGAAACGAGCATGACAATTTTAAAATCAAGGTGTTGCTTAACCACGCCAATGCAAGCACAGGGGAGATGAATAAACAGGACTTGATGTGAGATGGAATGCACCAGCAGTTTCGAACAGCCTCAAATTTACGAAAGGTAGGAAGTAGAGACGCTGGCCAGGAGTGGGGACATTAGAGGTAAGCGTAGAGGTAACAAAAGCATGATTGATGGCTTCACATACACATAAGCTGAGACAAGGGCAGAGTTGCACAATGTCATGGAGGTGATGGTGTAGATGTGTGCAGGTAATCCACTCTTTGCAACTGGATGGAAACAGTACGTGAGGTGAGAAAACCATTAATAGTACCAGGTGACATAGGAGTCAGGAAGGAAAGTTAGTTGGCCAATGGTTTAGTAGGAATAGGAGCTAAAGAGCAACAGATGGGTCTCATCGATGAGTTTGGAAAGGGAATGAGGGGAGATAGGGAAGAAATGAGATAAAGATGCAAATTCAGGATTGGGAGTGGGAATTTTTGGGGAATTTTGTCCCAGTGGGCTAGGGGAAGGGAAGAAACCAGCAGAGACAACTGAATGGATGGTCTTGACTTTTTTGCAATAAAATCCATAAGATAGCTGCACTTACTGTTGGATGTGAGGTTAGAGAAGGCAGTTTAAGAAGGTGGTTTGTGGTGAAGAGAAGCTGGGGATATCTTTGCATTCCTGAATCTTTTAATAGTAGGCAGCTTTAGTGATAGAGTGCAGGACCCATTGATGCTTTACTTGGTCTAACTAGATCTGACAATGTATCGTTAAACCAGTTATGGTTAAAAAAAACTAAATGTATTATCGGCACGAGCAGCATAGGAAAACAGTAAGTAAATTAATAATAATAGTGTTAGCACAGATCAGATCTAAAGGCATCAATTAAAAATAATAGGTTAAACAAGGTACTAACTAGATCCTAAAAGAGAGGATAGAGAATTTTAGATCACGGATGGGCAGCTGAGACCTGTTGTTTGCAAGTCCTGCGCTATGTGGGAACTTAGGCCACTTCATGTGTCTTTAAGATCACAGATGTAGGAAGCGTTTCCAGCTGCTTGAGCTCAGGATTTCTGAGCTGAGGGGCAGCTGGAGTCACTGTGGAGCATCAGGAAGAATGAGTTTCCTGAACAGTATGCTCCAGGAGGTGGTCACCCTACAAGCAAGTAAGAGTTCAGGATAGTAGATGGTGGCCATCCAGAAGAGCAAGAAGAAGCAGGAAGTGTAGGAGTCTTTGGGGTGTGTATCACTCTCAAACTGGTTCTCAGAATTCATAGACTTCTGGGAGCGACAACACCTTGAAGGAATGCAATCTAGATCATGCAGCAATGGAGAAGGGGCTGAATAGGAGGGAACAGCAAAGACTGGAATTGCATTTGTTATAGGAGATCCACAGAGCTAGGGGGACAGACAGGCATTGGTGTAACCATCATCTCGAGTCCTGCATGGTGTTGCCCCCCTTGGTGCCAGGGCAAAGGGCATCAGGAAGAGACTACAGAATATTCTGCAGGGTGAAGGGAGTGAGCCAGAAGTTGTACATCAATACCATTGGCAGTGAGGGCAGGTGTTGAGGTCCTATGGTCAATATTTTCAGGGTTTAGAGAGAAAGTTAAAAAGTAGGACCTTGAATGCAACAATCTCTGGATTACTCCAGTGCTGTGTTAGAGAGAATTGAAAGATGAAGATGGGGAGAACCAATACATGGCTTCAGGCATTGTGCAGGAGGGAGGGTTTAATATACTTGAGGAAATTGCGACCACTTCTGAGCCGGGAGGCACCTACTCAAAAGGGACAGGTTGCACCTCAACAGGACTGGGATCTATGTCCTCATGGAGAAATTCAAGAGTATGACTGAAGAGGGTTTAAACTATATTGGCAGGGGGTTGGGCACCAGCATGCAGAAACAGAAAAGAGGAAAATGGTGCATAAAATGAAAATGTTGGATAGTTCTAGAGAAGGAAAAAGTACTGTATTAAATAGGAGCAGAGCAAGAAGGACTACAGCGAATACATAGACAGATTTAGAATGCATGTATGGAAATGCACAAAGTGTGGTGAATAAGGTTGGTGAGCTACAAGATGAGATGGGATCTAGCCAGTGTAAACTAGAACCAAAGGCTGACAAAAAAAAATCTGCAAAACAACAGGTGATCTTTAAGGAGGATGTTTCAGGTACACGTTTGATGCATTCCAACAAGGGCGAAAGATAGATGACGAGGGAGATAGAGAATATGATGAAACAAAGAAAAGAGGGTGTATGATGGATGTCGGCTAAATACTTCAAGTGAGAACCAGGCCAACTACAATAAGATGGGAGAGGAACTGAAAATAAGACCGACAAAGAGAGAATATGAGAATAGAATGGCAGTCAACATAAAAGGGAACCCAAAAATCTTCTACAGGCATGTAAATAGTAAGCAGGTAGTAGGAGACAGGGTGGGTCCTATAAGGGACAATGAGGGTGATCTCTACTTAGAGGTGCTGGGCAAAGCTAGAGTACTTAATAACTAATTTATATCAGTGTTTACTAAGGAAGAAGATGCTGACAAAGTATTAGAAGCTGAGATGATAGAGGTATGGATGGAGTGATAATTGAGAGGCAGGAGATACTGAAAAGGCTAGCAATGTTTAGATTGAATAAGTCACCCAATCCGGACGGCTTCCTAAAGAAAATGGGGATGGAGTCAGCACAAGGACTTGCCATAACCTTCCAATCTTCCCTAGATACACAGCAGTTGCCAGAGGATTGGAGAATGGCTAATGCAACAACCTATTCAAGAAAGGGTGTAAGGTTAGTCCTAGTAACTACAGGTCAGTCAGTGTCAGTAACGGGTAAGGTTTTAGAAACAATAATCTGGGAAAAAATTAACAGGTAATTATAGAGTTAATTAAAGAGAGCCAGCACAGATTTGTAATAGGTAATCAAATTGAATTTTTTGATGAAGTAACAGAGCAGTTTGATGAATGCAATGGGTGTTATGGATATATGGATTTTGAAAAATTATTTGACAAAGTACCACATAAAAGGCTGGTTAATAAGATTGTAGGGCCAGTGTCAGCTTGGGTAAAAAAAAATTGGTTTAAGGGCAGAAAACAGCAAGTTGTGTAAATGGTTGTTTTACAGATTGGAGGATGTTAGACAGTGTTGATCCTCAAGGATCAGTGCTGGGATCACTACTTTTGTTGATATATATATATATATATATGTGACTTGGATATTGGGATAGAGTAGAATTTCAATATTTGCCAACGAAACTAAGCTTGGAGGTGCGGCTGACAATGAAGATGATACCAATCAACTGCAACACAACATAGATAGGCTAGCAGAACAGACAGACAAATGGCAGATGGAATTTAATACAGAGAAGTGTGATGTAATGCATTTTGATAGAAGGGATAAGAAGAGGCAATAAAGACTTAATGACATATGAATTGTTCTGTAAGTTTGCTTTTAAATACATTTTGTATAAGAAAAAGGCCTTTCTGATAGAGCTTCTGCTGTAAATCACTTCCAACCCAGGTCCTATGCCTGTAATTAGCAAGAAGTATCCTGAAGTAAATTTCTGGGCAAGTTCAGGACATCTAGCCCCAAGTCTCTAACAGCAGGATCAATTCCATGAAGTGTCAGAGGCAACGTAGAACTGTCTGGGCAGCATGTCAGCCCATCGGAAATTTAAAGTTCATCTAGACCTTCGCCAATACTCAGATTGGAAGATCGAGGCCAATGTTGTGCTTTTCCCTTCTGCTGACCATAGTGGACAACCTCACATTTTCCCACAGTATACTCCCATCAGCCAAATTTTTGCCCACTTACTTAACGTATCTATATATTTTTTGCAGGCTCTTTGCATCCACCTCACAACTCGCTATCCTATCTTTGTATTGTCAGCAAATTTAGCTACAGTACACGGTCCCTTCATTCAAATTATTAATGTAAATAGCTGAGGCCCTAGCACTGACCCCTGTGGCAATCCACTAGTCACAGTTTATCAACTTGAAAATGAGTCATTTATTTTGACTCTGTTTCCTGTTAGCTGCTCATCCTCTACCATGCCAAAATATTACTCCCCAACGCCACAAGTTCTTATCTTGTGTAGTAAGAACATAAGAACACAAGAAATAGGAACAGGAATAGACCATTTGGCCCCTGCTCCGCCAATCAATAATCTTCTTGTGATCTTCTTGTGCTTCGATTTCCACATTGCCATCTAACCCCGATAGCCTTTGATTCCCTTGCCTAACAAGAATCTATCTCTGCCTTAAAAATATTCAATGACCCCGCTTCCACCACCTTCTGAGGCAGAGTTCCAAAGTCGCACAATCCTGAGAAAACATTTCTCCTCATCTCTGTCCTAGTAGGGTGGCCCCTAATTTTAAAACAGTGCCCCCTAGTTCTGGACTCACCCACAAGAGGAAACATCCTTTCGACATCCACCTTGTCAAGGCCATTCAGGATCTTGTATACTTCAATCAAATCACCCCTCACACTTCTAAATTCAGTGGAAACAAGCCCAGTCTGTCCAACCTTTCCTCATAAGGCAGCCCACTCATTCCAGGTATCAATCTAGCAAATCTCCTTTGAACTACCTCGAATGCATTTACATTCTTCATTAAATAAGGATACCAAAACTGCACACATTATTCGAGGTATGGTCTCACCAATTCCCTGTATAACTGAGGAATAACATCCTTATTTTTATGTTCAATCCCTCTCTTATTAAAGGATAGCATTCTATTAGCCTTAATTACTTGCTGTACCTGCATACTAACTTTTTGTGACTCATGTACGAGAACACCAAGATCCCTCTGCGCCTCAGAATTATGCAGCCGTTCTCCATTTAAGTAGTACTCTGCTTTTTTGTTCTTCCTGCCAAAGTGAACGACTTCACATTTTCCCACATTAAACTCCATTTGCCTGATCTTTGCCCACTCACTCAACCTATCTATATCCATCTGCAACCTCCTCATGTCCTCTTCACAACATACTTTCCTACTTATCTTTGTGTCATCTGCAAATTTAGCTACCATGTCTTCACTTACTTCATCTAAATCATTGATGTAAATCGTTAAAAGTTGAGGCCCCAGTACAGGCCTGTGGGATTCAACTTGTCACATCCTGCCAATCCGAAAAAGACCCATTTATGCATACCCTCTGCTGTCTGTCAGCCAGCCAATCTTCTATCCATGCTAATATGTTACCACCTACACCACGTGCTTTTATTTTCCGTAATAACATTTTATATAGCACTTTACCCAATCCCTTTTGGAAATCAAATATGTTACATGTACTGATTCCCCTTTATTCACCCTGTTGTTACATCCTCAAAGAACTAAGACACTGTTTCCCCTTCATAAAATCATGTTGACTCTTCTTGATTGTGTTATAATTTTCTAAATGACCCACTATACTTCCTTAATAATGGATTCCAGCATTTTCCCAATGACAGGTTGAATAGATGTGTTACATTTGTGGTTTTCCAACGTGCTGGGATCTTTCCAGAATCTAGGGAACTTTGGAAAATCACAATTAGTACATCTACTATCTTAGCAGCCATTTCTTTTAAGATCCTAGGATGCAGGTTATCAGGTCCAGGGGACTTTAGTTAGTTGTCAGCCTTTGGTCCCTTTAGTTTTCTGAGAGCTTATTCTCTAGTGATAAAAGTTCCTCCCTTCCTTGATTTTTCACTATTCTTGGGATTTTTTTTTTATGTGCGCCTTCTACCAAGGCAAACAGATATAAAGGTCTCTGTAATTTCTTCATTTCCCATTATTAATTACCTAGTCCCATTCTCTAAGGGACCAACATTTACTTTAGCTACTCTCTTCCTTTCTATATACTTGTAGAAGCTTCTGCTGTCTGTTTTCATATTTCTTGTGGGAACTTGAGTACGGCGGTCTATGGCCTTCGAGCTCTCGTGATGAGGGTTCTTCATCTAACTCATCCATGTCAGGAAGCTGCGGGAGAGGGTCAAGCATGGATTGGGAAATGTCTGACTTTCAGGAGTCCAGCTGACAGCCATAAAAACAAAAAACTGCGGATGCTGGAAATCCAAAACAAAAACAGAAATACCTGGAAAAACTTAGCAGGTCTGGCAGCATCGGCGGAGAAGAGCAAAGTTGACGTTTTGAGTCCTCATGACCCTTCAACAGAACTAAGTAAAACTTAGTTTCTACTTAGTTCTGTTGAAGAGTCATGAGGACTCGAAACATCAACTTTGCTCTTCTCCGCCGATGCTGCCAGACCTGCTGAGTTTTTCCAGGTATTTCTGTTTTTGTTTCAGCTGACAGTCATGTTTGGCCCAGTGGGACATTTGTTTCCTTCTGAGTACTTCACCATCTACTGACTTCAGGGGAACAACTTTAGTGATGGCAGGGTCAGGCACCCACCTTGATCCCTTTGTATATCGATTTCCACTGTCACAGGCAGTTTGGATTTCTTGACATAAGTTGATCCAGTGTTTGCACATCTCCCTGTTATTTGCACAACTCTCTTGGCTACTTTCAAGCTGTGCAGTATTTTAGCTTTTGGGTTTATGTTGTGCATCATGGAGGTTTTGTTTTTTGTATCAATGACAGATTTCATCTCAGCTGAGTAGGTCTCAAAGTAGTTCTTGGTGCGGGTTCCACCTTTACAAAATGATACTTCTGCTGTTTCATAGATGATTGAGCTTAGTGACTTCCAAGCTTCATCAGTACCAGCACTGGTGCTTCCTGATAAAACTTCTGATGGGTAGCAATCATTCTAGCGACAATGGGAAGCCTGGTATTTGGCATCATTGCTTATACAGAGGATCATGGCAAGCCGCCATATTTGGAATTGTGAAACTTTCAGGGTGTGCCTTCACTCTGCTGCTGACAAAGAGAGTGGTCAGTGCAACAATCTGTGGTGGACGTGGATGTGGAGAACAATGGACATATTGCGCTCAATAATTTTCACCTTCGCTGTCTGTACAGCATCACGAGAATATCCTGGCAGGACAAAATCATCTATACAGCAGTCCCCTCAAAGGAGCTCCCAAATATATTGGCACTAATCAATCAGAGGTGGATCAATGGATCTGGCACGTCCATAGGATGGAAGACAGTTGCATACCTTAGTACCTTCTGTATGGTGAGGTAGCCCGAACTAGACGACCAGTGGGGCACCCAAGGCTCCACTTCCAGGATGCTTGTGAATGTGACATGAAGACTCTAAACATCCACTATCACACCTCAGAATTTCTAGCTGACGAAAGGAGGGAAATGGCAATACATCCTGTGGGCTGATGTGCACTACCACAATGACCAAGGGTGACAGCAGCTCGGCCAAAGATGCCAACGCCAACAACAAACCCACAACGTCACTTGACAGCTTCAGGTATGGCGCTTGTAGCAGAACCTGCCTCTCAGGGATTGGCCTTCATGGGCGGAATCCTCCATTTTTTGCAGGTGATTTGCAGGCTGCCTGAAAAAGCAGTGAGACATCTGCACTGACTCTTAGGAGGAAGGCCCGCTGTATCTTCTGCCCTTCAGGCAGTCAAAGAGGACAGCGGCAGGCCTTCCACCCGGCTGAGGACTCTGGAATATGATGTCTCACCCGCCCTGAGCTGGTCAACCAGGGGCCAGTAGATCTTGTGCTCAGCAGTGCCACAGAGGAGGCCATGGCTGCTGCTGGAACAACACCCCGAACGGAGTCCCAGAACAACCCAGGAAAAGGACATGGGCTCTTGGGCAGGGGGGATCTTGCGGGGTGGAGGTGGCAGTGAGGGGGAGGCCATGAGGGTTGGCAGCAAGGGGTTTGGGGGGGCGGAGGGGGGAAGAGAATGGCAGTCTGTGTCCAGCCCCTTGCTCCATGTCCTCAATCATGCACAGATTAGTGCAGATCAAGGCCCCCCCCACCCAAACCACCAGCTGACATGCAGCTCGTACAGGTTAACCAGTCATGCAGGCCATATGTTAGCAGGTCGGCCTGGAGCTGAGAAAATTGCAGTGGAGGGCGGAAGAGACCATTAGGCGGTCGTTAATGGCTACTTAAAGGTCTCAAGAGGAGGTGGGAGGGGGAAGACATTGCGTATCGGTCCTGACCTCAACCTACCCAGTTTTCAGGCACACCCACCCCCTTCCTTGCCTCCTGTGGGGGCAGAACATTCTGCCCCATAGCCATTGGCAACAATGGTGCACCAGACGAAGACACCACACCAAGACGGATGGACTGTCTGTGTGTCCATCATCTCTCATAGGTGGAAGAATGCTAGTACATTTTAGACAGTGTATCAGTCCTGAGCAAACACATGCACGGAAGATGTCTCCATCTCGAATCTCCCCAGCTCAGAGTCATTGAGCTAGAGCAGGAGTTGGAAAGGCTCCAACACATAAGGGAGGGAGTTTCTGGACAGTTTTATCCAGAATATAATCACACCCCCCAAGAGAAAAGAAAAGGCTCAGGAAAGAGCGAATGTGACTGCCAGGGATTTTGGAGAGGTCAAGGAGGTCCGGCAGACCTGTACATCAGGTATAATGTACTTGCTACCTGTGAAGACATGGAGAAAAACTGCAGGGAGGACAGCTACAATGTAGACCAAGACACCATGGCTCAGAAGGCTGCCAGGGAGTGGGTGGAAATACAGTAGAATAGAAAAGTGGTGTCATAAGAAGCTCTATAATTAGGGGCATAGATAGCATCCTCAGCAGTCAGGAACAAGAATCCTGAAGGGTGTGTTGTCTACCAGGGTAAGGGATAATTCAGGACGGCTCGAGAGGAACTTGAAAAGGGAGAGGGTAAATCTGGTTGTTGTGTTCCATGTTGAACAAATTAAATAGGTAGGAATAGGGAGGAGATTCTGCTGAAAAAGTGTCAAAGTTAATCTCTAAATTAAAAAGCAGGACCTGTGGGGTAATAATCTCAGGATTACTGCCTGAGTCATGTGCAAATTGGTTTAAGAGTAGACAGATCAGGGGAATTAACACGGCTGAATGGCTGCTGTGGGAAAGAGGGGTTCCTTTTCATGGGGTACTGGCACTAGTTCTGAGACAGCAAGGAGCTGTACCAATAGGATGGACTCTGCCTGAAACAGGATGGGTCCCCTGTTCTGTAGGAATGGGTAAATAGGGAAGTGCAAAGCCTTTAAACTAGTAAATGGGGGCGAGGGGGGGATCCAAAAGAAATGTAAGCAGCCTAAATGCAAACAAACAGGGCAGGAGAATATAGGGCAGAATAAAGTAAGGGGGGTCATTGGAGGCCAGGGAATAGAGTTACAGAACAAGATGGCTTAACATAAATTGACAGGAAATCCTATTAAAACTGAGTTAAAATGTCTATACAGGAATTCACACAGTATCCATAACAAAACAGGGGAGCTGGAGGCAATCATGCACTGGGAGGAACCAGGCATGGAAGGGATTAAATGAGACATGTCTATAAAAAAAAAATCAGGACTAGGAATTAAATATTGAAAGGTATAGTATATTTAGCAAAGGTAGGATAGATAAAAGGGGAGGTGGAATAGCTGTACTTATTTGGGATAGCAAAATGGTTGTAGAAAAAAGGAATGCAGTTATCAGCAAGACAAAAACAGAATCCATATGGATGGAGATTAACAAATAATAAAGGGTCAATCACATTAATAAGCGTATTCTACAGACCACCTAATCGTGGAAGGGAGGAGAAAAAAAATGCCAAGAAATTAGGGAATTGAGCAAAAAACATAGGATAATTGTAGGGAATTTCAACTACCCTGCTATTAATTATACAAATGAGGTAGGTAAAAGGGACAAGGGAATGGAGTTCCTACAATGGCACAGGGCTCCTTTGTAATCCAATATGTAAAAAGCCCAAGGGAAGATTCACAGTTGGATCACATAATGAGGAATGGACCAGAGCAGATAAGAGAAATAAAAGTAGAGGAACATCTAGGCAATATGGTCACTACCCTTTAGGATGACGATAGAAAAGGACAAAGTATGACGTAAACCAAGTTAATAAATTGGAGAAAAGTGGATTTTATGGGGCTGAAAATAGAATTTGGTTTAACAGTGTCAAATTTGCCATGGATTACCTCTGAAACTAGCACTTTTTGACCATGATGTAGTTCAGCTACATAATCAATAATGATAAGCCATATTGTCACTGTTGCTGTTTTCAAACAGTTAAAATATGATCTTAAATACCTGGTTTAAAAAGGTAATTGCATGATATAAAAAGTGGAAAGATTTACATAAGAATGAACCAAAGTTAACATGAGCCTGTGTAAGTTATTTATCATTTGGCTCAATGATTTTATTTTTTTCACTTTTATTTACTTTGAACAAAATTAAGTAGTTTTTTAATATCTGTTTGAGGCCAATTTACTTACTAGATGTTAAGAATGACCTGCCAATTGGCTTAATTTTTTTTCTAATACTTTAACCCTTGACAGTGCTTCTCTTTCTACCCCACAAACAGCCGTTTCTTAACTTGTATTTTATTTACATACAGACTGAATGAAATATTGGATCACAAATTTTAAAACATGTCCACAGTACATCAAAAGAGATCAGGGCTTAAATATCATGGTGAAGAGATTTCAACCCATTGGAGCAAGCGCTAGGCTAAAACAATCCAAATCAGAACTAGTTTAAACATCCCTCTTGCAGTTCAGACAAGGCAACATGACCCATCCACAATGTAACTAGAAAACTTATAATTCCATTTATGAACATATTAGGCAAAAAAGAAAAGTCTTAAGTGTCTGAATTCACAATACCTGATGGTTTGAAAATTATATAATGCTCCCACTGTTGATTTAACACTTACTTGATCATTTCAAAAAGTTTGGGATCAGACACCTTGATGTTACGTGCCATGTTCCAGGACAGATGAATCATGGGAACAATAGACTTCACGCTCTGTAGTTTATTCCATTCGTATCGTTCTACTGCCAGTTTATATTGATTTGCTGTAGAGTACACCATTAGTTTTTACTTCAAAAGTCAAAGTGTTCCAAGTATAGCAGCTACATCCTTACAACAACCAATTTGAGCTCTTAACACAGGTACTTTATTTATTATATAAATGGCCAAAACACTAATGCTAATAATACACTATATAAATATACAAATTGTTACTTAGAAGTCATTGAAAAAACATTTCTACAATGATACTTTGCCTCTTTGCTATAAATAATGTTTTTCTTGTTAACAAAATGATACAGTCCTGTAAATGATTTAACTATATAATTGTAAAGGTATGAATGGTATGTACTAGTTTGGTTAATGAAATTATAGTACCTGTCAGAGGACCGACATTCCAAGCAATGTTGTTGCACCACCCAATGGCCTGAACCCAGTGCACTGTACCAGCATTTATCCATACTAGGTCCCCAGGGCGCTGAATAAACCGATACACTGGTACATTAGCCTCATAAAGATCCTCTAAGTTTGGCCACCATGAACCCATCAAAAAATTAATGTTGTTCCTGTTAAAGAAATTACATATTTTAAAATGTTTCCATAATATTTTTTCAGGGAATGATTGCTATGCTGGGTGGGTAAAATGCAATGGGTATGATATAAATGGACTTTCAGAAAGCTTTTGGCAAATGCCACAAATGATATTGCTATGACAGTGAAATGGGTTAAAATGTGGCAAATGGAATTCAATATCGGTAAATCCAAGAGTGAAATTTGGCTTAAAAAAAGAGTATACTTCGAATGGGACAAAACAGACCGAAACTCACTAGCTGAAAAGGTGAAACAGGCAGAATCCATAATTGTATCTAAAAAGATAGGCACTTGAAGTTCCGTAACCTACTGGCTGTGGACCAAGTGGGATCAGGCAGATAGCTCTCGTTCAGCCAGCAGAGACATGATGAGCCAAATGGCCTCCTCCTGTGCTGTAAATTTTCTACCTTTCTATGTTAGATCAAGGTTGCATAGATGTAAGATTAAGTATAAGGCATTTATGTCAATGGGAAGGAGAAACATTTTTATAGATAGTTGTGCAGCCGTGGAATGCACTACCAGAGGTCATGATTGATGCAGAGACCATATCAACAATCAAGAATGGATTAGATAGGTGGTTGAAGGAAAGGGGAACAAACAAATATGGAATGGAGCAGGCACATGGGAGCATGGACATATTGGGTCAAACAGAATGCTTGTGTCCTAATTTTTCTGCAATTCTATAGTGGTCGTGCTACAAGCCGACTCATGGCTTGTGACTGACCAAAATGGAGAAGGCTCATCCGGGAAGGCACCAAACTCATTGAAAGACTTCGCCAGGAATGTGCAGAGGTGAGGTCAAAGTGTCAAAGGGAGTGCACAAACTTCCAAATGCCCCATCTAACCAACCCTTGAAGCACTCGCCCAGCATGAGGCAGAGTCTGCAGATCGTGCATTGGGCTTAGCAGCCATTTCAGAACCGAATGAACCAGAGTGGAAGCAAGTCATCCTCGATTCCCGAGGGACTGTTGAAGGAGAAGAAAAAGGTTGCGCTATACAGCTTCAGAGCAAGTACATTACATTTATAATTAACAGACTGAAGCTTGAAAAATCAGATTACTGATTCTATTGCCAAATCAGAAGTATAACAAAAGCAGCAATTGTATCTTTTTTTTTTACAAAATGGCATTATCAATACAGAATGAAAGCAACACAAGCCAACACGGAATGCACATTCTTGAGGCTGCCAGTCATCAAGATGAGTATTTTGGCTGTGCTCAGAGACTGGTGAAAAATTTTGCAAGTTTATCTTATGCTAGGAAAAGCCATGTTGTAAATAAAAAATCAACAACACTGTTATATGTAGGTTTATAGCAAATGCTTAAAGTGCCTGAAATTTGAATCTCTTTTGAAGGTAATTTGGTTAACATTTAGTAAACAACATAACAGGCTTCCATACGCTTCAATGCTTCAAAGCAATTTTAACCAAAACAAATCTGTAACAAAGTTATTTCTGTCACTTTTGAATAGCTGACATATATAAAATAATTTGAAAACAGCATTCAGACCAGTGTTATCATGGAAATAAATTTGATTAATTTGTTTTAAGGGACACTGATGGCTTGTGAGGTATGCCACAAACAAAAGCATATTAATTTAGTTAAGCTGGGTATGTTAGATCTGCAAAGAGAACAACTTTTGCATTTTGAACATTCAAAAGGAGTATTACATGGTCAGGTACAATAACATATCCAGTTTCAGAATTAAATCCCGCTACCTTGCCCCCAAAACCCCGTTCTTGGATCAGTATACTTCTGCACCAAACGTCTGATTCTCCTTCTTAAGGGAAATGGCCTTATCATCTATTCAAAACTGATGTTTCATAAGATTAGAATGACAGCTAAATTTCTAGACTTAAGCACTTCCTAAACTTACAAATCAGTTCTGGTCAAACATAACCAGTTTTATTAAAATAATTATTTTAATGGGAGTTTCAACAGTGTATCATGAGAAACAAAACCACAGCCTTGACTAAAACTACATTATTGTTATATCTATTTCATTAGCTGTAAAGGGCTTTGGGATGACCTGAGGTGGTGAAAGGTGCTATATAAGTGAAAGTCTTTCCTTTTATTTAAAATCAAGATGTTAGAAAGAAAACTATACGGACCTTGTTTTCTTTTCATCTAGTAATTCATACGTCCCAGGAAACTGGAATTTACTTGCCATTTTGCCCAAGCAAGTTGGGTAAGGTGTTAAAGTAACAGTGGTACAATCTAAATCACTCATTCTTAAGGCTTGACATGTTGGCATTCATGTGTGGCTGGCTCAGGAACTAACTCTAAACTCATATCACAGAAAACCCTTACAGCTAATACTAAGTTTTTTAACTGATCAATAAAGGCTGGGTTCAAATCCACATTCCAGAAGTGAAAGGGTGGTACACTAATTCTATTCAAAATATTTATGCAGACCTCTATTTTCTATAAACTTGGTCAAAAAGGTCTTAAAGGAGGAGATGGACAGGCGTAGGGAGGGAAATCTGGAACTTAGGGCCTAGATGGCTGAAGGCAGAGCCACCAATGGTGGATGAAGGGGATGGTGGATGCACAAGATGCCAGAGCTATGGGAACGCAGAGGTCTTGGAGGGTTACTGACTCGGAGAAGGTTATAAAGATAGGAAAGGGATGATGTCATGAAGGGATATGAATACATTGATGAGAATTTTAAACCAGAGATGCTGGTGAAACAGGAGCCAGTGTAGGTCAAATAGCACAGGGGCTATGAGTAAATGGGACTTGGTGAAGGTTAGGAATGGACAGCAGAGTTTTGGATGAGCTCAGGTTTACAGAGGGTGCATGATGGGAGGTCAGCCAGAAGAACATCAGAATAGTTGAGTCTGGGGGTAACCAAATCATGAATGAGGGTTTCAGCAGAAGATGAGAGGAGTCAAAGATGGATGTCATGAAGATGGAAGTAGATGGTCAAAGAGAAGATATGATAAAGAAGCTGTGGCGAGGTCAGAAGGGCTGGATCAATTCCCACCATATCACTGCAAGGAAAATTCAGTCCCCCAATTCTCTCTGTCTGTGCTTTCCACATCTTTGGGGATCTTGAATTGTACTTTGGAAAGGACAAAATATTTAGACTTTTAGGCCACATGCTCACTATGTAATTACCCTAAATGTTTTTCTATTTTTTTTGTGAATTTAAAAATATACTTTCTGCAAGGAACAGCCATGCTTACTGGCAAAACACTCTTACTTTTCACAGAAGTCATTCATAACTGCCCAGTACGACTCAGGTACAGCAAACCATTCACAATCTCCAGGGCCTATATTAATGTTAACAGAGCAGAAATTGTTGTTTTCTTGATGACCTGTAAATAAAAACAAAACAAACTGCAATGAATTTTTAAAAAATGAAAATTTAAATGTATCCTTTTGACATAGGCTTTTGATAAGGTCCCACATAAGAGGGCAGTGGGCAAAATTAAAGCACACGGGATTGGGGGTAATATACTGGCATGGATTGAGAATTGGTTGTCAGACCGGAAACAGAGAATGGGAATTTTTGGGTCTTTTTCCGGGTGGCAGGCAATGACTAGTGGTATACCACACGGGTCAACTTGTAGAATTTTCTACCACAGCAGGTTGTGGAGGCCAGGTCACTGCGTATATTCAAGAAAGAACTTGATAAATTTTGGATATTAGGGGCATCAAGGGGTATGGAGAGAAAGCGGGAATATGGCGTTGAGATAGAGGATCAACCATGATCATATTGAATGGCAGAGCAGGCTTGAAGGGCTGAATCCTGCTCCTAGTTTCTATGTTTCTATCCGCCAAGCTGCCATTTAAAGATTTTTTCAAATTTTTGTGATCTATCAAATTTTACAACTATTCTTTTGTATCAAACATTGCTATTTCAATATATAATTTTCTTCTATCATTTTCATTTCATATCCTTTCTTGGAAAATTAATCTATACAATGGCTCTTGTGGTATCTGTATTGTAAATTCAATACAGTTTAATCTCAGTGCTCAAGGTACTGCTTGTCCATACTTGCAAGATTAGACTGTCTCATCCTTTATGGCTGACATTTGACTTTCCACTACATTTCCTACAAATCCATTCATATCCTAACCACTAATCCGATTAAAGAGTTTCTTGTTGTGTATTGAGTTATGCTCTTGCCTTTCTTAAAAAATAGTACAATATTCAGTAATGTGAAACAGTTAGTATCAGTTACGAGTATCTTTAAACCCAAGCTGGGGTTCAATTAACTCTAGTAATTTCAAATATTAAACAAATTTTTCCAAATCAAGCTCTTCAATTTTCCAACAGTTGGAGTTCAGATATAACTTTTGATGAGTAGGAGTTGATTATTAGCGAGTGACACCAATGAAAAACTTCAGATTATAATCAATGTTAAACTCAAGTTGTTTGTTAATTTTCCACATCCACAGGCTAACTTGCTGCTTGCATTCTGCCATTTAGCCAGCTTCAAAAAAAATTGTATGGCTCTATGAACCACGGCTCCTCTCTTGAATTTCCAGTTAGGTTTGTGTGTAATATTTTTCCCAATTAACTTGCAATAGACGGCACAGTATTATATTTTTTGATAATGTTTCATTGTGAAATTCAATACTCCTGCCATTGCCTGCACATAATCACTATATAGGGAGCAAGCTCTGTGCATCATCACTACCCAGGACCTGACCTCAGTTGGATTCCAAGAGCTACAAGATGTATACAATGCAGTCAGCAAAGGGTGTGCTGGAAATCCTCTGCAGCCCAAACACACTTATAAGTAATAATTTTTTCATTCCTCTCATAGCAGGTTTGTGAACGTGTTTCCTTCTCTTGTCCATCACTGTTCTTTAATGACACAGGTTTAATTATAAACTTGCACAATGCTCTTTAAGCACAAAATGCTAATTAGTGAATTTCTTCAGGGGAAAATATGTTAAATGACCTACCTTCACAGTATGCCTCTTTCCATTCATTCTCTATATAAAATAAATATGTTACTGCTCATAGCGAACAATCATGGAACACTGCCCCTTTCAGATTTTTATCCTCAGACTATCCTTGCAAACTTGACACTTGTTTTAGGCTTCATTCTACATTTCCTCCTTCGTTCTTTGATCGTGGAGGAAAGGAATAGAGGTCAGCATTAAGGCTACAATTACTCTCAAAAGCAAACGATAAAGCTCTTGGTATGCTTGGCCTAAGGGGCAGAGGGATAAATAAACTTGATATTTGGTCGATAAAGTAATATTAAAAATCATACTGAGGTAGGTAATTTAACATTCTCAATCCCTGAACCTCTACATATATTAAAAAATGTCCCAGTCACGTGGAAGGCAAGCTTGCTGGTCTCTCTGACATAATATTAAAGGCCACCATAGAACACTCAGGCAACTAAGCATACATCAGTACGGCAATGCTTAGAAAACACATTCTGATTATTCCAATTAACACCCTTGCAGACAAAGCATACAGAAACCACAGCGCAAGGAGGATAGGCTTTTAACTTGCTCGATGGTTCACGTTTCACTTATTTACTCGATGTTTTGCCATTAAAGAGAACTGATAAATCCTCTAGGTACTATATAAAAAGCTAATGCTCCTGATGTGAACAAAATGATTACTTTCTTGGGTGGAAGATTCCATAGGGTCAAATTTTAGAACTGTAACAGTTAATAAATTAAACACAAACAATTTTAGGTGAATGTCTGATTTAGTCCTAGAAGTGTCCCACTATAGCAACAGGTGCAGTAAGATGCACTAAGCTAATTCGCCTAAAATTTGGAAGGCAGCAGGGAATATTATAGCTTTCAAAGTCATGGTCTAGAGCAGAAACATTATCACAGGCTCAAATGAGTGAAAAAATGAGCACTGAAGAACAAAAGTTAAAGTACTAGACGTGCATAAATGCTTAAATCTCTCATGTGCATCATAAATCTAGACAGTATGAATATTTTCTCAATTTCTGGTCAAGGAAGATTGATAGCTGAACTATAAGAAATGATACGATAGTTTCAAACTGAGGAAGATGTTATACCCAAACATGAAGTCACACCCCTGGCATCAGAAGGCATTTTTCTCTGATCTACAATAAACTTGAGACTGCAGGCTGTTCTTTTAAAAAAAAAATCAAAATGTAGGTGACACTAGCAATGCTGCACAAATAAATCTTAGTGGACCTGAAAAAGTAATGATGAACATCTTCTTTGAACTGTACAGTTCTTATGCTGATGGTTACTCCATGATTGTCTTGGGTAGGAAATGGCAGCACACTAAGTCAGAAAGTCAGGATGGCTAGAGACTTGCAGGAGAACTTGTAGATGATGGCACTACTATACTACTGTCTTTGTTCATGTTGGTATTTGAAGTTGTGGACATGGGAGAGGTTGTTGAAGTACACTTAACAAGTTGCTCATGTGCATCCTGTATATGGAACTTACTGCAATTACAATGTGGTGGCAATAAACAGCTGGATACTGAGTCGAACAGCAGGAGTTTGGATCAAGACAGCTTTGTCCCATAAGCTTGAGTGCTGTGGTGGCTACATCCATCCAGCCACGTTGAGATTTCAATCATATTCCTGGTGAACATTGTAGATGAGGTTTTTCTCTCTCCACAGATGCTGAATTTTTCCAGCATTTTCTGTTTTTGTTTCAGGTTTCCAGCATCCGCAGTATTTTGCTTTTATATTATTGTAGATGGGATGCTGAAAGGCAAGGTGAGCCACTCAGCACAAAGTATCCATCTGTTCCATGCAGTTGTAGCCATTGTGTTGATATGGTTAGGACATTTAAAATTTTGATCTAGGACAACCATTATGGCACTGATGGTCTGACAATGCTGATGAAAGTCAGGGGAGGCCAGTGGGCCTTTACTTGTTGGAGGTGGTCATTAATTAACACTTTTGTGTGTCATGAATGTTGTTAGTCCAAGCTTGCTGCACCTGACATGGACTCTCCATTGATCGAGGAGCTTAAAGAACTGAACACTGTGGATTTGGCAGCAAACACCTGCACTCCTGATCATGTAAAAGAGAATGTCATTGATGAAGCAGCTAAATATTGCTTGTCCTGCTTTCTACCCTTAATTAGCACATTCCTTAGATAATATCACCACCTTCAACACCTCTTTGTCCTTTTGTCTATGACATCTTTTGGCTATCTCCACCTATCACTGGCCCTCTATCCAGCTCTACTTGTCCCACCCCCCCTTAAACCAGCTTGTATTTCACCTCTCTTCTATTTTTACTTAGGTCTGTTGAAGAGTCATACGGACTCGAAACGTTAACTGTGTTCACCTCCGCAGATGCTGCCAGACCTGCTGAGTTTTTCCAGGTATTTTTATTTTTGTTTTGGATTTCCAGCATCCATAGTTTTTTGCTTTTATCTAAGCAGCTAAATATGTTTGGGGCTAAGATGCTCGAGTATTTCCTGTAGCAATGCCCTTGACCTGTTAAGCAAATTATTATGGAGAGTGGGATGCGGAGGTTGGAAAAACATTTCAAAGGGCAGAATTCCATAATCAAAAAGTCAGAATTTTCTCATCCCTGTTTTCTTCATAATTTCTCATTTTAATCTCCACTAGTACTACTTTTAGGATGTCTCACAACACTCTCTTGAAACAGGTGAGCAGTATTATACAAGAGATGAAGATATCAAACCTCTATTCTCTTTAACTGCCCAGATATCAAAATTGTCAAAAGTTAAATTTTTTATACTGCACTGGCAGCATTTACAGCATGAAAGATGGTCAAATACAGTCATGAGTAAGACACACAACTCAGCTTCTATCTGGGTGGTACTCATCCAGAGATGAATTATTCCCTTAACACTGCAGTTTGTTAAAAGTAAAATACTGTGGATGCTGTAAATCTAGAACAAAAAACAAAAATACCTGGAAAAACTCAGCAGGTCTGACAGCATCTGCGGAGAAGGATACAGTTGACGTTTCGGGTCCGTATGACCCTTCATCAGAACTAAGACATATAGAAATGAGATGAAATATAAGCTGATAGAAGGGGGTGGGACAGGAGAGCTCGACAGGTGGCCAGTGATAGGTGGAGGCCAAGAAGAGACTGCCAAAGATGTCATAGACAAAAGGGTATTGATATTATCTAAAGGATGTGATAATGGGGACATTAAGGGAAGCAAGCTAGTGGCAGATGGCCCTAGTGCGGGTGGGGTGGAGGAGGGAGAGGAGGGATCGAAATGGGCAGTTTGTTGTTGCAGTTGTTGTTGTTGTACAGGAATCAATGAACGTAAGAATGCACATTACCATAACAAAATTCTAGGCCAATTGGCTATATCCAGAAGGTACAAAAAAGAGGTTTATTTCACCACTTATTCATCCACTTTTACTAGCCATGTAATTCCACTTTTTAGACGTTATGGCACTAACCTGGAGTCCTGCTTCCTGGAACTTTCATGTACAGCTGGACTGTGTTCATTCCAAGAATGGTGTGCCCCACATGGCTCAACAGGTTTCCTGCCGATACCACACGCACAAAAGCAGGCAATTTTGTTAGTTCATGGAGCTGCGATTTCCACCTGAAGCAACAAGTAGCAAAGATTTGTGAAATGTCAAGAATGCACGTACATCGTTGATGGTTTCAAAAATCATCCGTGTAAGTTAGAGACATTCTGGTTGTCCAAAAAACATTTATGAATATTAAAGTTCTTTGCCATCAGTTTCACAACAGCATTTGCTAAAGAGTTATCTATTTATTATCCATTTAAGGCAATGGCTCAGACAGAAATACGATTCCATGTTCTTTCCAAGTACCTCACTGGGCAATTTCATGTGGAAGCCTGGGCAGTGAATGCTACTACTGTGTTAATTAACCAAGCAGCCAACTACGTTCAGCTTAAATCCTTATCCCTAAAGCACAGAAGGCAGCCTTTTGGCTCACTGGCTGCAATTTAGTGCTAGCAATGCCACACCCTCACGGCCCCCAACTTCTTGTTGAACCAGTAGGAGCCCATGTTGCTTCTGTGGGGGAGGCCTGACACGAATTAAGTGCCCTCAGGGACTTAACTGGCTAGCGCCAGGCCTTCCATGCGATCAAGCCCTCAATGGGGCAGAAATCCTGCCCAAGAGCTGCCAGCCAATCAGAGACGGGCAATGCCCCTGGCAACTGTAATGCTCTGAGGCTCAGCCCGGGGATCGCTATTGGAACCCTGGGCACAGGTGAGTGAGGAAGGAGGGAAAGGGGTTGCAAGCAAGGGATGGGAGTGGCTTTCAATGCCCCCCCCCCACTTCCAGATCCAGGTTCCTCAAACGGGCACCGAGTATCTGACAACAGGATCACCCCGACTATGAACTCGCAGGCAAGTTTTGGCGGCCTTGAGAAGTCACGTGAGAGGTGTGCAAGTCCCATTAAATCCCTGAGCCACTACTAAATTCCAGTGGGTTCAGGGATAATTGCTCTCAAGTGCTTATGGTTGATCTTAATTGACATCCTGCCACCGATGAGCATGATTCCCACATCGGGCCATTCCTGTCCCCAACTTAATGGGGGAATAGTTTTCCTGATGCCAGCAATGCAATGCGGGTACTCCCATCTGATTCTCCCGGCCCTTGCACGATCCAATAAACTGTGCATTGTATCTACGTTGGTAGAGATTAAGAGATAGCCACCAAGAATTGAAACCCTTACAGCTTCACATCACCCTTGTAGCAAAGAGATGCCAAGATCAACTGCAGGAAGGCTACCATTGTCCTGATCAAGATTAATTAACTCAGGACTAACCAAATATCAACATAGAACCTTGATGTTCTGCATCATTCAGCATAATTACTTATTCAATGCATTTACTCCCTGAGCCATCAGATAGGAAAAAATAGACTTGCCTTTCATGGCCCCAAGACACTTCAAAGCACACAGCAAGGTCCCATAGATGGTAACGTGAAAATGACTAGTTAAACTGTTATTTTCTAAATAATGATGTTGGTTAAGGAATACATATTGGTCTCAGATTAATGACCCACCCAAAAATGGCGAGGTCAACTGAGTTTTTTTTTTAAAAAGGGAAATACTTGTCACAGCTTGTTTTAGAACTGGCAAACTCTATATTTGTCTTTTTGGATTTATTTTCTTTAAAATTTTCATTTTCTTTAACCATCAACATTCAAATTAACAGTGCCGTGACAATTGCCATGAAGTGCTGGAGCATCAACACTTAGAGGCAGCACAAAGTACAATACTAGTTTAATTACCCAATCCACTGCAAATGTTGAGTATAACATTACAAAGTTACCACAGGAAGAGGAAGAGTAGCACTACGCAGCCACAAGAAAACCAAACTAGAAAAGGTATTCTTCCAGAAACACAGACAACCATTTAGTAAAATATATCAAAAGGATGAAAGGACTGATTAGATTCCATCTGTGTTGGATAATCACCTGGCATGTTTCTAACCTATTTTCCTTGCTCGTTGTGGAAGGGATTAACGAAGGTCATTAGAAATAGGGGCATTTGGCCCATCGAGCCTGCTCCGCCATTCAATAAGATCATGGCTGATCTGATTTGAATATTGCTGGTGCTTTTTGTCTTGCACTCATCTGGGCAAATGCAAGAATGCCAAACTTCAAACAACCGCAGCAATTTATATTACAGGAGAAAAGGGTGCTGACTGGTTGGCAAGTCAACTGTGATTGGCCTAGACATTGCCATAGAGAAAGCAAAGGGGAACAACAGGCTCCCCAAGCTCCCAGGTATCTCCCAGCTCAAAAATGCTGTTGGGCTTGAACATTTGTTTGCAAAGAATAGGTCCCTGTATATGGTTTTATTGATATTCCAAATTCCCACCCCTCCAACAAGATAATTGAGAAAGGGATTCCTGTGGGTACAGGGCCAGAGTACTCCACAATATAATCGCACAAGGCAGATTGGACCCAGCCCATCATGAAAACAAGGGGCTCTGCTCCCTGAATAGTGTGCTGGAAAAACCTGGTAGCAGTACACAGAACTTCAGTGTGCTGCTTATTTAACTGTAAACAAAGTGTATGGGGTAAAACTATTTTAGAAAACCTTAGAAATTACCAATTTTAAAATTCCAATCACTTAAAAAGTGTGGCTCGATAGGTCAAATACCCCTATTTCTAATGACCTTCGTTAATCCCTTTCACATCGAGCAAGGAAAATAGGTTAGAAATATGCAAGGTGATTATCCAACACAGTCCTTTCATTCTTTTGATATATTTTACTCAATGGTTGTCTGTATTTCTGAAAGAATACCTTTTCTAGTTTTGTTTTCTTATGGCTACATAGTGCTACTCTTCCTCTTCCTGTGGTAACTTTGTAATGTTATGCTCGACATTCTAGCACCACCTAGCAAGTATAAACGAGCCACACCACAAGCTCAACTGATTATCTTAAATTGGTTGTTAGTGTATTAGTAGGGCTGAGACTCTCCTACTGGCTTTGGCCAAGTTGGAGACAGCTGCAGCCGAGGGGAGACAGAGGTCAGAAAAGAAAATTAAAAGGCAGAATTCCATTATCTGGAAGTCAGAATTCCGCCAAACAGCTGAATTTCTCATCCCTGCCATTTTAAAGGCGAATGGCAAAAGAACTAAATGCAACATGAGGAAAGACTTTTCGTAACACAGTGAGCGTGCCTGAGAGTGTGGTGGAGGCAGATTCAATTGTGGCTTTGAAAAGGGAATTGCATTAGCACCTGAAGAGAAATAATTTGCAGGATTACAGGAAAAGAGTAGCCTGGTGGGATTAGCTGAGTTCCTCCTGCAAAGAGCTGGCATGGACACCAAGGGCTGAATGGCCTCCTGAGTCTTAACCAATCTATTCTATGAAATACACCGGCATCATGCAAGCATTTGTTGTGCTGGGGGCACAGGGGTAGAATTTTGTGATAGATTATATCATTACTTCAGTCCTACCTCTTATGATAAGGAAGAGGGCAGGTCCTCCCTGCCAGCGTATTTTGGAACACAGATAAAAGGGTTGGAGACCCAGTGGAAACAGATACCACTGTCAATTTCTAGTCTGCCTTGCCACTCAAAATGTAGCAAAAAGGTCTAGTTAGTTATAAACAACTGGTTTGAGGTCACTTTGGGACAGAGATTTGTACAAAATAAGTTAATTGTACAAAAAAAAATAGACAGTGTCCAGGAGCATTTGATCGATTTTGTCAGAGTGGCTCATTTCCAATTACTTCTGACAAGCAGCATAGGATTTAGCCAGATTAGAGGTCTTGTACACAAATTGCAAAAGTTCAAAACAAAAATCCACAAGAATTGGGCTGGTGGTAGGAAATCCAGAAAAGAAAAAGGTCCATCTTTTAAGTCACATAGGATTTACCTTCTGGTCACAATGTTAGATCAATGCAGTGACATCCAAGCCCAAAACGCTGAGATAACATTTTGTAAATTAGTACAAATTTTTCATTTTCTAACACAAGCTACTTTTGGTAACAATTTTGGGAAGTAATTACAGCACCTGGTATTCGTTTATCCAAAGAATGGGCATAATACTACATATGTTATCTTACATTTCTTACTTTGTGCAGAATGGGGAAATAGTGCAATAAAATTAAAAATAATTTTGTTTTTAAGCTATCAAGCTGGACAGAGTACTCAATCATCTACAATATCACATGATTTCACTAATAATTTAACCAAGGGAGAAGGCACAGAAAACAGAACTTAAGGTCCAATTAAGAGTGCAGGAAGGCGTACCAGAAGCAGCATCAGGCATAGAGTACCTGAAAATGAGGTGTAAACCTGGTGAAGCTGCAACACAGGATAACTTGCATGTGATAGAGCTAAGCAATCCCACAATCAATGGACCAAATCTAAGCTCTGCAGTCCTGACATCCAGTCATGAATGGTGGCCGACAATTAAACAACTAACTGGAAGAGAAGGTTTGACAAATATCCCTATCTTCAATGATGGGGGAGCCCAGCATATCAGTGCAAAAGATAAGGCTGAATCATTTGTAACCAACTTCAGAAGCGCCAAGTGGATGATCCATCTCGGCCTCCTCCCGAGGTCCACAATATCAGATGCCAGTTGTCAGCCAATTCAAATCACTCCACATGATATCAAGAAACGTTTGAAGGCAGTGGGTACTGCAAAGGCTATGGGCCCTGACAACATTCCGGCAATAGTTAAGATTTGAGTTCCAGACTAGCTGTGTCCTTAGCCAAGCTGTTCCAGTACAGCTACAACACTAGCAACCACCTAGCAATATGGAAATTGCCCAGGTATGTCCTGTCCACACAAAGCAGGACAAATTCAAACCAGCCAATTGACATCCCATCAGTCTACTCACCATCATCAGCAAATTGATGGAAGGTGTAGGCGACAGTCCTATCAAGCAACAATTACACAGCAATAACCCGCTCACTGATGCTCAGTTTGGGTTCCACCAGGGCCACTCAACTCCTGAGTTCACTGCAGCCTTGGTTCAAACATAGTCAAAAGGGCTGAACTCCTGGGGTAAGGTGAGAGTGACTATGCTTGACACAAAAGCAGCATTTAACTGAGTGCAGCATCAAGAAGCCCTAACAAAACTGAAGTTACTGGAATCAGGAGGAAGCTCTCCACTAGTTGGGAGTCATATCTAGCACAAGGGAAGATTGGTTGAGGTCATTGGGAGGTCAATCATGTCAATCCCAGGACATCACTAAAGGAGTTCCTCAGTGTAGTGTCCTAGGCCCAACCAACTTCAGCTGCTTCATCAATTACCGCTCCTCTTTCATAAGGTCAGAAGTGGGGATATTCGCTGATGACTCCTCAGATACTGAAGCAGCCTGTGTCCATATATAGCAAGACGTGGGCAATATTCAGGCTTGGGCTGATAAGCAGCAAGTTCCACTCCAAGCCACGCATCGATCCTAACTAGATCATCATTCCTTCACTGTTGCTGGTCAAAATTCTGGAACTCCCTTCCAAACAACACAGTAGTTGTACCTACACCACCACCTTCTCAAAGGCAAAGAGGAATGAGCAACAAATACTGGCCTTTCCAGTAACATTTGCGTCCCAGGAAAGAATAAAAAACTTCTAACCCCTCAAAGGACAAGGGCAGCAGGCACATGGGAACACCGCCGCTTCCAAGTTCTCCTCCATGTAACACGCCATCTTGACTTGGAAATATATCACCATTCCTTTATTGTTGCTGACCAAAATCCTGAAACTTCCACCCTAACAGCACTGTGAGTACATTCACCATGTGGACGGCAGTGATCAAGAAAACATCTTACCACTATTTTTTCGAGGGCTGGGCAATTAATGCTGGCCTAGTCAGCCAAGTCCACACCCCTTGAAAGAAATAAGGCTGCCACGTATGCTATTAAGTGACCCGTTGCTACAAATAATTTTGATTTAACGAATACCTCATTTAATCCACACTGCTATTGAAGATGGAATGCAATGTTAAAAATGTTGGGAAAAGTGCAATTTTGGCTGTTGATGTAGTAGTTTAGAAGCCAAATGGTTAAAGCAAGCTGAATTTGTGCCAGTGTCTGAAGCTGATTATCTGGACTCTCTTTCTCTTCAATGAAATATATCTTTCTTTCGGCGGTTTATTCCAAATTTTCAAATTTATTGTCTTGACCTTTTATTGCTACTTCTCTGTCTGATAAAATACGCTGTGGATCACTTCACAAACACAGATGCATTCACACTGGTGGTCCTTTTGTGATAATTTGTGCTCCTACCATATATTGTGTTTTACATTACTGTAATTACAAACTTTATTGAAATCATTAAGCAACAACTGTCAGTCTGCAATGATTACACAAAAAGTGTTGAACACCTTACTCAGAAAAAAAAATGCAAAGACTTACTTTTTCTCATCTGACAAATCAATGTTGGTCCCAAATTTGATGGTTTTAAATGGACCTCTCCTTTTTTTGCTGCCACTGTTTAAAAAAAAAAGTGATAATTGTAAAGGATTTCAAAAATATTTACTATCTGTCAAACATTTGGTATCCTTGAGTAACAAAACTTACTTATCAGAGGATGTGGATTCACTATCTGATTGGTCTTTGTGATGACTACTCTTTTTCTCATTTTCCTCCTGCAAGTAAAAAAAATTATTTCAAATCAACAAATTAAAATGCATATGTCATTATATTGAATTACCTATTTTAACCTCCCCTCATCACTCTGCATGTTCAGATAATTAATATTTAAGCAACTCCTACAGAATTGTGCAAATACATTAACCAGTGAACAGATCAACACTAATAATATTTATGGCATTATATTCAGTTTCACTGTAACTGTATCTTTATGCTTTTATTGCACTGTGCCTACTATGTAACTGCAGCTATTAAAGTCATTGCATCAAGGTGTAGTGGATAAAATAAGGCATCAAAAAGGTTTGGGAACATAGGACCATTCAGCCCTTCGAGCCTGCTCTGCCATTCGATAAGATTGTGGCTGACCTGGTTGTGTCTCAACTCCACTTTACCATCTGCCCCCCATAACCCTCGACTCCCCATTTAAAGATGAAAGTTATAAACCACCAAATGAACATTTCCTTAAAAAAAAAGCAAATCCATAAACAAACATGCTACACGTTCCATTGGGAACTGCAGAGTTCATTGAAAAAAATGACATCAATGTCATGAATTATTTCTACATACTATACCGAAGAAGTGTCTTACTATACTGAAAACCTGTCAGGGAAAAATTCGGAGTAAAGCTTTAGAATGCAGTATAGCCGAAGATCTGTAATTGTCACATTCTCATTCTGTTTTAAATTCAGTTAAATTCCTCCATTGCTTTCAATACTAATTATAATATCTGCATGTTTCTCTAATATGCAGAACTGGTTATTTTTTAATAACCAGCTTTGAAAATTCCATTAGAGTTGTGAATTATTTTGTAGTTGGATTAAATTCTCAGAATGTCTATGTGTGTATAAATGTATATATATATATTTGAAACTATTGCACATTTTGCTTGAAAGGTGCTTGCAGCAGGAGTACATTGATGAATCTAGAAAAGATTCCAATAGGCACATTAGTAATTAAAGGAAGGGCAAAGTAGTGAAATCCCTGCTAAGATGGAGGATCCAAGCTTGTGATGGAGATGGAAGGTATGGAGAAAATACCAAATGTTCCTTTCTACATTTTTAATCAAATGTTTTAAAACACTTGATGCAGGCTGGCAAGTCCCGGGTCCCAATTGACTACATCCTAGGGTCTTAAAAGAGGGGACTAATGGGGTAGTCGATACACTGGTGTTAATTTTCCAAAATTCCCTAGATTCTGGAAAGGTTCCATCAGATTGAAAAGTAGTAAATATAATCCCTCTATTCAAGAAGGGAGGGAGGCAGAAAACAGGAAACTATAGGCCAGTTAGCTTGATTTTTGTCATGGGGAAGTTATTAGAATCGATCTAGAATGACTGAGCTGTCTTATGAGGAACGGTTGGACAGATTGCACTTGTTTCCACTGGAAGTTAGAAAAGAGTGAGGGGTGATTTGATTGAAGTATACAAGATCCTGAACGGCCTTGACAAAGTGGACGTTGAAAGGATGTTTCCTCTTGTGGGTTAATCCAGAACTAGGGGGCACTGTTTTAAAATTAGGGGTTGCCCTTTTAGGACAGAGATGAGGAGAATTTTTTTCTGAGGGTTGTGCGGCTTTGGAATTCTCTGCCTCAGAAGGCAGTGGAGGCGGGGTCATTGAATATTTTTAAGACAGAGGTATATAGATTCTTGTTAGGCAAGGGAACCAAGATTATTGGGGTTAGATGGGAATGTGGAAATCGAAACACAAGATCATCAGCAGGCTCAAGGGGCCTAATGGTTTATTCCTGTTCTATTTCTTATGTTCTTAAAACAAAATTACAGAGGCAAAATTTGGCTCATGCAAAAATGCATTTTTACTATGCTACGGGGATATTTAATCTCAGATAGTGGAAGACTAACCCGCAATGATTCTTGGAATGATGAGGCCTGGTATTGTGCATATTTGGCAATTGTGGTGTGTGATCTACTACTCTCGCAGCGCCAGATTTTCTTGGTTCCAGTGGAGTCCCAGTTTTCATCTGCTGGCTGCAATAGTTGTGTCCGCACCTCTACTAAATGTTCATTATTTGCTTCTACCAAGGTCTTGGTGGAAAAAAGACCTAAATCTGCAAAGAAAGAAATTATTAAAAATTGATGATTGCATGAATAACCATTGACAGAATTTTGAAAGTTTCATTCTCCCAAAACTCAAAATTCAATAAAAACTTCAGGACCACAGAGGCCACATCAGAAGCAGGCTGCAAGTGACAATCTGTACATTGACTTTCCATTAGAATCAACTGGGGCTTTAACTACTATATAAATTTAGACATCCTAAGTCATCACCAACTGGGCCCAACTTTCCAGATTTAATTTTTGAACATATTGAGATCAAACTGAACCTTGCTATTACTGTATTTAAATTTCTTTGTTACTCTTTCCTATTAAAAATGCCTTTCGTTTTGCCTTCAACAAGAGAGTCTAGATGCGCAATCAGATTTTATTTAAGAGAAAGCCTGTGTAAGTTTGAGCCAGAGGTCTACATGTATCATCATCACGAGTGAGACTGATAATTTTAGTGCAAAACAAGCTTTTTCCTATCAGTGGTTAAAATATAAATTTTAATAAACTGTGGTTAGAAAGAAAGGTTTTTCTGCAACACACTCAGGGTTATCTCATACACTGCATTCTGCACAACAAAGCAGGCAACAGTTGGAAAACAGAGGCCAAGGTCAGTATTTTTAAAAGGGTGTGGGGTCTGGATTGGAGGCTGGTGGGACGGCACGTAGTTTGGCCTTTGGCCTCCGTGCTGGTCCCCCACTATGCTCCCAGCCCTGAGACATTTTGAATGAGTGTGGCTCGGGGTTGGGTCAGCTGTCCAGAGGCTAGCAACAGGTAGCCAACTGAGGAGAATTAAATTTAATAAGCCCAGTTCCTGTGCTAACTGAAAACTGCCGCCCAGGTTTCGTGATGGGCTCAGGGCGGGAGCTGGGATCCTGAAGGATGACGTCCCTGCCCCATCCCACCCGGCCAATGGACCCACAACAGTAACTGGGCCATAGCTGTGGCCACTGGCTGTCCTTTGGAATGGTTGCCTCTCATCAAGGCTAGGCAGCTGTGGCGTTTTAAAAAATAAAGATATATGTATCTTCTCTTGTCCCTCGCAATCTCCATCTTCAGATCAGCAGCTCCCACCTTGGCCGGTGGGGCTGCTGATCACCAGGTGCTGGAGGGCCTCCCACTTGCTCTCCATTGATGGAAGCCCACCTGCCATACCTGATTAGGCTGAGTGTCCCTGGCTTTTAATTGGCTAATGATTTGAAAATCCCTGTGGGTGGGCTTAAAATGCTGTACAGACTATGAACCTGGAAACAGTTCCACAATTCAGTTAGGTTCAACTTACGGTGAGAAAAAGAGAATTCAAGGGCAAAGGTATTTTACAAATAAAAAAGCAACTTATGGCCTGATAAAATGAGAGCTTTCCCCGATTAAATGAGGGAAAAATTGCAAACAGAATTGATCAGCAACAGAAATTAAACAGGTCAACGGAACTGGTACAAATCAAGTATATCCTATATGGGAAGAGAGAGTACTAAGGCATGAATAGGGAAATTAGATCAAATTTGAAATTTACTATCACTCGCACAATAAGAAAGTCAGGACAAATATGAATACATGACAGGATACACCAAATTGAATAATACAGTGAAACAGCCATTGGTCAGGGATACAAAATGGTTTCATTCTAAAGCATGCTATGCAGTGAACTGACATACTAGTACAAATTCAGGATGCACACTCCAGTTTCATGTAACATTGATTGACAACTCTCTACATTTTAAAAATAAAGATCAGTGAAATCAAAATGCTTTAAGTATAAATTATTCGCAAAATTATAAACGTGACATAAAATTTTATAAATGATTCAGGTTCTTCCATTTTCTTTCCCTCCGCAATTCATTTTTTGAACCTGCTACTTTGATTTCATTGCTTTACTACTACAGTAAATACTATCATTATGTAACTTTGATCAGCTCCTGAATTATCAGGAATCGTTATAAGAGAACAAAGATTTATGTTGCTATCTATGTGTATACTGGCAGAAACAGGTTCACAAGAAAAAGTTCTCACAACACCTCAATTAGAAAAAAGGGATACTCCTTCATCTCTAAAATATTTCAATTGCCTCCACCCACCAAAAAGAGCTTGCTGACTCCTTTCCAGTGGTACTTAATGAAAGACAGGTTAGAATTCTACATTTCAGCTTGGTTACTCTGTTACTTGGGCTATGTTGCAAGATAGAGTAGGATCTTAGCGGCAAAATAATCCTTATTTCAGGATAAGAAAAAAAATCATCTTAGCTGTAAAACACATCGCATTGAGAGCAGAATTAGAACAGCACCAGTATCGGCTTTCTAGCTCTCTTACTCAATCACACCCTCAGCACTTACCTTTTCATTTTGGTAAATTATTTTGTCAGACAACAATTCTCATGTTCATTTTTGGAAGTACGACCACAAGTTTGCTAAATATATTAAAGTGCAACAGTTGTGACAAGAGTAGAGCATCATGCCATTCATCTTGGTGGCTGGTACGATCGTGGAAACAACACGGGGGATATTCAAATCTACCAGTAGGCAACATATTTCTCAGTCGCATTCCATTGTAGCAACTTTTGGCTAAATGAAACAATTTGCAGGAACTGAAGTGATACAGTACATATACTAGCAAGAGCATAGAACCATAGAACACTACAGCACAGAAAACAGGCCATTCGGCCCTTCTAGTCTGTGCCGAAATATTATTCCGCTAATCCCATTGACCTGCACCCAGTCCATAACCCTCCAGACCTCTCCCATCCATGTATCTATCCAATTTATTCTTAAAACTTAAGAGTGAGCCCGCATTTACGTCAGATGGTAGCTCGTTCCACACTCTCACCACTCTGAGTGAAGAAGTTCCCCCTAATGTTCCCCCTAAACCTTTCCCCTTTCACCCTAAAGCCATGTCCTCTCGTGTTTATTTCTCCTAATCTAAGTGGAAAGAGCCTACTCGCATTTACTCTGTCTATACTCCTCACAATTTTGTAAACTTCTATCAAATCTCCCCTCATTCTTCTACGCTCCAAGGAATAAAGTCCTAACCTATATTCAGTGTACTGCAAACTCCATCTCTTAGAGAAGAGCAACACCTTAAATTTATAACCTGTGTAAGTATTTAGCTTACTAGATGATGAGGTGAAAGCGACAGAATGATTTTAAATTGCTTTCCAGCAAAAATAGCCTATTCCTGTTCCTACATCTTTGTCTTGCTTTAGACTTTAATTTGTTGGTGAAACTGAAAGTAAACTGAAGAACTTTTCCCAGAAATCAACTAATATCTGAAGAACCAACCTTGAAGAGCTTTATAAAAAAAAGAATTTTAATACTATGGTACTTACATTCAGATTACAGTACCTACCTAGCTTGAGAGCCCCAGCAAGGCCACGGATTACAGTAACAGGGTTGTTGGGGTTTGTACAAAATTGATGAAGTGGAGGAAAGAAAGCATCACGCTTGTTCTCCAACTGCACAAAGAAAAGTTTTACAATAGGTTTTAAAATAAAAATTAAGCTTCAAAATGTATCTAGTTTATATATATGGTTATATACGAAAATCCAAATTTATATTTGACAACTTTTTTGAATGCCTTGAGTGACCAAAAAAATCTGCAACCACTGTTCAAAATTATATTTAAACTGAATCAGAATCTAGTAATTACATCAACTATTTCATTGTGCAGGTCCTGGTTTAACAGTAGCTTTAGGTGACAATTATCTGATGATTTTGCTTTGATTTGTGACTTAAAAACTAACACAAAAATACTGAAGATCACATATTACTGGTCCTAAGTTAAACCAGCACATGTCCTACTTACATAAATACTAGGTGTAGGAGGATTTAGCTTGTCCTTTGGCAGCGGTGGGTATGGTGGTGGTAGTGGTCGAGGAGGTGGACACTTATCGAGTAAAATGCTACTATTAGATAAACCATTTCTCCCCAGATTTCTGAAAAAAAGTATTATTTTTGCAACATTACATTTATTAGTCCCATTTGTACTTAGTGCACATATTTAGCTATACACATTTCTCCATGAGATTTTTACCCAAGTGATCTTGTGTTGATTAAACAAGTTAGAAAAAAAAGTACAGAATATAAGTAGAAGCTCACACATTCAAATACTTCAGACAATAAAAAATTTAGTAAAAGATTCATATGCATATCTGATAATCTGCACACAATGAAACACAATAGTTTCTTAAAAGAATTCCAACAGATATAGGTCACATTCAAGGGCCATCCAAAGGCAAGTGAACCAGTAATTATTTGTATTATCTTAAGGACTTAAGATGTTCACAATATACAGAATTTTGGAGGTGACAGGGTGCTGAGATGGTCTTTAACCTCCTGGGCCAGAATAAACCTCACTCTAGGCTGATGCGATAAAAGTCTCCTCCTCTGTTGGCTGCAAGGGTCCAATGTGGCATGAAACTGTCACCCTTCAATTCCTGGCAGGATGGCTGCAAAGCACAAATCAGTCTCTTATCCAGCACTGACTGACAATCTCATTCAAAGAAACTATAGGATGGCTGGTATAAGAAATGGGGAACTGTCATGTTGGTGCATGGTGGGAAACGACCATGTTGTTAGAGCAGAGTTTTGACCTTAACTCTGCAAGTAACCTTGCTAAACCAAACTTGGAAATGCTCAATAGTGATCAAAAGGGCATGAAATGGAAAGTTCCCATTCCTCAACACGAACATCCCTTAGCTTGATGAGCACACAAATTCAGATTATTTTTACTCGATTTGGGGTAAATTCAAGTGGAGAAGTTAATAAACAATTATAACATTTTTAATACAGAAAGTTTTGTTGAAAAAGTAATCTCTATGAAAGGGCAAGTTGTCAACACTTTTTGTCAGTTTACAAACACATTCTATGATGAAAAAATCATATTGAAATTCATTACTGTGTAATGCCTGTGGCACTACTGTAATAAACATAATCTTCTGACTCTCCCTTTCCAAGCAAAAAACATTTGCCAAGCTTATTTTATGAAGAATTAATATGAAATACACAGGTAATTCAAAGGTGCTGTAAAAAGTGAAACACACAGTTTATAGTTTAACAGAAACCAGAGTCAAATATGTTACAGCCTCCCTACAACCAACATGCATAGCCCCTAAAGTACTTGAGAGAATCAATTAAACATTTTAATAAACCCTTTGAAATACATTGCATTTAAACTAGAATTGTGGTATCTCTAACTCAGACCTACCAAAGCAGACAAGTGTGTTCTTAGTGGTCATACAATAATTGAAAAAAACAGATTAACCATACCAACATAGTGAGGTCACAGGCAAAGGACAGTGAATTCTTGCGCACTTTCAAATGGCTGGTTTCAGTGTACAGAGCTGAGAACATACAGTCAAGTTGTCTGGTGGGCAGTAAGGCAGAAGGTCAAAAATACACCTTTAACCTTAATTTTACATGCTGATCTCCTCTGTATAGTCAGACAAGCTTCTGAATTTTCTACAGAATAACTTGTTATAACCAAATGACAGGAGAGGGAGTTTCACATTTACAGATCAAAGAGAAAGTGTGAATGATTTACAGCTATAATTTCCATTGTTTGCTAATTTTAGTAAAAGGTTATGCCTATATAAGCAGTGACACAATACAGGTAGAATGCATTAACAAATTATCCATCTGCATTTAGCACTGCTATGAGAGTCCTCCTGTCCCAAATGAGTCAAGAAATTGGCAAACAAAAACAAAACCATCTATGATCATTAAGAACTTAATAAATGCAGTGGAAGGCGACACTACGGACAGTGAAAACAATCAGTCTACCCTATTTCGATCTATATGAGGGAGGGAGAAAGAGGGTAACATTTCTTAAGGATTAATGGTCTAGTATAAATTTTTCACCACGAAGAAAGAATTTTAACTTGAAATATTAATTTTGAGGCGCTAATTACTGTCATTTCTTAAATTTGGAGCTGCTGCCTTCAGGGCCTATATATTGTTTTTATTTCCAAAAAGCATACATAAAATGTTAATTTGTAGGCACTATTTTGTTCAAGTTAGTTATTATTCTGGTAAAACGTTTAGATGTAAAGTTGTAGCCACAGCAGTACACCACTATAGCTAGGTATAGATCAGTACCCAGTTGGAAATTAGTTAATGGACATTTGATTTAGAAAACTGATGAAGCTGCAAGTGAACCTAACAGTTTCTACATAGAAATGAAACATTTAAGGTCAAATTAGGGGACTTAAAACAAATTCAACCATTTCAAATAGTCTGTGGAAAATATCAGCTAGTGTCATTGGAACCAACCCTAAAGCAAATATGAACAAATGAGTGGATGAACTAACATCAATGAAAGGCCATACAATCAAAATGTATAGAAGGATTATTTTGAAAAGCCTTACTTAAACAGACCAAATGATTGCAAGAATATTTCTCATAAGGAACCAAACTTAAATTCAATATATTGTTCTAATATAAAAATTCCTTGATATGGATTGAGATCCAGATCCAGATCCAGGGAAAGAAAGGGGAGGCGGGGAGGGGAGGTGGTCTTGAAGTAAGCACATCTGCAGGAAAAGCTTGACAACTATTGCTTTATAACAGGGATTAAGAAAAATCTACATATGACTGTCTATCCAGATTTTTAAAAAACAATTTCCTCATCCAAATCATTACCCATCATTACAAAGTCCAGGTGGCTGCTAGCTATAAAATTTCATAAGTTTCAAGTTGAAATAATTTCTGCATGAACACAGCCGAATAGTTGTTTTAGCATTTTTACCCGCATTATGTTATACACTGTTCCCAGTAGAAAAAGATTTTTTCATGTTAATCTTTGATTTGATAAGGGTTTGACACTGTACATAAACTGCAGTCTATTTAGGTAGAAGGCCTTCAGATACAGACCTGCAGTAAAGAAATTTCTCTACTATGTGATAAAATCTGAGTTTTTCTCTTACTGTCGTACAGATAAAATATACATTTAAAAAAGGTTTCCTGAGGAACACTGTTCTACTCATCTATTAACAATTTGAAACTAGACAAATCATACCTTAGACAAAACATTAGCATAAACTCAATCTAAAGGAGTTTTTGTGGTCACAAAACTACGAAGGTGCACAGCAAGGCTCCATGAGTTGCACAAGATTTTATATTTTCTACAAGACTTCCAGCAATGAAGTTATTTGATGCAACCTCTCAACTCAGTGAAGTTTTAAACAAATGAAAAATAGATGGGGCTGATAAGAAAATAGAAAGTCAAACCAATGAAAAAGGGGGAAAGAACAGTAATAGAAGAATGAGCAGGCTGGAGGAACTACAGGGGGAAAAAGTACATGGTAAAGATTCAAAATGCAACAGGATGTGCTCAAATTAAATGGTTTCACTTTGGTTGGGCTAGGTAGGGGGAGAACTCAGCAGCATCAAAAGAAATATCTTTGACTCAGGGCTCCTGCACCTTTAGTAAAGTAAAATTCCATGCCTTTCGATGTTGATTAAGAAATTTTCAGTGGGTCTCATGCAAAAGAACGGAGCAAATGCGTCTAGATGATAGATATGCAGTATCATTTTACACATTGCTTCCTCCACCAGGTGCTTGTTCCTGCTCTGCCTTACCTTGTTTACCATGCTTCAGCTCTAAACAAAACACCCACTGAGTCCTCCAAGACAACAAAAACCTGCAATTGCACCAACAAATACACTTCTCCTCACAAAAGGCAAGTAATGGCAGGGCTGCGGAATCTGGCTCATTCTACTCAGCCAATTGTTGCTGCTGTTCTGGCAGTGTCCAAAGCAGCCAATTAGTGGTGGTAATGGGTAGGGTCAGGCAGGAGGAGGACAGATCTGTACTGGATGTCGGACATGTGCAGTGAAGCATATGATTACAGAGAAGAGGAAGTGAACGTTGAAAAATATTGGAAAAGATGGGAATTCCACCGAAAGTCAGATCATCAATGACTTGGGCCTTTTCTTAAAATCTCCATTACTTTCCCAGGGCTGGAAAAGTCATTTACAAATTCCATGACTTTTCCAGGTTTTCCATGACCCGCAGGAACCCTATTGAATTTTTATTTACAATGACAGCGTTGATATAATGGTGTAATTCAGGCTCACAAAGAAAATAAACCTTGGTGGAGAAAGGGGAGTTAGTGGAGACTGGAAAGAAGGAAATTGTAAAGTCATAAATAAATAGTGTAAAATATTTGGAGCCACTGGCACACCCCAAAAGAGGCGGATTTTGGCAATAACTTTTTGAGCAAGAGCAAACATGCTGCATTTGGCAGTCATCAATCACTAGCCCTTACAGGCTTTCTCCAGGCATTGAGGAAGGCTTGGTGACAAAAAAAATGAAGTCATCGACCATAACCTGCAAATCTTCAGAATTGCTCTTGAAAGTTAGTAATTTAAAGGCTTAATGCCACCATGATCAACTCATCTCCTACATATTACAATTGTTACCCACCCCCAAAACCCCTCTTTCTCCACCCCGAAAACTCCTCTTTCTCCACCAATTAAAAAAAAATTGTCATGGGATGTGGCCATCACTGGCAAGGTCAGCATTTGTTGCCTATCTCCAATTACCCTTGAACTGAGTGGCTTGCTAGGCCATTTCAGAGGCCAGTTAAGAGTCACATGTAGGCCAGACCAGGTTAGGATGGCAGATTTCATTCCTTAAAGGATATGATTGAACCAGATGGGTTTTTAACAACAATCAATGGTAGTTTCATGATCATTTTTAATGAGACTAGCTTTTAATTCCAGATTTCATTAATTGAATGCCATGGTGGGATTTGAATCCATGTCCCCAGAGCATCAGCCTGGGCCTCTGGATCGTTAGTCCAGTGACATTACTACTCTGCCACCGTCTCTTCCAATTGTATTTCTCCATGAGACTGAATTGCGCTGTTACATCAACAATGACACTGTAAATGAAACTCAAAGGCATTTCATTTTGATGCTGCTAAGTTCTTGCCTGCACTGGTTGTAATTCTTTTAAATATTTCCAAATAGTCAGTTTAGTAGTAACAGTAATATCCAACATTTTCTTACAAAAACTCAATTGTTAAAACAGCATTTTTAAGTAAACAGAATTACCTGCATGCCTTTAGCACTTCTGATGAACTGGGGTATATAGAGACAGAGGTTGAAGATGCAAGTTGAGGACTAGGTTTGTGAGCAGTTAATGGTGGGTCCATTTTACAGGGACTTTGAGAGTCCTCCCCTACACCTTTTCCATTGACCGTATGTCCCAGTTCTCTCTGAGGGCTGTTAAGGCTGGTAACACTGTTAGCAGTAGTTTGTTCAGTGGATTTAGGAGATGGAGTTGCAGTAGAAACAGCTGATGATGGTGAAGAAGCAACTGAATTCTCAGTCTTTGTGTGAACAGCTGGATGGATATTGTTAACTTTATCGCAAGACACAGAACCCCCATTATTATTACTGGGTTTCCCCATCAACAAGGCAGAGAGCTGAGGATTGTCTGAACTAAGTACACCTGGTGACTTGGACTCTCCATGACTTGAACTTGAAACAGCATTTGCTATAGCTTGATGGACATGATTAGGAAGTCCCTCTATGCCGGCAGTGCTGTTTGGTGTCCCTCCAGAATGCCTGGTTGTTTCAGGCACTGTTGATGCATTTCCTGAAGGCTTGCTCTCTTTGGTTAAGGTAATGCCTTGTTGTCCACCTGAGGTAGCAGTGTAAGAGGAGAGGTGATTGAGAGCAGCCCCCTGTGTTGTTAGTGAATTGTTAGGCATGGCAGGATGTCCAACCTGATTCTGAATACCAGTGCCAGCTGCCTGGAAATGCTGGGAACGCCCAGTGGAAGAGAGAGGTTGTTCACCATTAGGACCTGCCGAATGTGAACTCTGACCTTTGTTCAGCCCCTGAAAGAGAAGCAGCAGACACTTATTTAATGGAGTTTAACAATTGCCTCTTTACAGTGCCTCGAATGTCAAAAAAAACTTGAGGTGCTTCAGACGAGAATACAGAAGTCAAGATAAAAGAGAAAAATTAGAAGTGAATTTAGCAGAAGTGACCACAACCTTGGTTGAAGACAAATCATGAGGTTCTTTCAGGAGAGTAGAGAGGCTGAGGTTTGTGAAAGCAATTACAAAGAGTAATTTACTTTAATCTAAAGTCTCAGTAGACAATGGAAAGGACATTAAGAGAAAGAGGAAGGAGGAGATCACACATGAGGCCAGAGTCAAAAGAATAGAAAGTTTAGGGATGGCGTTGGTTGGTGGGGTGGTGGTGGATGTGGATTTAAAGACAGGGGCATGATTTAAAGTGCTGTTGAACAGGGAGCCAATGCAAGTCATTAATGGCAGAGGTAATAGTAAAGCAGAGCAAAATACATGCAGCAGCAGAACTTTAGCTAAGATGAACTTTATGAAGAGTGAAGAACAGCAGTCAGGAAGAAGAGCATTGAAGTAGTTAAGTATGGGGTTGCTTATGGTATTATGAAGACCTTCAGCTGAGGAACGAGGCAGGAGTGGTTAATGTTGCGATTAACAACACTGTCATGTCTGACCCTCCTCACCAATCTATATTTGGCTCCCTCTGTTACTTTGCATCATCAGCAACAGGTATGGGGCAAGTTTGCGATGAGACTGAGGGTCTCTCCACATCAAACTGAATGCCAAGACTGGTCAAGTCCAATATAGCCTGAGGGCTTAGGGCAAGGGGTGGTAGAGAATGGAAAAATGGAATGAGCGACAGTTTATGGTGGGGCAAAGATAATGGCTTTGTCTGCCCAATGTTGAATTTGCACAAATGAAGACTCATTGAAGGTTAAGTTTAGAAAAAGTTGCCTGACAGGACAAGAGGCACTTGAAAGATGTAGCAGAAAGGGAGAGAACTGGGTGTCACTGGCATGTGGGAAACTGGCCCCGTACCTGTAGCTGATGTTTCAGAGGAACATAGATAAAGAAGAGGAAGGAGTCAAATATAACCCCTGGGAGAGGCCCAGAGGTGACAGTATAAAACGGAGATGTTCTGACTACGTTTGGATAGGTAGGAGTGAAACAACATGAGAACAGTTCCATGGAAATGGAGCAAAAGTATTGGAGAGGGATGGAATAAATGTATCAACTCTTATGGTTGAGGAGGGATGATGCAACAATCAGAGGATACTGTTCATGTCTTCCGCCTGAGGTTGCTTTAGCGCTGTGTGAATGAAAAAGCTGGACTGGAGATACTTAAACAAAGATTTACAAGAAATAAGCATGGAATTGAGAGTTGACAACAAATTCATCAAGGTGACGTGGTTCCGCTATTTAAGAAGGGTTGTAGAGATAAGCCAGGGAACTACAGGCCCAGTGAGTCTCACGTCAGTGGTAGGGAAACTATTGGAGAAAGTTCTGAAGGAGAGTATCTATCTCCACTTGGAGAGGCAAGGTTTGATCATGGATAGTCAACATGACTTTTTCAGAGGGAGGTCATGCCTAACAAATTTGATTGAATTTTTTGAGGTGGTGACCAGGTGTGTAGATGAGGGTAGTGCAGTTGATGTAGTTTATATGGATTTCAGCAAAGCCTTTGACAAGGTCCCACATGGGAGACTTTTAAATAAGGCAAGTGCACATGGGATACAGGGTAATTTGATAAGGTGAATTCAAAATTGGATTACTTGTAGGGGACAGAGGGTGATGACAGAAGGATGCTTTAGTGACTGGAAGCCAGTGTCCAGTGGCGTACCACAGGGATCTGTGCTTGGTCCCCTATTATTTGTCATTTATATAAACGACATAGATGACTATGTGGGGGGTAGGATTAGTAAGTTTGTGGATGACACAAAGTTTGGCCGGGTGGTTAACAGTGAGGTTGAGTGTCTTGGGCTACAGGAAGATATAGACGGGATGGTCAAATGGACAGATAAGTGGCAGATGGAATTTAACCCTGAAAAAAGTGTGAGGTGATACACTTTGGAAGGAGTAATTTGACAAAGAAGTATTCAATGAACGGCATGGCACTAGGAAGTTCTGAGGAACAAAGGGACCTTGGCGTGTGTGTCCATAGATCTCTGAAGGCAGAGGGGCATGTTAGTGGGGTGGTGAAAAAGGCATATGGGACACTTGCCTTTATCAATCCAGGCATAGATTACAAAAGTAGGGAGGTCATGTTGGAGTTGTATAGAACCTTGGTGAGGCCACAGCTGGAGTACTGTGTGCAGTTCTGGTCGCCACATTATAGGAAGGATGTGATTGCATTGGAGGGGGTGCAGAGGAGATTCACCGGGGTGTTGCCTGGGATGAAACATTTAAGTTATGAAGAGAGGTTTGATAGACTTGGGTTGTTTTCGTTGGAGCAGAGAAGATTGAGGGGCAACCTGATCGAGGTGTACAAGATTATGAGGGGCATGGTGGATAGGGAACAGCTGTTCCCCTTAGTTGAAGGGTCAGTCACGAGGGGACATAAGTTCAAGGTGAAGGGCAGGAGGTTTAGTGGGGATGTGAGGAAAAACTTTTTTACCCAGGGGGTGGTGACGGTCTGGAATGCACTGCCTTGGAGGGTAGTGGAGGCGGGTTGCCTCACATCCTTTAAAAAGTACCTGGAAGAGTACTTGGCACGTCATAACATTCAAGGTTATGGGCCAAGTGCTGGTAAATGGGCTTAGGTAGGTAGGTCAGGTGTTTCTCACATGTCAGTGCAGACTTGAAGGGCGAAAGGGCCTCTTCTGCACTGTGATTCTGTGATTGGAGATGGGGTGGTAGTTGGTGAGGATGGAAGGATCAAGAATCACGTTTTTTTTTTGATAATGTGATTATATCGGTTTTGAAGCAAAGGCGGTGCCCAAGCAGAGGAGACTGTTGACAATGCCAACTAGCTTTGAGGCCCAGAAGGGAAATTAGATGGCCATATGAGCTTAGGTAGTGGTAAAATGGGAAAGCTGCATTTTCACTGTAAATGTAATGGTGTATTAAATATGTATGGCTGGGGAGGAAGAGAAGTACCTTTTCCACTTACCTGCTCATTTAATAAACTGGTTGAGTTACACAAATCATTTAATACCATTGCTAATACTGTATAATAAGTGTAATAGTTGTTTTTGAAAACAGTGCAGTTCTATTTTCAATATTAAAATGCAAAATATTAAATTTCTAAAGTCAAAAAAATAGCATTAAAATTAATTCTTTTAGCCTATCAAATATGAAGGTATATTCTAGTAACAGTCCAGTTGCGGTCTCACCAAAGCCCTGTACAGTTGTAGCAAGACTTCCTTATTCTTCTATTCCAATCCCCTTGCAATGAAGGCCAACATGCATTTGCCTTCATAATTGCTTACTGAGCATTAATGTTAGCCTGAATGTTAACTTTGTGTTCCTTTCAAAAATATTCTTACTACCATAGTAAATAACCTCAGAATTCCCCACATTATATTCCATCTGCCACCTTATATTCCATCTGCCACCTTACTGTCCACTCACTTAACCTGGCTATATTATTTTGAAGCTTCTTTGCATCTTCATCACAACTTATGTTCCCACCTAAATTTACATAATCAGAAAACATGAATACAATACTCTCAAATCTCTTTGCCTATGTTATTAATATAGATTATAAATAGCTGAGGTCCCAGAACAGATCTTAGTGGCACTCCAATAGTCATAGTCTGCCAACACAAAAACTCCATCCCTAATCTCGGCTTCCTGTTAACCAATCCTCCATCCATTTTAATATATTATTCACAACTTCATGAGCCCATATTTTGCATATTAGCCTTTTATGTGGCATCTTATTAAGTGCCTTTTGGAAATACAAGTATATCACAATCACTCATTCTCTTTTATCTATCCTACTAGTTACAGCCTCAAAAATAATTAATAAATGTCAAGTATTTACAATGCTGGGCCACTGCTAAAACTGAGACAATCTTTTGAATGGAAAAGATTACATCAAATTAATTATTAAACAAAATAATATTAAGGTTTAAAACTGCTTAAGCAATTGCTTACCTGAGTGGAGTTAACAAGTTGGTTTTTCCACGGCTCCTCTGCGCTGCTGGTCAGGTTTGTGCGGTTATGAGGTAGAGTTAGTGCGTTTTGCTGCAGGTAAGGCACATTTCCATTGCTTCCACTTCCTGTTACATGATTATTGCCTATAGAAATAGTGTCTGTATTACCCAGCATTCCCATAGTGCTGCATGTTACTGGGCCTCTAGATGGTTCAGCAGGAAAAGGTCCATTAGCCATGAGCTGTCCAGGAGGGACAGGACGGATTCCAGGCTGAACAATGCGATCAGGCACTCTGGTTAGAGTGACATGAGGCTGCTGACCAGAAATAGAGTTTGTTGGCAGTGATGATCCAAGCGTTGGCCCATTAGGAATTCCTGTAGGCCGTACCTGTGCAACTGTTGCCTGTCTCATCTGGATAAAGCAGAAAAATTGGTCAAACTGTATGATTTCAACATCAGACTTTACAGTCATCTTGACTTCACAAAAAAAGATTTTGAGTAAATAAAATGCATTATTATAGTTATATTTATAGCAAACTATTGAATTATTTTTAGGGCACTGAAAATGACAAACTAGATAAACCAAAGGTGCAACTTAATTGCTTCAGGTCATAAGCTCATCAGAATGTCATAATGTTGGGGATTGGGGAAACTGAGAATGGGAAGGAAGCAAGGAGCATTTTTTTTTAAAAGAAGAGCACGTCCACAACTGATGTTAAAATATTGTAAGCAATCTTCATATGATTGAACTGCCATAAGTCAGTAATTTAGCAGTACAGATTAGGTCCCTCAAACTGCACAAATTAGTTCATGAAAGTTCAGCCTATGTAAGGCTAATTCATCACATGTTCTCAAGAACAGCTGGTGGCTTACTTTTAATTAAAGCATACACATTGATGTAAGAATTCGGTTATCTTGTACATAATGGAAAAATGGAAGGAATTTTTATTCTAAATCAAAGACAATTGTTCAGCTGACAAAATGTAAACTTGGAGGATGGATGGGTTGGAGGAAGAGTTACATGAAACAGTTAATTTACTTATATTGTCCATTTTTATTAACACTTTCCGTCTTTGACATGACCAAGCCAGCTTTGAAAAATCAACAACTTATGGCTCCAAAAAATTGTTTTCCAGCAAATCACATGCCAAAAATCCAGCCTGACAGCAGATCTAGCAGATGCAGAAAATAAAATGTTTTAAGCTTAAAAATAAGGTGACCAGCTTATACGTTAAAAATAAGTACAAATCGAAATACAAAAGTAGGACAGAAAGAACGAAGAAGAGGGCAGCAAGCTTAATATTTGTTTTCATTTAAAACTGCCATTTAATTCTTGTTATATGTTAACATTAGATTAATAACTTACTTTGGTCAACTGAGTAGCCTTATTACTATATCAGTATTTTGGCATTATTTCTTAGCCTAGCATTAATAAGTCAGCCCTATGCAGACTGGTTATGTAAACCCCTTTCCTGAAGGAATCAACATTCTTACCTGCTGCTGGTGCTGTCGCATCAAGGCAAACTGTCCCTCAAGCTGTTCCAGCATTTGAAGTTGAAGCTGATTCAGGTTCTTTCTGTTTGCACGCAACTGCTCCAAAAACTGGAAAAATTGAAGTGCTTTAAATGTATTAGATGCACTGAACTATAAAAGGTCATTCACAGTCTTATGTTAACTAATCCTGAGTAAACTACTGATAATTATTTGTTCATACAATCTTTTGAAAATTTAGATTATATTGAATTTCTAAAATTACTACAAAAACTAAGCAGGAGTAATCAATTCCAAAATGTAAAGCTATCTTTGCTGTTTTTGTTTCATGTATATACATTAAATATTCCAATTATGTGGCATACATAATTATTCATTTTTTTTGTATTTCCATAATTTAGTCAGATAAAGGAACTGGGACTAATTTCTTCTACTCAACTATCTCTACAAATATCTCAGTAATGCTTTAAAAGTGACTTTAATAATGTGCCTTAATACTGGTTTAAAATTTCCTCTTGCTGTACTAGCACTACATTGTAAGTAAAGCACAGAAAATAAGAGCTAAATCCTAACTGAAGGAGGAGAGCAGCACTGCAAGAGTTACATATTAATCCAATATGGTCCTGCTGAGAAACATGGTAAAAAGCTGTTTGTGCTTTTTTAATTCCCACAATCACTCTAGCAGGTCAGTTGTTTCGTCCAGCATGTTTTTCCAAAACTGACATTCTTTTCCACCATTCCCTTTTTACATGTTGTGATCAACAACTCTCCAGTTTCAAGAGTCCTGATGCTGCTGTCTCCACCTGATGTCCAAGTCACTCTCCTAAGACTACCAAAGGAGGAAAAACAAGAGTAGAGAGAGAGAGAGCAGAGACAGTAATGAAGGCAGAGAAACGGAAATAAAGGAGAGCCACAGAAGTGGAGGAAGAGAGGGGGAAGTGAAGATTAAGGGAGGTAGAGGGGAAGGAGTGACAGACAAATGAGAAAGGTGCATTTAAGGTGCATTTTCAGTAGTTTTGCATCTATTCTGCAATCATGCTCAGGTTATAATTTACATATGCCTTTGATGAGACATGGTCCACTTACTTTTGGCATCTCAGCGGCTGGCACATTGCTCCAAAATGTTGTAAAATGCTTCTAGGCTATCTAAATGCAATGGATCAAGACTGGGCCCTTCTTGGTCTGTATTGCTCATACACTCACTGGATAAACTCAATGCACCATTAGGGGAGCTTAGATTTTTATTTAAAAACTGACAATTTGTTGAAGTATATGTTTGCTGGGATTGTACCTTCCCTTAATTTCTCACTTTAATACCGAACGATGGGACTTTCAAAGTGGATGACAAATTCTCCTGGAGGAATAAAATTCACTTTAACCACAAGAATGCAAGTCACCTTACTCAGCAATCTTTACTCCTGCATAATTGGAATAACATACAAGCCCAACACATAAAAGCAATCTTATATTCTGGATTTATTACTTCTCTAATTTTCCAGGCTAAAACACAAATAAAATTGAAGTAAAATCTTGCCACTATTTATGTAATAGAAAAAAACAATTTTTAAAAGTAAGCTATCAAAGACAGAAATATCACTTGTGGAATGCTGATCAAATGATATGGCTGTTCTCTTCCTTCTGCCCAAATGTTTTTTGGTTGACCATACTTAACTATGTGGAAATTTGACAATTGAAAATTTCAACTGAATTTTTGTTCATAAGCCAACACAACCATTATCATCACAGAAATGAGCTGAAGTAGCTGTATCTTAAACCTTCTTTGAATGCCATGGCATAATTAAGCTGAAGCGAAGGCATTTTTTAATGGAAGAGACCAGAGCTTTTGTACAGGACATATTAAAGGGAAAATCCTTTGAAATTCTTCTTGCTCCAGTCTCCTTTTGATCCCAAGATTCAAATTAGGGAAAATCAAGCTTTAGGCAAATTGATGTGCATAAATTTGATCTAATACTTTTGGATGAAACAAAGAATATATGTGGTGAGTGGTCAGCACAGACTGGTCAAAGATGTATTACAAACCGTGTGTAAAAATTAGGAATTTGATGCTGTTATTTGCCTCCAATACTTGTAAATGGTTTGTGTTGCAGGTAAACATTTCAGTTATGGTTGATTAAACTAAATAGATTAAGTAATTAGTTAAAAGACTAAAAATTATAAGCCAAGTTGATTAAATACATGGACTAGTTAATTAAATGAATAAAGTGATGTTATATGGCCAGGTGGTGTGTTGCAACTGCATTATGTGGGTTCTTGTGGAGAGAACTGGACAACCGTTTGCCCACTGAGTGTTTTGCATCTTGAGGAACTTCAGCTCAGAATTGATGAGCTGGAGTCTGAGATGCAAACACTGTGGGGCATAAGGGAGGGGGAGTGTTACGTGGACACTTTGATCCAAGAGATATATATACTCCCTAGGTTAGGATATGGTTACAGGAGGCTGTGAATGCAAGTCACAGGTAAATGGACCCTCCAGATGCAGTGCTGGAGGAGCCTGGGCCTTTGCCTTTATTCAACAAATATAAGGTTGGGGTTAGGGTTCAGAATCTGGGGAATTTTGGAACTTTCCATAACGGCTTGTAGATTGGTTGAGAATTATGAAATGTCTAACAAACAAAACAAGGGTTAATCATCACACATTAGAAAATGAAATAAATTAGCAAAAGTAGTTTGGAGTTTGTGTAATATACTTGAGACAGTTTCCTAGAACATATCATGGAACAGGCCAGGGAAGAGTTTTGTCACAAAACAGGGTTAATTAGCAATGAGTAAGGGATCCTCTGGGGAAGACTGATCATACCATGCTGAATTTCATATCGAGTTTGCGGGTAATGTACATAAGTCTGAAATTAGAGTATTGAACTCAAAGCAATTACATAGGTATGAACAGCAAGTTGCCAAAGGAGATAGGGAAATTAGATTAAAAGGCATGACAGTGTATGAACAATGGCAAATATATAAAGAAACATTTCATAATTCTCAACCAATCTACAAGTCATTAAGAAAATCTCCAAAATTCCCTAGATTCTGAATCTAATGATTGGAAGTTAGCAAATGGGGCACTGCTATTCAAGAAAGGGAACCACAGGTCAGTTAGCCTGACAGTCATAGGGAAATGCTATAATCCATTAGTAAGCAAGTAGTAACAGGGCACCTAGAAAAAACATAACATGATTATACACAGTCAACAAGGTTTTATGAAAGGGAAGTTGTGTTTGGCAAATCTATTAGAATTTGTTGAGGATGTAACTAGCAGCAAGGAGAACCAGTGGATGGAGTATATTTGGATTTTCAAAAGGCATTCAATAAGATGCCGCACAAAAGATTGTTGGGCAACTCAAGTGGAGTTGGGATACATCAGCATTGAGAAGGAATTGGTCAAAATTCAGAAAACAGAGTGGGAATAGATGGGTCATTTTCAGGTTGATAGGGTGTTACTAGTGGACTTCCACAAGGATCAGTGCCTTGGCCTCAGCTATTTACAATCTATATTCTTGAGTTAGATGAAGGGACCTAGCATAACGTGTTCAAGTTTGCTGATGATACAAAGCTAGGTGAGAAGGTAAGTTGTGAGAAGGGCACACTGTCTGCAAAAGGATACAGACAGGTTAAATGAGTGGGCAAGGTGACAAATGGAGGGTAATATGAGGAAATGGAAGGTTATTCACTTTGATAGAACATAGAGTCTTTCAGTTTTACAGCATGGAAAGAGGCCCTTCTTGTCCATGCTGGTCATCAAGCCCCTATCTACTCTAATCCCATTTTCCAGCACTTGGCCTGTAGTCTTGGATGCTATGGCATTTCAAGTATTCACCTAAATGCTTCTTAAAATTTGTGAGGGTTCCCACCCTTATCACCCTTTCAGGCAGTGATTTCCAGATAACCCCACCCTCTGTGTGAAAAGAATTTTCCTTAAATCCCCTCTAAGCCTCCTGCCCCTTACCTTAAATCTATGCCCCTTGGTTATTGACCCCTCCACTAAGGGGAAAAGTTTCTTCCTATCTACCCTATCTATGCCCCTCGTAATTTTGTAGACTTCAATCAGGTCCCCCCTCAGCCTTCTCTGCTCTAAGGAAAACAACCCCAGCCTATCTAGTCTCTCTTCATAGCTAAAATGCTCCAGCCCAGGCAACATCTTGGCGAATCTCCTCTGCACCCTCTCTAGTACAATCATATCCTTCCTATAGTGTGAAGACCAGAGCTGCACACAGTACTCCAGATGTGGCATAACTAACATTTTACACAGCTCCATCATAACCTCCCTGCTCTTGTATGCAATGCCTTGACTGATAAAGACAAGCATCCAATATGCCTTCTTAACCACCTTATCTGCCTGTCCTGCTGCCTTCAAGGATCTATGGACATGCACACCAAGGTCCCTATGATCCTCTGTACTTCCTAGAGCCCTACCAATAATTGTGTACTCCCTTGCCTTGTTAGTCCTCCAAAAATGCATCATCTCACACTTTTCAGGATTAAATTCCATTTGCCACTATTCTGCCCATCTGACCACCCCGTCCACATCATTCTGTAGTCTAAGGCTTTCCTCCTCGCTATTTATCACACCACCAATTTTTGTGTCATCTGCGGTCTTACTGTTCATACCTCTTACATTCATGTCTAGATCATTAATGCACACTACAAACAGCAAGGGACCCAGCACTGAACCCTGTGTACACCACTGGATACAGGTTTTCAGTCACAAAAACAACCTTCGACCATCACCCTCTGCCTCCTGCCAACTGAGTCAATTTTAGATCCAATGTGCCAAATTGCCCTGGATCCCATGGGCTCTTACCTTCTTGATCAGTCTCCCATGCTAGGCTTTGTCAAAAACCTTACTGAAGTCCATATAGACTACATCAACTGCACTACCCTCATCAACACACCTAGTCATCTCCTCGAAAAATTCAATCAAATTTGTTAGATGTAATCTACCCCCGACAAAGCCATGCTGATTATCCAAGATTAACCCTTGCCCCTCCAAGGAGATTAATTCTGTCCTTCAGAATTTTTTCCAAATGTTTCTCTACCACTGATGTTAGACTCACTGGCCAATAGTTCTCTGGTTTATCCCTACCACCCTTCTTGAATAATGGTACCGACATTAGTTGTCCTCCAGCACCTCTCCTGTGGCCCGAGGGGATTTGAAAATTAGTGTCAGGGCCACGGCAATCTCCTCCCTTGCTTCCCACAGCAGCCTGGGATACATCTCACCTGGGCCTGGGGATTTATCCACTTTTAAGCCCGCTAAAACCACTAATACCTCCTTCCTCTCAATGCTAATTTGTTCAAGTATATCACAGCCCCCCTCTCTGATTTCTATACCTACACCATCCTTCTCTATAGCGAATACTGATTCAAATCCCCTCTGGCCACCGGAGAGGTGCCAGAGGACTGGTGGACAACTAATGTTAGTACCATTATTCAAGAAGGGTGGTAGGGATAAACCAGAGAACTATTGGCCAGTGATTCTAACATCAGAGGTAGGGAAGCATTTGGGAAAAATTCTGAGGGACAGAATTAATCTCCTCTTGGAGGAGCAAGGGTTAATCTTGGATAATCAGCATGGCTTTGTCATGGGTAGATCACGTCTAACAAATTTGATTGAATGTCATCATTTGAAACCACACCTCTGTCTTCTGGCTCCTCACACAGATTGCCACTTTGGTCTCTAATGGGCCCTACTCTTCCCTGGTTACTCTCTTGCCCCTAATATACTTATAAAATGCCTTTGTATTTCCTCTATTTTACCCTCCAATGTTTTTTCATACCCCCTCTTTGCTCAACTAGGAAGAATAAGAAAACATTTTTCTTTTTTAAATGGTGAAAAACTATTAAATATTGGTGTTCAGAGGGATTTGGGTCTTTGTTCAAGGAACACCAAGTTAACATGCAGGTACCAAAACCAATTAGGAAGGTAAATGGCATGTTGACTTTTATTACAAGGGGATTGGAGTACCAGCGTAAGGGAGCCTTGCTGTAGTTGTACAGCGCTGTGGTAAGACCACCCCAGTGTATAGTTCTGGTCTCCATACCTAAGTAAGGATATAATTGCCTTAGCAGGTGTGCAACAAAGGCTCACTAGATTGATTCCCAGGGAGACAGGGTTGTCCTATGAGAAAGGTCAAACAGAATGGGCCTATATGCTCTAAAGTTGAAAAGAATGAGGTGTGATCTCAGGAAACATAATATTCTGAGAGGGCTTGACAGGATAAGTGCTGAGAGCCTGTTTCCCAAAGTTGGAGAATCTAGAACTAAGGGTCATAGTCTCAGGATACGGAGTCAACCATTTAGGACTGACTTGAGGAAGAATTTCTTCACCGGGGGTTGAGTATTTGTTTTACATCTGCAAAGTACCTTCTTTACCCAAGAAGGCTGTGGATGCTCAGTTGTTCAGCATGTTCAAGGCTGAGACTAATAGAATTTTGGACTCTAAAGGAATCAAGAGATACAGGGACCACAGTCAAGAAAGTGGAGCTGAGGTTGAGGATCAGTTATGATCTGACTAAATGGTGGAGCAGGCTCAAGGGGTGCTCATTTTTACATTTAAACACACTGTTGCAAAAAATGTTCATCTTAATGGAAACCAAAAGTAAAGTGACAAATGTCAACAGAAATAGAGACAAAAATATTACTTTCGTAAGAAAGTATGGGGAATTTAAATTAATCAGGTTTTTACTTAGTGTTAGTAATAGTGACCCTGAAAGTATCTGATTGCCATAAAAATCCGTCTGGTTCACTAATATCCTATAGTGAAGGAAATGCTGCCTATATGTGACCCCTGATCACAATGTGGTTGATTCTTAATTGTCCTCTGAAGTGGCCTAGCAACCACTCAGAGGTATTCAAAAAGACAGCATAATGGCAATTAGGGATGACTCACAGGTGATGCCCACAACTTCCAAGAATGAATAAAAGTACAGTCATATGCTGCTTTTATACCATGTTACTCTGGAATTCAACTCTTTTGTCTGTGCTTGGACCAAAGCTGGAACAAGACCTGGAGCTGAGCGGTCCTAATGGACACAAGACTGCGTACTGGTTGTATATTATTGGTAATTTTAGTGAAAATAGTGCTCAATATTTCAGAATTACCGTACAACCAAAATATTATAATGAAGCCACACACCTGTAATTTTTGAGGGGTCAGGTACCATGATGGAACCTGCTGTTGTACTGGATGGTGTGGTGTGTGGCCACCTGACCAGACATCTGGAGCATTTAGCTGAAAATAGAAAAAAGAATGAACATCTAGAAACTACCTAAACCGAATCACTTCTTATTTCCAATTAAATTGAGTAGCATTTCTGTACCATCTCTGAGCAGAGCATCGGTAAAAGCTAAGTGCAGAAAATGGATGAGCAAATAAGAGTGTACCTCAACAGAAATTTAAAGTCATACACTACAATGAGACATATTTTGGGAACACTGCAAAATCTTTGAAGACTACACTGCGCTAATTGTTCGACACAGTACCTATGTAGATTTGCTAAAAAATGTGGTACATCACCTTGTAACATATCACTGAAAAAAACTCAAGTCACTTACTAATTCCCAACTTTGGCCTTTTACTTGCCACAATACTTCTGCAGCTACCGTTCTGCTCAATCACACCCTCATCTCTTTTGGTGCCTATGTCGCTAGTTAAATCCTTACTCTTTCCCTCCCTGGTTAATCCCCTTGGTACATACCTCATATTCACGTCCTTAAGTCTTAGGCTTGCAGGTTCAAATATCTGATGCATAACTGGTTTAAGCCCAGGCCTGGCTGAACCATATCATGTACCATCAGGCCATGCTCTCCTCTGCTTACTGTTCCAGGATCATCCTCAAACCCAAACGTAACCCCAGTTTCTTCATTACCAGCAACCTCTTTACACATTCTCTCCCTCCCCCGCCCGCCCGCCCCTGTCTAATCCACCAAACACAAGGAGCTCACAGACTGTCATCAAGACTGAATCCATCCACCCAGCTGTCTCTGACAGTCCTCCCTTCCTCCAGCCCACCAAATCATACTTCCAAGGTTCCTACCTCCTATAGCCCTGAAGCCATATCTTCCTCTAGTTTCTCTCCCATTTACCCTCTCCAAACTCATTTTGTCCATGAGATCCACCTCTTGATCCTGTTCCTACTAAGCTGCCAACCATCCATCTTCCCTTCCTCGCCGCTTTGATAACAATAAACTGTTCCCTCTCAATTACTGTCCCCCTCCCTTCCAAATCTATCATCACCCACACCTCAGAAAACCCAACCTTGGCCCCTCTATCCTTGCAAAACTCCATTGTATTTGAAACAACAACATTTTTCTCTCCGAAGTTCTTGAACATGTTGTCTCCCTCAACTTTTCTCAGCCTTGAAAACTTCCTTAAAACCAACCTCGTTGGCCAAGTTTTTGGTTAGCTGTTCTAGACTCTCTCTTTGGCTTGCATTCAATTTGTGTCCAATTATGTTTTTGTGAAGTGCTTTAAGACATTTTACAATGTTTAAGGCACTATAGAAATGAAAGTTGTTGTACATCAGCATGCATTATACCAACAAACTGATCATAAACTTGCTGCATTTCATTTTAAATTAACTGCCTTAACTGGAGAGTGCAAGATCATGTTATCATTGAGTCTATTTCGCCAATTCTTTTAAAAAAAATATTTTTCACAGTACATTTAGTGTAGAATACTGAACCATTATTAAAATGTTGAAAAGACATTTCTGTCCTCCATTACAGGACATCCACAAAAATTAGCGTACATTTCATGTTGAATAGAGTGCATTACAAATGAGATGCATGTCATCACAGGCCATTTTAAACCTCTTAGAAGCATTTCTTTAACAAGCTCCATTTTCCTCCAGTCCACTTTTCATTTGAATGCTAAAATCATCTTGCAGTCCTCAAAAGGACTAAAATAGAACCAACCAACTGGAATTACTACCTTAGTAGGACTGGACATCCTTTTCCTTTTAGCAGGACTGGATAGGTCATCTACTTGGTTAGAAGGAACCATGTGTAGTGGTAAGGACTGCTGTGGCTGCTGACTGAGGCCTACTAATGGTTCATTACTGTGATGGTGAGGTTTACAAGCCTACACATAAAAGAAGAGCATTGGAAATAAAATCTTTAGGTAACATTTCCATGTACTTTCAAGATATCTTTTCTTTCTGCTTTTGATTCCCTGTTGTCGTACACTTGTGCAGTAGTAATCACAGAATATATTTTTCACCAGCTGAACAAAGACTAAGTGTTATTTAGACTAATTTTTTATTTTTATTATTTTTTTATTTATTCAGAGTTGAGTACCAAGGAAAAAAAATCTGAGCAGTCTGGGCAATAGTTGGTGTAGTTATCTACAAGTACAGCTTTATGTATGAATAGTGCAAAGTATTGCATACAATTGGATGGTTCAACATTTACTTTCCAACAGCTTGAGAAATCACCAATTTTGATCTCAACAGCTCTAGAACCTTTAAAAATATTTTGGTAATCTCATAGCCCCAAATAGTTGCAATCTCATGAACATATTTCTTCAAATCCTACCATTGATGAGGTATTGTGCAGTTACTGTTTTTTTTTTGTGTGTGTGTGTGTGTGTGTGTGTGTAAATGTATTAGCCACTAAAAAGTACCTTTAAAACTATAAAGCTAAAATGCTTAAGTACAATTGAGGTACAAATAATTTTCACCTGCTGAGCTGAATTCATGGCACCCTGCCTGGAGGTAAGTTCTGCTGGGATTGGTAGGCTCCATGCCTCCTCAATACTGGGAAGCATTTTGGTTTTACTTTGTAGGCTACCTTGTGGAAGGTTGCACAACTGGGCCTGTAAAAAGTATGTGATGCGATTATGTAAATGAAAGCTAACTGATCAGTCATACAAACCACCTAATTGCTCAACAATCATGTAACACTTGTGGCTTTATGATCACACTAAAATTTCAGTTAAACTTGTGATAGAATACATTTGTGTGAAGTTTGAGCAACTTGCCCATGTTTTAATTTGTTAATTTTGCATTGTGTGCGGTGAAAAAAAATCAAAATCAGAAAAACAACTAATGTTAACTTTATACAATATATTTTATAAAGATATATGATTTTGAATTTAAAATGCAATAACTTTCTCCAAGTAATATGGTACATCATAGTGATTAAATCTCCCAGGGATAGATGGTGTTATTTATATCTTTGCCATATCCTCCTTTGCTATTCTACTTCAATTCAAAATTAAACTAAATGTTCAATTAAAGTCTTTAAAAGCTGCAGTTTCCTTTTAGTTGACTCATATACAAAATATATAAAAAGTAAACTTCATTTTTTTTTTGTAAGCACCAAACTACTTAAAATGCTTAAAAGAATGTAAAGCACTTCCACCTATCCAGAAAAGGACAGTCAAGCAAGCATTGATAAAAGTAAAAATCCCATTACTATTTTTCTTATATTTTTCTCTACTATTTTTCTCATTTATTCATGCTTCTCAAAGGGAAATTACAATGGCTCAACTGCAGACAAGTCAAGGACCCATGCTGCACTACTCGGGCTAAAAAACACTGAATAGATTCAAATAGTTTGGATGACAGTGCAGAGGAAAAAGCTAAAAGAGGAATTGAAATAAGAAGTACAACAACAGGATATGGATTAAAAATAGTATTAATATAAATGGTGATAGAAAATAAATGATTTTAATAAGGGCCAAAATTAAATTTGCAACAAGGGAATTCTTTTCAGAAGTACAGAATTGTGTTGTTTGCTTCTCCAAAGAGCTTCTTGCCCACAAACTATTTTTGTGTTCCAGGAATGTTTATAGATTATAACATCTTTTATACCTTTAATAGTAATAATTTGTAACAAATTTTTAAACTCAATTTGAGAACTTAGCCTTTTGTTTACAGATTATAGATTGAACATTAACTTCATAGAAAATACAGGGACATAAAACTACAGTTGCAATAAGAGAGACTTGAGATATTATTTCCAGTGGAGCAGAGAAGGCCAAAAGGAGATCAAGCTGAATAAAGAAAGAATATTTCCTCTAATTGGGAAGTTAAATAGTTACAGAATAGGGGGTTAGGAATAAATTCTTTACACAAAGCCATACAGCGTGAAATACTTTAACATAGCTGACACAGAGATTAGATCTTTTAAGGGGAGACAAACATCTGAAGCAGATGAAGATACAAGATGACAGGAAAGAAACAGCAGGACATGTATTAATTTTGCTTTGCTCTGATAAGGTGCCAACATAGATACAGTGAGTCAAATAGCTTTTCTCCAGGCTATAAACCTTTATGATTCTTTTGCTTCAAAATAAGCAACATTTAATATTAGTGCTTGTACAGAGACTGAGATATCGGTGTTATACAGAAAAACAAATCAAGCTGTATTAAAGATATCAATTACAATTATTTGGTGCAAGAGTAGTGTCACACACTGTGAGCACCTGATGGCTCCATGGGTAAAAGCACTGTTTGGTGTTTTACTGTGCCATACAGGCTAGAAGGTCCCAAGTTTAACCTCTGGTCTGTGCTGAGTTGGCTGAGCTCAGAAAGGACAACAGTACAAACAGTACAAACAGTCTTAAGTGACCAGGTGAAGGAGAAAATGGGCAACAAACCCAGCCAGGGCTTTTGTTCCCCATTACTATTCAATGACCCTTCACGGGAAAGTACACAGATTTTAGATGAGAACTGGTATCTGTGTAAATAATTTATCTTTCCCATCCTCAACTTTCCTCCCTCCCTCCTGAAGGTGTTGGTTCTTGAGGTATGGTTCCGCAAGTGCCAGCAGCCCTTCAGCAGAGTTGCAAAGTTACTATTCTTCAAATGTGAGCTTGAAAATGAGTTTGGTGTGTCATTTGCACAGAGGTCATTACGCCTAAGCTGAAACTTATCCTCACCTGGCATCCAAGAAATTTCTGGCAGTGGTTACTGAATTGCAATCCAGTGTGAAACACTGGCTGGCTCTGAGATCTCCAATTAAAATCCTGGTTGTCAGCAGTTATCTCAACACAGACTAGGAGTGAAATTTGGAAGATTCCTGTGGCCTAATACTACACCAAGCACACCTTTACCTTTTAGGCCATGTGAAAATTTTATCAAATGGATCTGAAAAGTATCCTCAGATTATGAAGTCAAACAAAGAAAGATACTGCAGCTTTAACAGAAGAATTCAATGTCGCTTGCATTAACAATGGCTTATGTAGAAATACTGTGTACGCAGGTAGGACTTAAAGAAAAGAATAGCTTTGCACTTAAGATACCATATAGCAGGCAATTTTGGCAAAAAAAATGGGACATTCAGCAATTTTCCCTGATTAGGCCTGAAGCAGTGAAAAGCAACTGACTGCTTTCTTCAGATCTCCAAGTTCTAAGTTGAACACAATTTTAACAATGTGATTCATATAACCTGCTATGCGGTACTGCATAAAGCTAATTTGATTACAAATTTGTGAACCGTAACTTCTATTTTAAAAATACAATTAAAGCACAAGACATCTGTTATAATTAACTTCTTACAATGCTTAAGTTGCCCATTCAAATTATATTCCTTGGATGGTATCTGGTTAAACTAAAAATTATTGCTTTTGAAATATCTTTCTAATTCTGTGCAACGTAGCTAGTCAATAATAAACCCTACAGAAGTTTTCTGTCTAATCCAATGTAAATCCTTTAAATCCAATAGAAATAATCCATTCAATTTTTGAGATGAATAATATGCATTTAGATACCACACCCCAAACCAGTTTACCTGTAAGTACTTTATCCTTGCTGTGAGTGCAGAAGTATTACTACAATTTTTGCTCCTAGTTGCATTTATGTAACATTTAATTGCATCCTGAGGTTGATTGCAGGATTCATAGAGTGTTCCCAGGTCCATCCAGGCTGCAGCATGTCCATGGTCCAGCTGAACAGCACAGATATAGGCCTGTAAAGCATCCATTGGCTGGTTCTGTTGCTGATACAACACCCTAAAACAGTAAACAGAACAGCAAACAGGACTGAATAGATGCAGATAATGAGATGACAAACTAAAATTACCAGAACATTCCTGTGTTTCTACCTTTCCATCTAGTTTTAAGTATCTGCCACTTCTTACCCTATTGAACACCACGTATCAGCACTTGCTTCTGACTTATCAATGGAATGCCTGTATGATAAGAAGGCATCCTGAACTTTGCCAATGCTTGAATAGCACCTGTAAAAAACATAATACTTACAATTCAGAATACATGCATTCAAATCAGATGTTATTTTGCTAATTCAAGTCTCCATGTACTTTAGATAATAATGGAGTTAAAAAAAATCACCCCAAGGCATTTGCAACTTACCTGTACAATGCTTAAGCAAGCTCCTCTGAAAATGTCATTTAAAACATTTTATCTGTGTGTGTATATACAGGAAAATGCAAAGGCATTGTAGTACACAGTGTATAACTACTAATTGATACACAAAACATGACTTACTTTAGATATGACCTTCATTTTTTTGAATGACTCCATCTTTTTCACAAATGAAAATGCCTGGTCAAACATTTTTTAAAAATTGATTCTTGGGGGTGTGACCATTGCTGGTAAGGTCAGCAATTATTACCCATCTTCACAAGGTGATAGATCTTCATCTTGTAATGGTTTGATAAAATAACCTAGTTAACCTAGTGACCTTACTAGGTCACTTCAGTAGCAATTAAGAGCCAACTATATTGGGTGTGGGACTGGAGTCACATAGGAGGTCAGACTGGGTAAGAAAGATTTACATTTACATAGCACCTTTAAAGGCCTCAGGACCTCGTAAAGGACTGTACACTTTTGAAGTATAGTTACTATGGCAGCCAACTTGCACACAGCAAATATGTGGTAATGACCAAATAATCAACTTTAGTAATGTTGGCTGAACAATAGCAATTGTCAGCCAGGAGACATGAGAGAACTCCTTTTCTCTTCTTCAAATCATGTCATGGGATCTTTTACATCCACCAAAGGGGCAGACATTCTCAGTTCAACGTCTCATCGAAAGACAGCACCTCCAACAATGCAGCACTCTCTCAGTACTAAAGTGTCAATCTAAATTACGTGCCCAAGTCTATGGATGGTCACCTGAACCCATAGCCTTGACTTAGAGGCAAGAGTGCTACCACCAATCCACTGCTGACACCAAGGATGGACTCATTGAGTTTTTATGACAATCCAGTTTCATGGTTACTTTGACAGATTTTAAAAAATGAATCAAAATTTTCAAACTACCATGCCGGGATCTGAACAGTTTTAAATTGATATATTATAGTTAAACTAATCCAGCCCTTTGGATTATTAGCCCAGCGGCATAACATAACACTGCTGTGGCCCTGCTCAAAGCGGGAGGGCAACTAGACACAGAGGAATAAGAATAGCTTGATTTAAATTTTATGTGCCCCACTGGTCAGTCTTCTCCCCAGCCATAGCCTGATATGTATGCATGCACATAGTTTGGAGGCAACCTTCAGTTCTTAAGAGTACACAAGGGGAGAGCAACCTTCAGTTAAGGGTACACAAAGAGAGCGCAAGTGATACAATAAAATAAGATGCACAAAAAGGAACCTCCAAATTGCACCGAGTGAAGTGACAGAAAGGCAGCTTCATATATGGAGGTTAAAATGCATCTAAAAGAATGAGAAAGGTAACACCAAACATAGGTAAATTAATATTTTTACCCATTCAGGTTTCACATAAGAGTGTAGTACACCAAGTAGTAGTGCAAGAGAGGTGGGCACTTTGGCTTCATGTTGAGGTAAAATTCTTAACAGTCAAATCAATGCCTTAATCACATTTTATAAAGCATGAAGATTATTTCAAGCAGCTGCCTTGCAGATAGTGTGCACACTGGAATTTTTGTGGTCATAATACAAGGTGAATGAATTTGAACTTATCTTAATTGATTTCTTAAAATACAGTCTTCTTAACGAAAAGCAGAAACCCCATTAAAATATGTAATGTAATTCAGGAGTAGGGTTGCCAGCCATCCAACATTTTCTTGCAGTCTCCATGCATTGAAGATAAATCTCTAGGGCACTGCTGCTAACAATCTCAGAGAAATATCTTAGGGGCATGAAAAAATTGATGCTTTCCATTTTCCTTGAACATTTTAGCTTATTAGCTAAAATACTAGGAATGGGGAAAAAAAGACCTGTTCAACTGACAGGGATCGCCCAATCGGGTAAAAAAAGAGCCTGTTTGCTTTCCAATTGGCGTGGGAAGTAATGCATCTTGAGAAACCCAACGGCAGGAGCGTGGGTGCTTGAAGGGAGGCGGTCATGGGATGAAGCCTCCTTGAATATTAGAGTTGGCAACATATTCAGGATTGAAGTCGCTCATGAGGTGCGCCGCCAGTGCCAAGAGGTAGTTTTAAATCTCCCGGAGCTGGTCATCCACTGAGGTACAGCTGTAATTCACTACAAGTCAAAGATTGAGTGGTTGTTTAATCAGCTGTTTCCCCAATATCAACACAGAACAATTTTAGCCCCGCAATAACCTAACAGAGAGGAGACTTGGGTGGAGCATTAATGCTGGCATGGACTGGATGGGCTGAATGGCTTATTTTTGTGCTGTATATTTTATGCACTTCTATAAAAACATTTTATAGACCTCCTGGTTTTTGGCAAAACCTACCATCTCTCAGTTGTGCATGAGTACTTTTATCATTATCTTTACAAACTCTTCAAACTCATGATATCAATTCTACCCAACCTTTTTGGAAATCCTATTTGCCTCAATTCTCATTTTAAGATCAATTAGCTCTGAGTGGAGATTGTTAATCTCTGAGGTGCCTCATTCAGTTCCTGCTGTAAGGCTACATCCAAATCAGGCTAGTTGAGATTAAGGTTAGAAATTTTGCATAGTCAATTTGTTTTAGGAAATTCTAATAAATGTGGGTAAAACAAGAATCCCGGTAGCTCTGACTGTCAGCAGCTACTGCTGCAGAAGTTATTTAAAGAGACACTTTTTGGATAACAATTGTGTCCAAAGAGTGTTTCACAGGCATGAAAAGTAGTAAAAGATGTTGGTATTTCACAGAAAATAGGATCAATGCAGAATTGTAAACTGAAGCAATTTATCATGGTATAAATGACAGTATGACTTTATTCCAGTCATGATCTTGTGCTGTACTGACAGTTTTGTTAACATTTCTCCAGCACTGCACTTAACACTCTAGAATGGCATAAGCCAGAGACATGCAGTCAAATGAACTTCAGATCACCATAAATTCAAGAACAAGGAATGGATTTCTTGGCACCTACTACCATCTCAGCTGAAGGCAAGTGCAAGCAACAGTAAGGAATTTGAAACACAAATGACAGATAAATACCAATATAAAAACAGAAAATATTGGAAATGCACAGCAGGTCAATGAGCATCTGAAAGGGAAAGGTTATAAAACTTCATCAGTACTGGGTTTCAGGTTTTCAGATTTTTGTTTTAGTTTTCAGATAAATAATTAGATTAAGGATGCCAGACATTTTTTTTTAAATAATTGATTCAAAGATCAGCATTATATCAAGTAACTTCATTTCTACCTGCCAAGGAAGTACCAGGATTGGCCAGAGTTAGGATCTGCCTCTAGAGATTTCTGGAGACACTGAATAGCAAGACTTTCCTTAGTTGTTTTGTCTCCTAGTGGCTCCACTGTGTGATGCATCCAGCCTGCAATACAGGAACATTAATTAATTAACTATAACCTTACTTCTGTACTAACACGTTTTGCACCATATGTCTGACAGTGTTAAAACTGCTTTCAATGCAAGACAATTTTTTGGTGGATAAAATGTTTCAACTTACTACCCACACAATTGTTCTATTTGTTTTATATACCAATTTTTCTCTTGCAAGGGAAAATAATTTTGAAAGGAGTATAGAAGGAACAATAACAAAGCCACAGACTTGAGTTGAACTAGGCACCTTAAAACTTGTATGAGCTGCCACAGGGACTGCAGCAGTTCAAGACACCTTCTCAAGAGTAATTATGGATGGGCAATAAATGCTGGCCTAGCCAACGGTACCCACATCCTGTGAATTAATTTTTAAAAATTAGTTAAAAGAGGATAGCTACAAATGCAGTTTAATATGGTACACTTTGTAAGTTAATGAAAATACATTCAAAATTCATACCTACAGTGAAGTTAGCGGACTGGGCAATGGAATGTCACTGCCATGAAGTTCCCCTGCTCTTAAGCTTTATTGTAGTGCGCAATAATCATTATATTCATCAACATTTCAGGGCTACATTCAGTTTCAGTCTGTCTGGAATGTTGAGCCCCTACTATATTTTTTTAAATATTAAATTATTGTCTATGTGCACATGGAATGGCAAAATCTGGGAAGATCTAATCAACTAAGTTTATGTCTGGAAAATGGCATTGTCCTCAAATTATGTAGAAGCTAAGAACAATTGAGGGTGTACAATATAGCTTCTGAGCTGCATCAATGAGTCTTGGAATGTATTTCCATACTCTAGTTCTGATTTATCTCCTTCCCTTGCACATTATTCATACGAGTTGTACAAAATTTCACATCATAAACTAGAGGATTTTAATTTTTTTTTACAGAATGAAACTATCCTGCTTGTGCAGTCTTCACTGAAAAATTGATGGAATAGCTGATGAAGGACACCTGAGTGAAGCAATCAAGTCCAAATGGCCAAAATTGCTGCAATTCAAATGCACAACCCCTTGGTTTAGAGTCAGACACTCGTTCATTTCAGCTACCAAGCCAGCCTTTACATTGAAAGATTTAAATTCAATGAAAGTGTAACACAAATGCTAAAGTTAATTACCTTAAGGCACTACATGATCATCTGATATTCTGCAATGCATGAGGGACAAAAGTTTGAACCCACATACTGCTAATTCAGAGATCTGTATGAAGGTACAAAGTCAAGGCCCAATGTTTTTCTAAAAAAGAGTAACCACCCACAAAAGTTTACAAGCAACTATTTTAAAACAACACTGTCTGAGGTTGGAAAAAGAACTCATCCACCCATCCTCTCCATTGCATGGCTGATTAACACAGGAAATGGGATTTGGACACCAAAAAATTTAGGTTGTATAAATAAGTTCACCAACATTAAGAAGTCAAAAGAGTAAAGTTTATACATGAAAAAAACATTTGTGATTTACAGTAGTCAAGAAGCAACATTTTAAATTTTAGCAGCTTAATTAAATCTTAACCAAAGGCCATTTTAAATTGAACATCAGTATGTAAGCTCCACCACAGTTCTAGAAGGCATGAAGACAGCAGCGCTTCCTTTGCTGGAAGTATTACTGAACCAACAACTACAGATGAACTAAATAAAAATACCATTTCACAAAAGTTAGAATAGTACCATTAGCACTGTTATCCATGACAATAACAAAATATTTCTCAGCTAAAAGTTTCTTCCTCCACACCTTTTTTTCAAATCAGTTTAGTAGTCTTATATTGGCACGAATCTTCCAAAACTTCAACTTTAAAACTCTCATCCTTGTGTTTAAATGCCTTCTTGGCTTCATGTCTCCCTATCCATTTCTGCAACCTCCTCCAGCCCTACAATCTTTGGAGAACTTGGTACTCTTCTTATTCTGGCATTGGTGATCATTTCTGCAGCTATCAAGGCCCTATAGTCTGGAATGCCCTCACTAAACCTCTCCACTTCTCTCCGCTTTTAAGAGTCTGCTTAAAAGTCACCTCCTTCAGCAACCTCAGTGCCACTTACTAATGTTTCCTTCTGTGAAGGTGTGCTGCATTAGTGAAAGAGGATGTTTTTCTTTCTTAAAGCTGTTATATAAATGTAATAGTATTTTGAATTCAGTCCAGCAGGAAATCTAAAATCAGTTGCATATTAGAATAAAACAAACTATTTAATTAACTTAGTCACTTACAACTAAGAAATATTCTAGGGTTGACTAAGTATTTAGGGAAAGAATCAGTTCAACTATACATTTAGAAGGTGATAATGTATTTGCATATAAACATTCACTTGGAAGTAACCCCGAAATTATTTGAGACAAATAGCTTAAGCAAAAGGCTTAATAGTTCAACAAGGTTTTCATTTCTGTTTGCTCATTTAAATAGTGTATTGAAACGGAGAAAAAAACGTGGGAAACATGGAAGTGAAAACTGATTTTATGAACATACAGAGAGAAAATCCTTACCCTCATTTCCAATCATTTCCGCATTCTCACTTCTGCCTAACTCTAATTTTCTCTAACCTTAACTGCCAGTACCATCCTACACACCTCAGACTTTGGCCTCCTTTCCATGTCCCCTTCTCTTCATCTATTCCATCTTCGATGGCATGCTGGAATGCCTCAAAATGACATTTTTCCACTCTTTGAAATCTGTTGTCCATTGTGAACTGAAAGGTTCCTCTGGATTACTGCCAACAGTTATGTCCAGAGCTCTAAAACCTGTGAGGATGCCTCTTGGATGTGGAAGGAGCACCATATTAAATTGATGTTTGACCCAATAACTTGTATTTATTTAACAACTTTAATGTAACAAAACATTCCAAGGTGCTTCACAGAGATCTTAAAAAAACCAAATACAACATCGAGCCACATAGGAGATATTAGTTCTGATAACCAAAAAGCTTGGTCAAAGAGAGAAGTTTTGAGGAGCGTCTTAAAAGGAAGAAAGCGAGGCAGAGAGGTGGAGAAGTTTAGGAGGGAATTCCATAACTTAGGACTTGGCAGATGGAGGCCCGGCCACTAGTGGTAGGGTGATTAAAATTGGGGATGCACATGAGGTCAGATTTAAAACAGTACAGATATTTCTGAAGACTAAAGGAAATTACAGAGACTGGGAGGGGCCAGACAATTTGCTGTGTTAGTAAGACGCTGGAGTTTAGAAGAGTAAGAGATAACTTGATTGAAACATACAAGATCCTGAGGGGTCTTGACAGGGTGGATGTGGAGAGGATTTGGGAGAATCTAGAACTAGAGGTTCCTGTTTAAAAATAGGTCACTCATTTAAAACAGATGAGGCGAAATTTTTCACTCAGAGTTGAGTCTTTGGAACTCTCTTCCTGAAAAGATGGCGGAAGTAGAGTCTTTGAATATTTTTAAGGCAGAGATGGATAGATTCTTGGTAAGCAAAGGGGTGATAGGTTATTGGAGTAGGTGGGATGCAGATTTCAGGTTACTATCAGATCAGCCATGTTCTTATTAAGTGGTGGAGCAGGCTCGAGGGGCTGAATGGCCTACTCCTGCTCCTTGTTCGTATGATCGACTGACTGAAGCCCTCTGTCAAAACAAGTGTGATATAAGGTTATTCATCTATATTCATTAATGCAACTAATGATGTGATGTGTTGGATGGCATCTTAAGTGGTGAATTTTTCTGAAATTATTGTAACACACCTTTCCAGGAGATATCTGGTGCCTTCTATGGTTGGTGCTCCCAAATATCATTCTCTGGTATTGTATGACTCAAGAGACAACTTCATGGCATTGACTACAAGATACAGAGCTCTCTTCCAACTGGTGATGCACATCAGTACCTGGAGATCCTGAACGGCCTTCAGGACCACATTGGTATCAAGTTCTTTGGTTTTGCCTCTTTTTACCCATTGTTTTTGTTATAATTAATTATAACTTGTTTCTTTCTTAGCAGATGTTGACTCACCCGCTGTGTATTTCTAGTATTTTCCATTTTTATTTCAAGTTAAGCTTGTGGTGTATAAAAGCATCTAAACAGTTCTTAATTTTGCAGAATTTCAAGAAATACAAGAAAAGCGCCTCCTCCAGCCCATACTGAGACACATGACCAAGTTGTGAGGTGGATTTTTGGCAAAAAAGGATAAATAGTTTCAAGGACAGATCAATTATGGATTTTGTCTACATTAATTGGTCAGAAGGGTATCCTGGGAGGGGTGCGGGGGGAAAAGAGGGGGGGCAAATCAGGCTTACATGATCATGTCTGTTTGCAGAACACTTCACAAGAGGACCTGTATTAAAGATTTGGTGATGGATAAACATGGGCCTACACATGAACAGAATCAAAATGACTAGCACGCCACGCTGCCCTGTGCTAAAGACAGACGTCTGTTGTTTAGTTGATTGGGTTGGACCTGAAGGCATGACTTGAGTTGCAAAGACCTTCCAAGGCTTGGTACCTACCAGCTTATAAATGCTGTTGCTACTGAAGCTCCCCACCAGGGTTTCAAGCCCACGCATGCCAACTGGCTAATGCACAACTATTTTCTCCATGGACTGTCACCTTGACCTGATGGGAGAGGCTTGTGCATTCCAACAATTCCATGAGCAATGCTCCTTGCTCCTGGTAGGGTCACCCATAGTGGCAAGGTCAGGGCCAGGGCAGAAGTACTAAACAAAGTGCAGATCAAAAAAATCCTCAACAGCAGAACAAGTGAAGAAAGACCATGTGTCTCACTGGCTGTGAAGGCAGGAGGCTGCAGTGGCAAAGTGGCCCCGGTCATCGTGGTTAGACACTTCAATGAAATCTAATCAGCAACTCATCAAGCTTATGTGGACAATGACAGTGCTCCACAGTCCCCTCCTAAACAAAGTCATGTGCAGGCTTATACCACAGTCCATTTGCAAAGTCCTGTGGCGCTGGGGAATTGGCAACAGGGACAGTGAACCTGGAGTCTCTAGTCAAAAATCTGCTCACAAGTGACTGTGTTGGGACAGAGGTATTTTTGGACACCAGCATTTGTGGCTGCGCAGCCTCTTCAGGATACCCTCAGCTCAGCCCAAATGGGGAGGGGGCTAGAGAAGATGTCCTGCTGCCCCCAAAAAAGAAATGATCATCCTTCTGGGGTATTTTAATGCCAGGATTGGCAGTGACTCAGATGTCTTGAGCAGAATGACTGGTAAAAAATGGGGTGGGCAAAGCCAATACAAATGATATCCTGCTGCTGACAGTGTGCTCAGCATGGCATCGTCATAACAAACACCCTCTTCCACCAGAAGGACAAATAGAAAACCACATGGATGCATCCTAGATCAAAGCACTGGCACCTCCTAGATTATGTCAATGTTCGGGTCAAAGATCTAAGTGATGTCTGCATCATTTGATCCATGTGGGGACTGATGCCTGCTGGACAGATGATCGACTTGTTCAATCATCTAGCACCAAGGCAGAATCACAGAATTGTTATGGTGTAGGAGGAGGCCATTTGGCCCATCATGTCTGCACCAGTCCTCTGAGCATTTTAACTTAGTGCCGATCTCCTGCCTTTTCCCTGTAAGCACGCATATTGTTTCTATTTAAATAATCATCCAATGCCCTCTTGAATGCCTCAATTGAATCTGTCTCCACCACACTTCCAGGCAGTGCATTCCAAACCCTAACTACTTGCTGTGTGAAAAAGAATTTTCTCACCTCACATTTGCTTCTTTTGCAAAACACTTTAAAACCGTGCCCTCTGGTTCTCGATCTGTTTACGAGTGGGAACAGTTTCTCCTTATCGGCTCTGCTCAGACCCCTCATGATTTTGAAAACTTCTATCAAGTCTCCTCTTCAAGAAAAACAGTCCCAACTTCTCCAATGTTTCCTTATAACTGAATGGCCTCGTTATAACTCAATGGCCTTGATTCCCTGGAACTATTCTTGTAAACCTCTTCTGCACTCTCTCCAATTGGAAAGCCCAAATTTTGTATCCACATTGCTACTGTCCCTTTTATTCCAATGCCTTGCACTGCTAGAGGAATTCCATCAGCAATGTCTCTGCCGCATCCGCCATATTCAATGGGAGGACCATGGAGCAAACGCTAGTGCCCTTTTCACTACTTTATGGGACAACGTGCCCCATGTGCCCAAAGATATGCAGGTCGATAACTGGTCTGCTCAATTACAAGGCCACCCATGGCAGAAACTCGTGACGACAAGTTGACTTCACCCTCAAATGGAAAAAGACAGGTGGCAATGACAAGACACAAGTACTAACAAAGCTTCTGAAGGGGGAATGGGGATAAGAGTTAAGTAATATATCTCCGCAGTCAAAGTGGTTCCATATGACCACATGATAGAAGTCTGAAACTAAGTCAATCCTCTATGGCAAACATGAATCAGTTACCAAAACCTTTTTATCTCAATCCCTTATAGAAGTAACATTCAAATTTAGTTCAAATTCCAAAGGAATGATTATGTCAATGGATAATCTGCAGTATTCTAAGACATTTAATAAAATCATAGAATGGTTGCAACACAGAAAGAGACCATTTGGCTGGCATGTCCATGTTTGCTCTATGCAAGAGCAACAATAATGGAGACATTCTCAGTATATCATTCAGGCTGAGTGTCTTTTCACCTCAATACCCTAAGGGGTAGACAGATTCTAGCTGGACAAGTAGTGGCAGGTTTAGTGGCATAATGAACTGGTAAGCTGTTCTATACTTTCTGGTTAAATTTCATCCTTATCGCTGCATACGTTTGAAGTGTCTAAGCCTTCATCTTTTCAGGTATTGATGGAGGCACATTTCCTAAAATTTCCAGGCTGCTTCTTTGTCTTGCTCTATGTGAGGGAGAGAAAATGGATCATCTTCCAGTTTGAAACACCCTCCCAATCCTCAAGATTACAACTCTTTCAGCTTCACACATGATTTTCCATTTATTTGACATGCAATTCAAGGATCAAAACACATACGGAGCTTAAGAATACAGTTTATGGCAATTTTGCCCATGGGCAAAGGGGATGAGGGCAAAAAGGATGGAATGACTGCAGAGCCATTTTGGGACCTAGCACTGACATCATCTTTCCTTTGGAATTTGAACTAAATTTGAAGGTTACTTTTATAAGGGATTGAGATAAAAAGATATTTACCCTAATCAATAATATTGGCATGAAAACCATACAACAGCCATTTCAGTATAAACTGCGATGTACATCACACCAATACAATATCACCTATAAGAAACCAGTAATGAAAATGTAACACTTGCTTTGGGCTTTCAAATGATATAATCTATGAATCTCAGAAGTCTTTGGATATTGAACTTTTACAATATATTGCGCACTGAAATGTAGTCACTTTCTGAGCAGATGATGAAACCTGTTGATCTAGAATTTTAATTCTTATTGCAGTTATTGAATAGAGAAAGTAAACACATGGCATGCATACTATATGGAAAAAGTGCACTTCACAGCAAGGATCTAATTCACAGCTACAGTTTTTCAGCAGAGCTAGAAGTAACCTTAGACAATTAAAAAGGTAAAAAGCCTATGAAGACAAGATGAAAAATTATTTAATCTTACAGAAGTAAAACTGAATGAAAGAATATCAATACGAAGGCAGTACATTCGCAGTTGGTTGTATAAAGATTAGCCTGATTAAAGCCATCACTTTAACATAAACAACCTAACTTGTGAACCAGACATAAAAACACAGTGCATAGAGAACAGAGGCAGCAACCAGACATAAAATGTTTCCCAAGTTCCTTTGGAAGATACTGTTTCAATAAGAAGCCAGTATTTTAAGCACCTGTGGTTAGAAGTCAACAATGGAATTGCCATAGCAACGTGGCAGAGATGGTCAGCAAAACAGCTCCAAAGGCAATGTGAATAGATTTATGACAGGACACCACTCTGGTGTGATTAGTTACCAGCTAATGGAAACTGCAATCAATCCCCAACTTGTGCCCAAAGAGCTAAGCGTGTCTGGGGGGACTTTTAAAATAAAGTTACATTAGAATTTACTTTCAGTGTGAGGCAATTTGAGAGCACATGCCAATGCAAATTGCAGTAAATAAGTTAAATTATAAATTAAAACCATTTGTCTAGTCCTGAAGCTAAAGGAATCTAAACATTTATCATACTTATTGTAAGACCAACGTTAGTGAAGTTATATTCTGGGTTATTTATTCTTCACAAAATGTGATTTCATGGTTCCTGCTAATATAACAGTACAAAAAAGGCCAAAACATAAAATTATACCAAATGAACTGTGAACAGCATATAACAAAACCAAATGTTCCCAGAATATGGTCCTGGAACAAATGTTAGTGTAAACATATCACCATACATCTTACGAAAAGATGACCATATCCTTGATATTCAAGAAATAGAGGTGTACAGACATTTTAAAGCTCATGTAAATGGCATGCATTTCCTTTCCATAACTGAAAAACTGTTTTAAAATTACTACCAGGTATTGAGCATCCACATAGCCATTTTTTTAATAATACTGCATGTCAAAGTAAAGGTAGAAAACTTATGGATAAGCTTACAATGAACTAAGAATCCCAACATTTGGGTGCAGTAATGCCAAGTGAAGTCATCCAAGGTATAAATCAACAATACGCATTTGATGCAAACATTACCTGAATCATATAGAAATGGCTAGCAAAGGATTAGCATCACAGAAAAGCAAAGGACTTTCAACACACATGCACAGATTCTTTTCAGAGGATAATGGTTTCAAACTTTGGATTTTGAATTCTGAAGCGTAGTCAACTTTGAAATAAGGCATAAAGTTGTTTATATTCAAAAACACTAATTTAGAATGAAGGAAAGTTTAACTGTCTGAAAAATAAACATTTTATTTTGTTCCTCCTAAACTATATTTAAAGGGGAGATGTAGCTTAGCTGGATCAGGTTGTAAATCATTTCATTGTAATTTAAAGCTGTGGAACAGGACAGATATAGTCATATAGAGGCCCACGGAAAGGGTTGCAAAATGGTTCTGATGGCACAGATCTCTCAGAAGAGAGAAATGTATATTACTACAACTCAACACTGCATTCATTTTGACTGATACGCATTCATAGATCATATTTTTAACCCTTTAAAAAATGAGAAAAATCAGCCATATAAATATAATGGGTCCTACTATTGACTAGACAATAAATAAAAATCTCAAATGTTAATAACTAAAATAATATTATTAAAATGTAAATTCTATTGCAATAAGTCATATTCAAAATTTCTTAAACTTCAAGGCAAATTAGTTTTAAACATTTGCATCGGGATTGAAACACATTACTGTCAACTCTTGACAATTTCAATGCCTTCTTCCTATTTAGAACATAACAGAAATTAAATAATTTGTGATTATAAAAAGAAATTGAAAAAAGTGCCTGAGACACTTACCGAGCTGCTGTAGTATATTTGCTTTCACTTGTGCGGAAAGATTCTCTGTTTGCAAAAGTTGTTCATAGGCTTCCTTTGCAGCACGATACTTTCTCTGCAGTTGTGGGGGCAGGGGGAGAAAAAAGAAACTGTCTAAAGCAATTTTCAATTGAAACAACCCTAAAGCTCTTGGCAACTAAAACATTTACAGCTTTTGTTCTTGGAGCTGGAACCACACAAACAGGAGTGAAAGATGCTTTCTGAACACTGCTGTCACAAAGAGACCAAGGAAATGACAATTACAGAGACTAGAAAACCAGGTCCAACAGAAAACATGGATTAAGGGGGAGGGGACTCTTGTGGGCAAAACAGGATTTCACAACATATTTAGGGTCAATTGCGTTCTGCATGTAACTCAAGATGGGATTTAAGCGAGTAGTTAACAGATAAACAAAGTTGGAAAAAGTAGATGTGTACAGTTCTTGTCTAAGTAAAATGAGAACACAATAGTCAAGCTTCTCCTCTGATCATTTAATTGAACATTTTCAACAGAAACTTTTCAATGAGAGACAAACAATATAAGTTCACAGTTCCTACAACTTAACAGCACTATTGCTGGCCCACTAATATGGTGTGTAATAGAGTGATGGAACACAGGAGCTGCAGGTTTTTTCCGGCAATAGATTTAGGGGGCCTTTCGCAAGCTAATGCCAGACAGAAGGTACTTTCTTCTAAAACAGGAAGAATGAGGCTAAAATAATAGCTCGATACTAGTGATTGCAGGCTACACAGGAACATAATGACTTAGGAGCAGGATAGGCCATTCAGCCCTTCGAGCCTGCTCCACCATTCAATAAGACCATGGTTGCTCTAGTTGCGTCTCAACTCCACTTTGTCATCTGCCCCCATAACCCTTGACTCCCCATTTAAAAATGAAAGTCATAAACCACTAAATGAACATTTCCTTAAAAATAGCAAATCCATAAACAAACATGCTTCAAATTCAATGGGAACTGTGGAGTTCATGAATTATTTATACAAACTATAGGGAAGTAGTATCTTACTATACTAAAAACTTGTCAGGTAGGAATCCAGAATAAAGTTTTAGAGTGCAGCACAGACAAAAATCTGTACGAGTGTCACGTTCTCATTCTGTTTTAAATGCAGATAAATTCCTGCATTGCTTTCAATATCTGCATGTTTCTCCACTGTACAGAACTGCTATTTTTAAATGACCAGCTTTGAAAATTCCATGAGTTGTGAATTATTTTATAGTCACTATAATAAACAAATACAGTTCAGCATTAGAAAGTTCCAATACAGCAACCAAATACCTTTTAAGAAATAATAGCCATGCCTTGTACCTTTTATGTTGAAAAGGTTCCAAGGAGTCAAGAGGAGAGTTGGTCACAGCAGGATTTCACACCTCTGACCAGCTCTTGTAGCCATATTTGTTTTACATAGCTGGTCTAGGTAAGTTTCTGATTAACAGCGGCAATGTCACTGAACAGCAAGAAATTCTCTTTTGTTGGAGATTGTCATTGCCTGGTATGAATGTTACTTATAAGTCTAAGCCTGAAGGTTGTCTCTACATGCAGGCACAGTTTCATTATCTGAGGAGTTGCAAATGGAATTGAATAATGCACAATCAGCAGCAAACATCCCCACTTCTGGTCTTATGATGGAAGGAAGCTTATTGATGAAACAGCTGAAGATGGTTAAGACACCGTCCTGAGGAACTCCAGCAGCAGTGTCTCAAGGCTGAGGACTCCAATAACCACAACAATCTTCCTTTATGATAGCTATGACTCCAACCAATGAAGCGCTTTTCCCCACCCCCATTGACTTAAATTTCAGTAGGACTCCTTGATGCCACTCTCAGTCTATTGTGGCTTTGAACTCAAGGACAGTCAGTCTCAGCTCACCTCTGGAATTCAGCTCTTTTGTCTATATTTGGATTAATGCTGAAATGAGGTCTGGAAGCAAGTGTTTCAGGCGGAATCCAAACTGAGCATCAGGAAGCAATTTATTGGTGAGCAAGTGTCACTTGATTGCATTGTCGATGACATGCCCATCACTTTGATCCTCTTTCGAGTTATCAACAGTCACAGATTGCAACTCTGTCGAGTACAATCACAGTTCTTGGTTTTCCAGGAGTGGGACATGAACCCACAACCCTCTAATTCAAAGGCAAGGGTGCTATGAACTGAGCCACAGCCGACACCTCTCCCATCACTTTGATGACTGATAGTAGAATGAAGGGCAGTAATTGGCCAGATTGGATTTGTCCTGCTTTTTGTGGACTGGGCGTAACTGGCAATTTCTACTTTGTGGGGTAGATATCAGTGTTGCAACTGTACTGGAAACAGCTTGGCTAGAGACATAGCTAATTCTGGAGCACAAGACTTCAGCACTATAGCCGGAACGTTATTGTTGTAGCCCGTGCACTCAGCTGTTTCTTGATATCTCATGGAGTGAACTGAATGAGCTGGAGAATGGCATCTGTGAAGCTCAACAAAGACCATCCACTTGGCACTTCTGGCCAGAGATGGTTAGAAAAGCTTCAGCCTTGGCTTTTACACAGCCATGCTGGGTTCCATCATTGAGAATGACAATGTTCATGGAGCCTCCCCCGATGTAATTTAATTGTCCATAACCATTCACATCTGGGTGTGGTAGAATTGCAGAGCTTTGATCTGATCCATTGATTGTTGGATTGCTTAGCATTCCTAGAGCACGTTGCCTCCGCTGTTAAGTATGCATGTAAGTCCACTTTGTAGTTTAACCAGCACCTGGTGCTGTTCCTAGCATGATCTCCTACACTCCTCACTAAACCGGGGTTGATCCCCTGGCTTAATGATAATGGTAGTGTGATGGATGCTGGGTCCTGAGGTTACACACTGTGTTCATGCCCCACAGTGCTTTATGGATGCCCAATTTTGAACTGTCAGATCAGATCTGAATCTATTCCATTTAGCAGGGTAGTCCCATGCAATACTTAGCGAGGAGATGGGATTTCGTCACCACAAGGGCTGTGCGGTGGTCACTCCTAACAATACCGGCAATGATAGACAAATCTGAAACAAATAGATTGGCGAGGACAAGGCCAAGCAGGTTTTCCCTTATGTTGGTTCTTTCACCATCTGACGCAGGCTGAGTCTAGCAAATATGTCCTTGGTTAGCTCGGTCAGTAGTGGTGCTACCAAGCCACGCTTGGTGCAGAAACTGAATCATCTAACCAGAGTACATTACAACCCTCTGTGCTTCTTTTAAGTGTTCAACATGGAGGGGTACTTATTCTTCAGTTGAGGGAGGGCAGTGGATGGTAACCAATCAGAGCATTCCTTAACAATGTTTGCCCTGATTCCATGAGACTTCAAGAGGTCTAGAGACAACATTGAGGACTCCCAGGGCCACACCTGGCTCTATACTGTGCCACCACCTCTGGTCAATCTGTCATGCCACGTGGACATGACAGGACAGGCGATGGAGGAGTCTGGAGCACTGGTTGAAAGGTATGATGCTGAGAGTATTACTGACAGTCAGCTTCTTAACTAGCCTGTGGGACAGCTCTCCCAATTTTGGCACAAGTCCCAAGACGTTAATGAAAGGGCTTTGTAGGTTCGACAGGGCTGGGTTTCTCTTCGTCATGTCTGGTGATAGGTCGATGCCAGGTGGTCTGTCCAGTTTTATTTTTATTAAACTTTTTTGGGCTGGTTTGATATAGCTGGGCGGCTTGCGAGTCCAGTTCAGGGGGTTATTAAGAGTCAACAAAAAATTTCATTCACTAAAGGACATTAGTGATGGTGTAATTATCTCACCATATACAGGAAAATATCCAGAAAGGCACCATGTGTCAGTAATAGACTCTCCTTTCTGTGCCCAGAAATGTCCTTTCATTCATCCTACTGAATCCCGAGCAACCATTAATGATCAATCAACAGTGGAAGCCATATTTAATTTCCACCTATTGCGGGAAATTTTCCCAAGCTGTTGGCACTGTGGGGGGAGAGGGTGCCGAAACATTGGGAATAAAGCTTTGAGCTAGCATCCCGAAGTCATCCCACCTCCTTCCGTCATTCCCAGGGGTGGGTCGGGTATCTTGTTGGGAACCCACACATCAGTGGCAGAAAGGCAATTAAAGTGTTTAAGGAGGAAATTGAGAGATTTTGTGCCTGCAATGCCTATTTTCCAATGGCAGATGAATCACATACATCAGGAACACAGCAGCTTAGAGGAAGCAACTGCACAGTGGGAAGTAATTGAGGCCCCAACTGACATGCACTCAGTGCTATAAAAGGGGGGAAAGTGGCAAGCCTGACGTCAGGCATAGTCGGAGGCTTGTGGTGAGAGGATGCCAAGCTTTAGGTGGTGCAATGGTATGATTAATCTGAGTGTGGGGAAAAGAAATCCATCAGGCTTCCAACTTTGATTGCTAACCAACAACCTAAGTGCTCACACAAAGAAATTGGGTAAAGGCACGATGCCTTTCCCCGGGGACATATAGCCTGTTGTTACTCATATTCTAAGTTCACATACATAATGACCACTTGACCAAACTAGTACAGGAATGCTGGCACTTGTGGAATTGCACACCAGCAGGAAGTCAAATTTTTGAGGGGACGAGGAGAAAATTGGCAGAACTAGGGCATCAGGTATAAGAGCAAAATTATAGCGGTTGTATTCTAGAGTAATCAAGCATGCAATAATATTTTCAATGCTATTTAGACAGTTGTAATTCCTATTTGTAATATAACCCCAAATTACCAGTGTGCTTTATTTTGTGAATTATATTTTCTATTACAGGTACAATGCTTTATATTTGATATACCAAAAGTATAAAATCCTTGTGTGTGAAACATGTTCACTGAAAGTTCACATTTCTATTCCTTCCTATTCCATTCAAAAATATAGATATTAACACATCTGGAAAATTAAGTACAATTCTGGCAGTGTTTGTGCTGACCTGTTGGGTTGAGCATGAAAACAATGCAACAATTTTTTTTTAAAGTTTGACCGTTGTGTGATCCTGCAAACTAACTTAAATGTTAGAGGCTGTTGTAATGTAAGTTTTTAATCTAATTGGTGATCTGAATAAAACAGAATGCATCAATAACTAAAACTGGGGTCATTCCATGAGAAATAAAGTGAACAAAATCTTCAAAACCAGGTAATTTTGTTTTAATCAATCATTACTTTGTTTCTATTGGAAACTTATTAGACTTTCAGAATGATTAGATTATCAAAGGAAGAGTGCTGGTCAGCATTCATTTCCAGACTTTATTGCCTAACGCAGCACCATTATGCACTCAGAGCTAGACAGTGTAATGAGGAAGATATGCAAATGCCATAAAGTTGCTCTGCCTGTTACAATGATGGCCCCTACACTTTTCCCCATGGGTGCTAGTAAATGTTGTTTCCTGATAAAAATGGGAGTTTCAATCAACACAAACATGCCACTCAAGTGCAATTGATTACAAATCACAATTAGACATCCATTTGAAAGTTTATGAGAAAATTGTGTACAAGTAATCTTTACTGTTATACCAATTTTACTTTGTGGCAAATACTAATCTTGCTAACAACTTTAGTATTGCATGATCATTTTCATGCCATTTTAAAAAAAGAAAAAGTCACTCTCAAAAAGAACTTTTAAGAAGCCTGCTTTTTATTACACATTTGTGCAAATCCTAGTTTTGCCAGCTAACCATTTTGAAAATCAGTTTCTCCAGTGATTGAAATTCCCAATGTAAACCTTAAAATGTTACCATTTCCTGATTAAGTTAACAATGTCTTGAAAAATACAAACAAGTCAAATAAATTCCAGCTAACTGTCAGCTGCCTTGTAAAGATCTTAGAAACTTGACCAAAAGATGTAAACAATGCTCTGCCACATCATTCCATTTGCAAAGCAACAGCTCTTCAGGCACCAAATTATACTTCATAGATTAATTTGCTTAAATAAAATTTGGAAAAAAAATTGGCCATCATAAAATAGCTCCATTAAGAAAATTCTACTTCATCAACATGACTTAATCTGCATTTGAAGACACTGAAGTATTATGAATTGCATAAACATGCAAATTAAAGTTAGATCTGCTATCATGCCCGATTTTACATCACTTGAGCGTATAGTATTTATTTAAAACTTTTTGGATGAATTTTGATTTGCACGGCTTTGTACACAAAGCACCAATTAATTTCCGAGACAGACCCCAGCTCCGCAAAGCCTCCCACCACCTCACTAACTCATCCACTTATCCTCCCTAAACAACCTCATTTACACATCCTGTGAAGATAGTGTGTGCAGATTCTCCCTGAATATAACCGAAGAAGCCATAGAGTCAGTTTGATAGATATGAGGATCGCTTACCTGGATTTCATACAAGTGAGCAACATGGAACTGAACTGCAACAAAAGAGGGATTAATTTTAGTATTGGACATTGTAAACAATTTCATTTTTTAAATATGTTAATTTACATTATAATTTTACTATATATTCAATTAGCAAGATATTCAATTGACAGTACAAGAACAATGTCAAACCAAGATTATCTAAAAATGTGGCAACAGCACAAGGAAAATAATTTCCAGATAAGACTGTGGAACTCATTCAAGCACCAAAGATATTAAATGCTGGTATAGAAACATCCCTTGTGAATTTCCAAATATCCCAGTGGATTTCCCAAGGTATTGCTCAATAAGAATCAGAGAGAATATTACTGGGCAATGTAAAATTATCTAGTCACCATAATTCACTGGCATTCAAGTGAAATAATATTGTTTTAAAGTATTATGCAACCGTAGGTCCAAGTTATATTTACATTTTTGTAGAAATTGTAAACCTGTGTCATGGGTTCTTTCGCTTTTTGTTTAGCTGCATTCCAGATGTATGTACTGAATTTTATTCCTATGTTTATCTTATGAAAACATCACAATCCACAGAAAATGTAAGGGAAGAATGTTGCAAATGTCTACAGCTGGGTGAGGGGTTATGCTTTGCTGGTGCTGGAAAGATTTTGTGGGAGTAATGGAAAGGAAGGGAAATGGAAATTTGGTGTTAACAGAAATAGAAGTACTGCAGAGTGCCATTGAAAAAAAGCAGGGCAGCCACGTGGGAACTGGCTGTAAGTTTGAAGTCAATACTGTATTTTTCTTTCTTAGTAAAAGCAAGTACTTTCAATAACAAAAGTATTTTCAAAGACAATCTTGAATGCGGTCACAGTGGCTTTCTCAGAAGCAAATTAGAATGGGGGAAGGGTGGAAGGGATAAAGACAGAGAAGGTGGCTGAGCAGGAAAATAACCTAAGAGTACATTACGTGCATTAAGTTAACAAACTGTAAAAAAAAAACTCAAGACTAGCAACAACTCAAAAGTCTCATGGTCCAGTAAAATCATAGGAGTGGGTGAAGCTAGTGAAGGGAAGAAATTCGTGTTGTATTCAGGGTGAAATAGAAGTGAGGTGAATGATGGTGGGAGGTGAGGGCAGAGCAAAGAATTAATACTTCAGTTAACAGCTACAATATAAAAGGTGTTTGTGCTTTAAGCAACACTGATTTGTCCAGACCAGCATGGGAGGAAGCCTTGAGGGGAATCCCATCCCTGTATTTACAGCCATCAGCAAAAATGGATTTTTCCATCTGCACTGAAATAATTTAAAGGACAATGGTTATGCCTAATCATGGCACAGAAAGCTGCTTTTGCTGCGTGGGGAAGTAAAAAGATCACCGAGACAGTGTGGCAAGGTGACAATGCAAAACAGGGGAAGGCCACCTCATTGACACCAAGAATGCAAAGCTTTCTACAATCCCAAATTAGCCAACAAGAATATGTTTAAGTAAACGGCAAACAAATAAAAAATATCTTGCAGCAATTCTGGAATAAATTATTTAAGTATTTAATCTTATACCTATTCTCAGAAAGGAAATATCTTAGTTTCTTGGTTTATATTTTTTTTTTAAAGTGTGAATAAACACTGTGGGTCAATTTGTGTGTCTGCAAGCCCCAATACCATAACTGACATAACTCTAATAATGTAGTTTTCTGCATGAACAATGCATTCAAAAATACTTTAAAATAAAATGAACATTCTTCTATAAGGTGAGAAACAGACAACGCTGGATTTTTCTTTAGGTATTAAAACAGAAAAAGTATAAAATACATACTAGTTAAATAAGTGAGAATGGTACATTTTATTTGGAGAGCAATTGTCCTTTTATTCTATTGTAGCAGTAAGTTCTCGTTACTGAACAGTGATGTAAAATTCACACTTTCACAATTGTCAATTAAAATTTACAGGATGCTGTAGATGGTTACTTGGAGTCTGCATATAAGCAGTACATTATTACACAGCTATACCGCCGAGTCAGGATTTAAAACAATTGTACACCAACTAGGTTAATATCCATTTCCTCCATATTCAAAAAAATGACAAAGAAACTGCAAACCATAATACATTTGACCCTAATAGTACCAAAATTTTAAATTATCCTATGATTACTTAAATTAGTTTACATCTGCACAAAACTGTTTATTCATGGACAGCAGAGCTGCACAATAACCCCTGTCCAAACAGTATTGATCTGATACAATTGTGCTGGAAAATAATTTCCTTCTGTGTTCTTTATCCTTTATATATCAGCACCACATGTTTGAATGAAAAACACTCAATGAATTGCTTTCAAAAAGTGCAGTAACTGCTGCACTGTAAACAGACAGTGCAACCAATGTGCACACAGCAAGGTCCCACAAACAGAGTGAGATAATGACCATGTAAGCCATTTTATGGTATACCATACAAACTTCACAAGCATCCAATATTTCCTCTTGTATTCTTTGTCCTACATTTGGTTACTGTTTGTGGGCCTGTAGACTATTCCCACTCGTGACTTCTTTCTCCTAGTATTCCTCATCTCCACCCAAATCCTGACCTCCTGAGCCAAGGTCATCTCTAACTACTGCACAAATGCCACTATGGATTAACAGTGCTACCCCTTCACCTAGCTTCCTATTCTTCTTGAATGTCATATACCCCATAATATTCAGGACCCAAGCCTTGTATCCTGCAGCCATGTCTCCATAATGGCTATCAGGTCATATTTATTTACTTCAATGTGTGCTATCAATTCATTTACTTTAAGAATGCTACAGGCAGATACAGAGCCTTTAGTTTGTCTACTTGTTGTCTTTGCAACATCTAGTCTTTCCAGTTGGTATATTCTTAGGTGTTTTCTCTCTGTCCCTTCCTACCATTCTCTAACCCTCATTTCCCATATTACTATTTTGCTCTCCTGCCTTGACTCTACCCCTTGATTTGCTACCTTGAACCAAGCTTGATCCCCACCCCTCTTGTTTAGTTTAAAGCCCTCTATATTTCCCTAGATATGTAGATGGCACTATTTGAAAAATGTTGATGAGGAGAGGTACCTTGGCATTCAGGCAAACAAATCCTTAAAGGTGGCAGGGCAAATTGATAACGTAAAAGCAGAGATCGTGCTAAAACTTTATAAATCACTGATTAGACCCCAGTTGGAGTACTGTGGACAATTTTGAGAAATGCAATTCAGGGAAGATATAAAAGCCTTAGAAAGGTTATGGAGGATGTTTACCAGGAATGAGGGACTTCTGTTATGGGAGAGGTTGGAAAAACTGTGACTGCTCTTCTTGGAAGAAGGAAAGAGATGACCTAAAGGAGGTTTTCAAGATAATGATGGGTTCCGATAGAGAAAACTATTCCTGCTGTAAAGCGGATCAAAAAACTTGGTCATAAATTCAAAATCATTGGCAAAAGATCCAGAGGGAAGGTAGAATTTTTTTTGTCGTGATCGGGGACTCTACTTGAAACTGCAATGGAAGTTGATTCCATAAATAATTTTGAAGGGATATGGTTACATATTGAGGATGAAGCACTTAGGAGTTACAAACAAAAAGCAGGAATGTGGGGCTAAATACAATTGCTCTTTAAGGAGCTAGCATAGACACAATGGGCCAAATGGCCTCCTTCTGTGCTGTAAGTTTCCATTAAAGTGCTGTGTCCAGAATTGAACACAATTCTCCAACTGACACCTAAGCAGTGTTTTATAATTTTCTTGATTTTTGTATTTTAACCATCCATTAATAAATCAAGGACTCCATTTGCTTTTTTAAACTGTCTTCTATCTTGTCTGTCCACCTTCAAAGATTTGTGTACATAAATGTCCAGGTACCTTTGTTCCTGCCACTCTCTCCTCAATCTTCCTATAAAAATGCATCACTACACAATTCTCTATTACATTTCATCTGCCATGTGTTTACACATTTCACCAGTCTGTCTATACCCCACTGAAGTATGTTATTATCCTTCTTATTGTTTATCATTTTGCTGAGTTGAGTGCCATCTGCAAACACTGAAATTGTGCCCTGCTTGTATAACCAAGCCCAAGTCATTAATGTATTTCAAGAGCAGCAGTGGTCTCAATACTGATCCCTGGGGAACACCACTGAACAGCCTTCCATCCTGCACTTCCTTCTGCCACTCACCCAACACCACCCCCATCCCACAACATCCAAAACAGAACTGTTATGATCCCCAGAGACTGATATCTTTAATAAACAAATGAGTTTCTCAAATGATTCAACAGAAGAAACTGATGAAGATTTCACTTTTTAAAACTTTTACTGTAACAAAAAAACCAAAATAAATTTAACTCAAACATTAATTAACAGGCAAATGGCTTCAAACAGAGAAGTAAATTTAACTTTAAACTGATACCACAAAGGGTATTGGCATGCATATTGCATCAAGGGTATTCCCAAATTTTCACCCAGCTTTCCAGCAGAGTTTCACCACTCCTTGCCACGCCAAGTCGAGCCTGCCAAGGGCCTTGGCCAATTGCTCTACTTCGTCCAACTTTCCAGATATGATCACCAGCAACACACCCTCTCTCCCTCCAGTCGCCTCAATCCCAGAATCCTTTTTCTGACCTCTTGAATATCAAGTTCCATTAAACAGTCCGGTTGGCTTGATAAATCTGTTCTCCACCGTAAGAGACTGCTTCTTCTGCTACCACGTGATTATGTGCGAGAATGTCCTTTTCCTGCCCAGCTGTAGCAGAACACCAGCTGTATCTCGACACTCAGTTACTTGTCTATTTACCTTTTGCTTTAGTTAACTCCCACTTCCATGGCAACCTGGGTCACATGTGTATTTCTATGGTGCAATTTCAAGTTAGTAATTTCAGGTTATAGATTCCATTCCCAGAACTTAGTTTCACTTTGGAATTAAAGGGACCTTCGCAAGAAGAAAATGCAGGCTTTTCCCAAAAGTGCAAGGTTCATCATACAACCATACATCATGACTCTCCGCTTTCTGTCCCTTTGCCAATTTTGTATTCAGGCTGCCACTGACTTTTAGTTCTATGTATGGGCTTTATTTCTGCTAACAAGTCTATTATGTGATACTTAATTTAACATGTTTTGAAAATCCATATACACAAAATCAATCATAGTACCCTCATCAACATAACTTTAAAGGAACTCTATCAAATTAGTCAAATACAATTTGCCTTTAACAAATCCATGCTTTTATTTATTAGCACATATACCTCCAAATGCCAATTCATTTTGACCCAGATTGTTTCTAAGATTAATGCTGTTACTTTAGGCTGATGAAGTAAACACCATCAGTAAGTATGATAATCAGCCCAAGTAATATGGTTTAGCTACATTTTGGCTGCAAAACGGGATTGTGACATATACGGGTCCATGCCCATTTCATCTAGAAGCCAAGGAGTCACAGAAAACACATTTTCATCCATTTGCCCAAGGTGGACTCAAACGTGGGTCCCTGGCTGACATGATCATGAGGACAGTTCCACAAGAATGCATTACATAGAAACCAGGAGCAGGAGTAGGCCATTTGGCCCTTCGAGCTGCTCCGCCATTCGTTATGATCATGGCTGATCCTCTATCTCAACGCCATATTCCCACTTTCTCTCCATATCCCTTGAAGCCCCTAATATCCAAAAATTAATCAATTCCTTTCTTGGATATACTCAGTGACCCGGCCTCCACAGTCTTCTGTGGTAGAGAATTCCACGGGTTGACCACCCTCTGAGTGAAGACATTTTTCCTTACCTCAGCCCTAAATGGCCTGTCCCGTATCCTGAGACTGTGGCCCCTGGTTCTAGACTCACCAACCATGGGAAACATGCTCCCTGCATATAGTCTGTCTAGCCCTGTTAGAATTTTATACGTTTCAATCAGATCCACTCTCATTCTTCTAAACTCTGGTGAATACAGGCCCAGTCAAACCAATCTCCCCTCATACAACAGTCCTGCCATCCCCGGTATCAGCCTAGTGAACCTTCGCTGCACTCCCGATTACACAATTCCCCCTTAAAAAAAATCTGAATGGAAAAGTCAATTATAAATTCGTAATATAAGTTAATTAAAGCAAACATATTTTTGTTTCTGATAAGTAATTATGACCTCTGCAATGAACTTATGCAGTTTCAACACCTTCCTTGTATGCTTGGTTTATAGCTATTAATGACCAATATAGTTAATAGCATTGCAGCCAACAGCAGAGGTTCCTTTACCTTAGAAGGCCCAAAAGGCTATCAGATTTTGAAAATTTGTGACTTACCAACACATTTGCTTTCCATTCATAGAATAATAGAATCATAGAATGGTTAAAGCACAGAAGGAGACCATTCAGCACATCGAGTCTATGCCTGCTCTCTGCAAGAATAATTTAGCCAGTCCTACTCCCCGACTTATCCCCGAAACCCTGCAATTTTATCTCTTCAGGTGCTTTACCAATTCCCTTTTGAAAACCACAATTGCATTTGCTTCCACCACTCTCTCAGGCAGTGCATTCCAAATACTAACCACTTGCGCATAACTTGCCCGCTTATCCATTCCCAATGTTCAGCTGACTCATTATCTGGTTTCAACCTTTTTGGTAGGAAGCGATATACTCGCAACCATAACCAATTTCCATAACCAAGGAAAGACAGTGGCCAGCTTTCTGCTGACAGAAGTCAGTAGCTGTTCAGTTATAGGTACGAGTCAGCTTTTTTCAATCTGATTACAGGTATTCGAAACTCCGGCTGGTTCCAGGAAAATTAAAGATCTGAAAAAATTTGAATCTTGGGAGTCCAATTGGAATTGTCAAAAGAACACAAGAATCAGCAATGAAAAATACAATAAATATATATATAAAACTATTCTCAAAACAGATCAGTATTAGATTGTGTTAGGGGGAAAAAAAGGGATACAGTAATTATTAGGGGGAATATAGGGGTACAGTAAGAACTTAGTGAAAGGGAATGAATTACTTAAAATCTCCAAGCATATTGGCAGTTAAAGGTTACCAGATGAACTTTGCACAACCTTAAGGGCCTGCAAACAGAAAGGCCTTTGAAACGGACTGTAGTCAGAGGAAGCCAATCATCTTATTCTCGAGTTCCTCAGGGCAGTGTAATTGGCTCAACCATTTTCAGCTGCTTAGTAAATACAGTGGTTATAAGAGCAAATCATTGGTTGTGCGTTCTATGGTAAGTAACTCACCTCCTGAATTGTATGTTTGTATTCCTAAAGCTTTTCCACTCCAAGGTCAGACTGAACTCCTTTTCCTCAACTCTCTTTTGTGGATTTTGTGTAAATTAGCTACTGTGCTTGCCTACATTACACTAGTCACTAATCTTCCAACTAAACTATTGCACATGCAGTCACTTGAGACATCATAAGGCATTACATAAATTCAAGTCTCTCCAACAAAAGATTTTTCTTTTTTTTTGATTTGCAAGTGCAATTGGGAATATGCCTCATTTGCTTGGAAAAAGAAACATGATGGCATTCTTTAACATTGTAATCAAGTTAAAAGCGAAAATCACCATTAGGTTCGAACTGTGTAAGGATGCTACTTATAGTCCACAAGTATAGGAAGGATGTGATTGCACTTGAGGGGGTGCAGAGGAGATTCACCAGGATGTTGCCTGGGATGAAACATTTAATTTATGAGAGGTTGGATAGACTTGGGTTGTTTTTGTTGGAGCAGAGAAGACTAAGGGGCGACCTGATCAAGGTGTACAAGATTATGAGGGGCATGAACAGGGTAGATAGGGACCAGTTGTTCCCCTTAGTTGAAGGGTCAGTCACGGGGGGACATAACTTCAAAGTGAGGGGCAGGAGGTTTAGGGGGGATGTGAGGAAAAACTTTTTTACCCAGAGGGTGGCAACGGTCTGGAATACACTGCCTGGGAGGGTGGTGGAGGCAGGTTGCCTCACATCCTTTAAAAAGTACCTGGATGAGCACTTGGCACGTCATAACATTCAAAGCTATGGGCCAAGTGCTGGTAAATGGGGTTAGGTAGGTAGGTAGGTCAGGTGTTTATCACGTGTCGGTGCAGACTCGATGGGCCGAACAGCCTCTTCTGCACTGAGTTATTCTGTGAAGTAATGAAAACGAAACTGAACTGGAAGAGCCATATAAATACTGTGGCTACAAGAGCAAATCATTTTGGCAGGAAGAATAGAGGAGCTGGATATTATTTAAATGGAGAATGACTGCAGAAGGCTGCAGCACAGAAGGATATGGGAGTCCTTGTGCATGAATCCCAAAAAACTAACATACAAGTTCAACAGGTAACAGGGAAGACAAATGGGATGTTGGCCTTTACTTCATAGGCAATGGAGTATAAAAATAGGGAAGTCTTGCTAAAACTTTACAAGGCACTCGTTACACCACACCTAGAATAGTGTGAACAATTTTGGGCCCCTTATCTAAGGAAAGATATAATGGCATTGGAAGCAGTCCAGAGAAGGTTCACTAGGTTGATCCCGGGTATGGAGGGATTTTCTTATGAGAGGTCGAGTAGGTTGAGTCTGCACTTATTGGAGTTTAGAAGAATGAGCGGCAATCTTATTGAAACACATAAGATTCTTCAGGGACTTGACAGGGTAGATGCTGAGATGCTTCCCCTTGTGGGAGAGTCTAGGACCAGAGGGCAAAATCTCAAAGTAAGGGGGCACCCATTTAAAACAGAGGTGAGGAGGAATTTCTTCTCTGAGGGCAGTCAATCTGTGGAACTCTTTACCGCAGAGGGCTGTAGAGGCTGGGTGGTTAAGAATATTCAAGGTTGAGATAGACAGGTTTTTAATCAGTCAGGGAATCAAGGGTTACGGGGAAAAGGCAGGAAAGTGAAGTGCAGGATTATCAGATCAGCCGTGATCTCATTGAATGGCGGAGCAGACTCAATGGGCCGAATGGTTTACTTCTGCTCCTACGTCTTATGGTATTATAGGTCAGAGGCTAGGAAAACTGCGGCGAGTTAACTCACTTCTTGACTCCCCAATTATTGTCCACCATCTACAAGGCACAAATCTACAAGGATTGTGATGGAATACTCTCCACTTGCCTGGATGAGTGCAGCTCCAACAACACTCAAGACGCTCGACACCATCCAGGAAAAAGCAGCCTGCTTTGGCACCCCATCCACAAGCAATCACTCCCTCCACCACCGACGAACAGTGGCAGCAAGGTGTACCATTTACAAGATGCACTGCAGGAACTCATCAAGGCCCCTTAGACAGCACCTTCCAAGCCCATGGCCACTACCATCTAGAAGGACAAGGTCAGCAGATACATAGGAACAACACCACCTGGAAGTTCCCTCCAAGCCACTCACCATCCTGACTTGGGAAATCTGTCACTGTTCCTTCACTATCACTGGGTCAAAACCCTGCAACTCCTTCCCTAACAGCACTGTGGGTGTACCTACACCACATGGGCTGCAGCAGCTCACCACCACCTTCTCAAGGGCAATTAGGGGTGGGCAATAAATGCTGATCTAGCCAGTGACGCCCACATCCTATGAATGAATAAAAGTCAAATAAACAAAAATCTCAAGATTGTTCAATATATAGGGAACCAAAAAATGCAGTTTAACTTTGAGGCTTTGTCCTTACACACCTCCATAACCCTATGAATCAAAATTAACACAGAAGCATCAAGGTTCCTTTTTCCATTATAATAGACTAAAAACCCTAGTCTCTGGTTATACCTTAGGGCTGTGGTGTGCAATACAACAGATCACAGCAAATTTGGCAATCATCCAGCCCAATATAGCCTAAGCAGCAGAACCAGGCTTAATGATTTGCTCTCACCTCCCTGTTTACTACATGGAGGTCTTGCGGCATGGCAAGTAGCATCCCTGCCTCTGAGTCAGAAGCTCTGGGTTCGAGTCAGGACTTGATGCCTAAGGAAGATGCGTTCATAACATGGCAAGTTGAGTATCACCCTCCAAATCCTCTAACACATGCCAATGGCAGGCAGCAAGAGTGGGAGAGGTTTCTGGTCAGCCAACTGATGGAAAGAAAGTAGGGGCCTGTACCATCATTAATTGTAATTCCAGATGACAACATGCATGTAAAAGTGAATGTTATCACAGCAACTCTGGCTCCAGTGAACTGTAACATGTCACCACCACCACCACCCTTACATTGGTGTGCACATGATGACCAGTTTATGATTTCCATATGGAGAAAAAGCAGAGCACAGCAGAGAATGGTTCTAAACTGACTTCATTGCTTTTGCAGTTGAAAATCAGAAAGCGGTAATTTAGATTGCAACTATCAGCCAATGAGCATGTGCTACTTCTTGTACTCTTAATGACTGATGCACCTGGTAAGATGGTGGCTTAAATGATTACTGGTTTCAGTTTGCTATTATCTTTGTGAATACAACTACAGGGCTTGGGCAGCTCACTGCACTGCTCTTTTTTTTGTCCCATCAGTTTTTCCCATAAATTCTTCAACAGAATGAGCTTTTTGCTACCATGGCTCTGTATGCTGAACCTTGAGGATCACTTGAGTGTTTATGGGGAAGCTACACTTGCTCAATCATAAACTTCTGTAGATGAAAGCAGAGGATTTTCTGCAATAGAGGTAATTATGAAACTTTTAAGTTGTAATTAGATTTGAATTACATACAGTATTTATATATGAAAACATTAGTATCAGCAAAATAAGATAACCAAGAGATGCCAACATACAAGACTTGGGCAAAATTTGAGTTTATACTCTGGAAGTTTTTTAATAACAGATAAATTGCCTTGAAAATGAAACAAAGCTTTCTACCATATTTATATTTCACACGTGAATTGGCTATTAAAAATGAATATGTAGAACTAGTGAATCAGGGTTTTGGAAAAGCTAAATATAAGGATGCAGTGCAGCAATTTTCTATCTCAATAAACAGTGATGTGAGTTGAGTATTTATGACCTGTCTGCTTGTTGCAGAGAAATTACACGGGGCTGAATTTTGTGCGGCAGGCATGGAGAATTGTGCAGGAGGCCACACGTCAAGACTCCCGGCAGCGGAAAAATTGTAAGCAATTAAGTCAGCAGCAGCAAGGTAACAAAACGAAACCTCGCTGGTATGCGGCAGCAAGGTCATTGGTATGCTTAATTGCCCACTTGCATATAATTTAAATGCAATTCGACATGATTTCATCCTGCCTCCCTGATTTAGTGAAACTCTCACGTGTCTCTCGTGCCTTTAATAAACTGCCCAGTGAAAACTGATGACTGCTATGTGGCTTCCTTGACTCAGTCAGAGTCCCTTGCACTCCCAGGAGATTGAGTCACTGGGCAATGGATTGATCTTGAAGATGTTTTCTCTGTGTAAAAACTTGCTGAACTGACACTGAGGGGTGGTGCCTCAGGCAGGAAACCCAGAAATACTGAGTCCAAAATTTAAAGGGACAGCACACAACTGAGGCACGGAGAGGCCATCCCTTAAAGTGGCATCACAGATCTGAGTCCTTAAGGGAAGGACACTTAGGAAAGGGAGAGGTAGTGGCAACATGGGAATCATCCACTTTGTCCTTCTTCATCATCAAGTGCTGGAGGGGATGCGCTGGCTGGACTGTAACACCTCAGACCTCAGTTGAACTCACTGATGTTACTGAATTATCTAATCCAGTAATCTTCTCCCTGGATTCCAGAATGCCTTTTTTATGCTAGAGCAACAGAAATTCAGGTGCTGGAGGTTTAAAAAGCAAAGTTTTCTTAAAAAGCCTGCAAGATGATTTCCAATTCTAACACAGGGCTGACTGCCCTTTAAATATGGTGCTCCTGCATGCCATCAGGTGATGCATGCTTCCTGACTTCAGAGCCATCCCTCCCACCATGTGATCCAGTGGCAAACTCATGTCACTTGCATTCATGAGCTTGCTGCCAAGTGATTGGATTTGACCAACCACCACAGAGCCAACGACTTCCGGGCCCACTGGCGGGTGTTGCAACTATGGGGCTAAATCCAGCCCATGAATAGTGGAAATAAGTTTGCCAGTGCAAGAAATTCTTCTCCAACAAATATGAAAACACAGCATTGTAAATGAATTGTTAGACATGTTGTTTAACCCTGATGATAGCTGACCCAAAAGCAATTTAATCACACGCAGCTCATAGCACTCGTTCACTCACCCTGATCCAACACCGGGCTCTAAAATGTTTGGCCTCATCTTCTTTAGAACATGACAGCAACTTGCCTTCCTTCAACATCCTTGAAAGCTCCTTGAATCACTTATTGGAAACATCCAAGCAAAAAAAGCCCTTCACCCGCACCACCAAATTAAAAAAAAAATCTTTCCTCAGAAAAATTACTCCATATTCCTGGCAACATTATCTTTAATCTCCTCTATATCCTTTCTAGTGCGATTACATTCTTCCTGGGATGTGGTGACCAGAATTGTATGCAGTAGTCTAGCTGCTTTTCCTTTTATCCAGTGGTATAAGGGTTAGATTTTCCACCTAGGAAAATCTAATCATAGTTTTAACTGAGACTTCAATCTTTGATTCCAACTTCTTTTTGATGCCTCTCATTAGTACATGCCAATCTTTTTTAAGGAATGTTTTCTAAGTTTCTTTGCACAACTATGTTAACTTCATTCTCCTGAAAATCATATCCAGTGACTTTCTGCTATGCATCTCAGTAGACCAAAAAATCTTGAGCTTCTCTGCTGCACTGATGCTCTTCAAAAGACACACGGACAAATAGTTGAATACATTTCAGTAATCAAGTAGTAGGGATTATACTGTGCAGGGATAATACATTTTCCTGAAAGTTTGTGGTCCAAAGTGAGAGATGCATATTTAATATTTTTATAAATTCATTTACGGGATGTGGACATCACTGGCTAGGCCAGCATTGACTGACCAACCCTAATTGCCCTCAAGAAAGTGGTGGTGAGCTGCCTTCTTGAACTGCTGCAGTCCACATGGTGTAGGAATACCCACAGTGCTATTAGGGAGGGAGTTTCAGGATTTTGACCCAGCAACAGTGAAGGAACAGCGATATATTTCCAAGTCAGGATGGTGAGTGGCTTGGAGGCGAACTTCCAGGTGGTGGTGTCCCCATGTATATGCTAACCTTGTCCTTTTAGATGGTAGCAGTCGTAGGTTTGAAAAGTGCTGTCTAAGGAGACTTGGTGAGTTCCTGCAGTGCATCTTGGTAGATGGTACGCACTGCTGCCACTGTTCATCGGTGGTGGAGTGAGTAAATGTTTGTGGAAGGGGTGCCCATCAAGCGGGCTGTTTGTCGTGGATGGTGTCAAGCTTCTTCAGTGTTGTTGGAGCTGTACTCATGCATAAAACAGGTTTGTAAACAGTTAATAAATGCCATTTATCAATGGAATAATTTTGGATAGAATAGGTTTAAATATTTCAATAAGCCATCATTGGGCAATGATTACAGGAATCAAGTTTTTAAAGTATTAGAAATTCTTACAGCCTAATTGAGACACCAAGTTTACACTGTTACCAAGGCTGGCAAAGAAACATTCATTTCTCTGCCTACATTGACTCTCCAAACTGCTTGCAAAAAGCAAAATGAGTACTTTCCATGAAGTATTCAAGTCAATCACTATAGTACCCTTCCCAAAGTATTGTACCTTAAAATAGAGACCTGTAAATATTCAATTTTGAAAACAGAAATATTCTGATATTTCCTGCAAATCTTAAGTCTAACACTCCTTCATGTAAAATATGCCATTTGAATGGGAAATTTAACCTCTAAACCTCTGGCTAAGAGAAAATGCATCAATTAAAGTATCCATAAACTAGGGGAAAGATTCCTATGGAGGTGCATAAGAACTGCACAGAATCTGGCTGCTGACTTCAAAAATATATACTGATATATATGAAGGAAAAACACCAAATTGCATCCAGAAATATTGGACTAATTAAGACCTAAGTTTTAAAATACACAAAGTCACTGGCTGGAATGCTGCAGGGTGACTCCCAAAGGGTAATGGAACCCACGCTGTTGCCAGACAAAGCACTTCCAAAGGCATCCAGAAACTAAGATAAAAACAAACTACTGCGGATGCTGGAAATCTGAAACAAAAACAAAAATAGCTGGAAAAACTCAGCAGGTCTGACAGCATTTGCGGAGATGGATACAGTTAACGTTTCGAGTCTGTATGACTCTTCATCAGAACTAAAGAAAAATAGAAATGAGGTGAAATATAAGCTGTTTGAGGGGGGTGGGACAGGTAGAGCTGGATAGACGGCCAGTGATAGGTGGAGGCAAAGATGTCATAGGCAAAAGGACAAAGGGGTGTTGATGGTGGTGATATTAGCTAAAGGATGTGCTTAAGGTGACATGAAGGGTAGAAAGCAGGATGAGCAAGTGACAGATGGGGGGCTGGGTAGGGGGATGGGGGGTTGGGTAGGGGGAAGGGATCAAAATAGGCTAAAAGATGGAGATAAAACAATAGATGGAAATAAATTTAAAAATAATAGAAATAGGTGGGAAAGGAAAAGTATACTAAAAAGATATAAAAATTATTAGAAAAAAGGGGGGTTGGAAAGGGGGTGGGGATGGAGGAGAGAGTTCATGATCTGAAGTTGTTGAACTCAATGTTAAGTCCGGAAGGCTGTAAAGTGCCTAGTCGGAAGATGAGGTGCTGTTCCTCCAGTTTGTGTCGAGCTTCACTGGAACATTGCAGCAGGTCAAGGACGGACACGTGGGCATGAGAGCAGGATGGGGTGTTGAAATGACAAGCGACAGGGAGGTCTGGGTCATGTTTGCGGACAGACCAAAGGTGTTCCGCAAAGCGGTCACCCAGTCTGTGTTTGGTCTCTCCAATGTAGAGGAAACCGCATTGGGAGCAACGAATGCAGTAGACTAAATTGAGGGAAGTGCAAGTGAAATGCTGCTTCACTTGAAAGGAGTGTTTGGGCCCTTGGGCAGTGAGGAGGGGGGAAGTAAAGGGGCAGGTGTTGCACCTTCTGCGGTTGCATGGGAAGGTGCCGTGGGAGGGGATTGAGGTGTAGGGGGTGATGGAGGAGCGGACCAGGGTATCCCGGAGGGAACGGTCCCTACAGAATGCCGACAGGGGGGTGAAGGGAAGATGTGTTTGGTGGTGGCATCATGCTGCAGTTGGCGGAAATGGCAGTGGATGATCCTTTGAATGCGGAGGCTGGTGGGGTGATAAGTGAGGACAAGGGGGACCCTATCATGGTTCTGGGAGGGAGAGGAAGGTGTGAGGGCGGATGCGCGGGAGATGGGCCCTGTCAACCACCGTGGGTGGAAAACCTCTGTTAAGGAAGAAGGAAGACATGTCAGAGGAACTGTTTTGGAAAGTGGCGTCATCAGAACAGATGCGACGGAGGCGAAGGAACTGAGAGAACGGGATGGAGTCCTTACAGGAAGCAGAGTGTGAGGAGTCGGTAGGCTTGTAATGAATATTGGTGGACAGTCTATCACCAGAAATTGAGATAGAGAGGCCAAGGAAGGGAAGGGATATGTCAGTGATGGATCTTGTGAAAATGATGGAGGGGTGGAAATTGGAAGCAAAATTAATAAATTTTTCCAGATCCAGATGAGAGCATGAAGCGGCACCAAAGCAGTCATCGATGTACCGGAGAAAGTTGTGGTAGGGGGGCCTGAGTAGGACTGGAAAAAGGAAATGTCCCACATACCCCATAAAGAGACAGGCATAACTGGGGCCCATGCGGGTACCCTTGGCCATACCTTTTATTTGGAAGAAGTGAGACGAGTTTAAGGAGAAATTCTTCAGTGAGAGAACAAGTTCAGCCAGACGGAGGAGAATGGTGGTGGATGGGGATTGTTCGGGCCTCTGTTCGAGGAAGAAGCGGAGAGCCCTCAGACCATCCTGGTGGGGGATGGAGGTGTAGAGGGATTGGACGTCCATGGTGGAGAGGAGGCGGTTGGGGCCAGGGAACTGGAAATCGTTGATATGATGTAGGACGTCAGAGGAATCGCGGATGTAGGTGGGAAGAGACTGGACAAGGGGAGAGAGAATGGAGTCAAGATAGCAAGGAATGAGTTCCGTGGGGCAAGAGCAGGCTGACATGATCGGTCTGCCGGGACAGTCCTGTTTGTGGATTTTGGGTAGGAGGTAGAAACGGGCCGTCCAAGGTTGGGAGACAATGAGATTGGGAGCTGTGGAGGGAAGATCTCCAGAGGAGGTGAGGTCAGTGACAGTCCTGGAAACAATGGCTTGATGTTCAGTGGTGGGGTCATGGTCAAGGGGGAGGTAGGGGGAAGTGTCTGCAAGTTGACGCTCAGCCTCTGCGAGGTAGAGGTCAGTACGCCAGACAACAACAGCACCACCCTTGTCAGCGGGTTTGATGACAAAGTCAGGGTTGGACCTGAGAGAAGAGAGTGCGGCAAGTTCAGAAAGAGACAGGTTAGAGTGGGTGAGAGGAGCAGAGAAATTGAGACAACTGATGTCACGCCGACATTTCTCAATGAAAAGATCAAGAGCAGGTAAGGGACATAAAAGGAGATGAGTATCATCTCATCAAGAAATCCTGTGAACAATGCCCAGACAGAATTGTGAATTTGCTTCCCACTTGGCATATACAAAGAAGGGGTTAAAAGTGAGCTGAAAAGCTGCCCTGGTGTCTTTGTTGGTGGGTTGCTCTGAGAAAGTGCTGGAAGTTTGACTCAGAATAAACAGCCACACACAGTACCCCTGCAAATTGCCATTTTGCAGTTATTTCAATCTCGATCTCGCTCCCTCTCGGCCGAATTCAACCCTACAGGTGTGGAACCCCAAAACCGACTATTCATCAACCAGAGTCAACTCTACTAGAATTGCAACGCTCAATCACCAGCTCTCCACAAGTCAGAGACTGTTCCGTATACCTTTTTTGTTTTATATACATATATATATTCACGTACTTCAAGCTAAGTTCCTACTTTTAACCTTTATGACCGCCTATGCATGTTTTATCCTTTCTTGCCTTTAGTAAGTTAATAAACTTACTCTTACCTTTAATTGAAGAAAGTCTGATCAAATTGGCTCCTTCAAAATCAGAACGATTGGGTCTGGGAAAAAGATATCCGCGAAGGGTACCCTTTTTGGATTAAATATTGTTGTGACCAACAGAGGGGCTGAATAAAGGCAGGGAACCAGTTCATCCCTCCTCACCCGGGATATAACAATTTGAGGGTGTCCCAGCCAGATGGTGACAAATTGAGGGGTCTCGCCAGGGTCAACAACTTTGAGGAACCTCACCTGGAGGTGCGTCGGAACAATAGTTTTAATTGATCATACTAAACCAGTGCTGAGACATAAAAGCAAAATACTGCGGATGCTGGAAATCTGAAACAAAAACAAAAATTGCTGGAAAAACTCAGCAGGTCTGACAGCATCTGTGGAGAGAAAGAGTTAGTGTCCAGATGACTTCTTCAGAACAGTGCTGAGGCATCATTTTTAAACTGGACTGTGTAAACATGGATCTAATCTATTGACATTTGACATGTTTTACAAGTGTAATACTGCCAGAAAACTGATTTCCATCAGTGCTATTGGGAATTAAAAGTTTGATGCCGAAATGCATGGTGAGCAGAACTGTCACATATTCAAATTGACTCCATCATTTACAGTAATACTTCCTGTAAGTGCTCAGCAGAGTGCATCCTTAAATGAATTTACGCAACCCAACAGTGGATTAGATCAGGAATGTAATGTTGGTAGCAATGCTTTGCTTATCACTAAGCATTCTCTTATTCTGGATTAATTGAAATGCCTTCCATCAAGAATAAACAAAATAATTAGCAACGAATCTTAGAGAATAATGTGCATGTTAAAGCTGTTGCACCTAGCAGTGAACAAACCAATGATTCCCAAGCCGCTTGGATCGAATTAACATATACATCACTGCTTAATTTTTTGAGATGAAAGCATAATACACAAAAACTTACATTGCACTCTTTATACGTTTATTGAGAAACCGACAATTTGAACACAAAATGATGTGCACAAACTTTGTCTACATTGAACTGGCATTTAAACGCAAGGAATGATTGGGGAACATTTAGGGAACAGTGATCATTGTATTGTACGTTTTAGGATGATGATAGAAAAGGACGATAGGCAATCCATAGTAAGAATAATTAACTGAATGAAAGCCGACTTCGATAGGACAAGAACGGAGCTGGCCAGATAATGAAAGATTGGCAGGAAAAACTGTAGCTGAACAATGGGCTACTTTCAAAAAAGAACTGGTTCGGGCACAGTCAAGATATATTCCATTGAAAGAGAAAGGTAGGGCAAACAAATCCTGGATGAAAAAGGAGATTGAAATTAAGATAAAGAAAAGATAGTGCACTTATGACAGGCGTCACGTAGAAAATACAATTGAGAACCAAGAGTAATACAGAAGGTTCAGAAGGGAGATGAAAAAGCATATTAGAGAAGCGAAGAGGGATTATAAGAAAAGGCTGGCAGCCAACAGAAAGGGGAATCCCAAAGTCTTCTATAGGCATATAAATAGTAAAAGGGCGGTAAAGGGAGGGCTGATTAGGAGCCTAAAAGGGAACTCACACTTGGGTGAAGGAGCCATGGCTGAGGTATTAAATGAATACTTTATATCCATCTTTACCAGGGAGGTAGATGCACCCCAGGCCATGGTGACAGACGAGGAAACTCTTGTCACTAGAAGGGTTCAAAACTGATAAGGAGGAAGTACTGAATAGATGTCGGTACTTAAAGTTGTCAAGGCACAGGGACCGGTTGAGATGCATCCAAGGGTACTGAAGGGAGTGAGAGTAGAAATTGCAGGGGCATTGGCCATAATCTTTCAGTCTTCCCTAGACTCAGGGGTGGTGCCAGAGGACTTTTTCAAAAAAAGTTATGAAATCAAACCCAGCAATTATAGACCAATCTGTTTATCTTCACTGGCGGGCAAGATTCTAGAAACAATTATTTGGAATCGAATTGGTAGCCACATGGAAAAATATGGGTTGATAAGGAAGAGCTAACATGGATTTCTAAAGGGGAAATCGTGTTTAACTAACTTGGGAGTTTTTTGAAGTGGTAACAGAAAAGGTCGATGAGGGTAATGCTGTTGATGTGGTGTACATGGACTTTCAAAAGGCATTTGATACAGTGCCACACAACAGACTTTTGAGAAAAGTTATAGCTCATGGAATAAAGGGACAGTAGCAACATGGATACAAAATTGGCTGAAAATAGGAAGCAGAGAGTAATGGTCAATGGATATTTTTTGGACTGGAGGAAGGTTTATAGTCAAGTTCCCAGGGGCCGTTAATGGGACCCTTGCTTTTCCTGATATATATGAATGATCTAGATCTTGGTGTGCAGGGGACAATTTCAAAAAGTTTGGGGATGATACAAAGCTTTGGAGTGTTATGAACTGCGAGGACTTCAAGAGGACATAGGCAAGTTGGTGGAGTGGGCAGATTGGTGGCAGATGAAGTTCAATGTGGAGGAGTGTGAGGTGATGCATTTTGGTAGGAAGAACATGGACAGACTATATAAAACAAGGGATGAAATTTTGAAGGGGGTGCAGGAGCAGAAAGACCTGGGTGTATATGTGCATAGATCATTGAAAGTGGCAGGGACAGGTGGAGCGAGCAGTTCATAAAGCATATAGTATCCTGGGCTTTATTAATAGGGGCATAGAATACAAGAGCAGGGAGTCGATGCTGAATTTATATAAGACACTCGTTAGACCTCAGCTGGAGTAGTGTGTACAGTTCTGAGTGCCACATTATGGGAAGGATGTGATCGCATTGGAGAGAATGTAGAAGAGGTTTACAAGAATGGTTCCAGGGATGAAAAACTTCAGCTACGAGGATAGATTCGGGAGGTTGGGACTGTTCTCCTTGGAGAGAAGGCGGCTAAGAGGGGATTGGATTCAGATGTTCAAAAATCATGAGGGGGCACAGTAGATAGGGAGAAGCTGTTCCCGTTCATAAAAGGATCAAGAACGAGGGGGCACAGATTTAAAGTGATTTGGAAAAGGAGGAACTGTGATGTGAGAAAAAAACTTTCACACAACGAGCAGTTCGGCTCTGGAATGCACTGCCTGGAAGTGTGGTGGAGGCAGGTACAATCGAGGCATTCAAGAGGGCATTAGATGATTATTTAAATAGAAGCAATGTGCAGGGTTACAGGGAAATGGCAGGGCAATGACACTAGGTCATAATGCTCATTTGGAGAGCTAGTGCAGACAAGATGAGCTGAATGGCCTCCTTCTGTACCATTAAGATTCTGTGATTCTGTCACTACAGGAATTAAATAATCCCTAGTTCTGCGTTAGTTTTGGACATGAACATTTTACAGAATCCATACCCCACCTCCCAAGTTTGTCAAAAAATATAATTACTTACTTTCCGCTTTGGACAGAGTGCAAGGGTTGGAATCAATCAATGCCAACTGAAAATGCTGTAGAAAAAAGAAAAGAAACTATCAATACAAACTTAGTACAAAAAGTCAAACAGAACTGAACAAATGAAGGAAACTAGGAAAAAAACCCTAAAAGAGACCATAAATTTTCTATAATTCGTGACTGCCAGGAACGAAAGAAAAGCAAATGCTGAATTGTGCACAGTACAAAATACATGACTGCAGCTTTTACTATAGCTGTATTTAAAATACCTCAAAAGAATACAATTTAACAGTATTCAATGGAATAGTTTAAAATTATATTTCATGGGTTTACTGTTAGTGCGTAAACTCAGCGCAGCACCTACAAATCACACAAAGCATCATCAATGCATTTGCTTTTACTTACCTTGACTGCCAAGCCAAGGCAATCTGATCAGACTTGGTTGGGAATCCCATATACAACCACTTTACCAGTAGGACAAAATCCAAGAAACTCAATGTGGGTGCAAATAAAAGATGGCAGCTGAAATGCTTTTAGCGTTAATTAAATTCCAGAAGACAACATACAGTGGGTATAAGGAAGTTGCATTCAAATAGCGTTCTAAAAGAGCTTCAGTTCTCTGTACAATATAATTCATAACAGATTGGCAGTTTTTAGTACAGTCTCTCTCACTATTTGTTATGCAGCTAATGAGGTGCATTCAGAGGTAACTTGGATTTTGACAAATTGGTTTGGACCATCTTTTTCTTTACTAGTTTGTTTTCTTTCAACTTTTTAAAAGGCACAAGTAATCTTCAAATCTACAGATACAAGGCATCCCCCTAGTTACTTGCCCAAGCAATTATTCTTTGTAACAAGCACTGACAGAACCTCAACTGATATCAGAACAGAGTCTGAGCCATTCTTTCCCTGTACGCAAGACTTACTGAACACTGATCGGTAAAGGAATCTAGATCTTTTATCCCTTTAACTCGAGAGGTGCCAAGGATAACTGCAACAACGCTATTATTGTCCTGGCTGAGATCAACTAACTCAGTAGATCTAGAACTTTCACAATACATACAGCTCAGTTCTGCATTAAACTCTATTTCCTAACTGAACATCTTCTGGCCTCCATATTAACAGTAAAGCTGTTCTACAACCTACTAGTATGGTTTTAAACTTAGAAATACTTTTGTCTTCTATATACACATGAAAATCGTTTTAAGCTTAAAGTTAAAAAAAAAAACATTAGAAAGGTGTTTTTAAGTTCTATTTTCAAGGTCAAACCTGCAAAAAAATCAAGAGGAAAAATTTACCCCAAAATACTGGCATAAATTTTTAAAAATCAGTTTTTAAAATGTTTAATTTTTATTATATAAAGCATAATAAAATCCTGATATTACGTTCATCATTCCATCCATATTCAAGACAGATTTGTGACTATACAACTGATTTTCTCACTCTAGAATGTATAAATTGCAAACTAATTTTTCCAAAAATCATTGAAAAGGGGTATAAAAAACATGTACATACTAAATTATATAGCACTCACAGTACAAATAGGCCATTCCATCCAACAGGTCCATGCTGGTGCTCCACAGGCTTCCTCCAACCTTGAAATACTCCTTGTGGTACCACCCTCTGGCTAAAGTTTCTACTGAACTACCAAGTTGGATTTATTAGTGACTAACTTATATTTATGGCCCTAAGTTCTGGTGTCCCCCACAAATGGAAACAACATCTCTAAGACTATCCTAACAAACATTTTATAATCTTAAAGACCTCTAACTTAGAGAAAGAGAGGCCTATGCATGCTCTATCTTATGTGATAGGTATAACTTCTTGGTTCTGATATCATTCTAATAAATCATTTTTGCACATTCTCCAGTACATATTGTTTTTATGGAGGCGAACGGTTCACAATATTCCAAGTGTAGTCTAGCCGAGGTTCCATAAATGTTTAACAAAGTCTCTGCTCTTCAATTCTATCCTTCTAGAAATGAATCCCATTTTTAAAAAAAATCTGCACTGCTACTTCTAGTGATTTGTGTATCTTTCCCCAATCCTTCTGCTCCCCTACCCCTTAAAATTCTTATTTTCTAAGGGGAATGATATGGTGTGAACAAATATTGTGGACATCTTTTACACAACAAATATCCATATTCCAATAATAAGGATGGACATGGCCCAACTTAGTATATAAGAACATGAGAAATAGGAGTAGGCCATTTGGCCCCTCAAAGCCTGCCCTACCATTCAATAAGATCATGGTTGATCTACCCCTGGCCTCAATTCCTCTTTCGTGCCAGCTCCTCAAAGCTCTCAACTCCAATATTTCAAAAATCTATCCACCTCCTCTTTAAATACGTTCAGTGATCTAACCTCCAAAACTCCCTGGGGTTGAGAATTCCAGACATTCACTACCCTCAGAGAAGAAATTTCTTCGCATCTCAGTTTTAAATGAGTGTCCCCTTATTCTGTAATTATGTCCCCTAGCTTAAGATTCCCTTAAGATTCTCGTGGAAACATCTTCTCAGCATCTACATTGTCAAGCCCCCTCAGAATCTTCTACGTATTAATAAGATCACCCCTCATTCTTCTAAACTCATATGAATAAAGGCCTAACCTGTTTAGCCGTTCTTGATAAGTCAACCCCTTCATCCCAGGAATCAGCCTAGTGAATCTCTTTTGAACTGCCTCCAATGTCACTATATCCTTCCTTAAATACGGGGACCAAAACTGTACACAGGACTCCAGGTGCCGCCTCACCAACGCCCTGTACAGTTGTCACAAGACTTCTCCAGTTTTAAACTCTAACCTCCTAGCATTACAGGCCAAAATTCCATTTGCCTTCTTAATTACTTGCTGCACCTGCATGCTAACATTTTTTTGGGTTTCATGCACAAGAACACCCAAATACTTCTGTATTTCCTGCTGCCGCTGCCCTTCTCATGCAGGTCCACTCTCAGTGTGCTCTTCTTCAACTCTCGGCTTCTCGCATGCTCTTTTTCAACTCCTGGCTTGTTGATTGTAGTTGATAGGACTATTGCTGCACATTGAAACATTAAATCCCCATTGTTCCTTCAGCTCAGCACCTTGCTCCTGGTTGCAAACCTTTGAGAACTGACAGCCTTACCATGCTGCCAGACCTGCTGAGTTTTTCCAGGTAATTCTGTTTTTGTTTTAGCCTTACCATGAGACTGATCTACTCGAATTGAAATTTGATGTATACTAATGCCTACAACTTAGAAGTTTGGTGCAGTCGGGCAACTGAAAAATTTGTGGTCATGAGTCTATAAAGTTAGAATTCAAATCCACCTAATACAAATTTGATTATAAGTAAGAAAGAATACAGTTGGAGCCACAACAAGTTTACACAATGTGTGACTAAGTGATCAAATATCAACTCAATTTTTAAGTTAAGTTTTAAGAACTTATTAAGCATGAAAATTTCTATAACAATTGAAATGCAATTTGCAACATGAATTCTTGAAAAATTGCAAGTTTTGTGGGAAGGCAATGAAAAAAGGGTGAGCAATGCCTCTCCTCTTCTGTTGAATAATCAAGAAAATAACATCTTGATGTGAAAATAATGTGGGTAAGCAACCTTATTCTACTGAAAGCTTAAAAAAAATTGACAATTACAGTAAAATGTGTAGTCCCTAACTAATTGAGCCAGATTGTGTGAAAATGTCAAAATTCTTAGCATTTAAGGAAGAGCTACAAATGTGACAGAAGTCAGATACAATATCCACTTGCATTGAAGTCTGCTGCATTGGCAGAATCGGGTAAGAGCTGTCGAAGGTTCAAAGGTCTGAAAATCTTTTCTAACAAGGAGTCATGTAATTACAGTACTTTTTATGATCTGTAGTAAAATGCAAATGCTTCTAGGCCACTTCAAATGGGTGGAATTATTAGATTTCAAGTGGGTAAAACATTAGTTTTCCCTTTGTTTACCTTCAATTACAGTCACGACTGTGGACCAATGCATTTGTATCAAATCACCAAAATGACCTATGCTTTTCAACATTTCAGTGTTTAATGCAGTCAGTACATGTAATACAGGATAAATACTAACACTAGAACATGATTTATTTCTATCTGTCCATCTTGTGCATGAATGATGGTTAAAGGAGTTGAAACTTATATGTCCATAATTAAAAAAGAAATACATGGTATGGTTTTAGTGCTTTCGTTGGCCTCTGATTGGTTAACCTGATTTATGCTTATTTTAAATTTTGGTGTAGTCGAATGAGATTGGCAGGATACTTAGGAGTAACTTGACATTGGGAAAATGTGCACCAACAATGAGGGTATTTTTGGATCCAATGTCCCAATTGTGTCAATGGAGGAAACTCCAGGCCACAATCTAGCACTGAATTTGATTTACTTCATGGCCCAGCTTAGACAGTTAAATATACTTCCAGTTCCAAAGGCAGATTTGTAAATCACAAGCTTCAAATGAGCTTTTAGTCATCCCTTCCACTGTCTGTAAATTCACAGACTGCTTGTTCGACATCCAGTATTGGACAAGCAGAAACTTTTTCGAATTAAATATTGAGAAGATTAAAGTTGTTGCCTTCGGTCCCCATGACAAATTCGTTTCCTTCCCACCAATCTTTACCCCTCATCCTTCTGGAAATAAATCCCAGTGATTTCTTTTAAAAAAAAATAAAGCCTCACTGCTACTTCTAGTGATTTGTGCATCTTTACCCAATCCCTCTGCTTCTCTATCCCACTTAGATTCAGGCTGAACCTAACTGTTCTGACTCCATGATGAACTTCTAGCCACATAACTGCACCATCACTAAAATTGCCAATTTCCCCCTCTGTATCATTGTCCATCTCCACCCGTGCCTCAGCTTATCTGCTGCTGAAACCCTCATCCATGTCTCTGTTACCTCTAGATTTAACTATTCTAACGTACTCTTGGTGGCATCCATACATTCTATCCTCTGTAAACCAGAGGTCATCCAAGACTCTGCAGCCCATTTTCTTAATCAAACCAAACCCTGTTACCTATTACCCCTGGCTCACTGATCTACATTGGCTCCTGGCTAAACAATGCCTCCTGTTATGATCCTAGCTGATGTTACTACTGGACAAGTCAGATCCCAGGGTGGAACCTGGCTTGAAAGGTCCTAACCTTATTTTTTTGTTTAGAAACATGGTGTCACAGAGTCTATATCTTTAAAAATGTTTTATTCTTTTGTTAAACAAGAAAAGATGAAACATATAACACTACTTCTTCACCCACAACCATGCCTTTACAGGCATAGGCAAATTCATAAGGATAACACAAGTTATAAAATCTCTCTTATACTCTAATGTTCACAGTAAGTATACAGTCTATGCAAACCAATAGGTGACCTATGGTCAGACACACAAGATCAAGAACCAAGATCAAGTGTCAGATTTTATCAAAAGCAGATGCTATGGACCTCTCATCAACTCCCCCAGATGCTCATCACACTACAAGCCAATCAGTCTCATGGAAACTCAGTCTTTCATACAGGAGTTTGCAATCTCCACTCGAAGAACTTGCCTTGGAATTTTCTTCCAAGCGACTCTTTTGCTTTGGCGTCTTCAACAAGGATCCACCTCCAGGCTTTGATCTCTCCCACCGATGTTCCTCTCTCCTGGATCGCCACATGCATTCAAGCTTCACCTTCTGTGCACTCTCTGAAACTCAGCCATGCCAACAGAACACTACTGATTCACAGCCCTGTAGTAAGGAGTCACCAACCTTTGGCTGTCTCCTCAGATCTTCTGGCTTCTCGCAAGCCCACTCTGCATTAATTCTGCTCCCCGCAGTTTGCCTCTTTAATTTGGAGCCTTTTCCTCTGCTCCTTACTTCAGCTTCACTGAACGGGATCGTTCCAGATTCCTGTCCTTATCCTTTGACTTAATTTAAAGGTTTTCTTGGGACCTTTCTCCTTTTCCTTCAGGGTCTGTTCCCTGCAGTTCCCTCTCCCAGTTGACTGCTGACAACTTGGTATCTCCATTGAGATCCAGAACTCACACAATATTCACTGTTACTTTAACTTTAGAGCAACTCATCTAAGATTCTTAGACTGATTTTCCTCAGCAATCTGCTAGTATGTGCAGCGAGAGTCTTAAACTGCTCCCTTCACTTTAAGATCATAATCATCAACTGAACTCAAACTGCTTTCTGTTTCTGTCTCTGTGGGCCCCATGTTGCTAGGCAACAGCACAGTTTCCCCTTCTGTTTTAACTTCCCAAAGCCACTTCAAGGGTCATAAAGCCTTATTAAAATGCAGGTACACAAACAGAGCTTCAGACTTGCTGACTCCATCTCACAGCGAAATCTCCAAATGAATGTAGACCCAGGTTTCACCCTCTCTTAGCACACATACAAAATATAAATTAAACTTAAAGCTATAGCTTACTCCTTACACAGACAAATACACACACACTTACTTAAAACACTCTCTAGTTCCTAACACTCCATTTTAAAATTCTCATCTTTCGTTTCAAACCCCTCCCTATCTCTATTACCTTCATCAGTCCAACAACCCTCCCAAGTATTTCACCTTAAATTCTGGCCTCATGGGCAGGTATGACTTGGAAAGCAGGTGTCATAAGCAGGGGGAATGGGGAAGTAAAAGCTGCACAGATGTACCTCTACACGTTGCTTGCAAACTGTGCTCTCTGGAAGTCAGCAGCCACACTCAGGGATGTCCCACCTTGCTGCCTCGTGCTCCAGCCCACATTCAATCTCAGAAGTGTCTCTGGAATCCATGATCTCTGATGTTCACACATCGTGTACAATCTCTCCTCACCCGGCAGCTCGCACTGCAGTGCATCTGACAAAGCTATATGGCAATACATTGCACAGATGACCAGGTGTAGGCATACAGCACACACACATCCCTCTCTGCCAGACTCAACAGCAAGTCTATTCTCATTCTGTTGTTGTGTTCAGAAGCTGAGCTGCATTGCATTATTTTTAAAATGTTTAAAGCACAATATACTTCAAATACACCTCTGTGAAGGCGGAGGTTGGAGAAGGAATTTAAAGCGTGGAATTCCAGAGTCAAAATGTTGGAATTCTACCAAAAGGTGAAATTTTTCATCCCTGGTAGAAATCAAGCAACTGGATGCACATATCTATACAGCATGTTATATGAAAACCATTTAAAATGTGAAAATTTGATGATCAATTAATTTTCAATTTTACAGAACTGCAAACAATTTTGGTCCCATGCAAGTGTTTTGCTAATTAATAAATAAATATAGGGTCAAAACTTCCAGAAAAAAAATGGTGTATTAATGAGGCGGGAGGTCATTAATGAACTGATCAGCAGTAAGCAAGTTCAGGGGGTGAAGTGAGACCCACGAATTGTGAATCTCCAGAACTTTGCGTCCAGTTTACACCACCCCAACTGTTTACGTCACTCAAACAGCAGCTCACCTATTTTTCCTTATTATTTTTAAGAACTTATTGAATTTTCACATTTATTGCCCATAAGCCAGCTGCAAAAAGTTGGGGCTCAATGAATAGCGCAACTGCCCTTTTAATAATTGTTAATGTAATGCCAATCAATCTTTATCTTTTTCCTCTCTCTATTTCTCCTTTCTGTATCTCATTTGACTCTCAATCACCCAATTTCCTTCTCTGTTGCTCTTCAGTTTCTTTCTCGACCCTTGAATCTCATTTGATAATTGGAGATGCTCTGGTGATCCTGACATTCATGAAGGTCCCAGATATCTAATTGCTTTAGTTCATTATCAGCTCAAATTTCCAGCAAATTACGTCACAAAACATTCTTCCAGCTGAAGAGTGCAGGAAAAACATGGGCAAGTCATAAGGTGCCTTGCTCCAACAAAAACTGATACATTATTTTAACCATTGCATTGCTGATAATCCACAAAGCAACCACTTCTTTGCTTTCCTGTTAGGAGGAAGGCTGTGGGTGGAATGGTGGTGAAGTGCGATCTTCAGGTGAAGCAGGATTAGAGAATGGGAATTACCTAGACTAGGGGATGTAGGTGCAACTGAAACCCCAAATTGACATAGATCACCCTTTTGAAATATATTATTTTGCTTTTATATTATTTATCACACTGCTATGTTGCCACTTTTATATTTCCTCTTCCACAGCTGTGGCTCTTGTTCTCCCCCTGCTTCTCAAGCTGTTTTGAACTTGTCTCATCCTCTTTTTTTTCTCTCCATTGAGGTGGAAGGTGGCAAGTGGAAAAGCAGCTAACAACTGCAGATTGTGCCTGGAGTGGAAATCGAGAGCAAATGTACTCCTCAGTGACTCCTCTCCTGCAAGCCTTCCCACCTCATCATGCCATAAGTCCACTCCTTCTACCAGCACTTCAGTCCCAACACCCCTATTCCACTAACTGCGCATGTTCAGGCTACACAAACGAAATTCAATGTCCAGGGTCATAGCTGTGAAAAAAGAAACCAATTCTAAATCCAGTCTTAAGTGAGAAGCAGAGGCCTTCTATAAAGCCTTCATAAAGCCAGTGAGAAAAAATTCAATTGATAAATTAAATTATGTTACTGTGAAATATTTTAAAACTGTTTTGTTTAAATCTTTATTCTGGACATTAGAGGTATCAGTTACTAAGTAAGAAACTTGCACAAGAGAAATTGTCAAAGAATGAGAGTTGTGCTAAAAGGATAACATAGTGCCACATAGCTAAGTATGTAATTTCATGGTGACAATCTTTCATAGGTGGTGCCCATTACAAATAGGAGATGTGCATTTTTACAGTAGAGCTGACTCAAAAGTTGAATGAGTGAGTGAGAAAAAAAACGCATAGAATGTTATTCAATAGTTAAAGTAATACCCCATGTTAAGCAAAGTTGCATTGCAATATTGTTCACTATTATTTGGCAAAGAAAAAAACCGTAACCCACTGTTGAAACTGGAGGATTTGCACTGGACTTACTGGCAGTGACAAGGTATAAGAGCAGAGTCAAGGAGTTCCAGCACCAGAGCACTGGATATATAAGACATGATACTCTAGTAAGCCAACATAAGAACTCCACTTTAACTGGGAGTTCTGCATATAGTCTGTCAGATAATTAGTTCTTCTATCAACTCTGGGCTCTGATCAAAATTGGCTCCTGCCCCCAAAGCTTCAAATTTAAAATTTGCATCCTTGGTTAGATTACTTAATAGCCTTGTTTTTCCTCGAGCCCTACAACTCTTTGTCAATGTTGCCGGCCTCAAACTCTTGCCTCTTGTGCACCACCACCCCCCACCAACTAACTCCCTTTATCCTACCCTTGGTGACCATGCTTCAGCTGTCTCGACCCAAAACTCAGAAATTACGCCCCCAAATTTTTCTACCTCATTCACTGACTCTAAGACCCACATTTCTTCAAAAAATCTTTTAGTCACCCCTTCTAGTATCTCCATCTTTTGGCCTGGCATGCATTTTTATCCAATACACCAATATGAAGCACCTTGGCATGATCTTCTATGTTAAGGCAATATTTAAATGTAAGTTATTCCTGTTGCTCCAGATGTTTTCTTCAGTATGAGAACTTTATCCAGCCATAAGATATTCCGAGGAGTATATAAAACGAATGAATCCCAAGCATTTTTACCTTTCCCAATTGCAAGGCTTAAGTGGCATTCTTAAACAGCCAAATAACAAGCCCTTGGGTTCTCTATATAAACAAGTTTGTTGTCACAGTAACCCATGGAGCTGGTCTTTCTGAGAACCAAAGTGGCTATTGAGCAAAAATCATTCGATGCAGTAATCACAGCCAGTGAGTGAGAAGTCTTACCTCAGTTTGGAAAAAATTCATAAATCTTGAGTGGAGAGTGCTGTCCATGGTAATTTATTTACCCATTTTGCTGTTCCCAAAAGTAGTAACCGTCATTGGTGAAGTATTCCATATATAAACCGGTCATTATTCATACACAGATAGTAAAATCTCCCTCAAAAGGTTGTGGATGCTCAGGCGATTATAGCTATCAAGAGTAACAACAATACATTATGCCAGGGAAGGTATCGAGGGATAGGGAGCTATGGCAGATTACTTGAGGCTTGAAGGGCTAAATAGCATACTCCTGTTCTAATGTTCCTATGAGCTTAGGCATTGAGTAGGGGAAGGCTATTTGACTACGGGCAGGGGAGGTGGAAGTTAAACAATACCAAAAGCCAATTTGGTCTTCTCAAGCCCACACATACACTTGCAAAAGTGGTAACTGATTAAATTCTGCCCAATTTTCTTTTTCACTGGCAAATCTAACTTCTGTGCCCAAATATTCCTTGACCTCAATTAGAAAAGTGATCAACTGTATCAGTAAGCAAACCACTAAAAACTTTGGATCGGGTGTGGGGCGGTGGGGGAACGGGGTGGGGAATTACAGCCTAAAAGATCCTTATGTCTTTAAGGGTTTTGAGTCAATTGCCATCTGTCACACTTGAAAGAATTGCACCTGAGTATCCAATACAAAGCTTAAATCATATCTGCATTTGATTTGTGTGTGTCATAACACCAAAAAAACCCACAACAGAACATATGAATAAATAAAACTTAAAAGCTCTCTTTATAATTCAAAAATGTTATGGCACAGCAGATGGTAAATGCTGTGCTGCTCAAATCCCAGAGGGAAACTTGAAACAGCTGCCACAACTACTTGCAATTTGTACTTGAATTCAGTAGTAATGAGCCCACCAAGACTTTTTTTTTAAATTAAACATTTATTAATAGAAGAAAAAGGTTTTTAAGCACATACGTAGGTCTACAAATTACTACTATACTAACTCCTAATTATTCTAGTTCCCAGTTACACCTCCATTAAGGCAACAATAAAACAACAGGTTTCAACAGACTCAGGCAAAGCACACAATACCCTGGACAGGGATATTCACAATGAGTTTTCTTAGCTTTGGTTCCTGTAGACAGCAGCTCGATGCACAGAAGCTGGAGGTTTTTCACACGTTAGATCTTAGAATGCCTTCTGCTTACACATAACCTCAGCCCTTTTATACATGTTTCGCCATTTTTAATGTAAATTCCATTGTCCAAATATGTCTTAGCAACTTTATTTTTTCCATAATAGAAATCTTCCATAGTACTCATATCATCAGTAATCTTTGGGAAAAATAAACACAGTTTGGCTTGGGCTCTGTTATCATCTCTTTGAAATTCACAACTCTGGTTTACCCAAAAATGCAAATTCTTCACACCTCACATTCTAAAACTTCAGCCATGTTCACATATTTAGCATTTCAAACCTAGCTTCTCTTTTGATAACTCAAAAGCTCCAGACTAGCTGTCTGCAATTCAATAAAAACCTCCTCACACAGAGAAACTAATCCAAACTCCATTATTAGCCTACGTATACAATAAATCACAATAATATGAAGAAAATTATATTTTCATGACAAAAAAGGCTTGCATTTATATCACGGGTAAACATGCAACCTCCCAAATATTTTACAGTTTCTAACTGACCTTGGAAAATGTCAGTTTAAAGCAATTTAACTATGGCCTAAAAAAGCCACTTAGCATGAAAAGAGTGTTGAACATGAAATGCTTCTGTCCTTATAAAACCAAACATCCTCCGCTTATTATGAGCAGTGTCACAGGAAATTTACTGGCAATTCATCAGTATAACAACAGCTAGCACATAATTGCCATCTGTCATACTTAGTGCTCACCGTACATTATCTAATGCAAATGTGTCTCAGTTCAGACCCACCCCATCTCTCTCCCAGTTTTTTCCATCGAAGTGGCTATTCTGCAAATACATAATTTTTAAAATTATCATCGTCATATGCAAGTTCCTTGAAAATAGACAAACCAAACAAATTGCTCAAAGCTTTCCAGAAATGATTTTGCCCACCATTTTCTGGCAGCCTAGCAACAACAGCCTTAAAATAAAGTTTTGAAAGTAACCTTTTTAATTACAGTTTTATGGAACATAGTTAAACTAGAAAAGTATATTTTGCATCTTTGAGTAGCTATGCTAATATTTTTACTTGAAGACCTCAACCTCTTTCAAAAGCCTGGTATTATTTTTTCCCCACAACCATCAGCTATCACCTGGTCAGCTCAACACAGTCCAGTAAAAAAACAGTATGTTTCAGAACTTGAGTGTTTCTGAAAAAGAGACACATTGTTGAAACATTTCATCTTGGACTCATCAGGACAGAATCGCAAAGGGAACAATAATTTATAAGGAATTAGAAGAGTGCGCTGATCGGTTGGATTTTGATTGGTAGAGGCATTGCCATGGAGAGTGCAACAGGGAACAGTTAGCTTCCAAGCTTTTATTTAAATTCAAGCCAGACAAGTTGACTCCAATTGGTTAAGATATTGCCATGGGGAATGGACCAGGGCATGGCTGACCCCAACATTCTGTTTAGTTGAAAAATGCACAATGCATGGACATGTTCTGTTTGCAAAGGATAGGGCAGTGTGTGAATATATTTAGCTTCTAACAACCATAAAAGTGAGCCATAAACATACAAATTAGGAGGAGTAGGCCACTTAGCCCCTTGAGCCTGCTACGCCATTCAATAAGATCAAGGCGTATCTGGTTTTAACCTCACATTCCTGCCTCGCCCCAATAACCTTTTGTCCCTTGCTTTTCAAGAATCTAACTGCCTCTGCCTTAAAGATCTTCAAGGACTCTGCCTCAATCATCTTTTGAGGAAGAGAATTCCACAACCCTCAGTAAAATTTCCCCTCATCTCTGTCCTAAATGGGCGACCCCTTATTTTGAAACAGTGACCCCGAGTTCTAGATTCTCCCACAAGAGGAAACATCCTTTCCACGTTCATCCTGTGAAGTTCCCTCAGGATCTTGTATCTTTCAATCAAGTCGCCTCTTACTCTTCTAAACTCCAGCGGATGCATACAGTGTCCAGTCTTCCCTCATAAGACAATCCACCCATTTCAGGTATTAATCTAGTAAACCTTCTCGTGAGCCCGACTGATAACCTTAACTAGATGGTTAGTGTAATTTTTAGCATATTTGAGAATGTTCAGTAAGTGTTGTCCAATCGTGGAATGACATCTAATGTTGGATATTATTTTTCCGAGTTTTTCCCACTCTCATGCAGTATAAAACGTTGTTCCCTTTCAGATTTGGTATTCTTACAATTCTGTCCTGATGAGTGCAAGATGAAAAGTTTCGACACCATGTCTTTTTTCAGCAACAGTCTGTTTCAGTGTCAGTTAAAGGGTAAATTTCATGAAACAGGGATTTCAGAGTAAAATATTTGCGAAAGCTCAAACTATGTTGGAAAGTATGAATTAGAGACACTAACTAGCCAGAGAGAGAAATATACCAAGACAAAAATTTTGAAACCTCATACTGCAGTTCCTTTATCTATCATTTCCTCAAAGAACTCAAAAGAAAATCTGCCTAAAACAGCTTTTAAAAATCCTTGCTAGCTGTCTTTAATTAACTTATGTTTTTCTAAGTGAGCATTATGGCCTCTAGAAATTTACCCATTTTTGGCTTCTCTCTCCAATAGGATTCTGCATTAATAGGAATGGGGAGGCGATGGCATAGTGGTATTGTCGCTGGACTAGTAATCCAGAGACCCAGGGTAATGCTCTGGGGACCCTGCCACAGCAGATGGTGGAATTTGAATTCAATAAAAATCTGCAATTAAAAGTCTAATGATGACCATGAAACCACTTTTGATTGTTGTAAAAACCCATTTGCTTTACTAATGTCCTTTAGAGAAGGAAATCTGTCGTCCTTATCTGGTCTGGCTGACATGTGACTCCAGACCCACAGCAATGTGGTTGACTCTTAAATGCCCTCTGAAATGGCCTAGCAAGCCACTCAGTTGTAACAAACCGCTACAAAGACACAAAAAAGGAATGAAGCCAGACTGACCACCCAGCATCGGCAACAGCAATCACAGCCCTGTGGACCCTGCAAAGTCCTCCTTACTAACATCTGGGGGCTAGTGCCAAAATTGGGAGAGCTGTCTCACAGACAAGTCAAGCAACAGCCTGACATTATCTGTAAGGTATGATTCTGTGAGGATGACAATGTCCCAGACTCCAACATCACCATCCCTGGGTATGTCCTGTCCCCCTGGCAGGATAGACCCAGCAGAGGTGGCGGCACTGTGGTATACAGTCGGGAGGAGGTTGCCCTGGTAGTCCTCAATGACTCTGGACCTCATGAAGTCTCCTGCTGATTACCACGTACGGCCCTCCCTCAGCTCCTCCATGTTGAACATCACTTGGAGGAAGCACTGAGGATGGCAACAGCCCAGAATGTTCTCTGGGTGGGGAACTTCAATGTCCATCACCAAGAGTGGCTCGGTAGCACCACTACTGACTGAGTTGGCTGAATCCTAAATGATATAGCTGCTAGACTGGGTCTGCATGAGGTAGTGAGGGAACCAACAAGAGGGAAAAACAGACCTCACCAACCTGCTTGCTGCAGATGGATCTGTCCATTACAGTATCGGTAGGAGTGACAACCGCACATTGTGGAGACGAAGTCCCGCCTTCACATTGAGGATAACCCCCATCATGGTGTGTGGTACTACCACCATGCTAAATGAGATAGATTTCGAACAGATCTAGCAACTCAAGACTGGGCATCCATGAGGCGCGGTGGGCCAACAGCAGCAGCAGAAGGACTGTACTCGAACCACAATCATGGCCCAGCATATCCTCCACTCTACCATTACCATCAAGACAGGATATCAACTGTGGTTCAATGACGAGTGCAGGAGGGAATGTCAGGAGCCGCACCAGGCATACCTAAAACTGAGGAATCAGCCTGGTGAAGTTAAACACAGGTCTACTTGCGTGCCAAACAGCATAAGCAGCAAATTATAGACAGAGCTAAGCGATCCCACAACCAACAGATCAGATTTAAGCTCTGCAGTCCTGCCACGTCCAGTCGTGAATGGTGGTGGACAATTAAAACTCACTGGAGGAGGTGGCTCCACAAATATCTCCATCCTCAATGATGGAGGAACCCAGCATAGCAGTGCAAAAGTTAAGGCTGAAGTATTCGCAACAATCTTCAGCCAGAAGTGCCGAGTGGATGATACATCTCAGCCTCCTCTGGAGATCCCCAGCATCACATATACCAGTCTTCAGCCAATTCGATTCACTCCACATGATATTATGAAACGGCTGAAGGCACTGGACACTGCAAAGTCTATGGGCCCTGACAACATTCCGGCAATAGTACCGAAGACTTGTGCTCCAAAACTTGCGGCATCCCTAGCCAAGCTGTTCCAGTACAGCTACAACACTGGCATCTATCGGGCTATGTGGAAAATTACCCAGGTATGTCTGCACACAAAAAGCAAGACAAATCCAACCTGGCCAATTACTGCCCCATCAGTCTACTCTCCATCATCAGTTAAGTAATGGAAGGGGTCATCAACAGTGCTATTAAGCGGCACTTTCTTAGCAATAACTTGCTCACTGATGCCCAGTTTGGGTTCCGGCAGGGCCACTCAGCTCCTGACCTCATTACAGCCTTGGTTCAAACATGGATAAAAGAGCTGAACTCCAGAAGTGAGGTGAGAGTGACTGCCCTTGACATCAAGGCAGCATTTGACTAAGTGTGAAATCAAGGAGCCCTAGCAAAACTGGTGTCAATGGGAATCAGGGGGAAAACTCTCCGCTGGTTAGAGTCATACCTAGCACAAAGGAAGGTGTTTGTGGTTGTTGGAGGTCAGTCATCTCGGCTCCAGGACATCACTGCAGGAGTTCCTCAGGGTAGTGTCCTAGGCCCAACCATCTTGAGCTGCTTCATCAATGGCCTACCTTCCATCATAAGGTCAGAAGTGGGGACGTTTGCTGATTGCACAATGTTCACCATTCGCAACTCCTCAGATACTGAAGCAGTGTAAGTCCAAATGCAGCGAGACCTGGACAATATCCAGGCTTGGGCCTAACAAGTGGCGAGTAACATTCACGCCACACAAGTGTCAGGCAATGATCATCTCCAACAAGAGAGAACCCAACCATCGCCCCCTGATGTTCAATGGCACTACCATCATTGAATCCCCCACTATCAATATCCTGGCGGTTACCATTGACCAGAAACTGAACTAGACTAGCCATATAAATACTGTGGCTACCAGAGCAGGTTAGAGGCTGGGAATCATGTGACGAATAACTCACCTCCTAACTCCCCAAAGCCTGTCCACCATCTACAAGGCACAAGTCAGGAGTGTGATGGAATACTCCCCACTTGCCTGGATGAATGCAGCTCCTACAACCCTGAAGAAGCTGGACACCGTCCAGGACAAAGCAGCCTGCTTGATTGGCACCACATCCACAAACATTCACTCCCTCCACCAACGACGCATGGTAGCAGCAGTGAGTACCATCTACAAGATGCACTGCAGGGATTCACCAAGGCTCCTTAGACATCACCTTCCAAACCCACGACCACTACCACCTAGAAGGACAAGGGCAGCAGATAGTTGGGAACACCATCACCTGGAAGTTACCCTCCAAGTCACTCACCAACCTGACTTGGAAATATATCGCCAGTCCTTCACTGTCGCTGGGTCAAAGTCCTGGAACTCCCTTCCTAACAGCACTGTGGGTGTACCTACACTACATGGACTGCAGGGGTTCAAGAAGGCAGTCCACCACCTTCTCAAGGACAAGTAGGGATGCACAATAAATGCTGGCTCAGCCAGCAAAGCCCACATCCCGTGAATGAATAAAAAACAACAGATAATAGGGATCCGCATAAGCAAGAATATTTAATATAAAGAGATAGATTGTGGTCATCTGTTATTTCCTCCCCAACCTTCCTCAACATTCTACTTGATTTTCTTTCCTCTTGTCTCTACAATTCCATTTGCTTCCTTTTAAATCTTAAATGTTCAGTAAGTGTTGTCCAACTCTCATGCAGTTATAAAATGTTGTTCTCTTTGAGATTTGGTGTTCTTATGATTCTGTCCTGCTGAGTGCAAGGCCAAAAGCTGAGCAAATCCCATTTACTTCCTTTTAAATCTTTTAGTTTAATTTCTCCATGCATTCAAGAAACTCCAGCATTTACATCACCCTCTATTTCTTCTAAGAATAGGTCTTATTTATACTGTTACCATTTCCTATTTGAACATTTCCCATGGTTGGGCCAGATGACCTGTTTGCATTTCTCTATTTGCTCGCTTTCTTAACTACCAATTTTTTTGTCTAAGTTAATTCCTGTTTAATCATTTTGAAACTTGCTTTGTTCCAGTCAAGAACTTATACATTTGACCCTCAATCAATTTTTATGTTGAACCCATTTATGAAATGCAGTGTCCAATTTCAACAAGCATAACATCTCATATTGCCAAATCTCCACTCAGTCATTTGGCTGCTGCTTTCATGTACCATGAACCTAAAGAGATGAATCTTCCTCCTGAAAATTGGAAGCTTGGCTCCAGTTTACCTCTAATTATCATAAATTGAATAAATGTGCATTAATGATACACATCTTTAACAGGATTCAAAAACAGGATAAACCCAAGTCATGCTGGATTGCTTTTTAAATAAAGGATTCATTTTCAACCATACAACAGAAATATATGCAATTAATTCTATACAAAGCATGTAACATTTCTAGGTGTGCTAAATGATATGAAACAGGAGCAAATATTTTATAAAGAGAAATCATATTCCAGGTAGACTTTCCATCACGGTTAATTGTCACCAGCACCACTGGTCGCTTGGCTATGTTAATTACATTTCATATTTACGTTAATAAAGGATGAGAAGATGGGGGCTTTGCAGTCCAGGTCCTGCTGAGGCATGGTGTAGGATGCTTTATCATCAGAGAAACTAAATTTTGAGCTGAACATGAATTAAATTGTCTATGCATAATCTCTCCCCTCAGGAAGCAGCTAAAGACAATTACACCAGGGATGTGAACCTACATCCAAGGGTTGAAGAAACTGGACACTGGAAGGCTAATCCTAGCATCCCAGCTAAATCAGCTTTGCTAGTATTCATACTTGTGTCATACTCAGTCAAATGCAGCCTTGATATTAAGGGTAGTAACACTCACCTCTCTTCTTGTATCTGCTGCTCCGTTAATTTATTGATTTACAGTATAGCCCCTATCCCACTCACTAATGCCCCACATTTACTGGGGAGGTGGTGGCCTAGTGGTATTGTCACTAGACTAGTAACCCAGAGTAATGCTCTGGGGTCCCAGGTTCGAATCAGAGTTTGAATTCAATAAAACTCTGGAATTAGAAGTCTGATAATAACCACGAAACAACTGCCGATTGTCATAAAAACCCATCTAGTTAACTAATGTGCTTTAAGGAAGGAAATTCGCTGTACTCGCCTGGTCTGGCCTATATGTGACTCCTAACCCACAGCAATGTGGCTGACTCTTAAATGCCCTCTGAACAAGGGCAATTTGGGTTGGGCAATAAATGCTGGCCTAGCCAGCGATGCCCACACCCAATGAACAAATTTTTAAAAATTGATTTGGTGCCTGTTGCTCCATTAGTTTATTCATTCACTAGTACTCATTGGTCCCTTATATATTTTGTGAAGAGAATATCACCTTTCCTAATATTACTGTGGGATACTGAAGCAGGTTTGCGTGCGTTGTGTAAGAGGCTAATTTAATTAAACTGAAAACAGATTGCAAGGTTTAAATCATCAAAGGGGTTAAGTGTAAAAACAGGCATTTTGAAATGGACATGAGCAAGTTAGGATGATATCTCAGTAGATACAGAATGGGAATTTGCATTAGGAGATAAGTGAGGAGTGAATTGTTAGCTGTTTGAATTTTAAAAGAGGCATAACAGGAAGTTATACAACTGGCAAAATCATAAATAAATAAGGCAAAGTTATTTTTCCCAAAAGTGCTGGCCATGATGGCAATATGAAAGCTTTTTATATTCTGGGAAAGGTAACTTCCAAAGAAAGTTTAGAACAATGGATTTAAGGATCAAGAGGGCGGAGGGGGGGGGAATATATTTAAAGAAAGACTGAAAGCTACATGAGGTGAGTGGCCATGTGAGATCTTGAAAGGTAGTCTGTGTGAAGACAAACTGGTGAAAAGTAGCCTCTAGCCACCCCATAGAAATGCTTGCTTGTTCCAGAAAACAAGATTTTGTTAAAAGCCTTGGAATTCCATTGTCGAGGGAGAGAGAAGCTGTGAAATACCTCCCTTATGGAAATAGTGGGTGCCTTGTTGTAATATTACTGGATGTTTTATAGATTAAAAGTCTATTTGAACTGTTACCTGGAGAAGGGTGTTTATTTGGGAGTCTAGCTAGGTAGAAATCTTTTGGGAGATGTTATAATTCTAAATTTAACTATGTGACTGTAATCTTGTGTGTTTAAGTTTTTTGTTAATAAATGTTTTAATTTAATATTTTAAAATCTCCAAAAGTGGTAGCGGAATCTTTACTTCTGACTTCAGTGCACATACCTTCTTGTAATAAAAATACAAATCATTGTGATAGCTTGGCTAAGTTTCACTTTGGGATTTGGTCAGACCGCAATAACCATAAGAATTTGCTGTTAATTCATCAATTTCTGTTGCTCCAGTTATTCATTTGACGTGTGCCCACTGCATTGTTACTTTATTGCCTTGTGCCCTGGTTTATGCAACCATAGTTCATTGGTGGCACCTGTTCCATTTCCTTATTTGAATTCATCACCTTAATTTATTAATTTATTGACTTCCGCTGCTCTATTTATTTATTAATTCTACAGTGCCCACTTAGCTGTGTTGCATTGGTCATCTTTTTGTTTATGTCAACAAGTCATGCTGCAGGTGGTTTTTGGTTGAGTTCTGTAGAAGTCTCCCTGTAATTGTAGAAGTGTCAAAAATGTTGCTCCAAATTACCCAGTTCAGACACTTTATTTGATCTTTATGTTACTGTAGCAGCAGCTTCTTTATTTTTACAAAGGGAATTGTAATCCCATTCTATGGGTTCAGCAAGTACTTTCCAACTCTGTATAGCTCAATTCTCTATGTGCAATGAGATATGGATAAACAATATGCCCCGCATGCATTTCCCATCTACCATAGTAAGTGTTACATTCCAATGTGTCATGCTCAGAAAAAGAAACAAAAGCCACCACTTGAGACAGGAGCCTGAATACCTGTTCATAGATTATTTTATTTTAGATTATTCTAAATTATTTTATGAATCTGAAAGATAGCAAGTCCTGTGAATACAGCTTAACGAGCATTGAAAATTGATATAGGCACACTCACATAAATACATACATTTACAGACATCACACATGCATATGCACAATTCATTCTGTGCACTGTGGCTGCAGCGTTTACTATCTACAGAAGCAATTTCTCAAAGCTTCTTCAGCAGTACCCCCTGACTTCCACCACCTAGGACAAAGGTAGTAGATACATGAGAAAACATCAGCTCCAACTTTCCCCCAAGTCATATACCACCCTGACTGAACATTGTGCTCAATGTTCAAGATGCTCATAGGTCAAGATTCTAGTACTTGCTCCACTGTAGAAGCACCCTCACCAAATGGACTGCAACATCTCAAGGTGGTGGCCCAACATCACCCTTTCAGGGCAATTAGGGAAATGCAATGAATGGCAACCAAACCAGTGATGACTACATCGAGAATTTTTTTTAAAAAAACCTTCCAGAGCACTGCAGAGAGTCTAGATCAAATGTAGTTATCAGGTACAGGTTAACCAACAGGGAATAAGTGCCAGGGCACTAAAAGGTGTTTTAATTCCCATTAAGTCACACAGTATGTCATATTTTTATGGAATACTTTGATTTGAAATTTTGGTGAAATGGCTAAAATTAACAGCAATTTGGGATGCGGAGAATTAGAAATGGTTACAGCATAGGAGATTCTATGCTGTGTGAACTGAGTTACTGGAAACGCAAAGCTAAGGCAAAAATGTAGAATCAGTTTGGGTGGAGAATAGAAATATCAAAGGAAAAAAGTCACTGGTGGGAGTAGTTTATAGGTTCCATAACAGTAACTACACTCTAGGACACAGTATAAATCAAAAAACAACTGGGGCTTGTAAAAAAGGTGCTGCAATAATTATGGGCGATTTTAATCTCTGTATAGATTGGACAATTCGAATTGGCAAAGGTAGCCAGGAAGATGGTTCAGAGAGGGTATTCGGAACAGTCCTTAGAACAATATGATCTGGAACCAAACAAGGATCAGGCTATTTTAGACTTGGTAATATGTAATGAAACAGGATTAAGATATTTTCGCCTATCATATTTAACGTATACACCTGTCATAAATGCAAATTTGTACAAACTTTAAAAGGATATTTAAAAAAAAACAAATAACCGCCTATTACTTTGTTTTTTAAACAATTGGATACTTTTATCTCTTCCCAGTGAGAGGAACCAAGTACCTGCCATTCCAGTGACTTCAATCAACAGGACAACCTTTAATTGACCTTAAAATATCATTGTTCAGGTTCTTCCTCCATATTTAGTACCTAATCAGTCATCGGGATAGGTTAACAGCTAATGTCAGCATCAGTGCTTTAGGTTTCAGTTTGAGCGCAATGCTACAGGAGATCAGCTAGTAAGCAATATGTGCATCTGACCTGTGAAGATTATAAAAGCCACTTTATGATCAATAAATCAAGATGACATTCTGTTCAAAATTTTAGACTAGTTGATTTAGAGCAGAGGAACGCACCCTGCACCCTGAACAGCCTGGTCCGAGTTGCATCAGATATTGGGCTTCTGATCTCATTTAAATGAGGCCAATTACCAATGAGCACCTACTGGGTGTTGCCAGGCAGCAGGCCATCAACGAGGCTTCAACTGTCAGGCCACTGCTTCATAAAAAATGGTTCTCAAATAAGTGCTTAAAGGGGAAGGAAATCAAAAGAGGCAGTGAATGGGAGAGGGTCCAATCAGGAAAGGGATGGTGACTAGGACATCGAACTGAGTTGTTGAGGCGGTGGTCAGAAAAGAGAGGGGGTGGGGGGTGAAGAGCAGTGGCTGACAGCAGCTCCCAGTAAGTGCTCAAAGAGAAAGGTGATTGGGAGGGAGAGGTGGCAACTTGGACATCAAGACAGGTTGGAGTGGGGCTGGTGTGGCTGGCAGCAGTTTGTGGAATCAGGAGGAGCACTCCTACTGCTTCCGGTTTTACAGTCAGGTCAGTAATTTTAATCCAGTACAAATTTGCCTTTTTGGCGGCAGCCTGCAGCTGTACATCAAGGACCTGAGCGTGGGGAGACTCATACAACTGATCTTAAAGCAATTATTTTCTGATGAAAGGTCACAAACCTAAAACATTAACTCTGTTTCTCTCTCTACACAGGTGCTGTCTAACCTAAGTCTTTTTCCAGCATTTTCTGGTTTTATTTCAGATTTCCAGCATCCGCAGTATTCTGCTTTTTGATTATTTTCTCTAGAGGTCTGGTACACATGCCTACAATCATTAGGAGGAGGAGGAAGCATATTTTCCTTAACCAACCTTTGCTCAAGACTTGTTGATGCGTGATGTTCTCTAGTCCAGGTTAAACAGTTTAAATACTAACCTGTACTTTATCATTTTCAAAACTAACATATCTCCCCTGAATCTTTTTACACTCTCAAAAATTCATTTTTAAAAAATGACATCTCTAAGATTTTCACTTCACACATGACCTACCAGACCTTACTTAAATTGACAAACATTGCCAATTAATAAGCTACTATGGGTAATTCGATGGTGTAGATACACAGCCTATAAGAAACTACATCAAGATTAGCCAGTATATGTACAATCAAAACAGAACTTCCATTCAGTCTGTGAACAATGACCAAAACTGAATGAGAAGAAGTTGGTACATCACTTGGCACTCTGTCCATCCTTGACAGAGAGAGTAATATTCACAAAATTTTCAACTCTTGCCCAAGTGGGTATCTTCACAGCACTGATCATCCATAAATACTTCTTCAAAGCACGCAAGAGCAGCCTTCAAGTGAACATCAGTAACTCTTGCTGATCGGAAAGGCATCAAAAACGATTGCACATGCTCACTTGGCCCGCACTGCAGCCGCCAGTGCATGCGCAACTGATCCTGATGCCTTTCCATTTGGCAGCAGGAGCATCGGCAGCTTTGCACAGGGCATCAAATCCCACTTCAGATTTTTGCTTTATTTTTGGGGGTAGACTTTGCAATTTGCAATGCACCACAAATATACAAAATGTAGATTTAAGTAACAGTCTTCTGAAGCAAGTTAAAAAGGCTTTATGGAAACAATTCCCAGCTAGCTCAGTAGGTAATTAATGGGACTCTTAAGCCCAGGGTCATGGTCTTGAACCCCACATTGGGCAATAATTTTTTTACTTAACATTGTTTATTTATTTACTGAAGAATACATTAATTTATGGAAAATAGATGTTGATAGCATCTGCAAAAAAATTCTGTTAAAAAAGTAATATTCCAATGTATTTCTGTTGTGAATTTTAATCATAACAACAACAAATGAACCGACAATTTTGGGGAACAATCAATCCTAACATAATTCTGTTTTAATTTACTCCATAATGCAGGTTTCAGTTTGCACCTCAGAACTTAATTTAGTGTGTCTTTCTAGTTGCAATTAGTAAAGTCACAGACTGATTCACTGTGACTGACACTGTATCTGCGCATATGTAGGAAGTGCTCCCCTAGTGTTGTGGGACAGAAAACGCAGCCAATGAACTGGATTAAAAAGTGCCCAAACAGCACTTTCCATTCAGTAAAACAGACTGGGAATTCAAAAATAAAAACAAAAAGCTAAAAGCTACTGCGGATGCTGGAAATCCAAAACAAAAACAGAATTACCTGGAAAAACTCAGCAGGTCTGGCAGCATCGGCGGAGAAGAAATCAGTTAACGTTTCGAGCCTTCATGGCCCTTCGGCAGAACTGAAGCATAGTTAGAAGAAGGGAGAAATATAAATTGGTTTAAGGTGGGTGGGGGGGTGGTGGGGGGAGAGAGAGACATTGAGGGTGTGGTGATTGTGGAGATGAGCAGATAATCAAAAGATGTCAGAGACAAAAGGGTCAAAGAGGTGTTTTGTCTGAGAAAAGTGCTAATTAAGAATGCAAGACAGGATATTCAAAGTACAGCTCTAGTGGGGATGGGGTGGAAAGGCTAACAAGGTTTTAGTTTTAGATTTAAAAATAATGGAAATAGGTGGGGGAAGAAGAATCTATACAAATTATTGAAAAAAAAGCAGGGGGGGGGGGGAAGAAACGGGGTGGGGATGGGGGGATGGGGAGTTTAAGATCTAAAGTTGTTGAATTCAATATTCAGCCCAGAAGGCTGTAAAGTGCCTAGTCGGAAGATGAGGTGCTGTTCCTCCAGTTTGCGTTGGGCTTCACTGGAACAATGCAGCAAGCCAAGGACAGACATGTGGGCAAGAGAACAGGGTGGAGTGTTAAAATGGCAAGCGACAGGGAGGTTTGGGTCTTTCTTGCGGACAGACCGCAGGTGTTCCGCAAAACGGTCGCCCAGTTTGCGTTTGGTCTCTCCAATGTAGAGGAGACTGCATTGGGAGCAACGAATGCAGTAGACTAAGTTAGGGGAAATGCAAGTGAAATGCTGCTTCACTTGAAAGGAGTGTTTGGGCCCTTGGACGGTGAGGAGAGAGGAAGTGAAGGGGCAGGTGTTGCATCTTCTGCGTGGGCATGGGGAGGTGCCATAAGTGGGGGTTGAAGAGTAGGGGGTGATGGAGGAGTGGACCAGGGTGTCCCGGAGGGAACGATCCCTACGGAATGCCGTCAGGGGGGGTGAAGGGAAGATGTGTTTGGTGGTGGCATCATGCTGGAGTTGGCGGAAATGGCGGAGGATGATCCTTTGAATGCGGAGGCTGGTGGGGTGATAAGTGAGGACAAGGGGGACCCTATCATGTTTCTGGGAAGGAGGAGAAGGCGTGAGGGAGGATGCGCGGGATATGGGCCGGACACGGTTGAGGGCCCTGTCAACCACCGTGGATGGAAAACCTCGGTTAAGGAAGAAGGAGGACATGTCAGAGGAGCTGTTTTTGAAGGTAGCGTCATCAGAACAGATGCGATGGAGGCGAAGGAACTGAGAGAATGGGATGGAGTCTTTACAAGAAGCGGGGTGTGAGGAGCTGTAGTCGAGGTAGCTGTGGGAGTCGGTAGGCTTGTAATGGATATTGGTGGACAGTCTATCATCAGAAATTGAGACAGAGAGGTCAAGGAAGGGAAGAGAAGTGTCAGAGATGGACCATGTGAAAATGATGGAGGGGTGGAGATTGGAAGCAAAATTAATAAATTTTTCCAGGTCCCGACGAGAGCATGAAGCAGCACCGAAGTAATCATCGATGTACCGGAGAAAGAGTTGTGGGAGGGGGCCGGAGTAGGACTGGAACAAGGAATGTTCCACATACCCCATAAAGAGACAGGCATAACTGGGGCCCATGCGGGTACCCATAGGCACACCTTTTATTTGGAGGAAGTGAGAGGAGTTGAAGGAGAAATTGTTCAGTGTGAGAACAAGTTCAGCCAGACGGAGGAGAGTAGTGGTGGATGGGGATTGTTCGGGCCTCTGTTCAAGGAAGAAGCTAAGGGCCCTCAGACCATCCTGGTGGGGGATGGAGGTGTAGAGGGATTGGACATCCATGGTGAAGAGGAAGCGGTTGGGGCCAGGGAACTGGAAATTGTTGATGTGACGTAAGGTGTCAGAGGAACCACGGATGTAGGTGGGAAGGGACTGGACAAGGGGAGAGAGAAGGGAGTCAAGATAACGAGAAATGAGTTCCGTGGGGCAGGAACAGGCTGACACGATCGGTCTGCCAGGACAGTTCTGTTTGTGGATTTTGGGTAAGAGGTAGAAGCGGGCCGTCCGAGGTTGGGCGACTATCAAGTTGGAAGCTGTGGGAGGAAGATCTCCAGAGGAGATGAGGTCAGTGACAGTCCTGGAAACAATGGCTTGATGTTCTGTGGTGGGGTCATGGTCCAGGGAGAGGTAGGAGGAAATGTCTGCGAGTTGACGCTCAGCCTCCGCGAGGTAGAGGTCAATGCGCCAGACAACAACAGTACCACCCTTGTCAGCGGGTTTGATGACAATGTTGGGGTTGGACCTGAGAGAACGGAGTGCAGTGAGTTCAGAGAGAGACTGATTAGAATGGGTGAGAGGAGCAGAGAAATTGAGACGGCTAATGTCACGCCGACAGTTCTCAATGAAAAGATCAAGAGAAGGTAAGAATCCAGAGGGAGGGGTCCAAGTGGAGGGAGAATATTGGAGGTGGGTAAAAGGATCCGTTGAACGGGGAGAGGACTCCTGCCCAAAGAAGTGAGCACGGAGACGAAGACGGCGGAAGAAGAGTTCAGCATCATGCCGAGCCCGAAATTCATTGAGATGAGGGCGTAAGGGTATGAAACTAAGTCCTTTGCTGAGCACTGAACGTTCAGCATCGGAGAGGGGAAGGTCAGGGGGTATAGTGAATACGCGGCTGGGGCTGGGATTGGAAGATGGGGTGAGGACGGAGGGACAAGCAGGGGTGGAGGGTCCCAGATGGGTGTTGGAGTCGATGAGTTGTTGGAGCTTGCGTTCCTTAGCACTTGAGAGAAAGAGAAAAAGTTTCTTGTTGAGGCGACGGATGAGGCGAAGAATAAAATGAAACTGGGGGCACGCGCAGCTTTGAAAAAGGGTGCGGCGGTGCTGCTGGAGGGAGAGGTCGAGTGTGTTCATATGGCGGCGCATGGCACTGAGTGTGGATCTCAGAATGCGACGGGAACAGCAGTCCGAGAAACGTTTTATGTCCCGGAGATACCTGTAATCCTAGGTGGGTTCGAAACAAGAGGGATGGAATTTCAGTTGAAATCCACGTGGGGTGAGTCGGAGACGGAGACAGTCACTGAGAAAGGAGATATGGCTGTGAAAGCGGGTTTTAGTAAACACCTTGTCAAACACCAGGAGAGAAATGGAAAGCAATGAAGGTGAGCAGGGCAGAAGAGACAGTCGGAAATCCAAAAACATGAGTGAAAGGGAAAGGTGCATAGGAGTAATCCTACCTTCCACTACTCAGGTTTTAATGTCTTTCAAGCAAAACTATATTTGAGGAGACTGAAATGTCTGAAATTATAGAAGTCATTCTTATAATGCCTGATATTCCTGGCAGCCACATACCATTAAAAAAACCCTACAGCAACTGCATTCCTCCACTGGTTTTTGAAATCAGGTCCAATAGTTCAGAGGAGTATTCAACAGGTCAGACTTTTAAAGGTACAAAAACGCAGGGCTATCACCAATGTTCCCTCTATTTTTTTTATTGTACTGGGTGGGCTACAAACTCCTCTGAGCAATGCTTTTTTGTCCATGGGCAATTTACATGATCTACATTAAGCTGGGAAATTCTCCCGACCAACTTTGAAGTTTTGAACAGCCTGTTATTTCAATGTGTGGTACATCCGAGATTGCTGCCTGGCCGCTCACATCTTAGAGGGAACATTGGGAATCACTATTAGTAATTGTCTCTAACTTGCAGTTACAACACATGGCCAGTGTTGAATTATTTTCATTCTACTGCTGATAGATCATGCTGCAGGGCAAAAAGGTTGTGGGAGAGAAGAGACAGAGACTCAAATGATACTCATCCCTATATTTGGCTTTTAAATCATTGAACAAATAAAAATAGCGACAATTACTCATGTCTATAGATCTTTTTGGAAAATACTAAAGATTAAATATCTTATCAATATAGGTAAATAAAGCTGATCGTGTATTCTTTAAATGCAGGTTATCGGAGCGCAATTGCCGAACAGATACAATTATTTTGCACGATGAAGCAACATAAAGAAAGAACTTTACGTTGTAGATTACTAGATCAACAGTTCATTTTTCACTTGCAAACAGGCACCCGTTACACCACAAGGAGACCAACTATCCAACAGCCATATACACAAAGTTATTTCTGTCAGGGAGCTGCCTTTGGATTTCTCAAAAACACATCAAGAAAGACAACAATTGCAATTAGTCGTTTGGTAGTACAGAACTTGAGTATTGCTGAAAAGAGAGACATGTCAAAGCAATTAGTCTTGCAGTCATCAGGAAACTTCACAAGAATACCAATATAAGGGGAAAACAAGTAATACTGTATGAGAAGAGAGTGCTGATTGGTTGGCAAGTGGAGTGTGACTGGTAGAGGCGTTGCCATGGTGAATGCACCAATTGATGGTGACTGACAGTTAAATGCCAAGCATTGTTTGGCATTTAAACCAGGCAGCTGGATCCTAATTGGTCAAGGCATTGCCCTGAAGAATGTGTCAGCGAATGCTGTCAATTTGTTTAGCTGAAACAAGTGTAATGTGAGTACATGTTCTTTCTGTCTGCAAAGATCAGGGTCCTGTGTATCAATATATGTAGCTTCCAGTACATGCAGATGCACCACACTGTGAGCCCAACTGACAATCTTCAATTAGTTGTCAGTGTAATTCTTAGCACACTGAGGATTATTTAGCAAACGTTGTCCAATCGCAGAATCACATCTAATGTTGGACACTGTGTTTTGAGTTTGACAAGTATGGGCTGGTTGGGTACGGTCTGTACATTGCCCGTTGTAAACAGCAGCTGGGACATGCTGTTTGATACGATCCGCCAGTCTTTGGGATGTGCAGCCTACATACCTTGCATCACACTGGCACTGAAATTCATATAGCACATTACTCATTTATGTGATAGGCAGAGCGTCATTTTGGCTTGACGGCAGCATCCTGTTAGTGGTGAATACCACTCGTGTTGCTACTTCATAGTAGCAGCGTGAAACAGTCAGCTTCACCTGTTCAAATTTTTGAGATACCTTGCCCTTCCAGGGTAATCTGAGGTAGACTGAGCACTTTTCAGGGCCAAAAGTGACGGCCTTAGGCCCACTCATGAGATTGCGTGATATACAGTGCAAATTTGCACGAGCCTTTACCTGTATGGCACAGCTGCAAAAAATAAAAAGTGTTTGTTAAAATATCACAATAAAATAGGAAGGAAGAATTGTGTGAAGCTTAAGCATTCCAATTACAATAAAATTTCTGTTATCCGGCACTGTACCAACTGGCACGCTCTAGTAGCCGGAATCTTTTTTTGACAGCAATGTCTGGTGTTAACACTTGTTGCTGAGTGGTTATGTTTGCCGCTCAGTCGATTCGCATGTTTCTGCACCTCTGACGAGACATCTACACTCACATCATTGCAAGATCACCCAGGAGCTCTCTGATTGGATCGGAACTCATCTTACATCTTAGTTAACCGGCACTTTTGATTAACTGGCACCTCCCGTTCTCGAAGCAAGCCAGATAACAGAAATGTAGCTGTATATCACTTGGCAAATGTACATCAAACCATTTGATTCAGCAGCTTTCCTTGTACAAACTGTGGACAAACAGTCCTCATTGCAGCATTTTCTGCCACATTCACAAAGCACGTCTTCAAAATCTGCAATTCCTACCTATAAAGCAAGGTTTTTCTCTGCCACTGAACATTACAGAAAAATGATACCAATATTTTACAGTATAGTATAATAAAAATTGCAGCAATGTTAAAAATTATTGATATTATGAATAAATAATCTGACTGATCCACAAATAACAGATCAATAAATTTTCATTCCACTTACAGATGTACCATTTTTCTATGGTGTCAAACCCATAAAACAAATCCAAAAATCATTTTCTAATGATCATTTCACTACACAGGTTACTTCAGATTTGATTGTGAACACCCATGCATCTGCTTAAAAAAATAAAAGAATGCTTTGTCAAATGAACAGAGACAAATGCTTGCTCCAACCAGAATGGCACACAATGTTTATTTGAACTTACCAGCGGAGGAGGAAGCTGAATCTGTCACCAGAGAAAGCAGATTACTGCATATTCAGTTGTAGAGTGATACTCCTTTTTAGCTCAAGATTACTCTTTGTTCAAATAACTAGAACACAGAAAGCTATTCATATTTACACTGCTGGAAATCAGCCAAGCTGCATTTAGTGTAGAGAAAGGGAGCAAGCAAGAGAGAGAGAGAGAGAGAGAGGGGGGGAGGGAGGGGGGGGAAGGACGTGCAGCACATGCAGCAGAATTGTCTCATTATTAAGCTCTCCTGGGTCCTCACAAATCAAGATTAGTTTGTCTTTCAAGAAACAGGCCTCAGTAAGAGCCACTCACTTCACGTGGTCATTAGAAAATGCACTCCAGCCACACAAATGCAAAACCTTCGTTTATTTACAAAGCAGCATTTTACATGCAATCGTTGCAGTCTTAATTGTAGTCTATTCTGCATTATGGTTATATTATGCACTAATATAGTTTCAACATCCACAATGCATTTACTGTAGTTACAATGTTTGCACACCAAGAAAATATTTTATTTATTCCTCTTACTTGGTTAATTTAAGATAGCTCAAGTTAACAACTTTGGAAGTGAGAAGTACTCAACGATTCCAACATCATACTGCACAACCAAATACTGATTCTTGTACTGCACCAGTGCCCCTTCTGTTTTTTTTGATTTGTTAGTTTGTACTACTGCTTCATGTTATAAGACTGGGATTGCTTCCGAGTGGTAACTGCAGGAATTATTAGCCATTATTTTGTTTCAATGTTTTTATATCTGGTTATTTGATATCTGTAAGAAAGAAGGAATTTCCTAAAATTTGTAGCCAAAGGCTTTGGGAGAAGAGTGAAACTTAGATGCAGGATGGTGAGGAAGGGGCAAAGCAAGTTGCAGGCCAGCACAGCTACATAACTGGGAGGGGTGGTACTCCCTTTTATTAGAGAAGCAAGTGCCATGCGGGCTGGAAAATGTAACTTGCATTTCTTCCACTAGTATCATCAATGGATTTTGGTTTTTCCTTCAGCATTTGGTCTTAATTTTCAAGGGCTATAACAAGAATGAAGATTTTCTGAACAAATGAAGTCAAAACCAACGCCTGTACGACTTGGCAATGTGAAAGGGTAGGAGGGAGGCAAGTGGAAATGTTACATGGTAAAGGGCTCTGACCTGTGAGTAAACTCTACTTTAAATACTGCAGTATGAGCAGCCTTTTAACACCAACATAGCCCATTTTATTTGATGGAAAGCTTTAGCCACTGTTCCCACAGCTATTAAGTTACTCAAGCTATTGAATGCATTTGCATCGTGAAGCTTGGTTCTGATGTGCTCACGAAGGAATAGCCTTCCAATACATCAGCTAGGCTCACCCATTGGTCATTTCAAAGAGGGTTGTAATCATCTTTCGGAAATAACTCAGAATTATACAGTTCAGAAAGAAGTCATGAGACCTATCATGCCTGTGTCAGCACTCAGAGTTATTCCTTTTATCCAAGTCTCCTGCCTTTTCCTCAACTGGAAGACTTCTTCAGGAGCAGGGAGTGGGAAGGGGAGATCTCTACAAATGTGATTTGATGTACATAGGAAATGCTTCTTCATGGACTTCAAAATAACAAGTTTGATTTTCTGATCAGTGCCTATGCAGCAGCAAAGAGAATAAAAACCAAGGTGACTTGGCAAGTGAGATTATTGGAGTAAAGGGTTGTCATATTTTTACGGTATGAGAGATCTAGGTTTGACACCCACATGAATACTTACTGGCTGAAGGGGGAGGTGAAAGAGTTAAAAACCAAATACAATGGACGAAGAAAAAACTAAAAATACCTGGAAAAACTCAGCAGGTCTGACAGCATCTGCGGAGAGGAACACAGTTAACGTTTTGAGTCCGTATGACTCTTCAACAGAACTAAGGAAAAATGGAAAAGAGGTAAAATATAAGCTGGTTTAAGGAGGGGTGGGACAGGTAGAGCTGGATAGAGGACCAGTGATAGGTGGAGATAGCCAAAAGATGTCATAGACAAAAGGACAGAGGTGTTGAAGGTGGTGGTATTATCTAAGGAATGTGCTAATAGATGACATTAAGGGTAGAAAGCAGGACGAGCAAGGTACAGATAGCCCTAGTGGGGGTGGAGTGTGGGAGGAAGGGATCAAAATAGGCTAAAAGGTAGAGATAAAACAATGGATAGAAATACATTTTAAAATAATGGAAATAGGTGGGAAAAGAAAAATCTATATAAATTATTGGAAAAAAGGGGGATCGGAAAGGGGGTGGGGATGGAGGAGAGAGTTCATGATCTAAAATTGTTGAACTCAATATTCAGTCCGGAAGGCTGTAAAGTGCCTAGTCGGAAGATGAGGTGCTGTTCCTCCAGCTTGTGTTGAGCTTCACTGGAACAATGCAACAGGCCAAGGACGGGGATGTGGGCATGAGAGCAGGGTGGAGTGTTGAAATGGCAAGTGACAGGGAGGTCTGGGTCATGCTTACGGACAGACCGAAGGTGTTCTGCAAAGCGGTCACCCAGTCTGCGTTTGGTCTCTCCAATTTAGAGGAAACCGCATCGGGAGCAGCGAATGCAGTAGACTAAATTGAGGGAAGTGCAAGTGAAATGCTGCTGCACTTGAAAGGAGTGTTTGGCCCTTGGACGGTGAGGAGAGGGGAAGTAAAGGGGCAGGTGTTGCACCTTCTGCAGTTTCATGGGAAGGTGCCGTGGGAGGGGGTTGAGGTGTAGGGGGTGATGGAGGAGTGGACCAGGGTGTCCCGGAGAGAACGATCCCCGCGGAATGCTGCCAGGGGGGTGAAGGGAAGATGTGTTTGGTGGTGGCATCATGGAGTCGGCGGAAATGGCGGTGGATGATCCTTTGAATGCGGAGGCTGGTGGGGTGATAAGTGAGGACAAGGGGGACCCTATCATGGTTCTGGGAGGGAGAGGAAGGTGTGAGGACGGATGTATGAGTGTCTCAAAGATAATAGGATAGAACTAACGAACTGATTATGTGTGTAAATGATTGGGTCCTGTAACGAGGTTAAAACATGTAGACATTGATCAGTGGTGCAGGCAAATAGAGTAAGATAAGGGAAAAGTATAACTGCAAGGAAATGTAACCATTCGGGGAGCTTGTACCCATCTTGTATGGATACGGTCTCCCCTGCATGCTTGAATAAAACCGGTGAAAGAAGCTCGTGTCTCGTGTGGTCGCTGCAGGATCAGAGGATGCTTGAACTCCCTTTCATTGGCCAAGGAGCTCCACTCCCAAACTATTCAGCTGGTGGGTCTCAGCCAAGCAGCTTAACCTATATAACCAGTGACGTTTCAGATTTCAATCTCCTGAGACAAAAGAACGTGGTGAATATTGCATGTTTACACCCTAATCAAGTTACTATTGTATTTATATTTCTGTATTTGTGGGTTAAAAAGGATGAAACCTGAAATTTAGTTTCACTTTAAAAGATGCCTGCATTTTTAGTGAGTTTCATGACCCTTGAAGTGGACAGCTGTGTTATCAAGTGGGGTAGTGGTTTAGGGAAGTTAAAACAAAGTAGAAAAAAAACTATGTTGCCTAGCAACAGGGATCCAGAGAGGGAGGTCCCGCACCCCCACACGGACAGAGAAACCGAAAAGCAGTTCGAATTCATTTGGTCAATGTGGTCTGAAGTTGAAAGGAGTTGCCAGCATAAGCGGTATAGGAGAGAGACAGGCAGCGAGTCCCAAACTAAAGTTGAAACCAGCTACCAGAAGCTGGACAGGAGGGAGCTGCAGAAGGCAGGTTTCCCCAAAGAACAGAAGAAGAGGGGCCCCGAGAAGACCTTCTAGTCAAAGGGAATGAACAAGAATCTGGAAAAGGTCCTGTTAAGTGAAGTTAAGAGTGTGGATCAGAGAAAGAGTCCAAGCTCCAAGGGCGAAGCTGCAGGACTCAAATTTAAAGCAATATCGGCTTGCGAGAAGTCATGAGATCCAAGTAGACAGCTGAATTCTTTATTATGGGCATGTGAAGCAGTGGTGTTCTGTTGGCATTGCTGAGCATTTAAGAGTGGATAGAAGGCAAAGCTTGAATACACGTGGTAATCCAGGGGAGAGGGACATTGGAAGGAGAGTTTGAAACTCTGGAGGTGGAACCTTGTGAAAGGCGTCTGAGAGAAAGCATTGTTTGGGAGAAGATTCCAAAGACAGTTCTTCTAAAGTGGAGACTGGAAATCCTGTGTGAAAGGCGGAGTTTAGTGAGACCAGTTCACTCACGATGTGACAAGCATCTGGAGGGAGTTGAGGGGAGATCTATAGCATCTGTTTGGGGTGGCATCTGTCATTTGGTTTCAGAGAGTGTGGTTAGTCTAACCACAGGTTGCTTATTGGTTTACATGGACTGTGTACTTACTGTGAACATTAGAGCACAGGAAAGCTTGTGTAACTTATGTTATCCTTACGAATCTGTATATGTATGTAAAAGTATGATTGTGGGTGAAGGAGTATTGTAATATAGTTCATTCTTTCCCATTTAATAAATGTTTTATTCTTTTGTTAAAAGTTCATCAGCTGACTCCTGTGACTCTGTTCAGTGGCCACTCTCCGCATATCTAAACAAAAAATAAAATTTAAGATCTATCGAGCTAGATCAGGCTTGTCCAGTAGTAACATCAGCTGGGATCATAATACTATAATTCAGGATTAGTTGTTAAACCTCGGTGTGCTAAACTGTATAGCAAAGGATAAAGACACAAGTTTCAGTTCTAAGAAACTCCATCTGTTTATGCAAACTATATGGAGCTATGAATAAGAGAAAAGATCTGAATATGGCATAATCAGAGCCAAGAAATTAGTACAAGAATCTAACATTCTTGTGTAATTCTAAACACAGCATAGGAGTTTTCTACTTTAGAAAGCCTTCTTCAATCATAGAGTTAACAGAGCAGTAGGTTTCCCATTTTTTACTGGATGACAAATAAACTTCTACAAACGCGAGATAGGATCAGCAATATTCAAAACTCAAATCTTCAAGACCCGAGAGAACATGCAATTATCAGAACTATCTAACTCTAATCTTTATAGCACTCTTGAAATAAGACATGGCAGAATGCATAACAGATTGTTAAACATCCATGTCAGCCTGTCTTTTACCCTTAGGTAATATAGAACTAAGTTGTTAGCCAGCATAGATATAATCTACCTTTTTATAACTCAAGTCTTGGAAAGTATTTCAGTCACTCCTGAGCACATTTACTTGTATTTTGGTGCATCACAAGCCAACAAATTGGTTAATCACAATGCTTATTGGTTAATCACAATGCTTAAATCAGTATGGTCTCAAGGCATGGGGGAACAGTTTTCCATTAATAATATCATTGTCACAATTATTGGGTTCACAAATATTGACAAGCTGTACAAGAATTAATCCTTGTCTGGTAAGCATCACCAATAAGACGATACCTTAAAACCTGAAAGATCATTTTGTTCCAGATCCGAAGATAATCAATATCATCTATTCTTATTGATGGGATATGGTAGTTACTAGGGCTGACAAGTGTTCAGGAATATTAACTGCAATTAAAATTAACCCATTAATCTTGGTTTTAATCACATGAGTAATTGATACAGTTACGGAACCCACCTCTTACAAGTTTGTTTTCAACACATTTTTAAAATGCAGATTAAAAAACCACTAAATTCATGCAATATTACTAGAAACTTAGTACATTAAAGTGACTGGAGAAAGGAACATATTTTCATCACAAAATCCAAACTCCAAGCCAGACTAAACTGAAACACTGCCTCTGCCTGAAACAGAAGTTGAGCAACTATTTGAAAAGGGCCTCTAGACTATTGCTGCTTGCTATTAGTTTCAACACAAATCAGCAAGTTTTTTTCCCCATTTAACTTAAATCTTAACCTTTACACATAGAATTGGCATAACCCATTCACCATGAGTTCAAACTACCATAGTAAAAACTTTACTGCAGCAACCAAGTATTCCAAGTTCTGGAAATAATCCATGTGTTGGATATAAATTTCAAATTTCCTGCAACAAGCAATTTCCCCATGTGCATTTTGTACACTCACTTTCTTTCCTCATTATTACAAACAAAAATTTGGTAGCGCACTATGTGGAGGAAAACCCATCTTGTTTTGCTGACAGTGCCACCAGCAGAAGAGGAGGTAATAGTTCAGTAGCCTAAAGTGCTGGGCTGTTGGTAAGTAAAAACTTATTCCTACATATGTATTCAAGTAATATCAAAGATCAGCAACATGAAAAAAGTTTCTCTTAAAAATATTAATACATTAATCTTCAATGTTAATTGCAATTCATTGACAACCCTAGCAGATATCCAAAGATTTTAAGCATTAGAAAACAGATGCCTTTGTAAGGCATGTTCAGCAGAGGTTTATATATCCTCCTATAACAAATGTACCATAATTCTACAAGTGAGAGAAACTAATTTCATGATCAGCAGAAAATTTTCAGAATTGCCAAAACCAGACCAGAAATCTCAACTGGTGTTTTGACTCCAATTGACAGTTCATGTCACCGATTTAAAAATAGAAAAATGGAAATGTGGATTTTCATCCAAAAGCACGGCAATAAACCAATTTTCTAAATAAGGACAAAGGCAGCAGCTGCAGATGTAAGCACAACCGATGTATTTTATGAACACAATGAGGCAGACACAGGTTAAAAAGTAGTCTGAACTTATGTTTGTTTTTTGTGCACGCGCAACCTCAAATTTTCCATACCAGGAATAAATTACTTCAGGAAACTGACTTATTAGAACATCCTTCATGATACCTAAGAGCAGTTGTCATCAATTCAGGAATACAGATGAATCACTCAGGTTGAATCCTACATCATTAAAGGAAGGTATATCATTCAAGCCATGGAAAATTTCTAAAGTTGTTAAATTAGGAGTCAATGCACAGAGAGCAAAGCACTGGCAGTTGGGGCATGATGTAAGATCAAGCCTGTTTTTTTTTGTTCTCATGCAACAGTACAACTCTAGTCTACCAGAGTTCAGAGTTCACCTGAACATCCAACAATGTATAATGAAAATTCTTTTGGACTTATAACTCAACTAAAGTACAAGGTAACATCATCCCATCTTCCAAAATCATCCCCCAGTGTTTTAAACATTCACAAAGTTATTTTGGGAATCTTGGGTAGACTGCACATTCCTGGAAATTGTATGTTCATGGCAGGCAGCTCAAGTGCCATTCTCAATGTACAACACTAGAAAGGGTCTATTGTAATATGGGCCAGCTTTCAGGATCTCAACATTCTCTCTTAAATATCTCCTTTTCCAAGGTTAGGGTTTGAGCTGGAATAAAGATTCAGCCCAGGGCACAAATCAGTAATCACAATATCTGAATTATTACCAAATTGGTCCGATAAATTACTGTTCAGTCAATAAATTATCAACAGCTAGACCTAATCTCAAGAACTTTTGCTTGGAAACCCATACACGTCTTTATCAGTTTTTAGCAACTCTCTAGCATCTTTTCAAGAGAGAACATAAAAAAAATTACTTCCAGTCTTGAGGTCAACCCTTTGGTAGAGACAATTGCATGGGTACAAGGAACATCACAATGAAGTTCAATCCAGCCCCACGTTTAAACTTGAAGAATCTGGGCTGTTATGAGGAGCAAAAGTCTTGGGCAATTTTCTCCTCTCTTACTGAAAGCTTTGAGGTCAATTATAGCACCTCACTATCCCAACTAATTCAGCAGGTGTGAGGATTAATCTTGAATGAGCCCCTCAAAAATATTTTAAAAGAGATATTTAATAGCCTCACCTATGTTAGCCTGGAACCTTCATCTGATGGTTCAATAACTATTCTTATTGAACAAGACACTTGCAACCGCAGAAAATTGGAGATGATGTTCCTACAATTCTGTTGCTTTCATCATCCCCAGATGTAGAGTTTGCAGGGGATGGGGTGCTGTCAAGGTTATTGAGTTAGTGCAGTACATTCTGGAAGTCATACTGCAGGCACACTGAACTAGTGATGTAAGGGGTAGAGATACAGAGTCCAATGGCAGGTGCACAAATCAGACAAACTTCTCTATTTTTGGATAGTGTTGAGCTTCCAAAGTGTTACTGCACTGCAGCTATCCAAGCAAGCAGTAAACATTCCATCACACTCTTGACTTCAGCCTTGTGGATGGCGAGGAGGTCGAGGGCTCAGAAGGTGAGCTGGAGGTACCCAGCCTCTGTTCTGCTCTTGTAGTCAGTGTTGATGTGGCTGGCCCTTTTCAGTTTCTAGCCAACAGTGACAACCCCCTCCCCACCCCCAAGTATGCTGAATATGGAGCACTTGGAGATAACAAGATAGCTGGGCTTTTTTTTGGTTTGAGATGGCCATGTGGTGAGAGTGTTACCTGCCAGTTGTCAAAAATGTGACATTAAACAGAATTCTGAAGACACAACATTGGTAAATTACTCATCAATTTCAACTCCAGAAATTAGAGAAACAGCTTGAGTGACTTTTGTTTTAACCAGCTGCAACATTCGATGCACATTGTCATATCTTTAAATCTCAGACTTTGAAGCCCAAAGTCTCTGAAATTGCTAATAATATCTACAAACACATTTACAACCTTTATATTCAATATATAGTTTATCCCCAGAAATCAGATTGCAGTATTTTTCTTTCAACTAGTTTTGTTCCAAGAATATACATAAAACTATTTTATTCTGTGAAATAAAATCTAATCTCATGGCTACCCTGTTACTGCTTGTAGCTTAATCAAAGGACACACAAGAGAGAGCAAGTACGAACAGCATTATGTCTACCATTGAAGTAATCTTCAATAAACAGTGTAATTCTCCAGATCAATAATAATGCAATTAATTTTGATTTTCTAATTTCACCTCCACAGAAAAAATGAAAATATATCCTTTAATATATTAAAGCCACTACCTTCATCCCACTCAGAACTGCAATAACACAATATTTTACTTTGTATTAGTTTCTATATATTGCACCCAAGAGTTCAATATTGAAACAAACAATTGAAGGTACCAGTGTTGGTCAATAATTGAGAAGAAAACCAAATTTAAAACAAAGCCTGATTTAATTGCCTAAAATGAAACAATTTAGATTTTCTTCCAAAAGCATACACAGCTTTCTCTGCAGATATACAAGCTTGAAAGGGTTCTGATGCAGTTACCTAAATCATAAGCAATGTTAATTGCCATGAGCCGTTATTTATATTTAAGAAATTGATAGCACAGATACGAGAAATTAATTTAGAAGAACATGGCTAGTATATTTTTAAATTTCATTTCCCCATTTAACAATGTTATGAAAATACTCTATTGGAATGAACATTTTAATGCACTCTTTAATGTGAAATAATTATAAATGTTGGGATACATGTTTAAAGTACCATTCCAGCTACAGTCTAATTCCACTGTACAAGCTGCCTGTCATATATAAATCCCAATTAGAACTGGGGAAGTGGCACAACGTATTTAGTAAAATGTTAGAAAACAAGTCTTGGCCGGGGATGACAAAAGACAGGGAAAAAAAAGGGGGTTTCCTGCAAGACAGAAGATTTAGTACGAACCCGGTATCAGTGTCTGAGCTTTCTAATATATAAAGGACTATTAAGTATCCACAAAATTCAAAACTTTGCCATTTTACAGGAACTTTCGTGGAAGTGTTCTCTTGGTTTAATCTGAAATAACATTCTGCAATTACATTGTATTCTTTACTTACCTTAAGACTAGACTCATAGTCCGTGTTCACTTTAAACATCAACCCAAGACGCAAGTGAATCTCATTGGCCCGAGAGAAGCTGGGATCAATATAAAGCACCTCTTGAAATGCTTTAATTGCCCTGAAAATAGAACAAAAATAACTTAGTATTCTTTCTCTTAGATTTATTAAAAGGAGCCATTTCCTTCATAGCTTTGTCTTCCATTAATAAGATGATAACAAAAGTTTTTTCTTCCAACATAAATTCCGTAACAATAACAGTTAAAGCTGATTGAAGCATCTAGAGTATATATTTTCTAGAAAGCTCCAAACAAATTCAAGAGAAAAAAAACTTTGAACATGGAAGTGAAACACCGGGCTTCTGGTTAACATTAAATTTCCTAAACCATAATACTTAATATATATTTAGAAATACAGTCCCCACCATTTATAGGGGATGCATTTGTGCAAATATTATTTGCCCACTATATGCAGTAGTGGAAGATGGAGCTTTGTGTCTCCATTTTTCTCTTGCTCCCAGCCACTGTAAAACGAGGCAATTAAATATTACTGTTTTCTCACAGAAATACATAAAACATTTATATTAATGTCTGCTGTATGCTTTTTAAAAAACACAGGCTTTAACCTCATACACTATGCCCCAAAGAATCACATGCACACGGCCTAATTAGGAACATCAAGTCACTTTGAGCTTCTTTCCTTCTCTACTTTTAATTATAATCGTAGTGTTCCTGTCTATAGACAAGATATGTATTGTGGGAGCTTTTCACCTAATTCAACTTTGGGATGAAGTATGCAGCAGTCTGGTCAGTTTCACTACTACAGCAGATAAGCACAACTCAAGTTTTAGTAGGTTTTCACATAAGGTGTCTATCATCATTGTTACTTATTTGTGAGCAGCAGTTGCAGGAGTTCTAGAGAATAAGTCAGTGGCTACCTGACAATACTTAATGACAGGTACAATCTGCTGCATGAACTACCTGAAATAGTTGGTGTTTAAAATGGTTTAAGCAACAATTTTGAAATGGACACCTAGTAATAAAAAGTGGTTAGCCAGCCCCATTTGCCCAATATAGTAGAGACAGTGCAAGTGATAAGGACTGCACACATGCATTAACCTCTTCAAGGTTTTTCTTTGCCCAGCTGAACCATTTCAGCTACACTGATATTACAGAAGTTGGAGAATAAACCTTGTTTCAAGCCCACACGTTAACATATATGCTGCACCTGCTGTTCAAATTGAAATGCTTCCAAATTATGCATCTCAACACCCATGTTGTAACTTCTTCCTCCCCAACATGATATACACACAACACGGCTTCCGGCTGCTATACATGCCGCAAGATTTCAAAATAAATACCTGCTGGCTCACCTCCTGCAGTCAACCTCACATCTGCTTAACATCATCTCTGCCTAACAGTAAAACCAAAAAGAAAAGCCACAGGTACTCATTGCTGTATCAAAGCTGTTTTCAGATTAGATCAAACAAAATTAATAATTTGTTTCAGAGGAAATCAGGAAGAATAATAAGGGTACACAATATTAAAGCCAAAATATTTGAAGTACTCGATCACGTGAGACTATATCCACATCAGTACATTTCACTCAGCATTTTCCACCTCAATCGCCAATTAACAGAATTGGAGGAAATGAAAAATATTCCCACAACTACAGAGCAGAAATCAGGCACATCCCCAAAGAACACAAGTAACAGAGAAATTCAAAGCAGCAATGGTGAAAGTCACTTGCCATCTTCTTGGCTCGGGTCAGCATGAACCAACCTAGGCAAGAGCAATGCATTCTGAATTGAACATCCAGTTCCACCACATGCTCAGATGGTTATGGTATTAAAAATGAGCTGCAAAGGCAAGGAAAATACCTGCACTGTCAGGAAGATATAATAATTTTCATAATGTTATTGGAATTTATTGTAAAGTGGGGGTGCGTGTGTGGGTGGGCGGAACTTTATTGAATTAAAGGCAGCTGTTCTGAAGGCTTTGATGTATCAGAAGACAAGCTAAGTTTCAAATGTTAAGTAGGTAAACATGGGTGAAGTTTTAAAATGTGAGGTGTAACGGGAACATTTGCACTTTTAAATAAACCATTCTAGCTTGAATTCAAAAGAGGGGGTGAAATGTTTCACATAGCCAGGAGAAGTTATGAAAGTGTGTTTATTTTTCCCAAAGATTACTGGTAAAATTAGCACTATGGTAGATTGAACTTTACTTCTCTAATAATAACAAAGACATAGTGTAACAATGGGAATTTGCATTCAATGGGGAAAATATGCACAAAGGAGAGAAGACTGTGTGTAAGAGAAGGAATTCTAAGATCTAACACAAGTGTGAAAAGCCTCCAGCATCTAAGCCTCAAGCTGCCGTCTACAAGGAACCAAAGCTGAGAAAAACTCACTTTGAATTCGACTGTTTAGGGTATCACCTTACTTTGCCTGGGCCTTTTAAAATCTATGCGTCTTGCTGTTGCCTTAACGGAGGTGTAATTGGGGGTTAGATTAATCTAGGGAGCTAGAAGTTATTACAGTAGCAATTTGTAAATCAGTATGTGCTTAAAATCTTTTTTTTAATTAATAAAGGTTTAATTTAGTTTTGTAAGAAACCTATAAGACTTGGTGGTCTTATTACTACTGAATTCAAGGCACGCATCTCAAAATATATACAAATTGCAAAACAGTTGCGGCAGTTGTTTCAAGTTTCCCTTTGGGATTTGAGCAGCTCAGCATTTACCATCACTGTGCCATAACAAAATTGGAGGCTCTTTGCAGGATATATTTGAAATACCTTGATTGGTTTGGAGTTGGTGAATCTTAAGGTTACGAGTATGGGAAGCGCTTTGAATTCAGGAGTTGGCGTGAGGTATTTCTTGAATTGGCGAGACTGCAATATGGTTTTGGCAGTGCTAAGGCTTGCCTGGGAGTTGAAGTTATAACTTTGGCTGGTTTACAAAAGGTAAGTAAAGTTAAGTTAATGGAATTGGCAGATAAGTTACACTTAGGATTACCTGCAGGGGTAAGGAAATCAGATATAATTGAAGGTATAATACAGCATTTGAAATAGGAAGGAATACCTGGGAGAGCGAGTTCTCCAAGGGATGGATCACTGGAATATGCCCAAATTCAGTTGCGAATGAAAAAATTGGAACTAGAGGCAGCAAAAAGAGGGCAGAGAAAGAAAAAGAAAAGGAAAAGAGAAAGGACATTCTCAAAGGGAACAAGCAGAAAGGCAGGAGAGAGAAAGAAAACAGAAAAGTGAGTTAGAAATGCCGAGTTTCAAAAGGAGGAAAGAAAAAGAGAAAAAACTCCAGCTTAAACTGCTGGCAATTAAAAAAGAAACAACTGAAGATTTCCAGATCTGAACCCAATGGGGAGATGTTTAAACTTGTACAAGCTCTTCCAAAGTTTGTGGAAAAAGATGTTGAAGCATTCTTTATTTCATTTGAGAAGACAGCTAAACAGATGAAATGGCCACAGGAAAACTGGACATTACTGTTACAATCTAGTTTGGTGGGTAGAGCACTTGAGGTTTCTGCTTCATTGTCAGAAGAAATGTCGGTGAACTTTGATGTGGTAAAAAGGCTATTTTCAGTGCATATGAGTTGGTTCTTGAGGCATACAGGCAGAAATTTAGGAATATGAGAAAACAACCTGGGAAAACATATTTTGAGAGAGTAAAACAAAGTAACTTTGACCAGTGAATACGGGCATTTAAAGATAGAGACAACATGTGCAACTCTTAAAGAGGTAATTCTTTTGGCAGAATTTAAAGATTTAATTCCTTCAGTAGTGAGAACTCAAGTGGAGGAACAGAGGGTTGAAACTGTAAGACAAGCAGCAGAGTTAGCTAATGATTCTGAATTAGTTCATAGAGCTAAAGCTTTTTCTTGTCACCCTTTTAAATCAGAGAAGAATAGAAAGTGGGAAGGTGAAAGGAAAGTGGGTAGTCAGGGAAGAGGAGTAGGTGGAAATTTGCAGGAAGTTTTTTCTCAGAATAAAGAGGAAGCAGCTGAGGGTAAAAGTGACATTCGAAATTTGAGGTGTTGCCTTGTAATAAAGTTGGACACACAAAGTCAGTGTGTTGGAAATTACAGGGAAAATCTGTTGGAATTATTGGAGCTCTGGAAGTACAAGTACTGTGGGTTCTGAGGTTCAGGCACAGGAAAAACCAGTGGCTTGTGTACAGATAAAACAGGAAGAATCAGTGACAGGTAAAGAAGTGGGAATGCGTTCACTATTTACCCAAGAGTGCGCAGGTTTGCCGGAACAGCTGATAATGAGTGGGGCTCATGGAGATGTTAAACCTATTCCATTGTGGAAGGTAAATTTAAAGAATAAGAGGAAAACAGGTGAGGTGATTGTTGGAATAGTGGGAAAATTACCCATTGCAGGAGTTCAATTTATTTTGGGTAATGACATAGCTGGATCCCAGATGTGGGTAATACCTATGGTAGTTGAGCAGCCTATATTTTCAACAGAAGTGTTGCAGAGAGAGCATCCTGGATTGTTCGCTAACAAGATCACAGGCTCATAGGTTGAAACAAGAAGAACAGGAAGTTCAAAGGCAGAGAGAAGGTGTGGAAGTCCAATTAGTTGGTAGTATGTTTGATAAGATTGTTCAGGAAGAAAGAATGGAAGACAATGCAGGTAAAGTGTTTAACTCAAGGCAGTTCATGGAGTTACAGAAAAAGGATTCTCAAATAAAACAGTAATATCAGTCAGCTTACTTAGAAACAGAGGCAGAATGTATTCCAGAATGTTATTACCTTAATGAGAAAATGGATGCCTTAACATGCTTCAGCAAATGAAGGCTGGAGGGAGGTGCATTAGGTTGTAAGGCCATTTGGGTATAGAAGTGAAATTCGGAGGATAGCTCATGAAATTCCAGTGGGGGGACATTTAGGAATTAGAAACAGGCAACAACAAAAACATTTTTATTGACCTGGATTGCAGAGAGATGTAGTCAAATTCTGTAGAACATGTCACACACGTCAGATGATATGGGGAACCACAAGCAGTGATTAATCTGGCGCCTTTAATTCCAATTTCAACATTTGAAGAACCTTTTACTATTGGTTGTGTAGGACCCCTCTCTAAGACTAAAAGTGGAAATCAGTATTTATTGACAATAATGGATGTGTCTACAAGGTTTCCTGAAGCAATACCTTTGAGATATAGTACAACAAAGAAAATTGTGGAAGCGTTAAGTAATTTTTTTTACAAGATATGGTTTACCTAAAGAAATATAATCAGGTCAGGGTTCAAATTTCATGTCACAACTGTTTAAAGAAGTAATGAACAGCCTGGGGATAAAACAACTTAAGCCAACAACTTACCATCCTGAGTCACAAGGGGCTTTGGAAAAATGGCATCAAATTTTAAAAACTATGAAGAGGGCATATAGTCAGGATTACCCACAAGATTGGGATGAGGGAATTCCATTCTTGTTATTTGCTATTAGGGACTCTCCTAATGCATCGACTGGTTTTAGTCCTTTTCAACGAGTTTATAGTCATGAAGTAAGGGGACCATTGAAATTGATTCATGAGAAATTGGTGGGTCAAAATTCAGAAACTACTCTCCTAGATTATGTATCAAACTTCAGAGAGAGATTAGATAGAGCATGTGAGTTGGCCAGGGAACATTTGAAGATATCACAGCAAGTGATGAAAGTGAGGGCAGGCAGGAAAGCTACAGCTCATAGTTTTGTTGCTGTGGGGAAAAGTGTTAGTTCTGTTACCAGTACTGGGTGACTCGTTAAAGGCAAGGTTTAGTGGGCCTTACAGGATTGAAAAGAAATTGAGTGAAGTAAATTAAAATTACTTAATAAATGCTCCAGATAGAAGAGGGTGTGTCATGTAAATATGCTTAAAAAGTACTTTGACAGGGAAGAAGACTAAAAGGTGGTGTCAGTGATGGTAGATAATGAGAAAGAGGTAGAAATGTAGGATTCTGAAATTGATTTTCCTCTAATCAAATTGGATAATGAGGAGGTGCCTGAAAATTTTAATGTAATATCAAGTTACCTTCCAGACAAGTGTCAAAGTGATTTGGGGAAGCTATTGCAGTCATTCAAAGCTATTTGTGGAAATAAGCTGGGGAGGACAGCTTTAGCTATACATGATGTATGTGTAGAAGTTTCAGCTTCGATAAGGCAACATCCTTATAGATTTAATCCGGCAAAGTTATTACAAGTACAGAAAGAAATTGAATTCATGGTTAAAAATGAAAGCTTTGAATCTAGTTGCAGTAATTGGAGTTCGCCTATTGTGCTAGTACCGAAACCAGATGAAACACAGACTGTTTGTGGACTATTCTTGTGGAAAGGTGAATGCGGTGACAAAAGTGGATTCATATCCTATACCACAGTTGGAAGGTTGTATTGAGAAAGTAGGACAACCAAAATTCATCACAAAGATTGACGTGCTAAGGGGATATTGGCAAGTACTGTTACCAGAGAGAGCAAAGGAAATATTGGCTTTTGTGGCGCCAGATAGACTATATCAGTTTAAAGTCATGCCATTTGGTATGAAAAATGCACTTGCAACATTTCAAAGACTGACAAACAAAGTAATTGCAGGTCTGAGCAATTGTGCTGTTTATATTGATGAGTTGATAGTTTTCAGTCAGAGAAGCATTTACAACATCTGGAAGAATTATTTACTCAGTTACAAGAAGCTAATTTGGTGATGAACTTGGCCAAAAGTGAATTTGCAAAAGTGCAAGTTATGCATCTAGGCCATACCAATGGACATGGTAAAGTGGCTCCAAGGGATGTGAAAGTCAAGGCTATCGTGGATTTTCCCATGCCTACAACAAAATTAGAAGTTTTGAGATTTCTGAGCATGAATGGGTTTTATTGGAATTTTGTATCAAATTTTAGCAGCATGGTTGCTCCACTGACTGAACTATTAAAAAACAAGAAGCTTCGATGGATACAGGAGTGTCAGAAGGCATTTGACAGTTTGAAAACTATTAACTACACCACCAATTTTGGCAGTACCCACTTATGCCAAGCAATTTAAGTTGGCCATTGACACAAGCAATATAGGTATTGGGGCCATATTGTTACATGATGACGACACTGGAATTTGAGAAACCGATAAGGTATTTGTCAGAAACAAATGTTTATACAGACCACAATCCTTTAAAGTTTCTTGTCAAATTTCAAGACAGAAGTGCAAGGCTATTCAGATGGAGTTTATTACTGCAATCATTGAATCTACAGATTATACATGTGGCAGGATGAGAAAGTCTGATTGCAGATTCATTGTCAAGAGTTTGAAGCTTAAAGGAAAAATTGGACATTTAAAACCTGGTCACTGGACTGGAATGATTTCTGTTGATACCAAGGGTTTGGATATATATTATGTTATTGCATGCATCTGGTAATATAATAGTGTAATAAGTGTAGGAGGTAACGCGAGATGAGTTCAGAAAATGAAGCCGTCTTTTTAAATTATGACAGTTTATTTTTTAATAAGGAGGGGGATGTCAGGAAGATTGAATAATTTTCAGAATGTTATTGGAATTTATTGTAAAGTGGGGGCGGGGGTGTGTGTGTGTGTGTGTGTGTGTGTGTGTGTGTGTGTGGGGGGGGGGGGGACTTTATTGAATTAAAGGCAGCTGGTCTGAAGGCTTGATGTATTAGAAGACAAGCTAGGTATCAAATGTTAAGTAGGTAAACATGGGTGAAGTTTTAGAATGTGAGGTGTAAAGGCAACATTTGCACTTTTAAATAAACTATTCTAGCTTGAATTCAAAAGAGGGGGTGAAATGTTTCACTTAGCCAGAAGTTAAGAAAGTGTGTTCCCCTTTGAATGCACATTATTTGTAATGTGAATGTGCTTAAAATAATTTTTTTATTAATAAAAGTTTAATTTAGTTTTGTAAGAAACCTATAAGACTTGGTGGTCTTATTACTACTGAATTCAAGGCACGCACCTCGAAATATATACAAATTGCAAAACAGTTGTTTCAAGTTTCCCTTTGGGATTTGAGCAGCTCAGCATTTAACATCTGCTGTGCCATAACATGCACTGATCCTTTGGCTGTGCTGTGCTAATTGTTCTTTGCTAGAATACAAGTGTAAGAAGTTTACAAATGGCTTTGGCAATCACTGGTTGAGTAGAGGGTAATGCACCAGGAATCTTTTTCTATTCATTCATGGGGTATGAGTGTCGCTGACTAGGCCAGCATTTATTGCCCATCCCTAACTTCCCTTTGAGAAGGTGGTGGTGAGCTGCCTTCTTGAACCACAACAGACCAAGTAGTGCAGGTACAGCCACGGTGTTGTTAGACAGGGAATTTCTGCACCTGATTACTGCTTGTACCTGGGGGACACAGCAGGGGCATAAGAATAGAACATGCTGTCCCACCACTGGCAAGCTCCCCTCCAGCTCATTCACCATCCTGACTTGGAAATACATCGCAGTTTCTTTATCTCCACAACTGCTTAACAGCACTGTGGCTGTACTTACACCACACAGACTGCAGCCATTCAAGATGTCTCACCGCCACCTTTTCAAGAGCATCGGGGAGGCCATGTTCTGGTATGGCTGCCCCTAATAATTGATTAATCTGCAGTCAATCTCTGTCTATACCCATATAAGAATGGCGATTATATGGGCACAGTATTTTACAGCAGGGCAGCATGGTTGCACAGTGGTTAACACTGCTGCCTCACAGTTCCAGGGACCCGGGTTTGATTCTGACCTTGGCTGCCTGTCTGTGTGGAATTTGCATGTTCTCCCCATGTCCTTGTGGGTTTCCCCCAGGTGCTCCAGTTTCCTCCCAATGTCCAAAGACGTGCTGGTTAGATGGATTGGCTGCGGGTAAATTTCCCCTTAGTGTGTGTGTGCGCGCCCTGTGATGGACTGGCGTCCTGTCCTGGGTGTACCCTGCCTAATGCCCCTTGCCCGTAGGGATAGGCTCCTGCTCCCTGCGACCCTGAATTGGATAAAGCAGTTCTGGAAAAGTGAGTGAAGTGAAGTGAGTACTTTATAGCACCTGATATTTGTCAAACCAGACTGTGCAGAGTTAATGCTTTAAAGGGGAGAGGAGAATTTGTCCAAAAAATCAAATGTTGATCAAGTGTGATCAAAAGAACAGATGTCACTGGTAAAAAGAATGTATCTGTTCAATCATCCTTTCCAATAAGTGATGATGAATACAGTAAGATCCCACAATATAGATACAGATAAAGCATTGCTGGCAACACTGACAGCAGGGGAAAGTATGCTTAGATATGTTCATTAGGAGAGGGAACAGCATTGCCAGAAAGTGAAGAGGCAGAGGAAGCAATAAAAATTGAGTAGAATTTGACTATCCTCTTATCTGTGCTCACTAAGTTTCCACTGTTTCCCTTTACATCGGATTTCTTCCGAATTATTTCCCAAACTTGCATGTCTCTTTTTAGTCATATGGAAACCCTACCATCAACATACCAAATTCATCTGTTTATTTTAGTCAAGGGATCATCTATATATGGAACCCTGTAAGGGCAGCTCGTTACAGGTCCAAGAACAATTCTGCCTCTGTTGGCATCCAGTAATAACTATCATCATTTGCCCGCATAGCAATCTAATTTGATGAGCAAAGTTGGGGAATAGCTTTCAGGAGTCATGTCCACCAGATGATCAACACTCTACCCGAGGTCCCAAAATTTTATGCAGTTTGTGCTAGAAACTGACAACGATGACATATAAACCCACTGTAGTAGGTGTTCACTGTCTGCTTAAGAAAGGTTCACTTGTGCATATACAAATAAACTCCACTGTCCGCAATCACATTTACATCTGTTTATAATAAATGGGTGAGTGAGCCCTGGCTGCATCAGTGCCAGATATGCAATGCTTTTTCACAAGTCAAGAACAGTGTCACATTCAGTGTCCTTCCTCCAGGCTCAACATAGCTTTTATGTATTAGGCCATGGCCATATTGTTGCCCAATGATATCTGCACTGCTCTACACAATTCTCCTGACTGGCTCAATCTCACAATGATTTGGCTCATTTTCAACAACTTCAAGTGAAGGCATATAGAGGGCTACCACATTTCATGCACCTGCTGGTAAGCATCTCATGAACAATTGTACAGTAGCCTGAGGGAAAATGGCACTGGTCAACAGTGCCATAAGCGCAGGCATGCTGTGAAGAGCCTGAGCTCAATTCACTGTACCAGAATGACTGTAATCAAGCCCTTCTTATTCGAAGTTGGGGCCCCCAAGGATACGTTCTGCCAAAACAGCAGCTGTGACTTCTCACGACAGTGCAGATTTTGCAATGTGAGTAGCAAGGGTTGATTGACAAGGCCTGGCATTTAGGAAAGGAGGGGAATAGGTGTCAATAAAGAGCACTATTATAGTAGCCAAAAGAAGCAATTTCAGTAAGGACAAACAGGCAGGAGGAATACCATGGGTAGAGTAAAAGAACAGAACAGGATACAAAACTCTGATAGGAGCTGCCTACAGAGCTCTTCTATTAGTGATGTAGTTTTGGGGGTGTGGTGGGGGATGTTGTCTAAAGAGAGACCAAGGAAGCATGCAGCAAACCAATGTGGTTAGAAGAGGCAATCATAAAGACCAGGCAAGGCAGAGCGGTTCAAATGTTCAACAGTTCAATTCACAAAGTGAACTTCTAGAGTGTATTAGAAGCAAAAAGACATCGAAAATCTAAGGCACAATAGGTTATTCAGCCCACCTTGCCTATGCCAACCGGAAAAGAGCTATCCAGCCAAATCCCATTTTGCAGCTCTTGCTTCAAGGCCTTCAAAGTTATGGCACTTGGCAATGAGGGGTTCTGCCTTAACTTTTAAGCCGTGAGTTCTCTACCCCCACCACCCTTTGGGTGAAAACATTTCTCAACTCCTCTCTAATCATTGTGTCAGTTATTTTAAATCTGTTCCCTGGTTATTGATCTCCCTCCTAAGGGGGATAGGTCCTTTCTATCCACTCTATCTAGGCCCTCGATTTTTAAACCTCCATTAAATCTCCCATCAGCCTCCTCTGTTCCAAGGAAAACAACAACAGCCATTCCAACCTTTCCTCATAGATAAAATTCTCCATTCCTAGCAATGTCCTCATAAACCTCCTCTGTACCCGCTCTAGTGTTTTTGGACAACATGTTTTAGAAGGTGAAAAACAAATATGATGTATTAGATGGTGGTGTTCAGTGACAAACCAGAATTAGTTAACAAACCAATGGTAAGACAACATCTTGCAAATGGACCATAATATGACAGAATTTGATATTAGGTTCCAGGAATGAAGAACAAATCATTTTTTTAAGTATGCCAAATATTTTGAGAGATGAAAAATAAATTGACCACAGTAAACCAGACTGAATGGCTAATTAGTAAACCTACAACAGTGGGAACTATTTAAAGTATTTAGTGCAATACGAAAGAGAGCATAAACCTTTCATCAGAAAAAGCCTTGCTTCACTTGTGTAATTAGCATATTGGTCAACAAAATTCAGTCAAAGATGGTATGAACTAAAAGAAAAGAACTTACATAAATACTAGAGGCTGACTTTTACAGGGCGCTTTGGTCCCCGCTGCCCGACACCACTAGCTTAAAAAGTTGGAGAGGCTGCCCACGATCTTCGACGGCTGCCCTGGGAGCAGTGTTAATTGTTCTATGGCGAGGTTTCTACCCATGTATTGGAGGAAGTGCCACCTAGAGAGCTGCCAGCCAATCAGATGGCCAACAGCTCAATAGCCCCTGCAGCAGCAGGCGGGCGTGGTGGCCACTGCTGGAACTACAGCCTGTCCTTAAGAGGAGCCTCAGGGGTGAGTGCAGGGTATGGCGCTGGTGAGCAGGAGTGGGAGCCTGGGTTGAGAGGCCAGGGGGAAAAAAGGGGAAGCATGGCCTGGGTGGATTCTCCACCACCACCCTGCCCACCAACTTGCCCCAACAGCAGCCCACACAGCTAAAAGGTGCCGGGCTTCCCGCATGTTGTGGGCCTCCCCATGCTGCGCGTCAAATACCAGCGGGGGCAGGATGAGGCCCTTGTGTAGCGCTCCATAACCTTCAGACAGGTGAGGAAGTCACCTGCTGGATTTTACAAGCCTGCTCTACTTTCAAACCCACTGGAAGGCCAGCCTAAAGTCCAGCCCATGGGCAAGACCTTTGAGCTATAAAATACAAAAAGATACAAAGCAACGAAGGTTACAGCTGTTTTCTTTTACATAAATATAATTCAGTGGAAAAGTGGAATGTGGGCTCATTAAAGGTAAGTCTAGACAAGATGATAATGGAAATTAAGGAAATGGTGTGAGGAAGTTACTGGAATCTATTATCAGAGGAGTGATTGAGCACTTGGACATGTATCAGCTGATTAAGGACTTCGTATGGATTTGTGATGGGTAGATCACATCTGAATAATCTGATTCATTCGTTCAAAGGCAAGCCTCCAGGGGTCCCCAGCATCACAGAAGACAGTCTTCAGCCAATTCTGCTCACTCCACATTATATAAAGAAATGGCTGAAGGCACTGGAAACTGCAGCGGCTATGGGCCCTGACAATATTCCAGCTATAGTGCTGAAGACTTGTGCTCCAGAACTTGCCACGTTCCTGGCCCAGCTGTCCCAGTACAGCTACAACGCTGGCATCTACCCGGCAATGGGGAAAATTTCCCAGGTACGTCCTGTACACAAAAAGCAGGACAAATCCAACCCGGCCAATTACTGCCAATTCAGTCTACTCTCAATCATCAGTAAAGTGACGGAAGGGGTCATCAAGTGCTATCAAGCGGCACTTGTTTAGTAATAACCTGCTCACTGACGCTCAGTTTGGATTCCACCAGGGCCATAACTACTGATCTCATCACAGCCTTGGTTTAAACATGGGCCAAAGAGCTGAACTCCAGAGGTGTGGTAAGAGTGACTGCCCTTGACATCAAGGCCACATCTGACCAAGTGTGGCATCAAGGAGCCCCAGCAAAACTGGAGTCAATGGGAATCGGGGGAAAATTCATCGCTGGTTGGAGTCATCCCTAGCACAAAGGAAGATGGTTGCGGTTGTTAGAAATCAATCATCTCAGTTTCAGGATATCACTGCAGGGGTTCCTCAGGCCAACCCAACTATCTTCAGCTGCTTCATCAATGACCTTCCTTCCATCATAAGGTCAGAAGTGGGGATGTTCGCTGGTGATTGACAATATTCAGCACCATTTGCAAATCCTCAGATACTGAAAAACAGCCCATGTCCAAATGCAGCAAGACCTGGACAATATCCAGGCTTAGGCTGACAAGTAGCAAGTAACATACATGCCAGACAAGTGCCAGGCAATGACCACCTCTAACATGATAGAGAATCTAACCATTGTCCCTTGACATTCAATGGCATTACCATCGCTGAATTCCCCCCACTATCAACATCCTGGGGGTTACCATTGACCAGAAACTGAACTGGACTAGCCAAATAAATACTGTGGCTACAAAAGCAGGTCAGAGGATAGGAATCCTGTGGCAAGTAACTCACCTCCTGGCTCCCCAAAGCCTGCCCACCATCTACAAGGCACAAGTCAGGAGTGTGATGAAATACTCTCCACTCGCCTGGATGAGTGCAGCTCCAACATCACTAAAGGAGCTTGACACCATCCAGGAAAAAGCAGCCCACTTGACTGGCACCCCATCCACAAACATTCACTCCCTCCACCACCGGTGCAGTGGCAGCAGTGTGTACCACCCACAAGATGCATTGCATGAACTCACCAAGCCTTCTTAGGCAGCTCCTTCCAAACTCACAACCGCTACCATCTGGAAGGACAAGGGCAGCAGATACATGGGAAGTTCCCCACCAAGCCACTCACCATCCTGGCTTGGAAATATATCACTGTTACTGGGTCAAAATCCTGGAACTCCCTCCCTACCAGCACCGTGGTGTTCCTTCACCACGTGGACTACCGTGGTTCAAGAAGGCAGCTCACTACCGCCTTCTCAAAGGCAATTAGGGATGAACAATAAATTCTGGCCTAGTCAGCGAAGTCCACATTCCGTAAAATGAATTTAAAAAGTGATGCCAACCAACAGATCAGATCAAATATCTGCAGCCCTGTCACATTCAGTCATGAGTCAAACTACTAATGGGAGGGGGGCACCATGAACATCCTCAATGGTGGCAGCGTCCAATATAGTGAACAAGGCCAGGCTGAAGAGTTTGCAACTACCTTCAGCCAAAATGCCAAATGGATTATCAACTTCCGTTTCCTCCCAAGGTTTGCACCATCTCAGCTGCTGGTCTTCACCCAATGCAGTTGACTCCAAGTGATATCAAGAAACAGTGTTGCACACTGGTTACAGCAAAGACAACAGGCCCTGAAAACAGGGTCCTCAGGCAAGCTGTTCCAGCACAACTACAAGACTGGAATCTACTCGATGAAGTGGAAAACTGCCCAGGTATATCTGGTCCACAAAAACCAGGTCAAATCCAATCCAGCCCATTAATGTCCCATCAGTCCACTCTCAATCATCTGCAAATGATGGAAGGTAATGTCAGTACTGATATCAAACAGTACTTACTCTTCAACAATCTGCTCACTGAAGCTCAGTTTGGGATTTGCCAGGGCCACTCAGCTCCAGACTTCATTACAGCCATGGTCCAAACATAGACAGAAGAGCTGAATTGTAGAGCTGAGGCACAAGTGACTGCCTATGAGGTCAAGGCAGCATTTGATCCAATATGGCATCAAGGAGTCCTAGTAAAATTGAAGTCAATGAGAATCAAGAGGAAAACTCCCTACTACCCATGATCCTAGCCAGTGGAAAGGATGATTGTTGTTGCTGTTGGAGGTCAATTATCTCCATCCCATCAGTGCAGGAGTTCCTCAGGGTGGTGTCTTCAGCCCAGCCATTATCAGCTGTTTCATCAATGACCTTGCCTCCATCACAAGGCCACAAGTCCAGATGTTCACTGATGATCGCAGCGTTCATGTCATTGTCATTCGCAACTCCCCAGATACTGAAGCAGACAATGCCCACTTGCAGTTAAGACATGGAGAACATTCGGAATTGGACTTATAAGTGTGTGTCAAGAATATTCCTTGTCAAAGTGTCAGATAATGAACTTCTCCTAAAAAGAGAAAATCTAACCACCATCACTGAATTCCACACTCAAGTTCCTGGGATTCACCACCTGATCAGAAACTTAACTAATCAGCCACATAAACACTGTGGCTACAAGAACAGGTCAAAGGCTGGGTATTCTGTGGTCAATAACTCACCTCCTGACTCTCCAAAACTTTCCCACCATCTGCAAGGCGCAAGTGTAATAGAATACTCTCCAACTATCTGGAAGAGTGCAGCTCCAACAACTCTCAAGAAGCTCAACGCCATCCTTGAGAAAGCAGTTCATTTAATTACCTTAAACAATCACTTTCTTCACTAATGCACTATATACAGAATGTGCTTCAGCAACTAGCAAAGGCTTCTTCGATTGTAGCTTCCAAACCCACGATTTCTACAATCTAGAAGGACCAAGGGCAGCAGGTGCATGGGAACATCACCACATGCAAGTCTCCTCCAAGCTACACAGCATCCTGAATCAAAATGCATCATTGCTCCTCCAATGTCAATGGGTCAAAATCCTGGGACTACTTAATAGCATTGTTGATGCACCACACAAATTGCAGTGGTTTGAAGAGACAGTTCACCATCTTCTCAAGGGCAATTAGCAGTGAGCAATAAAGCTCTGCATTCAGACAGTTGCTCTCCAGCCATTCACACATCCAGAGGAAGCTTTTGTTTCTTTACCATTACCACTCCCTTTAGCTTTTATACCATGTTCGTGTCTTGAAGTTTGTACATCCTTCCTTTGGAACAGAAGACTGCCTCAGTATGATTGAACAGTTATGTTGTACTGTCATGGTTATAGCATGAAATCACAAGCTATCACTCACACACACACACACACACACACACACACACACACACACACACACACACACACACACACATATGTGATTTAGTGACACCATGTGGCAAGAACCTGCACAGCAGAGAAATATATATATATTTGCATAAAGAATAAAAGTGGACACTATCTCCAAAAGAAAGAAGAAATGTTACTGAATGCTTAACTATGAACTACTGCACTGGAAAACAATTCTAAGACTTCAAAAAAGTTTACTAATTTCCCCCTTCCACAATATACTTTCTCAAACATGAGCTGTTCATCCACAGAAGTTTCTTGCTGGCATGACTACCGTCAATACTTCTCTAAAACACAGCTGTCCGGAATGCATTTATAACCTGGTGGAAATACAGCAATTTACCTTACACCTGACTAGTTACAACTATATGATAGTCCTCCTAAAATTAAGGGCTAAAAGAAAATTTCCAAATCTACAGGAGGCCTACACTTAGCGCCAGCAGCTTTTAATAAAACAATTTAGGTATTTTGGCATTGGCGCCAGGACCAGGGTGACCAACCATCCTGTATTTTGTGTGATTGCACTGCCCCATCACAAAAAATTAAAAGATAGTCCATGTTTAGGGACAAATGGCTTCAGGATCGAGACTATAACAGCTGGCTGAAATCCTACATTGAAAATAAGCATGAAGCATACTGTACTGCCTGTTCCAAAAGTTTCCCAACAGGTCATGGTGGGCTGAGCAACATGGAACAGCATGCTGCGGGACAACGTAACACAAAAATAAGGGTGACTGTTAGATGAGGGCAAGGAATCCAAGTTTTTTCCCCACCAGAGATTCTGCAGAGGCTGAAAAGGTATTTTGAAAGTGTGGCTTCCTTTGTTCCCATACTTCAGCAGTACAGATTGTTTGCAGCATTTTCAGAAGCTCCTTATGATAAATGAAGAGCATCATGAAGGTGATAATGTGATAATGAATGTGTCAGAACATCTACCTTCTGTTCTGTGCCAACTTGTTCCCTGTGTTTGAAGAGGCCAACCTAAAGTTACAGTCCATGGAAACATCCACACCTAAGCTTTATGATGTCATTCAGCAATTACATAGTAAGCTCTGCAGAAGTAACATTCTTGGCACACAAGTGCCAGGCTATGACCATTGCCAACAAGAGAGGATCTAACCATTTCCTCTTGACATTCAAAGGCATTACCATCACTGAATCCCTCACTATCAACATCCTGGGGGTTACCATTGACCAGAAACTGAACTGGACTAGCCAAATAAATACTGTGCTACAAAAGCAGGTCAGAGGATAGGAATCCTGTGGCAAGTAACTCACCTCCTGGCTCCCCAAAGCCTGCCCACCATCTACAAGGCACAAGTCAGGAGTGTGATGGAATACTCTCCACTTGCTTGGATGAGTGCAGTTCCAGCCACACAAGAAGCTCGACACCATCCAGCACCCCATCCACCACCAATGCACAGTATCAGCAGTGTGTACCAGATACAAGGTGCACTGCAGAAACTCATCAAGGTTGTTCCTTCAACAGCACCTTCCAAACCCACGACCTCTACCACCTAGAAGGGCATGGGATCAGGTGCATGGGAATACCACCCGCAAGTTCCCCTCCAAACCACACACCATTCTGACATGGAACTATATTGCCATTGCTTCACTGTCGCTGGGTCAAAATCCTGGAACGCCCTTCCTAACAGCACAATGGTTGTACCTACACCGCGTGGACTGCAATGGTTCAAGGCAGCTCACTGCCATCTTCTCAAGTGCAAGTAGAGATGAAAAATAAACGATGTCCACATCCCATGAAAGCTTAAAAAAAAATCAACATATCGTTTCTTTGGTGACCAAACACAATGTTGACTGGTTCAGCTTCCTGATCGCCAAAGGGAAGAAATAACAAGGAATTTCATTACTTGCATCCAGGCAACAAGTTTGTAACTTGAAAAGTGGTTTGACCCGACAACTCACAATCCACTGTTTTCTCTGAACTTGAATGGTGAAGATCTCAAGTTTGACTCACTGGTAGGTGAGCGTATGGAAAGTTTCCAGCTTCAAGGCTGATGGTCTATATGATAACTACTGTATTCTTGCATCACTGTTAAAGGGTGTTAGTCAGGGCAAATCAGTTCCAGAGAAATGGAATCAGATATTTAGAACATGCAAGGATTTGAGAAACCTGTGCACCCTAGGGTCATTTTGCCTTAAGCACACCCCTATCAAATACACACATCAAGGCTGTTCGTTTTGATGGGACAAAAGTAGGGTGGATGTAGGAATAGGTGTGGTGTTGATCTCAAAGGCTGAAATGTAAGTAAAAAGTAAATAATTAACAAATGTCATGCCTTTGCACAATCTATTTGTGGTCTGCTGAAAGCTGTAGCGTCAAGAGAAAAGTATCTTAACAAGCAATTTCACTGTGAGACAATACATTTCCAAACTATTACTGTCAAATGTATAATGTAAGATTTCACATTTACATCAAGCTTCACTTGAGATCAGCTATGGCATGAATTGTATGAATCATACAAAGTAATATAGCAACACAAATTATGCATACATGAAAAAGTAACCAAATTTGGTTTACATAAAATGTTAACTGGAAAACAATGTCTAAGTTCAATTCACCGGTGAAGTTGACAGAGAGTAAGTGTATGAAACCAGGATGCATAAATCAAAATTATTTTGGTATCCTTGAATCATATCGCCAACTATTTCTGTGGGAAGATGGTATCTTTTAGATATTTTCAAGTCTTGACTGAATATATATTTTCAATAAATAGGGGAAAAGAATGCACCAGACAGCACCCATTTTAACGTGAACGCCCACCACCGATTGTTTCACACCCTCAGGCTTGGTCTCTGCACTCCCCAACATGGGTTCAAATGTCCCTGAAGAGTTGGTCACCTGACTAGGACAGAAAGGAATCAACACGGAGTGTGTGTAAAGTAAGCCAACACTGAAAAGTTGTGATTGCATTCCTGAAAATAACAACATTAAGTGAAACAACTTAAAATAAATAATTGATTCCCATAGGAATCAATATGAAAGCCGGAGTTCGGATCCTTCAGACATTTCCTGCCTGGAAAAATCAAAAGTTGAAATACTGTACCGTACATGTGCAGCACTGCATTCCTAGCTGGAATAGCTTGGAAAATAAAATAAATCACTGCATACAATAGAAATACTATACAAATTCAAATTTGGTAACACTAAATCACCCAAACAAGCCCCGAGTAGCACAGCTTCTGTGTCTCATCCATGTCACTCCTGAAACTCAACTCAACTTTTTGCTTGCTATCCTTTTCCCTCCCTTTCCTGCTATTTCCCCTCTACCTCCCTCCTCCTCTCACCACTCTGTCACCTTCTCTCTACCTGTCCACTTGCTAATTTGCCTCCCTATCCTCAATTCTTAGCACTCTGCCCCACCACCCCCCACCGAGTCTCCCTTTCACCTTGCCCCCGTCTTCCATTTCCCCACCCCCTCACTCCCCATCCCCCATCTTATATTCCCCCCCAGCCCACTTTCTTCCTGCCCCCGCCCCTCCCTGCCCCATCCCATTCTCCCTTTCCCCTTTACCCCATCTCCCCATCCCCCTCATTCACCATGTCTCCCTTCCCCCGCACCCTTCTCTCCATTCACCATTCCCCATGTCTCCCCCTCTTCCCCGCCGTCTCCCCATCTCCCTTCCCCAGACCACCCCCCACTTCCCATAGCATCCTCCAATGGCCAGGCTTGGTCACCTATTGCTTCACAATCAATGTTCAGGTTGGGAAATAAATATACAGTTTCACCAAATAATGCACTGTTATAGTTTTTTTTCAGCCTGTGGAATTTATACTAGAGACTTTCCAGTACCTTGAACAAGTCTAAACATGAAGTTTTAGTAGACAATTTGCCAATGGACACATAGCTGATTATATTTTTATTCTGTCCCTTTCCAATATCACATGCTCCAACTGGATAACAGTCAGGAGCAGGAACACTCTCAAGCTTAAAAGGCACTAAAGCAAGTTGTAGCAACCCAATGACTTCATGAATGGAGATCACTTAACACAAGGAGCAAATAAAGCTGGGGCTTCATGGTCTGTGGGAACAAACAATTGTGCCTTTATATAGTACCATATATCATTTCCAGGTATCCTAAAATAATTTGCAGCTAATTGACTGTATTTGAAATGCAACCATTGGAGGTAAAATATTTTGTCCTGTAATTTCCTCTTGTACCCTGTGGGGTGCATCTAAGCCACTCATCCTGCAATGTTAAGAGTTCAAACCATTCAAACTACATTTCAACACTTAGCATATTGTTCTCTCACTATCCTCCGTGGCAACCCAATCACTAATTTTAGAAAAATCTTAACCTCCTTCAGACAAAACCTCATGTTCACAACTGAAGAAATACACCACAAAGCTAAACAGGAAAATGTCGAGTTTGTTTTTGTCAGTCAAATACAACTTCAGTCAAAAGAGGTATGTTTGATGGTACTACTATTAAATGTAGGTCATTATGAGTGCCACCATGCAGAAAAGAGATGCTTGTATGTATACACATACTTAGTTCTTTAAAAAGAAACACCAGTAATGGGTTAATTTTCTTGTAAAGTACTCATCCCTCCATATACCTCGTGCAATGATAGATTTTTTTAAAGGGAAAAGGGAGGAATCCCCAGTTTAATGGCTCCTTCTGTATATGCCAAGTCAAGTTGTAGCTTAGCAGCCCATACAGTGTAAACATGCTCTGACAAGCAGACTCTCCATTAGCCCAGACGGACAAGCTAGAATCTTTTTTTTGAAAATGTAAGTATTGCTTAACAGCCCGATCAGGATGCATTATTAACCGATCCCCATTATTAAATATTGAGAAGGCTGAAACCATTGGCTTTGTTCCACTCAACAAACTTTCATTTCAGATCTCCTGTACCTGCAGGTTATTTTTCTTACTCAAATTTACACCATTTCCTTGTGTGGGCTGTACCACACCCATAGCTATTTTCACTTTCGCTTATTTCTTTAATGACTTTCTATTGTCTCACATAATTTTTATATATCCACCACATTTTAAGTAGTTTAAAGGCCGTTCAACTCAATAACTTCTCTTACTAAATGAAATATTCAATTTCTCCCTATCCTCAGCCCTCCTTTAATGCCTATTTTTCAGTTCAACTGAATGCAATAGCCAATGCTTTTTTCTTTAAAGATGGTGACTGACATGCTATGCATTTTTAGAAATAACTGGCTTTGTCTCATTGTATTGAAGATGTTTTTTTTGCATCCATTCTTGGAGAGTACAACGCCACTGCAGATGTATACTACAATCAGGAAAGGAGTCTTGTGCCCTCAAAAGACAGCATAACATTTGTGGGCGAATAAAGCATTGTTAGGGCAGTTTATGAGAGAGTGGCTATATGTCCAATGCTCTACTATAGACCAACAGCACAGTTTACCAATTCAATTTGCAATCAGAAGCATCACTGCTGCTGATCCCTTTGGGAGCAATCTGAAGAAACACAAGCCTGGAATTATTGTTGCTGAGCTATTTGGAGATCACATGTGGATTACTGAAAGCTTCCATAATTTATTCCTGTCTTTAACTGCAGCAAAAGATTGTATATTATAACTCCAGCACAACAAGCTGACCAATGGACTAGCCAAGTCATCACTGAGCTAATCAGCTGTTGAATGGTTCAAGGAGAGTCATGGACCTTTTTAATTGTACAGGGAGGAGCAAACCATGGTTAGCCATGTCATTCTGTTGGAAAATGCAAGGCATCCAGGTCTTGCACACCAATTTTTGTGACCAGGCTATAGAAATGCTCATTCCAAAAAGCCATGTGCTTTCTAAATTATTTGCCATCAAGATTGGACACCTCTAGCAAGCGCAGCATTTACTACCCATCCTTAATTGCCCTTGAAATGGCAGTGGTAAGCCTTCTCCTTGAACCACAACACCCTTACGTGGTGAGAGATGCCTACAATGCTATTAACTAGGGAGCTCCATGCTTTTGAGCATATGCAAAGTGCTTCAAGATAAGGCAATCAAGCCCACTGCCATGGGGTAACCTTAAGACTTGTTGTATATGTTACCAACAAGTTAAAAGTTTGCTCTTGAAGAGTTAAATTCAAAGGATAGCAGGGTTAAGAAATATACAACAGTATTCTGGTGGGGCATACAATCCAACATACTTAAACATATCCAAACTATTGCTACCCATATTCTAACTCACACCAAGTCCTATTCACCAATCACCCTGTGCTATTTGACCTGCTCCCAGTTGAACAACACTGCTGATTTAAAATTCTGATCCTAGTTTTTAAATTCCTCCATGGCCTCACCCCTTTCTCTGTAACAACCCCCAGCTCTACAACCCCAACCCTCAAAAGATAACTTCAATTCAATTCTGGCCTCCTGTGCAACCCCAATTTTAATCATTCAACCAATGGTGGCCATGTCTTCAACTGCCAAGATCCTAAGCTCCAGAATTCCCTCCATAAAACTTTTGTCCTCCTACTGCTCTTTCCTCCTTTAAGATGCCCCTTAAAGCTTGGTCAAAGAGATAGATTTATCACCTAATATTTCCTTACATGTCGAACACTTTGACAACACTCCTGTGAAGTGTCTTGGACCAATTTATTACTGTCTCGACTTATTGAGGATAGTGCACTGCAATGTCAAACCCCACTGCTCCCCAAGCTGCAACAAATGTGAAAAAAGTTTGATCAACCCACTTAATTGTTTAATTTAGGTTAACAGAATACAAGCACCAGGTTTGTTCGCTTAATAAGTAAATAACTGTTTATTGAACAAATTGTCTTAAAACAATGGCAAAAGAAAGAAATATGAACTACTAATTTCTAACTCTATAACCTAAACTCTACCCCTTCTTAAATCCCTACACACACACATACAAGACACATAAGACACACAAAAACATGGATTTTAAGGGTGGAATAAAACAGTTCAATAGCACCAATTCCAGAGTACAGGATTCGCTGGGTTGATTTTGATCAATGTCTTCCAAATTCCTTTCAGTTCTTTGTTGGTGACACGAAGGTGGTCATTGTAATTTTAATCCATAATCCAGCAGAAATGAAAAGAAATATTCTTTACACTACATTAAAGGCCCGATATAAACATAAATAGTTGGTGGTGGTGGTCAGAAAATCGAGACTACTTTGGGCATGTAATTCAATTCAAACTGACTAGGTGTGAGCAATTAGTTCATTTGAGTTTAGAGGGGCTTAGTTGCCAGGATTCTATTTTGTGCTAATGCCTTATTCTGAGTAAGCCCAAAGAAAACATGAACAAATTATAAACAAGGGGCAACCAATTAATTTATTTAATTTGGTTACGCTAATTTGCTTTACCAATTCGTGCTGTCTACATCTTTTAGAATGACGTTTTGGTGCATTGCAGTGATGCTGAGAATAACACAGGGTAACGCATGGTTGGGGAATGGCCATGTTCTAGCCTGTTTAGCTCAATATACACAATCAAAAGACAACAAAATTTCAAGGTACACTATTCAGCAAATACTGAGACTAATGTCAGTAACAATATTTTTAATTCCAGATACCAAATTCTTGACAAAAACCTTGAATGTTGAATTAAAAAGTTCAACTGTTCTGCCTTGAACATAGAAATCATAGGTCAGATTCCACTACTAGATGAGTGTCCAGGAAATCCCTAAAGTATGTATGTAAACTTACATGTGAGCTATGATGACATAAACATGTACAGATACTGACTGAAGATGCGATACAGACTCAGTTAAACTGACTAGCTCACTCATCGTTGGGAGTCATTATATATGGAACCACACTCCAACATAAATCATTGCCTTCAGAAGAATAGTAGAATGAGTCTGAAAGAAAAATAGACAGATATACAAAACGCAGGTTCAATTTGCAGCTTTCCATGCTTTCCCTTGCCTTGGTTAGAAATTCACCCTTTATAAGGTATTTCCATCTCCAAAGATCATAGACTGTGGTGACTGAAAAATCATCATTGCGTTATGCAAATTCAAAGTAGATTGTGACCGACTGGACTCCAACCCTACTTCATGTTATTTTTCTCTTATTATAAATGGCTATTTTTCCATTATGAAATCAGCTAGGTCAAGGAATTGAGCTTTTTAAAAATAATTTTACACACAATGGAACCCAAGCTGTTGCTTACCTCCTGGATCTATAATTTTTAATGTCATAGCAAGATTTTGAACTGCACATAAACAACTTCTGGATGTTTGAAAAGGTTATTGTCTATTGGTTTCTGTCCTAAAGGTGTAATAGGATGCAAGCTTACAGATAATTATTGGCCTGGATTTTGCAGTCAGCAGCAAAGCAACGACTTTCACCACTGACCTCAAAGAAAGCTGCCCGCAAAGATCCAGTGATCTCTGAGGTGTGAATTTCACCTTTCCCAACATTAATTTGATCTCCAGGCGTCCAGCAACAGTGATGTCATCAAGCAGGGTAAGCAGCCAAACACATTGAAGAATTCTCAGATAGCAAATCAGGAAGTAAAATTCACCAATTATCCTTCATTATTTATATATTTTTTTAAACTACAGAGCAAAATAAAGATCGGGACATGCACATTAGAAGCTGAAATATCAAACAAACTTTTGTAAAATTACAAAACCATGACATGATAATGGAAAAAAGTGACATTATACAAATATAAAATTAATTTTCCAGGACCAGTGAGGTTCTTCAGCATTGTTGACTTAAGATCATCATTAAAACCCAGTTATACCTCATTAGCAAGGTGTATGTCACAATGTAAAAGGGAAAGTTCTTGTCAGTTTGATTTCCATCTGCTGAGATTGTAAAAGTGCACCATGGAAAAGTGTATAATCACTGATGGATTTCCACGTTTAACTGTGCATATTTGGGCTCTAGAAGTTGCTGTTGGTTTTAGAGGAATAATGATGATGAACGCTGGCAATTTTGCTGTCATTACTACCACAAAATCCAGGCTAATATCTCTAATAGGTGAGTCATCATTAATAGGTAGTCTGACAAAAATTAGTTGGGTATGCACTACAACAGCATCAACAACTTCTAGGTAAAAGACACTGGGTGTCAGTGATCATTAAAATGCAATGCAAGCATCTTTCAAAAACATTTCATGCAGGACCATTACAATCAATAAGGAAAGCATCTTTCACCTCATGAATCTCAGCTGGATTCAAAACAGACTGCTGGAAAGGAGAAGATAGTTCCTTAATTCTACTGTTTCAATACACAGTTTTCAAGGAAGTCAACAGCTCAACTTAAATACTGTGCTAATTAGAGATTTAGTTAATTTCAATTGAACCCTGCCATGTTCACAGCAACATTAATGGACATACAGAAAGTTCTGTAAGATTTTAGACTGGCTGTTATCACAGCAATTTAATACTATAATTGGCTCTGCAACGACACCACAATTTACCCTTTCACATTAATATAAAATATTTTATCAGAACTTCTAACACAACCTATCAGTTTTAAAGTAGCAAAGGGACAACAAATTGCCTATGAAATAGAAATTTCTCATTTCTTTGTTTAATAAATATGGTATATCTAGAAGCAAAACTCACTCTCGGTGCAATAACAGTCCATTTTACTGACCTTTTTTATTAAAAAAATTCTATGCCACCCTTAGTTTATTTATGTTTTAATAACTAATCAACGTGATCTACAGTATTATATTGCCTTTACAGGTTATATGGGGCTGTAGCGAAAAACAAATCTGAAAACATCCTTCAACTTTCCACATTATAAGGCAACTAGCAATATCTGAAAAGCAACTTGCTGATATTCGATACAGAAATCGAAACTGTTCTCATTTTTTAAAAAGTGAAAGAGCTTTACAAAAATAGGTCAAAATCTATACAATCTTATTGGTTGCTCCATTTGTCCTACTGCCTCTGCTTTGACCAAAACAACCACAGGTTCTAAACCACAGAAAAGGAAATAGAGGCACTAAGTGGATGTGTGGCACTAACTGGATGTGTGACAAAGTCTTTCAATTCTGAAGAACACAATCTGTTTAAAAAAATAGTAAAGCCACAGCCCCGGCAGTTCTGGAAAGTTAGATCCATGTACGCTCCAAGGTTTCACTGTACCACAACCTCCACTAAATTGCCTACATGACTGTCAAGGGAAAACAGTTCTTCAATTATAAAGGTTATTGAAATCTGTCAATATCCAACTTCTCAAGCAGCTGAAATTAAAGCACCTTTCCTGGTTTGGAATAATGGTACATTTTATTCACACTGCTTACATTCACAAAATAAGTGGACAAAGTCAGTCTGAAATTGAGTGTACAGTAAAATGCAGTATGCTAACCTTCAACTATGTCAAAAAATAATCAAACATATTTTCTCACTTCCCACAGAATGAAAACATCAAATGCAAGGAGTTATTGGAGATAGATAATTACATACAGAACACGAGAATCTCAATTATTTGCCTATTTCCATTATGTACCTATGGTGGGGGTATCTTGCAAATATAGCAGAAAATGGAGGTTGTGCTGCTTCAGAGTGGCCAATTGTTATTGGAGCATTTTCTCATTTTGTAGTAATACAATATAATTAACTCAAATTTAACCCTTCCAACACTTATAATGGCCACAGCACATTCCTGTTTAGTTACCAGAAAATTCAAGGAAACTCTTGAAATTTTAGTTTGTTTCACATCAAAACATTAGAAATCCTTTATTGCTTTTTAACTTCCCTACCACCACCACCCATCCCCCAATCTAGCTGACATGGACAAAGCAGATTCAACAATTTTTTCCAACCAATACTGACTGCAATTGGTGGAGAAGTCCTTAAATATTTCAATAGCTAGGTAATACCATGCAATTCCTCCAGTTTATAGGATTTGATTTAGATTGTACAACTTTTATTAATCTACCAGATCTTCTATATTATTGCCCAAGTTGGAGGACATGCTGTGTTACAATAATGAGGTGTTTGTATCATGTAGAGGATAATCGCAAATTCATTTACAGTGACTGATTAATTCAAATTTAGTTTTCATGTTAATGGTATTCTAGGATACTTGCTGCTGCTTTAGGGATTGAATTCCACAACTGACAATTATTCTGAAAAATACTATATACAAGTAACCTTTTATTTTTAGTTGATTCCTGTGATGTTACACTGGAAGACAAAGTGTTATATTTACTTCAAATAGAATCAGAAGGTGGGCCTGTTGGGGGTGGAAAGAGAGGATGAGGTGGAAAGAGAGGTGTGAAAAGGGCATGTGGGTGGAGGGTGTGCAAAGGAGGACAGGGTGGCAAGGAGAGTTGAGGACAAGGGTAGAAGGATGGAGGTTTTTTTAACAGGCTCCAATCCAATGCTTCCTCCTATTTACCATTTCCAGTAATTAAAAAGTGGAAGATGATAGGATCAGGGAGTGAAGATAGGAAAATTACTGCTTCCCATCTTAATGGGCTTAAAGCAGCGATGCCATGTCAATTCAGCCAGAATTGGGCAAGGGAAAAAAAAAGCAATAAAAGATACATTTTTCAACTTGAATTACAATCAGACTAGAAACTCCAGTTAGCTAAATTTTACAAGCTATGTATCCAAGGCCAATAGCAAATCAGAAACTGATATATGTCACACAAAAACAAATGCATTGCCCCAAATAAACAAATTTAATTAATTTTCAAATTTTCTCTTATTGTATGTGCTTATTTTCAACTAAAGAACAATAAATATTTTACTCACCATTGAAATGCATTATAATGGAAGTAGACAAGACCAAGGCCATATAAAAAGGCAGCATTCTATGGGGAGAAAAATTTTTTAAATTTTAACAATGTAATGAAGTCAACAAACTCCAGTTTTGTTTTATGATTTGTCACAACAGACCAGTACAATCACACATAGATTAACGTATTCATTGCATTTCTCCACGTAGAATCTATGTGCAAAATTATTACATAACAGTAGTCACTGCATTTCAAACTAATTAACTGCAAATGCAGAGATGTAATATCATGCACTAGATCATACTTAGTACAACTCACAAACAACTTGCAATTATGTAGCATTTAGTATAGAAAATCATCCCAGTGCTCCATACAGCAATAATCAGACAAAAATAAATAAGCCAAAAGAGATATGAAAAGGGATGACAAAGTTTTTTTTTTTAAAAAGTGTTTTAAAGAAGGCCTTCAAGGATGATAGGAAGTGTGGAGGAGGGGAGTTTAAGGAGATAACCCAAATTATAGGGGCCAAGCAGATAAAGATGCAACAGCAATGAGGGAGTGATATTTAACAAGTCAGAGTCAAGGACTGTAGACCTTGAGGAGGTTAAAAAGAAAATGATTCAAAACCAAAATCAGAATGTTAAATTAGACAACGAGAACCCAATGTAGCTCACCCAGGATGTGTGTGATAGATGGGGGGGACATGATGACAGTTAAAATATTGGAATCAATTTTGGGTGTGAAGCGCATTAGAATAATCGAGTTTGAAGGATAAGCATGAATGAGCGAATTTAGTGGCAGACAAAGTGAAGCAGGGGCACAGGAGGGCAAAGTAAGTATAGGTAGTCTTTGGCAAAAATGATACAGTCAGAAGCTCAGCTTGTGGCCAAACAGGACTGTAAAATAAGCAGAGAAAGCAGTCAGGCAGGGAGATGAAATAAGGGGCCAGTGTACAGTGTTTGTGTCAAGAGTCAAAGACAATGGCAAAACCTCAATAGGGAGATTCAAATATGTAGTTGTGGAAAGAGGGACACAGATTTAGGAGGCAATACAGTCAAGGAGGGTGCTGACAGACCTTTTGGAGGAGCGAGAGAATGATTTATAATCTGAGTTAGGATAGCGATGGTGACAATGGGGGGATACAGCAGTGGCAGCTCAATGCCTGATCTCATTCTTTATGACAAAGAAGTCCATGAGCTCCTCAAACTTTGTGTTTGAGGCAAGGGTGGGTTTTATGCAGATGACTCATCAGAGAAATAAGTAGTTAGGATGATCTTTGGCATATTGAGCAATTTTGGCAAGGGAATGTAATACCTGATGGCATTCAATGGTGATGGATGGCTAAACCAGGTGCACACTAGATATGCTCAACTAAGTACCCACTTGGACTTGAATGAACAAGAATGAAGGCAAACCAGCTGAAGTGACAAGGGTAGCAGAGGGTAAAGGTTATACTGGGGTCAAAAAAAAAATCAATTATTGATCAGATTGACAACTCCAGAAATATTGTGGCTAATGGGAGGTCAAAAGATAAGCAGTTAGGAATTTCAAATGCAGTTCCAAGCGACTTCGGTGAGTAATTTTTTCCATCAGTGGATGCAAAAGGAAATGGGGGTGTGGGTGGTGACAGATACAAGAAAGTCATTGGAGATGGCCCTGTCTATTATTGAAAACCTGGAGATAGAGCAATTACATCATATACAAAGTTGAGAGGGTAGAAGCAAATATGGGTAGGAGAATTTACATGGAGGGGGCGGGTTCAGCAAAGGCAGTGAATCAGAGAAGAGGGGCAAAGGGAGTTGCAATGGAGATTGAAATCACCATGCAAAGAGTCACTTAGTATTGAAGCTGAGGGAGAAAAGGAGGGACAATTGCGTGAATCAGAACAAATAATGCAGACAAAGCGACATCATGAAAGTTGGGTCGTGATGAGGTTAGCTTTAGCTATCAAACCTCAATAAGGAAATTTTAATTTAATTCATTCACGGGGATGTGGGCTTCACTGGCTGGGCTAGCATTTACTGCCCATCCCTAGAGAAGGTGGTGGTGAGCTGCCTTCTTGAACCGCTGCAGTCCATGTGGTGTAGGTAAACCCACAGTGCTGTTTGGGATTTTGACCCAGCGACAGTGAAGGAATGGCGATATATTTCCAAGACAGAGTGGTGAGTGACTTGGAGGGGAACTTCCAGGTGGTGATGTTCCCATCCACCTGCTGCCTTTGTCCTTCTAGGTAGTAGTGGTCATGGGTTTGGAAGGTGCACTCTAAGGAGCCTTGGTGAATTCCTGCAGTGCAGTTTGTAGATTGTACATACAGCTGCTGCTGTGTCTCGCTGGTGGAGGGAGTGAATGTTTGTGGATTGGGTGCCAATCAAGCGGACTGTTTTGGCCTGAACGGTGTCCAGCTTCTTCACTGTTATGGGAGTTGCACTCATCCAGGCAAGTGAGGAGTGTTCCATCACACTCCTGACCTGTGCCTTGTAGATGGCGGACAGGGGGTCAGGAAGTGAGTTACTCGTCGCACGATTCCTAGCCTCTGACCTGCTCTTGTAGCCACAGTATTTATATGGCTAGTCCAATTCAGTTTCTGGTCAATGGTAACCCCCAGGATGTTGATAGTGGGGGATTCTGTGATGGTAATGCCATTGAACATCAAGGGGTGATGGTTGAACTCTTTCTTGTTGGAGGATGGTCATTGCCTGACACTTGTGTGGCACGAATGTTACTTGCCACTTGTCAGTCCAAGCCTGGATATTGTCCAGGTCTTGCTGCATCTGGACATAGACTGCTTCAGAATCTGGGGAGTTGCGAATGGTGAACATTGTGCAATCAGCGAATATCCCCTTTTGACCTTACGATGGAAGGAAGGCCATTGATGAAGCAGCTGAAAATGGTTGGACCTAGGACACTACCCTGAGGAGCTCCTGCAGTGATGTCCTGGAGCTGAGATGACTGACCTCCAACAACCACAAACACCTTCCATTGTGCTAGGTATTACGCCAACCAGCGGAGAGTTTTCCCCGATTCCCATTGACACCAGTTTTGCTAGGGCTCCTTGATGTCACACTCAGTCAAATGCTGCCTTGATGTCAAGTGCAGTCACTCTCACCGCACCTTGGGAGTTCAGCTGCTATGTCCATGTTTGAACCAAGGCTGTAATGAGGTCAGGAGCTGAGTGACCCTGGCGGAACCCAAACTGGGCATCAGTGAGCAGGTTACTGCTAAGCAAGTGTCGCTTGATAGCACTGTTGATGACCCGTTCCATTACTTTACTGATGATCGAGTAGACTGATGGGGCAGTAATTGGCCAGGTTGGATTTGTCCTGCTTTTGTGTACAGGACATACCTGGGCAATTTTCCACATTGCCAGGTAGATGCCAGTGTTGCAGCTGTACTGGAACAGCTTGGCTAGGGGCGTGGCAAGTTCTGGAGCACATGTCTTCAGTGCTTTTGCTGGAATATCGTCAGGGCCCATAGTCTTTGCAGTATCCAGTGTCTTCAGCCGTTTCTTGATGTCACATGGAGTGAATCAAATTGGCTGTAGACTGGCACCTGTGATGCTGGGGACCTCCAGAGGAGGCTGAGATGGATCATCCCCTTGGCACTACCAGCTGCAGATTGTTGCGAATGCTTCAGCCTTATCTTTTGCACTGCTGTGCTGGGCTCCTCCATCATTGAGGATGGGGATATTTGTGGAGCCTCCTTCTACAGTGAGTGGTTTAACTGTCCACCACCATTCATGACTGGATGTGGCAGGACTGCAGCACTCAGGTCTGATCCATTGGTTGTGGGATCGCTTAGCTCTATCACTTGCTGCTTATGTTTTTTGGCATGCAAGTAGTCCTGTGTTATAGCTTCACCAGGTTGACATCTCATTTTTAGGTATGCCTGGTGCTGCTCCTGGCATGCCCTCCTGCACTCTTCATTGAACAAGGGTTGATCCCCTGGCTCGATGATAATGGTAAAGTGGGAGATCAGCCAGGCCATGAGGTTACAGATTGTGTTCGAGTACAATTCTGCTGCTGCTGATGGCCCACAGCACCTCATGGATGCCCAGTCTTGAGTTGCTAGATCTGTTCGAAATCTATCCCACTTAGCAAGTAAGTAGGTGAATGGGAGACGAAAGTGGTCAATTAAATGCTAAGGCAAAAAGTGGACTGAAGAGGGAGGATATAAAGGTTGAACAGATATTTCAATAATGGTAGGGAAGCAGTGGAGTGAGCTCCAGAGGAGTGTTTTGAGAAGCCAAAGGGTAAGTGCGATAGATCAATGGAGAATGAAGCAAAATGCATAGAAAATGAGTCACTGTTAGCTAGAGGCTACATTTACAGCATGTATGATATACAAAAATAAATGGTTAGGTTCTACACGTACATGGGAAATAAATATATATCAGTAGTTACGCATCATTCTCCAAGCAAACAGATATATGCAACTTTGACAAGGGATCAGCTGGAATGCTACCAAGTGCCCACCTTCACAATCTACACTGATTCTTCAAAAGCATTTTCTCCCACAGATACGTTATCTATAATCAGGGAAGCTCCAAACTAGAAAAGGCAATGATTCCCTTTAAGAGTTTGCTGTGTAGAGGGGTTAATACAAAATAGCCATCCATGAGAACAGAATTCAAATTTGCCACCTTCAGGGGAAAATGTGACTTAACAAAAATTGACAATATTTCAGAGGCAATTCAGAGTCCTTTTTGGGCATGTTAAATTTTCAACCAAGGCAGCAGTATGTGATGTTCCAAGTTTCAATGCAACACCTTACATAGTATTTGCCAACTTTAGAACTGAACCTACAAGCATAGGACTTACTGGGGTAATTGGCATGATATTTTAAAGCTAGTGGGATAATTCCAAAAATAAGGATCATCTTTACTTGGGAACTGGTCAGCATCTATCTTATCACTGTGTGATTTAATTAATCCATAAAGAATCCCGATTAGAGCATAGGACTAGGTGCAATTCAATTAAATAGTAGGCTTCTTGCACAGAAAGGAAAGTTCCTCAGATAGAAACCTTCAAAGAGATCCATTAAAGCACAGACAACACCAAATAACCCCTTGACTGAAGCTGTTCCATAACAGGCATGAGAAATGCAACATAAGGTAGCCAGGTAACTATTTGGAGAAATAACTTCAACTCAAAGTTTAACGCTTCGATTACCTTATGCACCTCTGGCAATGCACTAGAGTAAAATAAATAATGAAGAATTCATTTGAGTGCTTCAATGTGTTTTCAGACAAGCCAGGATGGAGTGACCCACTGCCACAACCCCTTAATATGTATAATTTGTAAAAATAAATGCATGGTAGGCCAACATGTTGAGAAATTGCAAGCAGATATTATTGCGCAATCCTCAGGCTCATAGGCACTTCCTGTAGTCAAAATCTAGAAAGGTTAGATTTTGCATCACCTACAGAAGACTGAACAAAGTGACCATCAACGGCAAACGTCCAAGATGTCAAGTGAATGACATTCAAAATCCAAATATATAAGAACAGAGAGCCTGACCACTGGGCAGCATCAAGGAGCTGAACATCTTACTAGTATATCGAAGTTGTTCATTGCGTTTCTATTTGGGTTGTGCACTTTCACGAATGCGTTGGCCAATCTGATTTACAACTGTGTCATGGACAATATGACACATTATCAACCACAGTGCTAGAAGAACAAGAAACCTATTTTTTTGAAAAGCACAGCAAATTGCTGTGATCTGGAATGCACTATTAACAACAACATTCAAAAAACAACTGCATAAACACCTAAAGGAAAAATAATTTACAGGGCTATGGGAGAATGGGATTAATTGCATAGCTCTACCAAAGAGGTAGCACAGGCATAAAAGGCCTAATGGCCTCCTTCTGTGTTGTATAATTCTTGTACATGCAGGCTATTTGGATTGCAAGATACCTGCAACCATAGTTGATAGAACTCAATTTCAGATTGTTACTTTACACTTCTTGCCCATTTAAAACTGTCTGATCATCTGGGGGCAATATGGTATATATTCCAGAGATTGATTTCTCTATAATTCAGAGTTAAGATAGACAATGCTGTGCCAGGTGTATTATTCATAAATTTTGCAGTGAAAAAAGAATATTGTGTACAACCAAGCTAACTAGAAGAGGCAAAGTATGAATCTAAATCCAGCCACCTAAAGCTGTTTGTGCCTGATTAGTTGTGTATCATCTGGAAATTCCCAAGGTGGGACATTTGGCTATTTTAAAAATATTTCAATGAACCCACCAAGTATACTGGTCAGTAATGAAAGTCACTGTCAATACTTGTGTAAAGTCTTGTCATATATATGCCAAGATTCATAATCATACATCAGGCTAGAACAGGGCGAGGGTGGTAATGGTTGCTAAAAAGCCCACGGCTCCATGGAAGTGCCTAGAGTAAAACTTTGGTTGCTTCTCCAGTCTTAGAAGGATAAATTTGACTTATTGGTGCTTCTTGATTTCTTGGCCAAAAAATAGAGGTATTCCCCACTGGGGCCTCAGGAGCTGATAGCTGGCAAAAGAATTCTCTCTTTACTTCAGGGCTCAAAATTATCTAGTAGAAATAATGAATCCTAGTTAGACTAAGTGCAATGTTGAGAGACAACAGACGCTTAACAGTATGAATGCCTTGGCAGTGACTTACCCCAAATCAAATTAGATGCACCACAGCAAGAAAGACAGTCATAAAAGCTTACACAGGTCATAACAATAACAATTGGGATACATATGTGGCTTCACTTGTTCTTAGCAACACAAGTGCCGGAACAGGTGATTCATTAACATCTTATCCTCGGTGGAAAGAAAATCCCTCCCAACGTCACAGTTCAGGCTTCTCTAATTTTCTTTTTGGATTCAGATCAGAAAAAAAGTCAAAAGGTTCTGGTGCCCAGGGGGCATTCTGATAATTGGTATACTCAAGAGATGGAATATACTGTTACCCCTATAGTTCACTAACCATACCAGCCTGATTAACTTCCAAGGTTACATTAGAAAAGGAAGCAACTGAGTGAAGAACATCAAGTTCAAAACAGCTGAAAGTCATCACAGGTTAGCTGCTAAAAAGACACCAGACAATTGTTTATCACTTCAGTACTCCCAAGTATATGTGAAAGGGACTTGGTACAGATTAGGACACAGAACAGAGGAGATTTAGACGAGCATGAGGATGGGAGATTGATCAATGAAGCATTGAAATGGTAGTGTCTGGAAGCAGCAATGGGATAAATAATAGAATTCATTGCAAGGGTACGAAGTTTGAAATGGAGATTGAAGATGATGGCTTGCCTCTTCCCAAAGGGTCACAGCCAGAAGCAAAGATGGTCCAAGGTAACTGGGAAAAAAAAAAAAGAGGAAATTGGGCTGATTTTTCTGGGGGAGAAAACAAAACTTTAGAGGTAGGCTTGGTTAAGTTTATGGTGCAGGGAACTGACAAAATTAATCAAAGTAAAATGTTCACCATGTTGCAATATCTGAATATCAGAGAACAAATGACAATGAGGAATTTAGGGATAAGAAAGAAAATCATATCTTGTTAACACAAGGGGAATAGAACTGTGGAATAAGCTATTGAAAAGGCCATTAAAGCAGGCTGCGTGAAGAAAAGGCTAAATTTTTGTAGAATCCTTAACATGGATAGTATCCCAAGGTACTTGAGTGCAAGGTAGTTAGAACAAGTATTGAAATGAGATTTGGAGATAGAGGAGAAAACCTTTGAGGATTCCTTTTTAAGGAAAGGTGAGAAGAGACAACCATCGGCAGAGAGAATTCCCAGAAAGTAGGATCAACTTGACTATTGTGGGCCAGGGGACCACTAGAAGGCCAGAATCAAAGCATTTAGCACAGAGAGGATATTAAACGGAGTCGGTAAAGGTCAGTAAGATGGGATGAACAAACAAATTTGTGAAGGACTGCATAAAAGCAGCAGGGTTTAGTGAAAGTCGGAGTTTATAGAGGGATGGGAGACCAGCAAATAGAGCGCTGAAATAGTTAAGACCGAAAGTGATGAAGGCACACACAAACATTTCAGTGTTTCTGAAGCTTAGGTTGAGGCAGAGGGGAATGGGAGTCATCAATCTTGATGATGGTAAGATATACAGTTTAAAGATCATTCAAGATAGGTTAATATGCCAAGATTAAGGACAGTCTGGTTCAAGAGAATGACCAGGAAGGGGTTGAGTCAGTGGCAAGAGACTAGAGCATGCCACACGAGCAAAGGCAATGACTTCAATTTAAAAAATATTAAGCTGGAAAAGGTGGTAGTTTATTCAAGATTTGATGTCAGGCAAGCACCTTGGCTATTGTGTCAAATTTAGAAGAGGCACTAAAGGAGAGTGGTACAATTGGCCATGTCAAATAAAGCACAATGACAACTGTTAAGAGAAGGTCATCCATGACTACGCCAAGAGATGCTTTGGTGCTTTGAACAGCAGAAATCATCTGGAAACTAAAAAATATAATGAATAGTCTGCATGGGTTTGGAAATTAAAGTCTTGCTTGACCAGCCTCACTGAATTCTTTGAAGTGGTAACAGAAAAAGTGGGCAAGTGTAATGCAGTAGATGCAATTTATCTAACATCAAATGTGCAATGCATATCTCTGGAAATAGAGACCATCCCTAATGTCGATCAAGCTGGTTTCTGTAAGGTCCGTAGTACATGTGATCAAGTACTAGCACTCACCACCTACACCAAAAATGGTTTCCAAAAGAAACTGAAGATAGGCATAGTGCTACTGGACCTCACAGCTGCCTACAATGCAGTGTGGCACACTGGCTTGCTCCTAGAACTGCCCGGGTTGCTTCCAACTTGGGTCATGACAGTTGTCAAAACACTCCTTCACAACAGATGATTCAGAGTCCACTTTGGTCAAGGGAGAAGTGCATGGAGAAGACAGGTCAACAGACTACCACAGGACTCGGCGCTAGCCCCAACCTTGTTTAACATGTACACAAATGGTCTGCCAACAATCACATCCCACAAGTTCATCTATGCTAATAACATCTGTTGTGCCACAAAAGCTCCATCGTTCAGCACTCTGGACAAGATCCTTAACAGGACATTAGAAAGTTAACGGAATACTGCAGCAAATGGCATCCCATGACGAATCTCTCCAAAATCATATCCAGTGTGTTCCACCTGCACCATGCCAAGGCCAAAAAAGAATTGCATATCTACATGCATGGCCAGAGACTAAAGCAGGATCCCAACCCAACATAGTTCAGAATAACACTAGATAGGGCCTTGTCCTTTGGGAACATCTGAAGGAAACGGTAGCAAAGGTCAAAACCAGAAACAATCTATTAACCAAACTTGCTGGGTCCATGTGGGGTGCTACTGTTACAACACTTCGGGCCTCAGCACTTGCCTCATCATACTCTGCGGTACTGTGCACCTGTCTGGTAAAGGTCAGCACTCACAATGCGCATCATAACTGGAACACCCAACAATAATCAACACCCCGTCTCTGGCTTTCTCTACTTGCAAAAGTCACTCCCCACACATCCACTGACTGATGAAAACCCACAAGCTGGTTTAAGCCATCATGCTGTACCTCACTTATCACTCTATAATGGCCCTTTCAACCTACCTACTGCCCGCCTTCCATCTCTGCACCCCACTGGGAGCAATGTTCCCGAGCAAGGTATAGCAGCAGCCATTCTTGGATTAAGGAATGGAAACACGGGAAAATCACTAACAAATTCCTTGTGACAAACCCCATCTATCAAATGGCAGGCTTGGGACTACCAAGGAAAGCGTGGTCCTTGCTAAACGGGTTCAGGGCATGCCAAGGCCCCTGTGCAGCCAACCTCTACCGCCAGGGCCTCAATACAAACCCCTCACAGGTGGCGAGACACAAACAATGCTGCACATTACCGAGGAATGTCCATTCTACAGACTAGGTGGTGGATTAATCACCTTAAACTCAGCAAGTGAGGAGGCTGTCGCTTCGCTTCAGGGATTTGCATTCGCTAAATAGAAATAACTCATCTAAATTTCCAAAGTCGTCTTTGGAAAGGCTCACATAAAAGGCTTAGAACTAAAGTAAGAACACATGGAGTCAGGGGATAACTGCCTGGCTGCAAGACAGAAAACAAAAAGTAGAGATGAAGGGTTGCTATTTGGAATGGCAAAATGTGAGAAGTAGGGTCCTGCAAGGTTCAGTGCTGTCCACAATTTATATTCATGATTTAGATTTTAGACTCAAAACCAGAATTTCTAAATTTGCTGATTTTAAGTTTTTTTGGGGAGTGGGGAGATAGTCAATGAGGAGGGCTGCAACAAAATACAAGACTACAGAATAGGTATAAAACTGGCAAATTAATTTCAACACAGACCAGTGTGAGATATTGCATTTGGGACAGAAAAATAATGATATTACATATTACTTGGAACTTACGAATCTAATTGGGGTAGAGGAGCAAAGGAATCTGAGAAAGAAGCACACAAATGACTGAAAGTAGCAATGCAAGTTAAAGTAGGTCATTAAAGAAAAAAAAGCAAGCATTAGTGTTTATTTCTAGAGGGATAGAATTCAAAAGCAGAGAAGTTATGCTAAACTTCTATCAAAACTTGATTACGCCATACTTAAAAGTACTGTGAGCAGTTCTGATCGCGATACTATAAAAAGGATATAGAGGCACTGGAGTGGATGTAGAGAAGATTTAAAAGGATGATACTAAAAACGTGTGGCTACATACATCAGGAAAGGATCTCTTCTCTTGAAAAGAGAAGAGTGAGGGTGATCTAATAAAGGATTTTTAAATTATGAAAGGTTTTGACAGAATACACAGTGTTTCCACTTGTGAAGAAGAGCAAAGCTCGAGGCTATCAAAATGAGGTAGTAACCAAGAAACAAAATTCATTAAAGGAATTTTCTTTTGCATTCCCAAGCGGTGAGGATGTGAAATTTTCTACCAAAGGGAGTGATTAAAGTGAATAGTATGGATGCACTTAGGGGGAGACTAGGTAACCATGAGGGAGAAAGGAATGAGGGCTATGCTGATGGATGAGGAAGGGTGGGAGGAGGCTCAAATCACAGAATCTCAGAATTGTTACAGTGCAGAGGAGGCCATTCGGTTCAGTGTGTCTGCACCAGCGCTGAGCATTTTAACTTGGTGCCAATCTCCTGCCTTAACCCTGCACGTTATTTCTATTTAAATAATCATCGAATGGAGTATAAACAGAAGTATGGACTGGTTGGGTCAAATGGTCTTTTTCTGTGCTGTATATCCTATGTAATTTTATGTGGACACTAGATTAGAGCAATGAAAGTGAAGTTCTGAGAGACAGGCAAAGAGCTAGATGGTGAAAGAGCTTGGAAAAGAGAGGAAGTGTGGCAATAATTAGAAGAGAGAAGATTTGTTTCTTTCAAATTTTTAAAAAGCTGCATGATAGCAGTGATTAAGAGGAAGGGGATATTGCCCACAGAAAGGGAGACATTGACAAATATCTGTTCAAGAGCTAGAAAAGATAGTTAAATGGTTAAAGGTATTATACATGTATTTGAGTAGTGAAGGGATTGAGTGAACAAGTAATGGGTTTCTGGAGGCGAAACTGAAGAGGGTAGGGTGTGAAAATAGAGAACAAAATGCAAAAAAGTTGAGGATAGAGGATGAGGTGAGCAGGAAACAGGAGAAAGGTTGCAAAAGGGGATATAAGGATCAGGAAGCAGTGTAAGCAGCTGCATGGATGGTTTTAATATTCAATGCCAAGAAATCCATGAAGTTCTCATATTTGTCATTCAGGGTTAGGATAGACAGATTACAAGAGACCATTGATCTTTGAGGCAACTAACGAAGGTACACTAAATGTATTAGACATGCAAGGGTACATTCAAGAGAAAGCATCAGTGAAGGGAAGTTTATGAGTTCTTTCAGTATCATGATGTTGGAAAGGGCTAATAGGCAAAAGATGCATTCAAACTTATGAGGCGGCAAAATTATTATTGAATATTTTATACAAGTATTTGCTGGAGAAGATAATTTAAGTTCCTATTTAATTTATATAGTTTTACATTTATTCTTTTAATTTCCGTTTTCAAAATCATCCAAGTTTTCACTGATGCAGACTGACAAAATCACCTCAAATTTAATTATAAAATAATGATTCCCTGACAATTACGGTATTTTAATGCTACTGATGTTTTCTTGATCATTTACAAGAACTAAATTTACGTGTAAGCTACGCTTAATGGGATCTCCCCTCACATTAGGTCAAAAAGCAACCTTGTACCAAACTCTCTAATTCTAACTCAAATATATTATTTCCATTGAAAAATTCACATTTGATGTTCCATTGAGTTGACTGTAGTCAGCCTTAATTACAATGTCTTAAGAGACCTCTTTATTTCATCATCAGAGGTTGCCATGTCTTTATGGAAGGCTCAAGGGTATTTCCTGAAAATTTAGTATGAAAACAGACACACACACCCTGGCGTGGCTGGCAAAGACAGAAGCGGCTCCTGCCGAAGTTCTGGGTTGCCAACAGGTGGAGTTATTATTCAACAGGATATGGTGTATGTCCTTGGTATAGACCAAGGAGATTGGTGGCAATGTCCTCTCATTTCTTTAGCTTTATTGCTTCACATCTCTCCTGGTATCTTTGCCCACCAAGGGAAGGCTCAACACCATGGTTGCCATTTGTGACATGACCAGCTGATGACCATCTTTGAGAGGAGGATAAGCAGGATTCCTTTTAAATCAAAAAGTCTCCAAGGTAATACACCTGGCGATGAAAATTCTGAACCAAATTAATTCTCTGTGGCATTTACAACAATTCAGTACCTGATCCATAGTAATCAAGGGCACATGATTGACCCATCAAGCCTGGTGGATCATCATTGGAATTTTAAGGGGCAGAGCATGCCTCAGCCTGGTATCCTACTCACTTTGCTGCAGATAATTTAGAAAATGAGTGGTCTAACTAGTAAGATACACTTTGCTGGACTGGAAGCCGAGTACTCTGTGCTGCTGCACTGTGCAGTTTTAGATAGTTAAGTCCAGCAGTACTCCTACATATCCTTGCTAAATGGAGTCTGTCCCAACAGGGAGCACGTACATTGCACATTGGATAGACAGAAAACGTGTGTATACATTTTCAATAGCTTTATTTAGAGACTCAAAATACAATAGGCCACTATTAATGTCAGAAAAATTGGTCAAAAAATGTATATCCTGCTGGGCTGTGACTTATTATTTAATTTTATACTGTCTAATTTCTACATTATTCTTAATATACAAAGTTGCTCAATCCTTGTACATCTATATCCATATTTATATATCTATAACCTAGAACCACTGATGGGAAAAAACTGAAGTCAGGGAAGTCAGAAATATATAAATACAACTTTGATGGAAAAGTAGACAGTTCTCTGAACCATAAAGAATGACAAATTCATTTAACCTCAATTGATTTTTTTTTAATATAAAAAAGTAGGATATTACTGAAAAGAGAGACATGTTGCCAAAGCTTTTCATCTTGCACACATCAGGACAAATGTATATATGACAAATTTCAAACTATCGCAATTCATACAACAGGAAAAAAGGGTGCTGACTGGTTGGCAAGTCGACTATAATTGGCCAACTTGCTGCCATGGAAAAATCAATGGGGAAATATAGGCTCCCCAAGTTCCCAGGTTAATTCAGAAAAGGTACAAGGCTTGCACATATTTCTTTTGTTTACAGAGAACATGTCCCTGCGTAGGAATGAATGTCATTTCCAGCGAGCGTAAATGAGCAATCGTGACTGCGCTAATAGCTACACTAACAACCAATTTAAGATAATCAGTCAAGCTCATTAATGTGGATTGTTTAGCCATTGGGATCTAATAAATTAATCTGGATAATTACAATTTTCAGATACACATCTGTTGAAATTGGTGGTGAGCTTTCAGATCCACTGTAATTTATTTATACTGAAGTAATCTTGACCGTACAGTCAACAAGAGTTAAAAATTGAACAAACAGAAGACAATTAAAACACAATTAAATATATACACTATTTTCTTTTCTGCTACAACACCCAAAATTTAGACTGGGATTGGAACTTGGGTCTCTCAACTGAGAATAAAAATACAGCAAGAGTGACCAGTCACATCTTTGACGCTTGGCAACTGAAAGCTTACCCCACTCACCAAATCATAAAATTAATAAAATATTCATGTCCAAAGATTACCACAACTGTTTACAATGTATTTGCATTCACCATGCATAACAAACCAGATAAAACTGCCATATATGTGTCATGGTGATAATGCAGAAATTCCCAATACTTAAAAGCGAGAATCTCCTCCTGTGCTACAGCTTCTTTATAATTTAACAAATCAACTAAAAGCAGTGCAGTAGCACAAATAATGGGGTTAAAGGGGTGGGAGAAGAAAATGAATCTTCAGCCACCAGCACAAACTACTTAGTGGTTTGAGAATGCTGAACACAAAAGACTACTCAATAAATGCCAAGCGATTAAATTGCAGTAAGAATCTTTCAAATGCTACAAACCTTCCAGTAGTCAGACTGTAAACTGTAGTACCTCTGGTATGCAGATAATGCTGAAAGACAAAAGAGAAAACACCTGAATTATATGAAAATCTTATGAAATAAGTAAGAAGAAGCAAAATAACAGAAACCTGAAACAAAAATAGGAGACGTTCAACAGATCAGCCAGAATCTAAAGAGAACATATTCTTACAAAGATGAGAATTTGAAATTTAACACACCAGAAGACTAATTAATGTAGGTTCATAAGGAGAGAACTAATGGACAAGCAGGAGTTAATCCAGGACAAGATGTGAGTAGCTATGCTCTGGACCTTGAAATTTACAGAGCATAGACAAAGAACGGATTGCAGGTGACAAATGTGGATAGGGATTTCCATGGCAGGGGAGACAGGGATCAGGATCAAACACATGGTGTTTGATGTCATGGCTGTTAAATGTGGTCGAGAAGTTGGACTTTAGGGGTGGGAAAATGAGGGAGTCAGGTCAAGAAGCAGAGTTGTGGAGAGTAGTAAAATCCATGGCACTGATCTTCTCGACTTTTGAATGAAAGTAGTTGCACCTCAGCCAAGACCTAATGGCAGTCTTACAGCTCAGAGATGCTAACGGGTAAAGAGTAGTAGTGGACATCATCGCAAAGATATTGAAGCTTTCATCCATGTTTCCTAATAATGTCTCTTAAGGGACTGCAAATTGAAAAGGAAAAGAAGAATGAAGGGCAGGTCCTTGGGTGCTTCTAAGGTGACCCTATGAAGTAGGAAAGAGAAGCTACTGCTAGAGATACACTGGCTGTTTCCAGATGAGTGGAAAAATGCAAGGGAACTGTACAATGAAATAGATGAGGGGTGGTAGAAGTTAACAAAATAAGCCATGCCAACTTATAGTGGAAGGCTAGGAGACACAACATGTCATGGTCCCAACAGAAGACGTCACTCATAATTTTGACCAGGGCAGTTTCAGCGAAGTGATATGAAAGGCAGGTAGACCAGAGATTTGAAACAGAAAATCCATTGAGATGGGAACAGAGCAAAGAAGCTATAACAAACTCTGAACCCCAAAATAAGTAAATGTTAGAGATGGAATTAGTACAAAAGGGTTAAAGAATTATTACAGAAAGGGTCAAGGGGCATTTGAGTTATGAGGTAATGACAGTAATTTTGAAAGGAGGGAGGATGGGGCCTGGGGAAAACTGCATCTGCTAGCATGTGAGTTCAGAGGTGGTAGTTGGGAGGATATTCAAAACTGCATACTCCCACAATTAATTTAAGTAACAAATATTGAAAAGACACGAAATTACATTGGGAGTATGTCCTCAAGTAGTGACACAGTCTTTATTATTGCAGCTCTCATCTATCTACCAATCTCAGCACTGAATATTTTAGCAAGAAAGTAAGCAGCTAAAATAGTAATTGCTGAATACTTTATAACCGTACCTTACAGATCACACAGCTGCTCATTATAAAACAATCCCATAATTTGTCCCAGTTTTTGTGTTGTTGGGCTCCCAAAAATAAACGTTGAATGAATCCTTGAAAGTACCACCAGCACAAACACACCAATTCTCTTGAATCTCTTCTTCAAAATGTCAAACAACCAACAACCTCTTATCTGCAAAAATTGAGAACTGCCATGGTTGAAAAGACAAAATGAAAAGCAAAACTAAAGCTGAATAAGGGATGCAACACTCCACTTGGTCTATATTGCAAAATAAATTTAATTTTACACGGCAAAAATCTGAAGCTCTCCCCTGTTCTGCAAACATTTCTGATTGTGTGCAACTCTTAATCCCTTGCTAATTTCTCGATATGCTTCTGAAACATTCACTGATCCTATATCCTGACTGATTTGTGACCTCTCATCTCTTTCCCTCATTTACCTTTAGGGTCAAGGCTAGAGGTGGAAAGTAGTGGGGAAGGACACAGGAATATGAATGTCCGCTCAAAATTGCAGTCATCTCGTTGCAACTGAGACAGATTCAAAGATCCATTCCATGTCTACTTATCTGTAGTTGAGGAGGTACACACAGGTGAAATAATAACTTGAGGATCAGGAGAGAAGCTGAGGCTAAGAAAGGTTCCCAGCATTCCTGAGGTTGGAACTCAAGAAACAAGGCAGCCCTACATAGACTGATCAGCACTGAACAAAACAGGAAGGGATTATAGCAAATGACTTGGGCAGGGAGGCAATGGGGCTCTAGCAAAGGTAGACAATGGTGAAGGTCAAGAACAAGACTTGCATTTCACAACCACAGGACATTCCAAGGTGCTTTACAGTCAATCAAGTACTTTTGAAGTGTAGTCACTATTGTATTGTGGAAAATATGGCAAGCAATTTGTGCATAATTTCTGCAAAACAAGGTCCCACAAACAGCAATGTGATAATCACCAGATAAAACTGACAGCACACTGTGTAAGTAAGGAATTCGTGGAAAATGCAAATTTGTTACAAGCTCATCTAGCAATTGATAAACTTCAGAGCAGGCTGTCTGGGAATAAAGTCTGCAGTATGAGGTAGGGGTTGTAGCAGATACCTTTTTGGGTTTTCAATTTTCTCTGAGGATTACAACGGCAATTGAAAACTTTTTTCGGGAATCAAAACTTCTAGCAGCTTTTTCACGTGGGTCGAAGCATTATGACACTTCTGCCTGTTTATTTTTTGGTCAAATGGATGTGTAACATGCAAGAAAACCAACCACTACATTTGAGAGTATCCAAGCTCTAGCAAATGGTTTCTCAGTATCTGTCTATATAGCGAACATATCCTGTTTCAGAAGGGGCATTTATAATTTTTGCATGCCCACAAGGGTTAGGCAAAGCCTCTCAACAACCCAATCATGAAGCACAAAACCCTGGATACATAGTTATGGTTTTATACAGAGCCTGAGCCCAAGACGTAATATATTTCTGCACCATTTGAAAGCCAAGATGGAATTTCTAGATTTGTCGAGTTTCACAGGTATTCAAGTTTATTGTTGGGGACCAAGGCTTCTAGAAGACAGTGCAAGAAAAAGGAGCAGCTCAATCTGGCCTCCTACCCATGGTAGCCAATCACAGCATTATCAACTTAGGTAGTTAGAAGCCCATGCAAGCAGGCAAGAAACAGAAAGACAATTAGTTTATGAAAGGAGCCAAGAGTTTCTACATTTTTATAAACATGTCATGTGACATTAAAAACAAGCTCAGAAGAACATAAAGAGAAGGAGCAGGAGTAGGCCATTCAGACCCTCGAGTCAGTTCTACCACTCATTAGGATCATGGCTGATCTGATTGTGGTCTCAACTCCACTTTCCTACCTGCACCCTCCCAATTACCTTCGACTCCCCCGCAGATCAAAAAACTCTAAATCAGCCTTGAATATATTCACTGACCCAGCATCCACTGCTCTCTAGGGTTGAGAATTCCATAGGCTAACCATCTTCGGAGAGAAGAAATGGCTCCTCATATTCATCTTAAATGAGAACCCCCTTATTCTGAAACTGTGCCCCCTAGTTCTAAATTCCTCCATGAGAGGAAACATCTTCTCAACATCTACTTTGTCAACACCCCTCAAGAGGTATACATGTTTCAACAAGATCGCCTCTATTTCTGGTAAGTTCCAGTGAGTACAGGTCTAACCTGCTGAACCTTTCCTCATAAGACAACTCCTTCATTCCAGTTATCAACCTACTGAACCTTCTTTGAACTGCCTCCAATGCAAGTATATCCCTCCTTAAGGAAACCAAAGCAGGACGCAGTAGTCTGGGTGGGGTCTCATCAATGCACTGTATAATTGTAGCAAGACTTCCCTCCTTCTATACACCACTCTCCTCGCAACATTCCATTTGCCCAATTCATTACTGTACCTGCATGCTAACATTTTGTCATTCATACATGAGGACACCCAGGTCTCCCTCCATTGCAGCATTTAGGAGTGTCTCTCCATTTTAATAATATTCTGCTTTTCTATTCTTCCTGCTAAAGTGGAAAACCTCACATTTTTTCACATTACACTCCATCTGCTAACATTTTGCCCACCCACTCACTTAACCTATCTATATCACTTTACAGACTCTTTGTATCCTCCTCACAACTTGTTTCCTACCTATTTTTGTCTTGAGCAAATTTGACTACAATACACTTGGTTCCTTCATCGAGATCATTAATACGGATTGCAATAGTTGAGGCCCCAGCATATAGATGGTAAATAGTTGAGGCCCAGCACTAATGCCTATGGCACTCCATTAGTTACAGTTTGCAATCTGAAAATGACCCATTTATTCCAACTGTTTCCTTTTAGTAAGCCAATCCTCTATCCATGCTAATTTATTACCCCAACAGCAGGAGCTCTTAGCTTGTATAGTAATCTTTTATGTTGCACCTTATCAAATGTCTTTTGGTTACCTTTATCCATCCTGCTTGTTACATCGTCAAAGGACAAAAGTTTGTCAAACACAATTCCCCTTTCATAAAACCAAGTTGTCTATTTGATTGTATTATGATTTTCTAAATATCCTGTTTCATGATTCATATGCTTTAGGAGTATAACTTTTAGTTTGGGTATTAAAATTTTAAATGTAAGATAATGGAAGCAAATAAAAACAAAAACTGCTGGGGAAAAACTCAGGTCTGGCAGCATCTGTGGAGACAGAAACAGAGTTAACGCTTCAAATCCGTATGACTTTTTTTCAGAGCTGAAGAGAGGTAGAAATGTGATGGATTTTACACTGTTTAAGAGGGAGTGCAGCAAGACAGAAGGTAAGGAATAGGTGGGGGCTAAGGAGAGATTGACAAAGATGTCATGGACACAAGACAAAGGGGGCGTTTATGGTAGTGGTAACGACTAAAGAAGGTGCTGATAGTGATTTAAAGATAAGAGCACAACATGTGAATAGCAGAACAAGGGTCAGTGCTCTGTGAAAGCACAACATAGTGTTATGATTCCAGCTGATATTACCACTGAACAAGCCTGATCCCAGGGTGGAACCCAGCTTGAAAGATCCTAACTTTTATTTTTTGTTTAGCTACATGGCGAGTGGCTACTGAACAACGTCACAGAAGTCACAAAAGAAGAAAACATTTATTAAACAAGAAAAGATGAACTACGTTATGGTACTCCTTTACCCACAACTACACCTTTACAGATATATACAGATTTGAAAGGATAACACAAGCTACAAAAGCTATCTTATACTCTAATGTTCACAGTAAGTACACAGTTCAATTGGCAACCTGTGGTCAGGCACACCACATTGAAACCAAGTGACAGATGCCACCCCGAACAGATGCTATACATCTCTCCTCAACTCCCCCAGATGTTTGTCACATTGTGAGCCAACCAGTCTTTCACATGAGTTTCCAATCTCCATTCTCCAAGAAATTGCTTTGGAATCTTCTCCCAAACAAGAGCTTTCTCTCAGAAGCCTTCCGCAAGGATCCACCTTGGTGTTCACCAAGGGTTTCGAACTCTTCTTCCAATGTTCCTCTCCCTTGGATCACCACGTGCATTCAAGCTTTATTCCACACACACACACACACTCACTGACTTAGCTGTCAACAGTACATCACTGCTTCACATGCCCATAGTAAAGAGTTTTTGACCTGCAGGCTTCTTGCACACATATATCACTTTAAATCAGCTTCCTGTAGCTTTCCCCCTTTAAGCCTGAAGCTTGGAACCTTCCTTGCTGCTCCTTACTGTCACTTCCACAGAACAGCACCTTTTCCAGACTCTTGCTCTTCCTTTGACTAGAAAGTCTTCTTGAGACCCCTCCTTTCTGTCTTATTCTTTGGCCTTGGGGCCTTTCAGTTCTTTTGGGAAATCTGCTCTCTCTGCAGTTCCCTCTCCCAGTATTCAGTCTGCCTGGAATCCTGGCTTCAACTTGAGTTTGGGGCTTGCTACCTGTGCCTCTGGCAGCTGCTTCCAACTGACCTCAAACTGCTTCTTTTACGTTGTGTGTGCATGTGAGAGCGCATGCGAATGTGCGTGCGAGTGAGAGAGAGACAGACCACCCTCTCTAGACCCCTGTTGCTAGGCACAGTTTTTTCTACTCGTGTTTGCTTTAACTCTCCTTCAAGAGTCGCAAAAATCTCATGAGAATGCAGGTATACAAATAGAGTTTTAGACCTGCAGTCTCCATTCAAAAATGATCCAAGGTGTCACCTTTTAATCCACAAATAGAAAAATATACATTAAACTTAAGATATACTTTATTCCCAACACTCCCAAATACACATAAAACTTAAACTCTCTCTATTTCCTTACAACAGAAACCAGTGACAGATGGCCCTGTGGGGATGGGGAGTTAGGGAAAAAGGATTTTAAAAAATGAAATCAATTTAAAAAATTAAAATAAAATAAAAGTTGAATTTAAAAAAGGGCAAAAAATGGAGGAGAGAGTTCATGGTCTGAAGTTGTTGAACTCAATGTTAAGTCCGGAAGGCTGTAAAGTGCCTAATCTGAAGATGAGCTGTTCTTCCAGTTTGCATTGGACTTCACTAGAACATTGTAGCAGGCCAAGGGCTGACATCTGAGCATGAGAGCAAGATGATGTGTTGAAATGGCATGGGACAGGAAGGTCTGGATCATGCTTGTGGACTGAGCAAAGGTGCACTGCAAAGCAGTCACCCAGTCTGCATTTCATCTCCCCAATGTAGAGACCACCGCATAGGGAGCAGCATATACAGTAGGCTAAATTGAAGGAGGTGCAATTGAAGCGCTGCTTCACCTGAAAGGAGGGTTTGGAGCCTTGGATGGTGAGGAGGGACGAGGTAAAAGGGCAGGTGTCGCACCTTCTGCGATGCATGGGAAGGTACCATGAGACGGAGATGAGGAGTTAGGGGTGATGGAGGAATGGACCAGGGTGTCACAAAGGGAACAGTCCCTATGGAATGCTGGGGGGGAGGCTGGGGCGAGGGGGTGAGCAGAAGATGTGTTTGGTCGTGGCAATTCTAAATTTAATTTTTAATTCATTAATTTTTTTTTAAAACCCCTTTTCCCTAACATTTCTCCACACCTCCCCACCCTACAAGGCCATCTGTCACTGGTTTCTATGTTGTGCTTTCACAGAGTGCTGTCCCTTATGCTGCTATTAACACATTCTGCTCTTACCTTTATGCTATCAGCACTTTTAGTCTTTACCACTACCGTTAGCACTCCCTTTGTCTTGTGTCCTTGACATATTTGTCAATCTCTCCTGAGCTCCCCCTTATCCCTGACAGTCTATCTTGCTCCACCTGCTCCATCCCCTCTTAAACAGTGTAAAATCCATCACATTTCTACTTCTCTTTAGCTAAGAAGAGGAGTCCTAGGGACTCGAAATATTAATTCTGTTTCTCTCTCCACAGATGCTGCCAGACTGCTGGGTTTTTCCAGCATTTTTTGTTTTTATTTCAGATTTCCAGCATCTGCAGTATTTTGCATTCATTAGATAATGGAAGCACCTGGTTTGGGATGCTAGTAAACAGACAAGGTCAGATTTGGAAGTGGGAACCCAAACAATGGGTGGCTTCGTTCCGTTTCTTGGCGAAGACGAAATATCTACAGATGTCTGCATAAGGGGTTCAAATTAGTCATGCGGTTTATCAGAACAAAGGGGAGGGTTGGAAATTGGAGATGGTTAGTTTGAATCTCTATCTGGCACATCTCAGGTGTGCCACGTTGCCATGGGGATAGATTGCAGGGGGGTTTTATCTCTGATTTCACACTGAAACAGAAGCAGTTAGCTGGGTGACTGCTTTGCAGTGCACCTTCGCTCAGTTCGCAAGCATGACCCAGGCCTTCCTCTCGCTTGCCATTTCAGCACACCATCCTGCTCTCATGCCCACATGTCCATTCTTGGCCAGCTGCAATGTTCCAGTGAAGCCCAACGCAAAGTGGAGGAACAGCACCTCATCTTCTAATTAGGCACTTTACATCCTTCCAGATTTAACATTGAGTTCAACAACATCAGACCATGAACTCTCTCATCCATTCCACCACCCCCCCGACCCAATCCCCCAATTCCATTCCCCCACCCCCACTCCCCCCACAGAGCCATCTGTCACTTGTTCTTATGTTTTGCTTTTAGAGCGCTGACCTTTGTTCTGCTATTAACACATTCTGCTTTCTTACCTTTATGCCACTATCAGCACCTTTTTCAGTCTTTAACACTTCTATTAACACTCCCTTTGTCGTGTCCATGACATCTTTGTAAAATCTCTCCCGAGCTCCCACCTATCCTTGACCTTCTATTTTGCTCCACTCCGTCTTAAACTGTATATACTCCATCACATTTCTACCTCTCTTCAGCTCTGAAGAGCAATATAGATTCGAAAAGTTAACTCTGTTTCTCTCTCCACAGATGCTGTCAAACCTGAGTTTTTCCCACATTTTCTGCTTTTATTTCAGATTTCCAGTATCCACAGTACTTTGCTTTTATTTAAGTGTTTAACTCACTGCCACTTCTCTTCCAGAAATGCCTACCTTGAAGAAGTACTGCTCTTCTCTCCGACGATTTCTATTTGTCTCTTTCACCCTGTTCACCTTCATTGCTTTTCATTTCCCTCCTGGTGTTTGACAAGGTATTTACCAAAACTCACTTCCACAGCCATATTTATTTTCTCAGTGACCGTCTCTGTCTCCGATTTACCCCACGTTTGACTTGCCTCCAACTGAAGTTCCATCCCTCGCATTTCGAATCCATCCAGGATTACAGATATCTCCAGGGCATACAACGTTCCTCGGATTGCTTGTCTTGACACATCCCGAGATCCACACTCAGTGCCTTGCGCCGCCATACGTACACGCTCGGCCTCTCTCTCCAGCAGCACAGAGGCACCCTATCTCAAAGATGTCCTTGTCCCCAGTTCCATTTCATTCTTCGCCTCATCCGAAGCCTTAACAAGAAACTTTTTCTCTTCCTTTCAGGTGTTAAGGAACGCAAGCTCCAACAACTTATTGATACCAATGCTCATACGGGATCCTCCAATCCTTCCCGTCCCTCTGACCCCATCCCGTCTTCTAATCCCAGCCTGTGCCGTGTATTCACTAAACCCTCTGACCTTCCCCTCTCTGATGCTGAACGTTCTGTACTCAGCAAAGGACTCAGTTTCACCCACTTACTCACTCGCCTCAAATGAATTTTGGCCCAGCAGGATGCTGAACTCTTCTTCCATCGCCTTCGTCTTCGTGCTCACTTCTTTGGCCAGGAGTCCTCCTGCCGTTCAACGGATCCTTTCACCCGTCTCCAATATTCTCCCTCTACCTGGACCCTTCCCTCTGGCCTCTTAACTGTTCTTGATCTTTTCACTGAGAGCTGTCAGCGTGACATCAGCTATCGTCATTTCTCTGCTCCTCTCACCCACTCCAACCTGTCTCCTACTGAACTTGCTGCATTCCGTTCTCTCAGGTCTAACCCCGCTATCAAACCTGCTGACAAGGGTGGTGCTGTTATTGTCTGGTGTACTGACCTCTACATTGCAGAGGTTGAGCGCCAACTCTCAGACACTTCTTCCAACCTCCCCCTGACCATGACCTCGCCATTGAACATCAAACCATTGTTTCCAGGACTGTCACTAACCCTCACCTCCTCTGGATATCTTCCCTCCGCAGCATCCAACCTCACACCAGCCCACTTCTACCTCCTTCCCAGGATCTACAAACGGGACTGTCCTGGTAAACCCAACGTGTCAGCCTGTTCCTACCCCATGAAGCTCATATCTGCCTATCTTGACTCTATTCTCTCTTCCCTTGTCCAGTCTCTTCCCACCTACATTCGCAATCCCTCTGACACCCTAAGTCATATCAACAATTTCCAGTTTCCTGGCCCTAACCACCTCTTCTTCAGTATGGATGTCCACAGTACCTCGACACCTTCATCCCCCACCAGGATGATTTAAGGGCTCTCCACTTCTTCCTTGAACAGTGGCCCAAACCCATCCACCACCACACTCCTCCGCCCGGCTGAACTTGTTCTCTCACTGAACAAACTGGTCTCACTTCCTCCGAATAAAAGGTGTAGCAATGGGTACCCGCATGGGCCCCAGTTATGGCTGCCTTTTTGTGGGGTATCTGGAACATTCCTCGTTTCAGTCCTACTCAGCACCACCCCCACCCCACAACTCTTGTTCTGGTACAGCGATGACTGTGTTGGTGCAGCTTCATGCTCTCATCTGGACATGGAAAAATTTATTGATTTTGCTTCCAATTTCCACCCCTCTCTAACATTCACATGGTCCATCTCCGACAATTCCCTTTCCTTCCTTGACCTGTCGGTTTCCATTTCTGGTGGTAGATTGTCCACCAATATTCATTGCAAGCCCACCGACTCCACAGCTACCTTGACTGCAGCTCCTCAAACCCTACTTCCTGTAAGGACTCCATCCCATTCTCCCAGTTCCTCTGCCTCCGCTGTATCTGTTCTGACGAGGGTACCTTCCAAAATGATGCTTCTGACATGTCTTCCTTTTTCCTGAACTGAGTTCCCCCCACTGTAGTTGACAGAGCCCTTAGCACTGTCCGACCCATCTCCTGCACATCTGGCCTCACACCTTCCCCTCCCTCCCAGAACCATGATAGGGTTCCCCCTTGTCCTCACTTTTCACCCCACCAGCCTCCGCATTGAAAGGATCATCCTCTGCCATCGCCAGCATAATGCCACCACCAAACATATGTTCCCCCCGTCCATGGCAGCATTCTGTAGGAACCATTCCCTCCGTGACACCCTGGTCCACTCCTCCATCAGCCCCAACTCAATCCCTTCCAATGGCACTTCCCATGCAATCGCGGGAGGTGCGGCACCTGCCCCTTTACCCCCTCACCATCCAAGGCCCCAAACAAGTGAAGTACTATTGCAGACACCCCAACTGCACAGTAGCAGCAGTGTGTACCATCTACAAGATGCACTGCAGGAATTCACCAAGGCCCCTTAAACAGCACCTTCCAAATCCACAGCCACTACCACCTAGAAAGACAAGGGTAGCAGACAGATGGGAACACCACCACCTGGAAAGTTCCTCTCCAAGTCACTCACCATCCTGACTTGGAAATATATCGCCGTTCCTTCACTGTCACTGGGTCAAAATCCTGGAACTCCCTTCCTAACAGCACTGTGGGTGTACCTACAGCACATGGACTGCAGAGGTTCAAGAAGGCAGCTTACCACTACCTTCTCAAGGGCAACTAGGGATGGGCAATAAAGGCTGGCCCAGCCCGCGAATGAATAATAAAAAACTTGCACTCTTCTAATTTGATCTACTGTATTCACTGCTCCCAATGTGGCTTCCTCTATATTGGGGAGACCAAACGCAGACTTGGTGACCATTTTGCAGAACACCTTCACACAGTCTGCAAGCATGACCCAGACCTTCCTGTCGCTTTCCGTTTAAACTCACCATCTTGATCTCATGCCCACATGCCGTTCCTTGGCCTGCTGCAGTGAAGCTCAACACAAACTGGAGGAACAGCACCTCATCTTCCGATAAGGCACTTTACACCCTTCTGAACTTTCAAGTTCAACAACTTCAGGCCATGAACTCCCTCCTCAATCTTGACCCCCTTTTTAATCCAACTCCCCCCACCCCACACAGAGCCATCTGTCACTTGTTCTAATGTTTTACTTTCAGAGCACTGATCCTTGTTCTGCTATTACCACCTTCTATTTTACCTTTATGCCAGTATCAGGACCCTTTTTTAGTCTTTAACCTTACCTTTGTCTTGTCTCCATGACATCTTTGTTAAATCTCTCCTGAGCCCCCACCTATCCCTAACCTTCTATTCTGCTCCACCTACTCTTAAACAGTATAAAATCCATCACACTTCTACCTCTCTTCATCTCTGAAGTGTCATACAGACTTGAAACATTAACTCTGGGTTTCTCTCTCCACAGGTGCTGCCAGACCTGCTGAGTTTTTCCAGCATTTGCTGTTTTTATTATAGCAGTTAGCTGGAGCCTGGGAGCTGCTTTGAGAAGCAAGAGAGGGGGAACTTGTCAGGAGCTGCAGACAAGTAACAAAGGGCTATCAGAAACCAACAGTATTTTCTGATTTTGGGGTCACTGAGCAAGAAAGCAGCGAGGCCCATGCTCGAGTTGGGGTGTCCGCAATAGTGAGGTGCTTAAGGAAAGTTGGAAGGTCGCCTCACTGGATACTAGTGCAAGGACCCTAAGAAATCTCATACCTCGGAGGATAGTAGGAACAATGAGGAGAATCAAAGTGAATTCCCAAGAGCTGTGGCACACCTTGGTTTGGTCCCAGGAGAAGCAAAGGAGCCCTCAAGATCTTATAAAGCACAGGGGCACTCTTTTGCAGAAATATCTCCTTATATGTCTACCACTCTTATCTGCCGTCTTGATGGGAAAATAGGTTAAAAGTTAAAATAATTTCAGACTACTGTAATGTTCTCATCTTTTATGAACAGAGCTGCCCCACCTCCTTATCCTGTCTTCCTATCCTTCCAAAATGTCAAATACTCTTGAATATTCAGTTCCCGGCCATGATCACTGCAACAACATCTCTGCAATAGCTATCATAGCATAAACAGAAATCAGTGGGTATGACATCAATTCATCTATCAATATGAATGCTTCATTCACTCAGATAAAGAGCCTCTAATTCTGTTTTTTTACCATTTTTCTCTACAATGACACTATTTGCTGGTGCACACTTAGGTTTGTATGCTTTGTTCCTTCCTGTCACATTCTGGTTATCATTACCCGTATCACCACCTTACACTACTGCCTTGTCCTTTCTCATTAACTTTCTGACTTTCCCCTCACATGAACTGCCCCCTCCAAAGTCCCAGTTTAGTTTAAGGCTCTCTCTACAGCCCTAGTTATTCGATTTGCCAGTACACACTGGTCTCAGCTTGGTTCAAGTGATGGCCATCCCAACAGAGCAACTCCCTCTTTCCCCTGCACTGGTGCCAGTCCCCCATGAATTGTGAGCCACACATTTAACTCTGAACTTATTTACCCTATACCTATTTGTCCATGGCTCAAGCAGTAATCCAGGAATTTATTACCTTTGTGGTTCTGCTTTTTAATTTAGCCCCCATCTGCTCAAACTCCCTTAGCAGCCCTTTTTTTAGCCATACCTACATCATTAATATCCACATGGACCATGTCAACTGGACCCTTCTCCTGCCACTCCAAGTTCCTCTCCCACCCAGAGATGTCCTCAACCCTGGCTCTAGGCAGACAACACAGCCTTCAGGACTTATGCGCTTGGCTGCAGAGAACAAATTCTATCTCACTGACTATAATGTCTCCTATTAATACATTCCCTTTCATTCCCCTAATTTGAATGGGCCCTGCACCACAATGTTGTAGTCAATTTGCTCATACTTTCTGCAGTCCCTGCTCTCGTCTACAGAGGCTACATGAACCCCGAACCAAAATTTTCAAACACAAATCAATCTGTCCTACTGGTATCAGTGAAAATGTCCTAGGATCCAAATCAGAACTAAGATAAAAGCAAAAAACTGCGGATGCTGGAAATCCAAAACAAAAACAAAAATAAAAATACCTGGAAAAACTCAGCAGGTCTGTCAGCATCTGCGGAGAGGAACACAGTTAACGTTTCAAGTCCGTATGAGTTCTGTTGAAGAGTCATACGGACTCGAAACGTTAACTGTGTTCCTCTCCGCAGATGCTGTCAGACCTGCTGAGTTTTTCCAGGTATTTTTATTTTTATTTTTGTTTTCGTTCCAAATCAGAACTGACGTGTGCAATGGTTGAAATAAGTTGTAAAATTTCCTGCAGTTACTTTCAGACACTGCACCTTGTAGCAGGACATTTGTTGTCTAGGTACAAGTGCCTGATCCATACTATTAGCACCAATTCCCATTTCACCATTTCCATTTCTCGCATTCTATATTCTCTATGGCCCCTCTGTGCAAGATTTCCCTGTTAAAATAAAACAAATTCCTGCTGCAGGTAGTCATTTATAAACTGTTTCAACTAATTTCAATCAGACAACCGTCGTCCATTTATTTTGACAAAATTCCCAGTAATATGAGCACAAGATCGAAAATTACCCACAAACATTATGGCAGTGCAACCTTTAACATTCAACATTTTGCCCAACACCTTTAGACTGGTGTAGCTTTAATATCCTGAAACACCCATCACCTAAGGAATAATGTCTATTTTCCTTAGGATGATCCGCAGCTTAATCAAAAAATAAAATGGGCAGAAATGTAAATACAAGAAAAAATGTTGCTTACCTTTTGGATAATCCTCCAACAAGAGGTTGAAATGACCAAGCTGGCAAAACAAGTCAGGGTCAACTTTTCCCTCACACTTCTTGATCACCGACTCAAAGCAGTGAATAGCCTAAATAAAACACAACACAAGAATGAAAAATGAGAATGCAAAATAATGAAAGATCATTGCACTAATCCTGCCTTCAGGGTAGGAGGATTAACAATTAGGAGCAAATCAGTATTTAAATGTCAATGTGGGCACAGAAGCTAGGGACAATGATTTAATTCCAGAATTTAGGATCTCTTCACTATGGAAGATGTTTGATAACTAAATCGATGGAGCATTTAAAAACAGTGTACTTAAAAGATTTTAATTCACTTCTCGCTTCAGAGCAATTATAGTAACTGCATGCCTAGGTTTACTCAATCTAAAAGTTTCTATCATAGGTAACATAGCAATTACTTCTGGTTGAAGTCTTTAAAACATTTTTTAGATTTTATTTCAAGTATTTTTATTGAGAGGAGGTTAGAAATTGTACATAAATGACAAAATGAGAAGTGAACTGAACTTAATGGGACATACAAAACAATGAGTTATGGTCAGTATTACAGTTAATCAATTACATCCTACACTTGTCCATATATCTGTTACATCTTACTAGAGTAATTAAAATGATTTTTAAAAATTTTAAAAAAACTAAACTGATATGGACTGCAGTGGTTCCAGTGAAATCTCACTTATTTCCCCTTCCTATTTATGATGCTTGTTCTTTATATTTCAAGCTGATGCCAAAATTAAAGAATAGTTCATGTGGATACCACTACTGCAAGTGAAATATTTATATTGAGACAGTGTTAATTAAGTTAATTAAAAATGTACTATGAAATAGCTTTTACAATTATGAAAAAAATACATACTCTGCGAGAATCTATTTCCAAGATAGATTGGAAGTTTATCAGTTCTAATATTTGCTAAAATAATTTCTTCCCTTTTGGGACATTATAGTGTGAGATGGCTAATAGCTTTGGAAAATGGCAATGTAAAGTCACTTCAAAAGGGGGTTTAAGGCCTCCTATTTTTTGGGAGAGATCCTCATTTATAATACAGATTTCACCTCCCTTTCCTCTCATGACCTGTTGTTTTAGATATCCCCATGGTGTCATTCCACCTCTGCAAAGTGCAGGTGTGTTAGCATCAATTCTAAACAGACGCCCAGATCAGTGGTTGGAATCATTTGAAGTGCGTAAAATTAGAAGCTTGTACCCACTACATATTACTGCATACTCAGCCAATAATAACTCCTTCAGACTGGCGCCGCCATATAAATAACCAAGCCAGTTTCAAATACCAAATCAATTTTCCAACAGAGCCAACACATCAATAAACTATATCATTAATGCAACTCCCTGGAACAGCAGCAGAGGTGCAAAGAATGCTGCCAAGAGGATACCTCCCACAAGGTATTTTTAGACAACTTTTGACATATTATTTAATATGTATTGCAGCACAGAAACAGGACATTTGGCCCAACAAGTCCACACCGACGTTTCTGTTCCACACAAGCCTCCTTCTACCATCTTTATTTAACTCCATCAGCACATCCTGCTTTTCCTTTCTCACTCATGTTTATCCAGCTTCCCCTTACATGTATCCATGCTAGACATGGTGGCATAGTGGTCATGTCACTGGATTAGTAATCCAGATGCCCATGCTAATGTCCTGGGGACATGGGTTCAGATCCCACCGTGGTAGCTGGTCATTCAATTACTAAATCTGGAATATGGTCAAAGATTTATGAAACAATCATTGATTGCTGCAAAAACCCATCTGGTTCACTAATGTCTTTTAGGGAGGGAAATCTGCCATCCTTACCCAGTCTGGCCTATCTGTGACTCCAGACCCACATTCACGTGGGTGACTGAACTGCCTGGTGAAACGGCCCATCAAGCAATTCAGTTCAAGTGCAATTAGGGATGGGCAACAAATGCTGGCCTTGCCAGCGACACCCACATCTCACGAAAGAGTAATTTTTTAAAAACCTCATGGTAATTTTAAAAAACTCACGTTTCCACATTTTAACCACTATCTGGGTAATAAAAAAATTCTCCTGAATTGCTTATTGGATTTATTAATCTTACTGTCTTATACTTAGGACCCTAAGTTCTGATCTTCCCCACAAGTGAAAACATCTATCCTTGACCTATTCCTATACTTGCTGACCTACACTGGCTCCCGGTTTAAGAAACACCCCAATTTAAAATTCTCATCCCTGTTTTCGATTCCCTCCATGGCCTCACCCCTCGCTATCTCTAATCTCCTCCAGCCCCACAGCCCTCAAATAGTTACACTCCTAATTATGGCCTCGAGTATCAACAATTTTAATTTCTCCATCGATCGTGGCCATGCCTTCATCTGCCAAGGCCCCAAGTTTCTCCTCCTCTATACTATCTATTACTCCTTTCAGATGTTCTTCCTCTTTGACCACCAAGCTTATAGCCATCTGCCCTAATATCTCACATGGTCAAGTGTCAAACGTTGTTTAATAACGCTCCTGTGAAGTGCACTGGGATTTTTTATTATGTTAATGGTACTATATAAATGCAAAACAAAAACAGAATTACCTGGAAAAACTCAGCAGGTCTGGCAGCATCGGTGGAGAAGAAATCAGTTCACGTTTCGAGCCTTCACGGCCCTTCGGCAGAACTGAAGCATAGTTAGGAGAAAGGAGAAATATAAGCTGGTTTAAGGTTGGGGGGGGCGGGGGGCAAGAGAGAAGTTGAGGGTGGTGATTGTGGAGATAAGCAAGCCGTGATAGGAGCAGATAATCAAAAGATGTCACAGACAAAAGGATCAAAGAGGTGTTGAAGGTGGTGATATTTGCCTAAGAAAAGTGCTAATTAAGAATGGAAGACAGGACACTCAAGGTACAGCTCTAGTGGGGGTGGGGTGGAAAAGACTAACAAGGTTTTAGTTTTAGATTTAAAAATAATGGAAATAGGTGGGGAAAGAAGAATCTATATAAATTATAGGAAAAAAAAGGGGGGGAGAAACGGGGTGGGGATGGGGGGAGGGGGAGTTTAAGATCTAAATTCCATTCTTAATTAGCACTTTTCTTAGACAAATATCACCACCTTCAACACCTCTTTGATCCTTTTGTCTGTGACATCTTTTGATTATCTGCTCCTATCACGGCTTGCTTATCTCCACAATCACCACACCCTCAACTTCTCTCTTCCCCCCCCCCCACCCCCGCACCCCCCACCTTAAACCAGCTTATATTTCTCCTTTCTCCTAACTATGCTTCAGTTCTGCCGAAGGGCCGTGAAGGCTCGAAACGTTAACTGATTTCTTCTCCACCGATGCTGCCAGACCTGCTGAGCTTTTCCAGGTAATTCTGTTTTTGTTTTGGATTTCCAGCATCCGCAGTAGCTTTTAGCTTTTTGTTTTTATCTATATAAATGCAAGTTGTTTTGTACATCTACCCCATCAAACCCTTTCATAACCTTAAAGACTTATCAGGTCACCCCTTCCTAGGGAAAAAAGCCTCAGCATGCTCAACCTTGCTTGATAGGTATGACTTCTCAGTTCTGATGTCATCCCAGTAAATCTTCTGCAGTGTTTCAATGTATTTTTTATAAATTGGAGATCAGAACTGTCCACTGTATCCCATAATTTGACCAAGGTTCCATATAAATTGAACATAGCTTTTTAATTCTATCCCTCTAGAAATTACACCCAGTGCTTTGCTTGCTATTTCAAAAAGCTTTCTTAATATGCGTTGTTAGTTTTAATGTTTTGTGCTGTGATCCCAGATTCCTCTGCTCCTCTATCCCATTTAAAGGCTTATTTCCAAGGAGTATGTGGCCTTCCTATTCTTTCTACAAAACGTACCATCTAACACATCTGTATTGAACTTCATTTGTCAATTACACATGCATTTATAGGTACCAATGCGACCCAACTCCACACTTGTGACCCTTTTCCCACAAAACTGACTATCCAGTTCAATTCAATGCTTCCATGCTAGCTGACATTGTTAACTGTTTCCTCTTCCACACCCTTGAAAAACTGCCAATATCACTCTTTCCCCAAAATTCCCACCCTTGAACCCTTCATCCTTGCAAACTCCAAGCCCACCTAGAGGTGTAAACTCCTCCAATCAGATGTCCGCCCCGCCACAGTGAACTGTCGTTTCGCACTTTCAGAAATGATGTAGCGTAGGAAAACCTGGCAACCAGTTTGAGCACAGGCCACAAGAACTCTGCCCTTTTTTAAAATCTGAAAGGTCACTGAAAGGTCAGATTGTAGCCAAAAAGAGTTGGCAGAAATGGACAATATTGCCTCCTCTAACTACAAGGTCAATCTCATGTCTTACAAAGAAATACATAAATTCATATTTAAGAGAAGGGGATTTGATCTTAAATTTATGACCTCTAATTACCAACTCACTTACAAGTGGATATAGCTTTTCCTTTTTACTTGATTAAAATTCTTCAATTGTTAATGCTATCATCAGATGTCCACTTCATGTTTTCTGTGAAAAGAGCTCCAGTTTTTCTCTCCTCATTACTAAAGCCTCTCACTTCATGTGTCTTATAAGTGAGCTTCTTCTATATTGCATTCTCTCCATGGACTTGACATAATTCCTGAAGCAAGGCATTCAAAACTCAACAATATTCTAACTGCAGCCTAGCCAATAATTCATGCAGGTTTATTATGATTTTTCAGACCATTTTCCAGTTCTGATGAAAGGTCTCACATCTGAAATGTTAACTTTGTGTCTCTGTCTGCAGATGCTATCAACCTGCTGAGTGCTTCCAGCATTCTCTGCTTATATACATTATCTTTTTTTAAAACAACTCTGTGCCCCTGTTCATAAAACTTCAGATCCCATTGCATTCCTAAACCAGAGGCAACTGCTCTTCTACTCCTTTTTTCCAGTTCTAATTTTATTCTTTAAATCCTTCTTAAGGTCTTTGAGATCATTAGAAAACCACCTTAATTGAAATAAAAAGAGTTAGACAAAAATGCCATTAAAATCTTTTCTAAAATTTTTCTTTCATGGGATGCAGGCATATGTTGCCCATCCATAATTGCCAAGAGTGGTTTGCTGAGCTATTTCAGAAGGCAGTCAAGAGTCAACTATATAGCTGTGGGTGCATGTATGCCAGACAGGTAGGGGCAGCAGATATCCTTCCTTCAAGGTCACTATTACTGAGACTAGCTTTCAGTTAATTAATTACATTTCAATTCCACCAGCTGCCGTGGTGGAATTTGAACCCATTTCCCCAGGACATTAGCCTGGCCACTGGATTACTAGTCCAGGACATTGCCATTATATCACCATCTCCCCTGTTCTCTATAGTTAGTTGTAGTAAAGATTTGATGGGCAATGCAGATTATGATGTTGTAAAATGAGTGATGCTCATTTATGATTTGACACCAGAAGCTTACAGGTAGAAATGTAAGTTTATCAAAAGCTCTGCACTGTAGTCACAGAGAACCGCCACAGAAATGGATGATATTAACACTGTGATTAGATGGGTAAAATTTCATGTCTTACAAAAAAGTTACGTAAAATGTTGCTATATAGTTTTCTGGAAGTAATTCCATCACATTTTTAGCTCAGGAACCTGAATATTCATTGACTGAATTCATTGAATTCATTGACTGAGCTAATCATTTAGTGGTATTTTAAGCACTGAGGAGCCAGGCTGTATGGAAGTTAAATTCCTTACCTTAGCTGACCTGGATGATCAACCTGCCCCCTGTGAAAGTGTCAAATGAATCAGAGGTGTAATACAAAGGAAATTAAATGTTATAAAGATGCAGTAAGGTGGGGCACAAAGCAAATAACCAATAGTTTGGAAGAATGCCTTTGGTTCAGCCAGGAAGACTGAACACTACTTGGTGGTGCAGCATAAAACTGTACATATGCCCAATCACAAAAAATGGCCAATAGAAGGCTGACACAATACTGGGTGCAGTATTTTAAACTGGTACATCTGTGTTTTATGCAAAGTGATTAATATAATGAAGACAAGATTTCCCATATTCATTCTTGATTTAAATACTGGTGAAGTATTTGATTTGGATAGGTGCAAATAAAACAGGAGTTTCGGTATCCATAACAAATTTTTATTAGCTAATAAAGGATTAAAGCCATTAAGTTGTAGCCAACTGGCTTAATGGAGAGAATGCTGAGCTTGGAAAATCAGACATCAAGACGACTGCACAATAGCAGAGGCTTTACTGAAAGATTAGTCTGCCAGGTTTGTCTAGTGCCAGGGGACAGAGCTCTTTAATACAGGCGTTCAAATCAACAAGAAATCACCTGGAAATGTTCAAGGGAACCCGAGCAGATGAGCCTAGCAAGCTAAGGCAGATTCAGCAGATCACCAAACAAAGGATTTAGGTGGATACCAGCAAAAAGTAAAGATTTTGGTCTCAGGGTCATTTGCCCTCAAGACTCAAGTTCATCTAACGGCACCACCACTCCATGCCACATTTCATCCACAACAAGACAGCCTTTTTATTTCTTGCCAGCTCAAAGGCAGATGCAGTGGGTTGCATATGATATCAGCAGGGAGTGTTAAGCTTCTCAGAAGGCATTACTGCTTCAGCTATAAAGAGAACATACAGTTGGGGAATAGTTGGCCATGAGATACTTTCAAAGCTTACAGCTCCTGAAACTAGACACAGCAAAACTATACTAGATAATTTGTGCCAAAGCCAAAAACAGCATGATGCCAGGCAACACCTGTGGCTCCTGCAACACAATGTAGATATCACAAGAAGTGTGATGTGTGAAACATGATGGGTGCAGGTAAAGCTCCCTCTCAGGAGGTTTCTACTTCTTCTATGGAGCAACAGAATGCCAGAGATTTATTACCAATGTTTCACTCAGTCAAAATACTGTCAATGGTACTCATCAATTCCACATAAATGGCACTGAGAAATCATCTCCTGCAGGAAGTAAGCTATGTCACAAAAAAGGGGTTGTCCTGTTCAACTTATAAAATTTCTGCATTTCTTTTATCATGTTAAAAAAATAGGCTTAGGTAATGGGATGTTTAAATTTGAAGACACCAGCATTGTTCAATTAGATTTCCCGTCTCTCATCTTAACTTGAAGGTTTGGGGTTTCCTAGAACTGCACTAACATCACGTTAAGCAAAGTGTTTGAGAAAGGCAGAGACAGATCTGCTCTTTTGAATAGCTATTTGTAGTTCTAAATTACGTCAGTGACTGTGTAAAGGCAAGAATGGTACAGCAAACATCTGCTGTAATGTGCCAACCAAATAAAGCATGCCACACAACAAGAAACTAGCTCTTATTCTCCCACTGATAGCCTGTTCAAACAGAAGTTAGTAGCTTCCATAGGAAAAAGCAAGGCAGTAAATATAAAACAAGTTAAGCAAATCTGTACTAGTTGCATCTTACTAGCCAGTTCAACAGAAGCATTTGGAGAGACCTGGGTACAGATCAACTACACATGCTCTTAATTAAAAGTGCAATCTTCAAATTGTACCTGCTCTCCAAACGCTGCCAGTCCATTGTCAGAGTCTTAGTTACAAATGACCTCAGAATCTTAAACCCTACATAGTACTAATATAGTATAGAAACAGGCTATTCGGCCCAACCTTCCTTCATCCAACTGCATCAATATATCCTTTCTCTCACCTAATTTACTCACCGCAGCTACTCCACACAGTAGCCAAATCCACATTCTAACCATTCTCCATGTGAAAAAGATTATCCTGAATTCTCTATTGGATTTACTGGGGACTGTCTTATATGTGGTCCCTAGTTTTGGATTCCACCCCAAGTGGAAGCACTTTCTCTACATCTACCTTCTCGAACCTCTTCGTAATTATGAAGGCTTCCATCAGATCACCTCCCAGACTTTCCTCTTCTAGAGAGCAGAACCCTAGCTTGTTCAATCTTTCCTGATAGTTAGAACACTTCAGTTCTAGTACCATCCTTTCTTTGCATCTTCTCTAGTACATCTTTATCCTTTCTGTAACCTGGAGATCAAAATGGAGCACAGTGCTCCAAAGTATGATCTATTTAAACAAGGTTCTATGCAACTTTACCATAACTTCTCTTCTTCTCAATTCCATGCCATGAGAAGTGAACCCCAGTGCTTTGAGGGCATTTTTATGGCTTTGTTTCCTGCATTACTACTTCTGATGATTTGTGAATCTGTACCCTAGATCCCTTTGCCCCTGTACTCCAAATAGACTCCTATTTGTGAAGTAGTTGACTTCCTTATTCCTCCTATCAAAAAATGCACAACCTTGCACTTACCTATATTAAATTCATTTGCCGAATGTCCGTTCCGCAAGTTCTGTCCGTCTTCCTCACTATTAAACATAGCTCCCAATTGGATGCAGTCCACAATTTTGATATTGTATTTTCAATTGCTGAATCCAAATCATTTATGTAAATGGTGAACAGCAGTGGTCCCAGCACAGAACCCTGTGGAACGTGACTGCCCGTCTTCAGTCAGTCTGAGTAACGACCTTAACCCCTGCTCTGTTATGTTGCCAGCCTACTATCCAGTCTGCTACTTAAGCCTGATTTCATAGGCTCAGATCTTATTATGAGTTTACAATGCCAGATAGATAACATCCCACGCGACTAACACCATCCTGTTGGATGAAACAGCAGCTCAACACAAACACAAAGGCGGCAGTTGCAGATCAGCTCCCTCAATGATATATTACACAAGAAACAGGCATAAAAGAATGTCAATAGTGTGTGCCAAATCTACTCATTGGAGACAGCTAAACAGCTGTCCTAAGTGAAAGAGATGAGTCAAGGATGCCACTGCATGCATTGTCTAGGCTATGAGTCTACAATGCCAGGTGCATAACATCCTACACAATTATCACTGGGATGGTGATAGCAGATCCCAATCTTAGAAAGGTTAGGGATAATTCCAAATGTTAATTTTTTGTTTTATGAGTAGATGGTGGGAGGGAAACAGTGAATGGAATACCCTCAGTATCTCTATTACATCTTTGCTGTTTTGCATGACTATCAATTTTTTAATTAAAAACTTTCATTACATGGGGGAGGGCTTGTTTTCTTTTCAGTGGCCCTGTGACATCCTAACAATTGGGGGTTATCCCTATTTCATGTGTCAGGTAACATTAGATTCAGTGTTACGTACAGTAACTTAAAAAGCTAGTTTCTACACACAATTTTTAATACAAGAGATTAGTTCTTATTTTGGAACATTCATAATTCTGCTTACCTATAAAAACAAGTATGCAAGTAATTCCTTATAAGGACGCTTATCCAAGCACTTGAAGGTATTTCAGAAGAAAAATTCTGTATGACTGGCGGGAGGGATGCAATATAAGCCTTACCCAAGTTTGTTTGATTACATACTGTTCTTTCATGTGTATCTTGGTTTGTATCTATAAACCCAGGAGACAGATGCAAGAAATCATTATGAACTCACAAATGCAGCCTGCACTACTGCAAAAACCTATTCAGTTGCAGTCAGTTATAAGATTCAAAGATATCTCTCATGGCTAGTAATCCATGATAACAATATGCAGTTTTTCTCTGTCTGGAATGTTCTGACTCAGTTTAAGGGGTGCATCTGTTGGTGCATTTATTTCCTGGGTAGTGCCACTCATACAGCTAACAATCTTATAAGGAAGATGCTGACTGTCCAGCTGAGTGCAAAAGCTGTATAATTATTTTAGAGTAATGTACTGAACTGACAGATGAGATTCAGACAGCATAAAAGCAAGCCAACAACAGTGTTGCTTTTGTCTGCACTGGAGTGATGCTTTGGGCTGCATTAGAGTGCTTAAGTTGGAGTTTGGTGAAGGAGGGATCCTTTCATTTTCTACCTTTCTTCAGTAAGAAGAGCGGTGACCTTGGTAAGCAGGACCTGGCGAGTAGTTCTTCTGCCCATAATATTCGCTAAACTAGAGGAAGTAAAGGGAGTAATTTAAGGGTAAGTCATGGTAGGGCAGCTCGGCCAAGTGGAATGCTCCTCCTGTACAATGTGGAAAGCCAGGGAAGCTCCCAGTGTCCAGGGTGGCCATGTGTACAAGCAGTGTCTCCAGCTGCAGACACTCGAAATCAATGTTTCGGAGCTGGGGTCACTGTGGAGCACCCATAGGATGAGATCTTCGTGGATAGCACACACAGTGAGGTGGTCACACCACAGGTAAAGAATGCACAGGCAGAAAGAGAATGGATGACCACTAGACAGAGTAAAAGCATTAAGCAGGTAGTGCAGGAGTCCCCTGGGTCCATCTCCCTCTCTAATAAATTTTCCGTTTTGGATACTATTGAGAGATGGTTTCTTAGGGTAATGCAGCAAGAGCCAAGTCTGTAGCACCACAAGTGGCTCAGCTGCACCGGGGGTATTGGTGGTGGCGGATGGCAGGGGGCTGGAAGCAATAGTGATAGGGGATTCTATTGCAAGGGGAACAGACACGTCTCCGCGACTGCAGACTGACACCAGGATGGCACGTTGCCCCCCTGGTGCCAGGGTCAAGGATGTCACTGAGCAGCTGCAGGACATTCTAAAGAGGGAGGGTGAACAGCCAGGCGTCATGGCTCATATTGGTACCAACAACATAGGTAAAGAGAGGGACAAGGTCCTGAAAGTGGAATATAGGGAGTAATAAATTAAAAACAGGATCTCAAAGGTAGTAATCTCAGTATTTCTCCCAGTGCCAACTGCTAGCAAGGTCAGGGATAGAAGAATAGACCAGATGAATGCGTGGCTGGAGAGATGGTTTAGGAGGGAAGGATTTAGATTCCTGAGGCATTGGGACCTATTCTGGGGCAAATGGGACCTGCACAAGCTGAATGGGTTACACCCCAGCAGGACCGGGACCAATATCCTTGTGGGGGTGTTCGCTAGTACTATGGGAGAGGATTTAAACTAGATTGGCAGGGGGATGGGAACCTGAGTGGGGAGACAAAAGCGAGAGAAACAAGGATAGGAATGAAAAACAGAAAGGTAGAAAGCAAAAGTGAATGGCTGAGGAAACAAGGGCTAGCAGCAAATAGGGCCAAAGTGCAAAAAGAGGTGTGTGAAAATGTTAAAAAGACAGGTCTAAAGGCACTGTATCTGAATGCACAGAGCATTCGCAATAAGGTAGGTGAATTAACAGCGCAAATCGTTGTCAACGGATACGATGTGATTGCAATTAGAGACATGGCTACGGGGTGACCAAGGCTGGGAACTGAATATCCAAGGGTACTCGATATTTAGAAAGGACAGGCAAAAAGGAAAATGAGATGGGGTGACGTTGTTAGTTAAGGATGAAATCAGTGCGATAGTGAGAGAGAATATTGGCTCAGAAAATCTAGATGTAGAATCAGTCTGGGTGGAGCTAAGAAGCAACAAGGGGTGGAAAACATTAGTGGGGAAGCCTACAGGCTTCCAAACAGCAGTGATAAGGTAGAGGACGGCATTAAACAGGGAATTAGAGATGCATGTAGCAAGGGTGCTGCAGTAATCATGGGTGACTTTAGTCTACATAAAGACTGGGCAAACCAAATTAGCAATAATACTGTGGCAGGTGAATTCCTGGAATGTACATGAGATGGATTTTTTAGGCGTATGGCAAGGAACCGACTAGGGAACAGGCTATCCTAGGTTTGGTATTGTGCAATGAGAAGTGGTTGTGTGGGATCCTTTATGGAACAGTGACCATAACATGATGGAATTCTTCATGAGGATGGAAAGTGAAGTAGTCCAATCTGAAACTAAGGTCCTAAATCTAAACAAAGGAAACTATGAAGGTATGAGGCATGAGTTGGCTAAGATAGATTGGGGAACTTCATTAAAAGGTGGATAGGCAATGGCTAATATTTAAGAAACAAATGTACGCATTGCAGCAGTTATACATTCCTTTCTGGTGCAAAAACACTACAGGAAAAGTGGCCCAACCATGGTTAACAAAATAAATTAAGGATAGCATTAGGGTCAAAGAGGAGCTACATAAAGTTGCTAGAAAAAGTAGCAAGCCTGAGTATTGGGAACAATTTAGAATTCAACAAAGGAGGACCAAGAGATTAAAAAGAAAAAAATAGAATTAAGAGAGTAAACTTAGAAGGAACATAAAAGCAGACTGTAAAGGCTTCAATAGTGTGTAAAAAGAAAAGGATTAGTGAAGACAAATGTAGATCCTTCAGTCCAAAACAGGAGAATTTATAATAGGGAACAAGGAAATGGCAGAGCAATTAAACAACTATTTTAGTTCTGCCTTCACAGAGGAAGGCACAAATAACTTCCCAGAAATGCCAGGGAACCAAGGGTCTAGTGAGAAGGAAATTAGCATTACTAAAACAATTGCTGGAGAAAATTAATGGGACTGAAAGCCGATAAATCCCCAGGGCCTGACCATCTACATCCCAGGGTACTAAAGGAAGTAGCCATGGAAATGGTGGATGCGTTGGTTGTCATCTTCCAAAATTCTGTAGATCTGGAACTGTCCCAGCAGATTGGAGGGTGATAAATGTGACCCCACTATCTAAAATAGGAGGGAGAGAGAAAACAGCGAATTACAGGCCAGTTAGCCTAACATCAGTAGTAGGAAAAATGCTAGATTCTATTATAAAGATGTGGTAACAGGACATTTAGAAAATATCAATGGGATTGGACAAAGACAACATGGATTCATGAAAGGGAAATCATGTTTGACAAACCTACTGGAGTTCTTTGAAGGCATAACTAGCAGAATAGATAAGGCAGAATCAGTGGATGTGGTGTATTTGGATTTTCAGAAAGCTTTTGATAAAGTCTCACATAAGAGGTTAGTGTGTAAAATTAAAGCACATGGGATTGGCAGTAATATATTGACATGGATTGAGAATTGGTTAACAGACAGGAAACAGAGTAGGAATATACGGGTCTTTTTCCAGGGTGGCAAGCAGTGACTCGTGGGGTACCACAGGGATCAGTGCCTGGGCCTCAGTTATTCACAATATGCATCAAAGATTTGGATGAGGGAACCAAATGTAATATTTCCAAGTTTGCTGACAACACAAAACTTGTTGGGAATGTGAGTGGTGAGGAGGCTATTAAGAGGCTTCAAGGTGATTTAGACAGGTTAAGTGAGTGGGCAAATACATGGCAGATGCAGTATAAAGTGGATAATTGTGAAGTGTTATCCGCTTCGGTAGAAAAAACTGAATGGCAGAGTATTATTTAAATGGTGATAGATTAGGAAATGCTGAGGTACAAAGGGACCTCAGTATCCTTGTACACCAATCACTGAAAGCAAGCATGCAGGTGCAGCAAGTAGTTAAGAAAGCAAATGGTATGTTGGCCTTCAGTGCGCGAGGACTTGAGTACAGGAGCAAGGATGTCTTATTACAGCTGTACAGGGCCTTGGTAAGACCACACCTGGAGTAGTGTGTGCAGTTTTGGTCTCCTTATCTAAGAAAGGATATACTTCCCATACAGGGAGTGCGGTAAAAGTTCACTAGACTGATTCCTGGGGTGGCAAGATTATTGTATGAGGAGAGATTGGACTGACTAGGCCTCGATTCACTAGGGTTTAGAAGAATGAGAGAAGATTTCATTGTAACATATAAAATCCTGACAGGGATAGACAGATTGGATGCAAGGATGATGCTTCCTCTGGCTGTGTGTGTGTGTGTGTGTGTGTGTGGGGGGGGGGGGGGGGGGGGGGGTCAGGTCTAGAACAAGGGGTCACAGTCTCAGGATACAGGGTAGTCCATTTAATACTGAGATGAAAAGAAACTTCTTCACTCAGAGGGTGGTGAACCTGTGGAATTCTCTACCACAGAAGGTTGTGGAGGCCAAGTCACTGAATATATTTAAGAAGGATATAGATATCCAGACTCTCAAGGCATCAAGGGATATGGGGAAAGCACAGAGTATGCCATGATCATATTGAATGGCAGAACAGGCTCGAAGAGGCAAATGACCTACTCCTACTCTCTATATTTCTATGAAAAAAGTTGCTTCCTAGAGCTGGTACACAAAAAAGCAAAATCTTGCATTTAAATAGCCCCTTTAACATAGTAAAATGACCCAAGGTGGTTCACCAGAGTGGCAAACAGAATTGGACACAGAGACACAAGAGATACCAGAGATCGCTAAAAGCTTGGCCAAAGAGATATGTTTTAAGGATCAACTTAAAAATGGAGAGAAGCAGCTAAGCAGAGAGGTTTATGGACGGAATCCCAGAGTTTAGGGCCATGGCAGCTGAAGGCACGGCTACTAATGGTGGCACAATGAAAATCTGGGATGCTTAAGAAGCCAAAGTTGGAGAAGTGTAGAGATCTCAGTGGGTTGTAGGACTGCAGGAGGTTGCAGTGATATAGAGGGGAGAGATCATGGAGGGACTTAAACAGTGATGGGAATTTTAAAATCGAAGCATTGTTGGACCAGGAGCCAATGAAGGTCAGCAGGTATAGGGGTGATGGGTGAACAGGATGGTGCAAGATAGGATACGGGTAGCTGAGTTTAAATGAGTTTAAGTTCCTAGAAAGTGCAAGGTATGGTCAGCCAGGATAGCATTGGAATGGACAAACCTAGAAGTAACAAAGGCATAGATGAGGATTTCAGCAGATGAGCACAGACAGGAACAGAGATGGGCAATGTCCTAAAGAGTGGGCAGGTTGGTGGTGGACAGGAGATGGAGACTGGAGCTCAGCTAAGGGTCAAATACAACGCCAAAGTTTCAAACAGTCTGGTTCAGCCTCAAACAGTGACATGGGAGTGAGACGGAGTCAGTGGCAAAATCCAAAGACAATGACTTTGATCTTCCCATTATGTAACTGGAGGGAATTTCTGCTTATCCAATATGGGATAGACAACCTACTGGGCTACACACCAACCAAAATAAAGATAGCCACACACAAACTGACAGGGGCAACCTATCCTCCACCAAAAAGGTTTTGAAGAGTAATCCTTCAGGGAATCACAACTGATCTGGGGCTTTCCCACCGAATCCGCAGAGGGAGATTCACTTAAGCATTTAAGAAGTATTTAGATATTCACTTGCATTGCCACAGTCTCTAGGGCTATGGGCCAAGCGCTGGAAAATGACATTAGTTTAGTCAGATCTTTGTTGACCAGCGTGAACACACGCTGGGCCAAATGGCCTCCTTCTGTGCTGTAAACTTTTATGAGCCTACAACAAAAAAGGCAAATGCTGTCAGGGTTTTGGGCTTTGTTTTGCAGGGTTTGGTGAGGTTGTCCTGCACCTGTGGGATGACAGTTGGTTAGATATTTTAAAACTTTATTTTAACATTCAGGTACTGACTGTGCAGAGTATAACAGTGTTTTGATTCATCTGATACAAGGACTACCTGGAGTACGGTAAATCCAGGTGAGGCTTTTCTAATCTCTGCTGTGCAAGTTGTTTCAGAGAAGTGGCTGCTAACTGGAATTTTTATAACTCTTAAAAATGGAACCTCGCTGTGCACAAAACAGTTACCATTTGTCTCAGAACTACACCAGATAATTGATTCCATGCAAGGTGCTTTTGAATTTTGAAGACAAAGATTTGGCTGCTGAATAGATGTGAATCTTTTTTGTCTTCAGGGAAGACAGCAACAATGCAATCTACATGGGATTAATGACCTTATTACATATTTTGTCATGCTGCTGAGAATCTTACAAGGAAGGCGTGGACTGTCTAGCTAAGTGCAAATGCTGTGGAGTTACTTTAGAACAAATGTGTTAAGCTGATGGAGATGAAAAATATTGTTTCAGTGAAGTAGCTGCTAATTGTAATTTTAAAACTGCACTTTTTTTCAAAACCCAATTTTGTTTACTGCATTCAACTGAACTTGAGATATATGAGTGTCCTCCATAAGGGTGTATTTTGTTTTTATACCTTCACAGCTTTAGGTAGCATTTTCCTGGGTCAGAAGTTTTGATTCTGTTAATGTAACACCCTTATTCAAAAAGGGAGGGAGACAAAAAACAGGTAACTTTGGGCCAGTTAGCTTACCATCTGTCATTGGGAAAATGTTAGAGTCTATTTTAAAGGGTGTAATAGCAGAGCATTTTGAAATACATAATATAATCAAGCAGAGTCAGCATGGCTTCATGAAGGGGAAATCATGCCTGACAAATTTATTAGAATTCTTTGAGGTAACAAGCAGTATAGACAAAAGGGAACCAGCAGGTGAAATATATTTGGATATGGTACTGCACGTAAGGCTACTTAATAAGATGGGGGGCATTTTCAGGATAGCAACCTGTAACTAGTGGAGTGCCACAAGGATCAGTACTGGGGCCTGAATTATTTAATATAAATGACTTAGATGAGGGAAGTGAATGTACTATTGCCAAGTTTGCAAGTGATACAAAAATAGGTGGGAAGGCAAGCAGTGAGGATGCCACAGAGAGTCTACAGAGGGATATAGATATATAAATACTGTGGCTACAAGAGCGGGTCAGAGGCTACGAATCGCGCGACGAGTAACTCACCTCCTGACTCCATAAAGCCTGTCCACCATCTACAAGGTACAAGTCAGGAATGTGATGGAATACTCCCCACTTGCCTCGATGAGTGCAGCTCCCACAACACTCAAGTAGCTTGACACCATCCACGACAAAGCAGCCCGCTTGATTGGCACCACATCCACTCCTTCCATGCCAACGCACAGTAGCAGCTGTGTGTACCATCTACAGGATGCACTGCAGGAATTCACCAAGGCTCCTTAAACAGCACCTTCCAAACCCGTGACCACCACCATCTAGAAGGACAAGGGCAGCAGATAGATGGGAACACCACCACCTAGAAGTTCCCCTCCAGGTCAATCACCATCCTGACTTGGAAATATATCACTGTTCCTTCACTGTCGCTGGGCCACAATCCTGGAACTCCCTTTGCTACATCACAGTGGGTGTACCGACACCACAGACTGCAGCGGTTCAAGAAGGCAGCTCACCACCACGATCTCAAGGACAACTAGGGATGGGCAATAAATGCTGGCCCAACCAGCAAAGCCCACATCTCGTGAATAAATTAAAAAATATAGACAGGTTAAGTGAGTGGGCAACAACTTGGTATATGGAATATAATGTTGGAAAATGTAAGGTTATGCACTTTGGCAGGAAGAATAGAGGAGCTGAATATTATTTAAATGGAGAAAGACTGTAGAAAGCTGCAGCACAGAGGGATTTGGGGGTGCTCATGCATGAATCACAAAAAGCTAACATACAAGTTCAACAGGTAATAGGGAAGGCAAATGGAATGCTGGCCTTTATTTCAAACGGAATGAAGTATAAAAATTGGGGAAGTCTTGCTAAAACTATACAAGGTACTCGCTAGACCACACCTAGAATACTGTGAACAGTTTTGGTCCCCTTATCTAAGGAAAGGTATACTGACATTGGAGGCAGTCCAGTGAAGGTTCATGAGGTTGATCCCAGGTATGGAGTGCTTTTCTTGAGGAGAGGTTGAGTAGGTTGGGCTTGTACTCATTGGAGTTTAGGAGAACGAGAGGTGACCTTATTGAAACACACAAGATTCTTAGGGGACTTGACAGGGTAGATGCTGAGAGGTTGTTTCCTCTTGTGGGAGAGTCTAGGACCAGAGAGCATAACCTCAGAGTAAGGGGTTGCACAGAGACAAGGAGGAATTTCTTCTCACAGGGTAGTGAATATGTGGAATTCTTTACCGCAGAGGGCTGTAGAGGCTGGGTCGTTAAGTATATTCAAGGCTGAGATACAGATTTTTAATCAGTAAGGGAATCAATGATTATGGGGAAGAGGCAGGAAAGTGGAGTTGAGGGTTATCGGGTCAGCCATGATCTCACTAAAATGCGGAGCAGACTTGATGGGCCGAATGGCCTACTTCTGCTTCTACGTCTTGTCTTACGGTCTTCGGTGGAAAGAATTAGAAATCCTGTATTTAAAGAAGTGCTGTTGCAATATACTTTGACTGGAAATGCTTCGACAGTTTCTGTTACAGCACACATGGAGACATGTGGGGAACATGGAGGCTGGAGCAATTTTTTAGCCCAATTCAATTTATTGCATTAGATTAAACTTTGAGTTATGTGAGCGTCATTCATGTGGGGCATGTTTAGAGGTCGAACAGCCATGTTCACTTCTTAAAATTTCAATACCAATTCATAAATCTTCTACATGTAAATTGAAAGCAAATTCTAGAGAAGCAGAAAGTCCAAGCTTATTACATGGATGAAGCTCCAATGATGCCAACATATTGCTTCCTGGCAGCTGATTATTTAAAGATTTAAATAACGATATTACATTTGGAGGGATTTTTTTTTTGCTGGGAGGCGATTTTCAACAGCTTCTACCAGTTATTTCTGGAGCACAGAGAATGGATTGTAGGAAGCTGCATTAACTCAGGAAATATAGTAATGCTTCTCTTGTAGAGGCATTCCTGAAAAGTGCAATTTTAAGTGAAACAACACTAAGCAAATCATATTTTCCCATTGCAACCAATGTAATAGCTTTAGTTAGATTTTGTAGACTTTCTAACCAGAAAAAAAAATTATACCCTGAAAGTTTAAATACTGTACAATGCTAAATTACTATATTCATAAATGAAAATAAAATAAAATTTAGTTAAAAATATAAAAGAAATATGCTCATTCTTTCTAGTTAACTCACACTCGCCACCTCTCTCGCTCCCTAATCCTTGGACTCACCACTAATCATGCTCCCCAACCCGCCCGCTCCATCACCTTCCCAGTCACGGTCCACCCATCCGCTGGCCACATCTCTCAGTCGCTCAATCTCTCACTGCTGATCCTACTGATGGCCAACACTCCTGCTCACCCCTTTCGTCTCCCAAGCATTCGTTGTGAGCAAGGGCTTAGGAGGTGAGCAGCGAGGGGCAAGAAGCCACCTACAGAGTGAGAGCAGCTTCAAGTTGCAGGATTGCAGAGGTAAGCTGGCCAGTGAAATGGGTTGCTCCAAAATGGCAAAGATTGGGTCACACAATCCTACTTCTCACACGGTGCAAAGCGACATTAATGCAAATCCGCACTGCTAAACGCAAATACCATCCCCATTAAAAATGACATTAGATTGAAATGACTTAAAACAGGGCAACTTAAAGCGAAAACTTAACTATCCATGGCCACAAGTGTGGAAATTCAAACTTCAGAAAAACACAGGTATAGCATTCAATGAAAAAGTGTTTGCAGGCTGGCTTCTTTAACCAAAGTATAGAAAATTGAGAGATTCAATTGAATTATTGGAGAATTGTTTTCTCCCAAGAGTCAAATTGTGTTGATTTCCTATTTGGTGAAAGCATTGGTGTATTCAATACGGCTAATTATTCAAAAGCTAAAAATAACAATTCAGTAGCTTTGATTGAAAGGCTTCAGAAAAGCTGTCAGGTGAATGGAAAAAATACACCAGTGTCAACTTTATAGATGAAGATAACAGTCTCTACCCTCTAGAGGTTCTACACAGACTAACTTCCATTGGGCATGCCAGCACACAAGCTTAAGCCTCAGGAAGTAGCAGTTATGATGTTGCTACAAAATCTGAATCCTAAATAAGGACTTTGTAATGAAACAAGATTGGTAGTTAGGAAGCTATTTTTTTCAGTGATAGATGTTACGATGATAGACCCTTTCAGGTCAGATGTGAGGTCTGCTACTGGTATCACTGTAGCCCAGTACTACCTGTCACAAGGGTCAAGTTGTCCACCACTAAACCAACACCACAATGAAAGGCAATGGCAAGCCACCACTGAAAATAGCCAAGAAAACAGCTCAGAATGGCATCAGCACAAATAAACACCAGCAGCATAGACATCAGCGCCTGTCAAAGGATAGATGTCATCATCGGCAAGGGAGGGAACAAGACCTCCTAGGTTGCTATCCGGCGAAATCCTCACATATACAAGCTTGGTAGAATCAAAAGAATAGGAACATGGAATGTATGAACAATGAACAGGAATGGAAAGCTAGAGGACCTAAAATAAGAAATGGAAAAGAAGAAATTCAACATCCTAGGGTTATGTGAAGTATGGTGCACAGGAGGAGGTGACTCCATGAGTGATAAAATATAAATGACACACTCAGAAGGAAAAGAAAAGGAACAGGGAGTTGCAGTAATACTAAACAAGGAAACTGCCAAATGTGTGAGTGAAGTGAAATGTGATTCAGGTTGGCTGATGCTAGCAAAACTAAAGGGGCAAGCAGTGGACATCATCATTCAAATATATGTACACCCACAAGTGAAGATCCAGATAAGGAGGTTGATGAACTGTATGATAGAATTGAAAAACTAACTGAACAGCGGAGTGGAAAGAGCTATGTGACTGTTATGGGAGATTGGAACAGTTTTGTTGAAGGAGGAAGTGACAACAAAGAAGTAGGACCATATGGTCTTGGAGAAAGAAATGAGAAATGTCAAAAACTAGTACATTTTTGAAGAACAGGACTCATGGTAACAAACACATGGTTTACGCATCATAAAAGATGACAACATACATGGAAAATGTTTGGTAATACAGGAAGATATTAACTGGACTATATTATGGTAAGACAAAGATAGAGGAATAGTGTTAAGAGCTCAAAATCTCAGCCAGGAGCCGACGCAGAGTCAGATCATCATCTTGTGAAAATGGAAACAGTGCTCCAGCTGAAGAAGATCCAAAGTGGAATATGCAGAAAACAGTGGAACCTCGAGAGGCTGAAATAAGTAAATGAAGAATTTATAAATGATGTAAACAAAGCGCTAGCTAGAAAAGATAAGGATACCACCAACATGAATGAGCAATGGAAACAGATTAAAGAAAGCCAAGACAGAAGGGGCAAACAGCATAGGGGTTTTAAGAGGAAAAAGGGTCAAGCAACCATAGGTTATGACTGCAATGCTGCAAAAAATGGAATAAAGTAGAAAAAGGAAGAATATTAATACTGAAGGCGGCAAGCTGAAATAGACACTTGAATAATGAGTTAAGTAGTAAAACAGAAAAGGTATGAGAGCAATGGTTAAAAGAACAGTGTGATATATTCAAAAAAATTCATCGACTCAGAAGGGTAGGCCTTATGTGTGCAAAAGCAAAGGAAATTCATGGCCCTCAGCATCGAGGTTTGAAAACAACAGCAAGAGAGTAAGGAAGGTGGTTTATTAACAAATTCTGATGAAACAAGAAAAAGATGGAAGGTGCATCTGGAGGAAAAAATGAAAACCTGAAACAGTCAAGCCAAAAAAAGCGTAATGTTGACCAGTGGACCAGAAATACTAGAGAGATAGAAGAGCAGAAATAAATGAGATAAAAACTGGAAAAGTGGCTGGAATAGATGAAATACCTAGTTTTGATTAAAAAGATGGGAAAGAACTTAACATCCATGTTATTAAGCTGTGCAAAGATACTTATCAGGAGAATGGCCAGAAGTTTCATGCAGACAATAATGATCACCCTAAGGAAGATGCCAAAGGCATGCCAATGCTCTGACTTTTGTACAATTAGTCTTATTGTCTATGCATCAGTTGTGTTCAGAGTTGTAACAAACAGAGTGGAAGGAGGATGCAGAGCTACACTGGAAACGACCAGTTTGGATTCCAGGGAAGAGGAGGAATAAGAGAAGCAATCAGCATTATAAGATTAAATGAGTGAACGCAGTTTAGTGTTTGTACAGGAATTATACGTTTGTTTTGTAGATTTTCAAAATCGGGCTGATCAAACTCTTGACAGTGCTGAAAGACATTGGAGTAGGCTGGAGAGATAGACAACATGTAAAAAAATCTATACATGGGACAGACAGCAACAGTGAGTAGCTGCCAACGGGGAGTTGGAACCATGTGTCATTCATTGGAAGAGGACTTCAACAAGGGTGTTGTTATCGCCCATCCTCTTCAAATGCAGAAGCAATGATCTATGAAGAATTTGAAGAGACAGAATCTGGTGTTAATATTGGGGGCAGAATGACAACCTCAGTTAGATTTGCAGTTGACAAAGCGCTTATAGCGAACAAAGAAAGAGGACTACTAGAACTAGTATAGGCTAGTAATAGCAGCCTTAAATTTTGGAATGAACGTGAACATCGGCAAAACCAAAGTGATGCATATCTCAAAATCACCAAGAAATATTAATATATTTATACAAGGAAAAAACGGGAAAAAAAGGCGCAAGAATTCAAGGATTTAGGAAGCATAATATCTGCAGATGGAAGGTGCAAAGAAATAAGAACAAGGATATAAATGAGAAAGGCCATATTTGGTAAGAAGAGACGACTGCTAATTGGAAAGCTGAATAAAACTCAAAATGCGACTTAAGAGCTTGAGGGATGTGAGACTTGAACATTATAGAAGACGATGGCTGACTTACTAATTAACTTTGAAATGTGAGTTTGCAGGAGATTAGGTGGACAGAAAAAATAATAAATAATGAGTGGTTGAGGAGAGTGAACAAAGAAATTTGTTGAGCGGAATTATTTATCCCTTGAATAATACTCATAACAGATATAAATCTGCCTTTCCAACTCCGAAGACAACATTTCAAAGTTAGGCTTTCATGTTCAATGTCAATAAACAAGTCAAAAGGCACAATTTTTGACAACATTCCAAGCCTGTATTTTTTCTTTAACAGATGGACAACTGCATATAAATTCCCCCCGCGTGAGAAGTTTTGATTTTGTTAAAGACTTTAGTGAAAGAATATCTAGAAATCCTATGTTTAAAAGAAGTACTTTTGCAATAAAGATACTAATTTGACCACAAATGTTTTGTGGATCTCTGCTAGTTTGCAGTTAATAGACAAATGAACATAGCATGCTAGCACCAATTTCAAACATATCTTGTGTCCCAATACATGGAAGAGGATAAAGGTGCTTCATTTTCTATGAACAGCACTTCAAATTCATGTTTTATCTAGGTAAAATAACTCGCTTAGCCTAAACCATGAAGTACATCAACCTTTGATTAGATTGCAGACCAATAACTATATAACAATATCTAACAATGCTGCAGTTATTGTAGATGATTTTTTTTTTTTTTTAAACTGAATGTGTCACAAAAACAGTGACATTACAAAATTGGAACGGAAATGAAATTACAAGGTCTTGGAGGTAATTAGTTACAAGTTAAGATACATGGACATAGAATAAAATGCACACACTCCAATTAGCAGGACATGGACCAAGCGGCCTGTATTCCAGTCTCATCTTTTTGCCATATATACATGGGAACACCACCATCTGGAGTTCCCCTCCAAGCCACTCACCATCCTGACTTGGATATACTTGGAAGTATATCACCTTCCTTCACTGTCACCGGGTCAAAATCTTGGAACTCCTTCCCTAACAGCACGGTGAGTGTTGCTACACCACAGAGACTGCAGCAGTTTAAGGCAGCAGCTCACCACCATCTTCTCAAGGGCGATTAGGGATGGCCAATAAATGCTGGCCTAGCCAGCAATGCCCACGTCACGTAAATGGATTTTAAAAAGTGGGTGCAGCACAGATGCACCAGAGGTTTAAGTGTTAAATTATGAAGAGTTGCATTTACTTGTCTTGTATTTCCTTGGGTTGAAACAGTACATAGTAATCTAAGAGAGGTTAAAATCAGGTAATTTTTTTAAAAAACCAACTTTGATCACTTTCTTACCTTCCTGGGCTACACCTGCGTCACTTACCTCTCAATGTTGATCTGTTGTCAATTTGTATATACGCAGAAACTAAGTACAGCCCTCCTAATTGTTCCTTGAAATTATGATTCATAAAGCTTATCACTTCACAGAATCACAATGGTTCCAGCACAGGACGCCGCCATATAGCCCGTAATGTGTGTGCTGGTTCTCTGAAGGAGCAATTCACCTAGTGCCATTCCCCCACCTTCTCCCCGTAGCCCTGCACATTCTTACTTTTCAGATAATAATCCAATTCCCTCTTGAATGCCTCGACTGAACCTGCCTCCACCACACTCAGAAACTGCATTCCAGATCCTAACTACTCACTGCATCAAAAAGTTTTTCCCTAAGTCACCATTGCTTCTTTTGCCAATTATCTTAAATCTGTGTGCTCTGGTTCCCGATCCTTCCACTAATAGGAACAGTTTCTTCCTATCTACCTTCTCCAGGCCCCTCGTGATTTTGAATCTCTCTGAAATCCCCTTTCAATCTTCTCTTCTCCAAGGATAGCAGTTTCAACTTCTCCAATCTATCTACGTAGTTGAAGTTCCTCATCCTTCAAGCCATTCTCGTAAATCTTTTCTGCACTCACTAACATCTTCACAACCTTCCTAAAGTATAATGCCCTGAACTGGACCCAATACTCCAGTTATGTCCATTAACCACTACCCTCTGTTTCCTGTCATTCAACTAATTTTGTCTTCATATTGCTACTGCCCCCTTTATTTCATAAGCTACAAACCTTTCTCACAAATCTGAGCTGCAGCACTTTATCAAATCCCTTTTGGAAGTCCATCAAGAGCTATAAACCCCCTCTGTTACCTCATCAAAAAAAATCAAGCTACTTAAACACGATTTGTCCTCAACAAATCTGTGCTGGTTTTCCTTAATTAGCCTGCATTTGCCCAACTATCAATTTTGTCCCAAAGTATCATTTCTAGAAGCTTCTCCACCCACCTAGATTAAACTGACTGACCTGTAGTTGTTGGGCTTATCTTCATACCTTTTTTGAACAAGGGTGTAACATTTGTAATTCTTTGGTCCTCTGGCGCTACCGATGATGGGGACTGCAAAATTATAGCCAGCGCCTCCACAATTTCCACACACACTTCCCTCAATATCCTTAGATGCAACTCGTCCAGTCTTGATGCCTTATCAGCGTACTTTGCGCAATTAATCACTTTAAACACAGTGACTTAAGTACTTTAGCAAATTAACTATCTCTGCTCAGTGGTTCAATCAATGACTGATAAGCAAATCAGATTTAACTCATCCTCTGACTGTAATTGGAACAGCTTGTACTCATGCAACTGCAGACCCCAACCCACTCCTCAGTGAAATCGCTAGAGTTCCTGCAAGCCCTTCATGCCAACTTGCAGAGTTCCTTGGTTTTGCAGTGGATGACTCGCAGTAGTTAAGCGAGCTGTCTCTCACCACATGCCCAAATAGGTTTTGGACCCTGGCCCTGATTATGCTTTCACATAGATTTAAGTACTTTTTTTTACACCAAAGCACTCTGTATAATTTCTTGTTTACAGTGACCACAGCATATAACAGGCAAATCATTTTGACACCAACACACCCACGGTAAGCAGTGGAGAATGCAGCACTACAAGTTGCACATGCATCGATTCTTATTATATCTGCAAAATAATCCATCACTTTATAATAAAAAAAAGAGAGATGACCACTAGCTTACAGTCCAGTAATACCTTAGCTTTGATATTCTCATCTCAGTTTTGAAATTATTCCCTGGTCTCAACCCTCACTATCTCTGTGCCCTGCTCCAGCCCTACAAGCCTTTGAGATCTGTGTTCCTCCAACTGATTTCTTTTGCAACCCAATTTAAAACACTCCACCACTGATGCCTGTGCCTTCAACTGCCTAGGCCCTAAACTCAGGAATTGGATAGCTGACTCCTGGGGGATTCCCAAGGTAATCAACACAGGTGTTTCTCTAGTTATGGCTAGACAGGTAACAATGGAACCAGGTGAGGGCAGTTCCACACAATTCAACAACTGAGAAGAGGTATTGCTGAAGACATGTTGAGTAGGAAGAAGCAGGATTTGTCAGTCAGATAGGATGGTACGCGTGATTTTGTTAAGGGCCATTTCAGTGCTGCGACAGAAGTGAAATCCGAGCGTCAGGAGTTTCAGGAAAGAAGGGCAAAGATTTTAAGAGGTGATGCTTTTTTCTCCATTCATGGGGTGTGAACAATGCTGGCAAGACCAACGACTGAAAGACCAACATTTGCTACCCATTCTGAGTGGTCCTCACGAAAGTGGTGGTGAGGCATCTTTCTCAACTGCAGAAGTTTATATGGTATAGGTACACCCAGGGTGCTCTAAGAGAGGGAGTTGCAGGATTTTGACCCAACAGCAATGAAGGAACGGCATATTGTAAATGGTGCACACTGCTGCCACAGTGCACCAGACATAGAGGGAATGAGTGTTTAGGTGGTGGATGGGGTGATCAAGCAGGCTGCTTTGTTCTGATGTCGAGCTTCGAATGTTGTTGGAGCTGCACTTATCCAGGAAAGTGGAGAATATCTCTTCACACTCCTGACTCATGCCTTGTCTAGATGGTGGACAGGCTTTGAGGAGTCAGGAGGTGAGTTATTCACTGAAGAATTCCCAGCTTCTGTACTGCTCTTGAAGTCATAGCATTTATATGGCTGGGCCAGTTCAGTTTCTGGAGAATGGTAACCCCAGGATGTTGATGGTGGGGGGATTCAAAAATGGTAATGCTGTTGAACATCAAAGGGAGATGTTTGGGTTCTCTTTTGTTGGAGGTGGTTATAGTTTGGTTCTCGTGTGCCACAAATGTTTCTTGACACTTATCAACTAGGCCTGGATGTTTTCCAGGTCTTGCTGCGTATGGGCACAGTCTGCCTCTGTAGCTGGAGGAGTCATGAATGGTACTGACTACAGCGCAATCATCAGCAAACATCCCCGCTTCTGACCCTCTGTTGAAAGGAAGGTCACTGATGAAGTAGCTGAAGATGGTAGGGCGTAGAACACTACCCTGAAGAACTCCTGCAACGATGTCTCAGGGCTGAGATAATTGGCCTCCAACAATCACAACCATCTTCCTTTGTGCTCGGTATGACTCCAACCAGCAGAGAGTTTCCCCTGCTGCCAATTCCACAACTTCAACTTGGCTATGGCTACTCGATGTTATACATGGCCAAATATTGGTTTTATGTAGTCATTCTCACTTCACCTCTTGAATTCAACTCTTTTTTTCCATGTTTGGCCCATGGCTATAATGAGATCTGAAGCGGAGTGCCCCTTTCAGGACCCTAACTGAACATTGATGAGCAGTAATTGCTGACTAAGTGCTGCTCAATAGCACTGTCATTTATACCTTCCATTACTTTCCTGATGATAGAGTAGAGCAATGGGGTGGTAATTGGCTGGGTTAAATCTGTCCTTTTTGTGGACTGGACAATTTTCTACATTGTCAGGTAGGTGCCTATGTTGTAGTCATACTGGAAAAGCCTGGCCAGGAGTGCAACTAGTTCTAGAGCAAGGTCTTCAGGAGTACAGCTGGGAAATTATCAGGATCCATTGCTTGATATCAGACAAAGTGAACTGAACTGGCTGAAGACTTGTGATGCTGGGACTTCAGAAGGTTGCGAAGGTGGACCATCCAGTTGGCATTTCTAACCGAAGATGGTCGCAAATGTTTTAGTCTCATCTTTTGCACTGGTATGTTGGAGTCCCCCATCATTGAGGATCACGATGTTTGAGGAGCATGCTCTCCAATTAGTTGTTTAACTGTCCACCGCCATTCATGACTGGATGTGGCAGGACTGCAGAGCTTTGAACTGATCCACTGGCTTCTGTGTCTATTCAATGCTGCTTCCTTTTCAGCATGCATAGCTTTAGCTGTGTGGTAGCTTAACCCAGAAGGCTCCTAGTTTTTCAGCGCTGCTCCCAGCATGCTCTCCTGCATTCATCATTGAACCAAGGTTGGTCCCTTGGCTTGGCGGTTAATGGTAGAGTGACAGATATGCCAGGCCATGAGGTTACAGATTGTGGCCTAATACAATTCTGCTGTTGCTGATGGCCCACAGTGCCTCATGGGCGTCCAGTTTTGAACCTCTCATTTAGCATGATAGTAGAGCCAAACAACACATTGGGGGGGTATCCTTAATGGAGATGGGGCATCGTCTCCACAAAGGCTGTGAGATGGTCAGTCCTATCAATATTGTCATGGACAGATGTAACTGGTGAAGGTGACGTCAAGTAGGTTTTTCCCTCTTGTTGGTTCTCTCACCACCTGCCACAAGCCTTGTCTGGCAGATATGCCCATCAGGACTCAGCCAGCTCAAGTAGTTGTGGTACTACTGAGCCACTCTTCATGATGGACATTGAAGTTCCCCACCCGGAGTACATTGCGCCCTTGCTACCCTCAGTGCTTTTCCAAATAGTAGCCAACAAGGACTATTAATTCATTAGCTGAGGTAGGGCAGTAGGTGGTAGAGGGTTCATTGCCAATGATCCAGAGGCAATATTGAGGTCTCCCAGGGCCACTCCGACTGCATACCACATACCAACACCTCTAGTGGGTCTGTGCTGCCAGTGGGCCAGGACATAACCAGGGATGGAGAAACATTCAGGGAAATTGGATATAAGGTATGATTTGGTGATCTGTGTCAGGCTATTGCTTTAGCCTGTAGGGCAACTCTCCCAATTTTGACATCGTCCCCAGGCGTTAGTGAGGAAAACTTTGCAGGGTTGACATTATGCCATAAGACCATAAGACATAGGAGCAGAAATTAGGCCATTCGGCCCATCGAGTCTGCTCCACCATTCAATCATGGCTGATAAGTTTCTCAACCCCATTCTCCCGTCTTCTCCCCGTAACTTTTGATCCCCTTACCAATCAAGAACCTATCTATCTCGGTCTTAAATACATTCAATGGCCTGGCCTCCACAGCCTTCTGTGGCAATGCATTCCATAGATTCACCACTCTCTGGCTAAAAAAGCTTCTCCTCATCTCTGTTCTAAAAGGTCTTGCCTTTACTCTGAGGCTGTGCCCTCGGGTCCTAGTCTCTCCTACTAATGGAAACATCTTCCCCACGTCCACTCTATCCAGGCCTTTCAGTATTCTGTAAGTTTCAATCAGATCCCCGTTGCCATTTCCAATGCTGGGTGGTCGGGTTTTATCATCAACTTTTCTGTAGCGCTTTGATATAACCCATTCAAGGGTTTGGGAGGAAAGGGAGCTTAGAGATGGTTTGTTAGTCATTAAAGACAGGCGGTTTGAGAATTTTTTTTTTAAGGAGAGGGTTGATCACAGCAAATTTGAGGGCAAGGCATTAAGAAGAAATGGAAATTGGTTGGTCAGCAATTTGTTGGGAATAGAGCAGAGGGAGCAGGAGGTGGGTCTCGTGGATAATGAGCTTGAAAGGGACATGAGAGGAGAGTGGAGGCAACTGGAGAAAGATGAAAGTTCAAGGCTAGAGCAGAAGGACCCACTGGGCTATCAGCTATTGGCTAAAGTCAGATAAGTCTGCTGGACCAGATGGGTTGCATCCTAGGATATTAAAAGGAAGTAGCTACACAGATAGTGGATGCACTGGTAATAATCTTCCAAGAATCCTTAGATTCTGGAAAACTCCCAGAGGATTGGAAAACTGCCAATGTAACACCCTTTTTCAAAAAGGGGGAGACAAAAAAAAACAGGTAACTATAGGCCAGTTAGCTTAACATCTGTCATTGGGAAAATGTTACAGTCCACAAAAGGTGTAATAGCAGAGCATTTAGAAATACACAATCTAATCAAGCAGAGTCAGCATGACTTCATGAAGGGGAAATCATGCTTGACAAATTTATTAGAATTCTTTGAGGAGGTAACAAGCAGGATAGATAAAGGGGAACCAGCAGATGTAATATATTTGGATTTCCAAAAAGCGTTCGTTAAGGTACCGCATGGAAGGCTACTTAATAAGATAAGAGCCCATGGTGTTGGGAGTAGTATATTAGCATGGATGGCGGATTGACTAACTAATAGAAGACAGAGAGTTGGAATAAGGGGGGCATTTTCAGGATGGCAACCTGTAACTAGTGGAGCGCCACAGGGATCAGTGCTGGGGCCTCAATTATTTACAAAATATATAAATGATTTAGATGAGGGAAGTGAATGTACTATAGCCAAATTTGCAGATGATACAAAAATAGATGGGAAGGCAAGTGGTAAGGATGACACAAGGAGTCTACAAAGGGACATAGACAGGTTAAGTGAGTGGGCAAAAAAAGTGGCAGGTGGAATATAATGTGGGAAAATGTGAGGTTATGCACTTTGGCAGGAAGAATAGAGGAGCTGAATATTATTTAAATTGAGAAAGACTGCAGAAGGCTGCAGCACAGAGGGATTTGGGAGCCTCTGTGCAAAAATCCCAAAAAGCTAAGATACAGGTTCAACAGGTAATTGGGAAGACAAATGGATTGTTGGCCTTTATTTCAATGGGAATGGAGTATAATAAATAGGGGAGTCTTGCTAAAACTATACAAGGCACTAGTTAGACCACACCTAGAACACTTTGTACAGTTTTGGTCCCCTTACCTAAGGAAAGGTATGCTGACATTGGAGGCAGTCCAGAGAAGGTTCACGAGGTTGATCCCAGGTATGGAGGGATTTTCTTATGAGGAGAGGTCGAGACCTGTACTCATTGGAGTTTAGAAGAATGAGAGACGACCTTATTGAAACATAAGATTCTTAGGGGGCTTGACAGGGTAGGATGCTGAGATATTATTTCCCCTTATGGGAGAGTCTAGGACCAGAGGGCATAATCTCAGAGTAAGGGATCACCCATTTAAAACAGAGATGAGAAGGAATCTCTTCTCTCAGAGGGTAGTTAATCTGTGGAATTCTTTACCATAGAGGGCTGTTGAGGCTGGGTCATTAATGATATTTAAGGCTGAGATAGACAGATTTTTAATCAGTAAGGGAATCAAGGGTTATGGGGAAAAGGCAGGAAAGTGGAGTTGATGATTATCAGATCAGCCATGATCTCTACTCCTGCTCCTATGTCTTATGGTAAAGGAGGAAGGCCACAGAGACAGCTGAACGCATGGTCCCAATGCTAATGACAAAGATGTTCGTGAGCCCACTGCACTTGTTGGAGGTTAGAGTGGAGGAGGAGGCAGTGGAGGAGTTTAAGGTGATCATTTGTAGTGAAGAATAGAAGCCAGCTGTTATCTCTATTCCATGATCATCCTGGAATGTAGAGAGCAGTTTTGCCAAGCAAGAGCAGGACCCGATAATGTTTTGTATATTCCAACCAGATCTGATGATGGTTGGCTAAATCAGTTATCCACATAACATTCAAGTCTACAACTCTTGGACTTAAGGGACTGGAGTTGAGCCCAATACTAGGGAAAGGAGCAGGGTAAGAAAGCATAATAGGGAAAAGGGCATCAAAAGTAGAGGCGAGGACGTGATTGAGTAGGCCAGTATCAGCAGAAACATCAAGATGGATGGAGTGTGAAAGGCTATGCAGTTGGGAATTGAAAGTAGAGTTATAAGTGACTTGGGGGTTGTTTATTTCCCAGGGACAAACACAGAGGAAGTGGGTTTGGGGGAGGGAAGGAGAATGTGGATGGAGAGTAAAAGAGGAAAATGATCTGAGAGGCAGAGACGGGAGAAATTACCATAGGGAAAAAAGAGACGGCAGAGACCTTGAACAAATATTGTGTGTCTGTCTTTACAATGGATCAATGAGTACCTTGTCTCTCTCAATGAGTACCTTGTCTCCATCTTCACTAAGGAGATGGATGATGCAGGCATTCTAGTTAAGGAGGAGTGTGAAATATGAGACACAATAAGCATAATGAGAGGGGAAGTACTGGAGCAACTGACATCCTTGGAGGTGGATAAGTCACCAGGGCCAGATGGATTGTATCCCAGGCTGTTAAAGGAAGCCAGAGAGGAAATAGCAGATGCTCTGGGGATCATTTTCCAATCCTCACTAGATACAGGCAAGATACCAGGGAATTGGAGGTCTGCAAATGTTTATTATTAAATTATTTTAAAAGGGTGCAAGGGATAGGCCAGAAAATTATAGGCCGGTTAGTCTGACTTCAGAGGTGGGCAAATTATTGGAATCAATTCTGAGAGACAGGATAAACTGTCACTTAGAAAGGCACAGGTTGATCAGGGACAGTCAGCATAGTTTAGTTAGGGGAAGATCGTGTCTTACTAAATTAATTGAATTTTTTGAGGAAGTAACAAGGAGGATTGATATAGGTAGGGCAGAGGATGTTGTCTACATGGATTTTAGCAAGGTATTTGACAAGGTCCCACATGGCAAGCTGATCAGCAAAGTGAGATCTTACGGGTTACAGGAGAAGGTGACAAGTTGGATCCAAAATTGACTCAGCAACAGGAAACAAAGGGTAATGGTCGATGGATGATTTTGTGGATGGAAAATGGTTTCCAGTAGTGTCCCACAGGGCTCAGTGTTGGGGCCCTTGCTGTTTGTTGTACATATTAATGATCTGGACATAAATGTGGAAGATATGATTAGGAAATTTGCAGATGACACAAATATTGGCCGTCTAGTTGATAGTGAACAGGACAGCTGTTGTCCCAGAATGACATCAATGGTTTGGTTGAGTGGGCAGAAAAGTGGCAAGTGGAATTCAATCCAGAAAAATGTGAGGTAATACATTTGGGGAGGGCAAACAAAGCAATGGAATACACCATAAATGGGAGGGTACTGAGAGGGGTTGAGGAAGTGAGAGACCCTGGAGTGTACGTCCACAGGTCCCTGAAGGTGGCAAGACAGCTGGATGAGGTGGTAAAGAAAGCACACGAAATGCTTTCCTTTATTGGGCAAGGCATTGAATACAAAAGCAGGGATATAATGATAGAACCGTATAAACCGCTGGTTAGGCCACTGGAATTGTGTACACAGTTCTGGTCACCATGTTACAGGAAGGACATAATTGCTCTGGAGAGAGTACTGAGAAGGTTTACAAGAATGCTGCCAGGGCTTGAAAATTGCAGCTATGAGGAAAGATTGGATAGGCTAGGGTTGTTTTCCTTAAAACAGAGGAGGCTGAGGGGTGACCAAATTAAGGTGTACAAAATTATATGGGGCCTAGATAGGGTAGACAGTAAAGATTTGTTTCCCCTAGCTGAGGGATCAATTACCATGGGGCAAGGATTTAAGGTGATTGGTAGAAGGATTAGAGGGGACATGAGGAAAAACTTCTTCATGCAGAGGGTGATGGGCATCTGGAATTCACTGCCTAAATCGATGGTCGAGGCCGAAACGCTCAACTCATTTAAAAGGGTGCTTGGATCTGCATCTGAAGCGCTGTAACCTGCAAGGGTATGGACCAGGTGCTGGAAAGTGGGATTAAAATGAGCTGCTGGTTTCTTTTTCAGGTGGCACAGACATGATGGGCTAAATGGCCTCTTTCTGCACCATAACTTTTCTATGATTCCACGGTTTTAAATTACAAACCAGAAATAGAGGATAACAAATGGGAGTGAAGAACTTAAGGTAATTAATATTCACAGAGAAAAACTATTGTGGAGAGACACTAACATCTAACAAATCCCCAGAACCTGATGGCCTGCATCTTAGGGTTCTAAAAGAGGTATCTGCAGTGATAGTGGGTGCGCTAGTTATGATTTTCCAAAATTCCCTAGGTTCTAGAAGGGTCCCAGCAGATTGGAAGGTAGCAACTGTAACACTGATATTTAAAAAAGGAGAGAGAAAACAGGGAACTACAAGCCAGTTAGCCTGACATCAGTCATCAAGAAAATGCAAGAATTTATTTTTAAGGAAGTCTTAATACTGCACTTTTATCATAATCAGACAAAGTCAACACGATTTTACAAAGGGAAATTTTGTTTGACAAATTTGAGAGTGTTTTTGAGGATGTTACAAGCAGGGTGAATAAAGGGGAACCAGCATCTGTATACTTGGATATCCAAAAGGCGTTTGATAAGGTGCCATACAAAAAGTTAGTACGCATGAGTTCATGGAGTTGGGGTAATATGTTACCATGGATAGAAGAATGGTTAATGGGCAAACAGGGGATTTCGAGCAGATGAACAGGGGCCATGCCACGAGAGAAAAAGTGTACAAAGGAGAAAAGAGAATAGTGCAGCTTGAAAAGCGACAAACAGGTCAGGGTCAGGCCTAGAAACACCCGCAGAGGGAATGAAAGTATGACATCAAATAGGGAAAAACAAGTAATTTGAATCAGCACTCTTCCTGGCTCACGTTGAAATGCTCAATCATTGACAGGGTTTCATATTGTCACACTATTACTCTTCAGATTTTCAGACATGTGAATGGCTGAGGAATCAACTTCAGAAGCTAGAATCTAACCAAAAATAACAGAGGGAACATGAAAGGATAACATCTTTCCTTTGGTGTTTTAAGTTAAAACAAACAGCAACACAAGAATTACTTCAATCAAGATTCCATAAAATGAAAAAATGACAGACACAAATTAAAATTAAGGGAGGAACTTATGACATGGCAGGTAAGGTGTATATTTTAGTTATTTAACAGAATAGAGTTGTTAGTAACACTTTAATTCAACTACATTACTATAAAACATATTTCTGCTGTCCAGTAGTTTTATTAGCGCATTTTTCAACATTATGAAGCATCTGCTGAGAAAAAGTAGTTAGCTCAGGACTTCCCTGGATCCTCAGAGCAGCATAGAGGTTTAATCAACACACTTCTTAAAGCATTATTTTAAAAGGATTGAAGCATCTCTGTTATTCATTCTCAAGTCGGTATGGGAGTGGGCTTATTCTATCAGTCAGTGTACCTGTGCAATCAGGTTATAATTAGGCAGAAAAATGTAACCCACCCACAGTTAAGAGCAACATTTGCAGAGAAGTCAATCTCGGTTTGATTATTTGCTTTTTCCGAAACAATGTTGTTTTAAATGATTTTAATCTATACAGATAAAGACAGAATTGCAACCGAAGATATTTTGCCAACTAGAGCAAGGCACAGAATACACTCCCTTTAATAACTACTTCTGCTAGCTCCCCTTAGAATATTCTTTAAAAATGCATGTTTCCATTGGTCTCAGCCAAATAGTCTAGTGTTTGTCATTTGCAACCACGTATACGGAGAGCTGATATTGGTCTAACACCCAGCTACTTACACCTTTACCAACCCCTCCACAGCATGAGGGTCAGAAACAAAATGGTAACTCCAGCTGCTCCCATACCTAGTGTTCAGAGCAACAGCAGCAACATTGAAGGTCGTAGAGTAGCGGCGTGCAAACAAAGTTTTAGGGCTTTCTTCCAATATAAAATAAAACAATATTTGGGGCATCCCAAGGTCATGAAAAGCACCACATAAATGCAAGTTCTTTCTTTCAATCTACAAAAGTTGCATTGTCAAGCAGGGAGATAACTTGCCTGTTTTACCAAGCTGCAATGAAAAATAAATAGACTGGTCTCACCACTTCTGATCAACTTTCCTCTGACCTCACATCAGGAACAAAATCAAATACTCTACTAACTATTACCAACTATCACATGAAAAACTGAAACAGCAAGGGGCCAGAAGCTATAAAAACTCTCAGAATTATATCTTGGTATGAGTCATGATCTCAGGAGTGTAGAACAGGGAAAAAACAAGCAGGGTGAGGATTGCTGCCCCACAGGGAAATCATTTTGGCTTTTATCTGCTTCAATGTTGAAAACTTATTCCAATGTTGCTTTTCAAATTAACAAATTTGCAATTCAAGGAAACCATCAGATGGAAAAGTTACTCCACATCTTCAACCTCCACAAGCAAATCTACATAGCTATTTATACCCCAAATATAAGAGGTTCCTTATTTTAGGACAAAATTATCCACATCAACATGTATGCTTATCTGCCAACATGAAGCACCATGCAAAGGTCAGGCTACACGTAACAGATCCAGTAAAGTTTATTTTTAAATTGTGAGGCACACTGATACAACCAGCTAGTTAGAGTAAGATCAATAGGTCACCAGCACACAAGCTCACCAGAACAATTACCTGTTATTGGGGACAGCAGATTGAAGTGCTATATCTTGCACTCAACATGGTTCCTTTTACATATCAAAATGTGTTTTACAAGAGGGGGAGAAAGTTCAGACATCAAACAGGGAGAAGGGGTGTAGAACTTAACTAAAGGCAAGGTCCAAGAGAAAGATCTTCAGGATATTGTTCAGGGGCAAGGGAACAGTGCAAAGGTAATGTTATTGGACTAGTTATCCAGACACCCATGCTAATGCTTTGGGGACACGAATTCAAATTCTAGCACGTAAGTCGATGGAATTTAAATTCAGTTAACACCATGCGAAATAGTAGTTTTTCAGGCTGGGAGGCCGGTGTTAACCAACTGTGCCAAAAGTAAAATTTAAATAGTTGTCAGGTAGTACAAAACTTGAATATTTTATACTGTATTTATACTGTCTGAGAAGAGTGTTGATTCGTTGGCAAGTGGACTCTGATTGGTAGAGGCGTTGCCGTGGTGATTGCACCAATTGATTGTGACTGACAGTTAACTGCAAAGCATTGTTTGAAATTTAAATCAGGCAGCTTGACCCTGCTTCCTCAGGGCAATACCATGACCAATGAGTCAGTGAATGGCTGTCACTTATTTTGTTCAGCTGAAACAGGCGCAGTGTGTACAGGTTCCTGCTGTCTGTAAAGAACCGGGTCCTTTGTACTAATATATGTAGCTTCCACAATCGTGGCGATCTAGACCTGTCAGTATTGCGCGAATCAGTATTCATTGAACTTGTGAACTCAGCAACTCGCACAGTTGAGTTCAGTTTTAATGACACCATGCATGACCAAGCAGATGATGTCGCCATGGTATCCCCTCTAGGCCCAGCTCGCGCTTTGTTGAGTTCCATGAGAAACAAGTCTTCGATGGAATGACACCTGACCTCCCACCTCTCGCATATTTCCGATATATGGATGATATGTTCATTATATTTAAATCCACAGCTGCATGTAATAATTTCCTTACATGTCTTAATGGGCTCCAAGCTATGTTCAAATTCACCTTTGAAATGGAGTAGTCAAATGAAGTCTCCTTCCTTGACGTACTAGTTGAGAAATCTGCCAAGGGGATCTCTACCACAGTCCACTGCAAGCCTAACTTCAGTGGTTAATATACACATTGGGATTCTTACAGTTACACACGCTATAGGATTGGTCTAATTGGCAACCTTGTAAATAAGGCCCGAGCCATTTGCTCACCATGCAAGCTTGATGCTGAAATAGGGCACATCAAAGGCATCCTGCAGGATAATGGCTACCCTGATCAGATCATCTTGCGCTATAAATCGCGTAAACTCATGAACAGGTCTAAGGTTGTCACTTTTGGCCTCAGATTACCCTGGAAGGGCAAGGTATCTCAAAAATTTGAACAATAGGTGAAGCTGACTGTTTCACGCTGCTACTATGAAGTAGCAACACGAGTGGTATTCGCCGCTAAGAGGATGCTGCCGTCAAGCCAAACAGACGTTCTACCTATCACACAAATGAGTAATGTGGTACATTAATTTCAGTGCCAATGTGATGCTAGGTATGCCCCAAAGTCTGGCGGATTGTATCAAACAGCATGTCTCAGCCACTGTCCGCAACAGGCAAGGTACAGACCGTATCCAACCAGCCCATGCTTGTAAAACTCAAAAGAGTGTCCAATAGATGTGATTCCACAATTGGACAACATTTGCTAAATAACCCTCAGTGTGCTAAGAATTACGCCTACAACCAATTTAAGATCATCAGTTGCGCTCAGTGTGGCACATTTACATTATTAGAAGTTACGTTTATTAATACACATGGCCCTGCTCTTTGCAGACAGAAAGAACATGTAAACACATTGCACTTGTTTCAGTTAAACAAATTAAGTGACAGCCATTCACTAACTCATTCCTCAGGGCGATGCCTTGACCAATCAGAGTCAAGCTAACTGGTTTAAATTTCAAACAATGGCTGACAGTTAACAGTCAGTCACCAACAACTGGTGCATTCTCCATGGCAAAGCTTCTACCAATCAGAGTCCACTGGCCAACCAATCAGCATTCTCTTCTCATGCAGGATAAATTGTTGTTCTCTCCTTATATTGGTATTCTTGCCAACTGTCCTCCTGAGTGCAAGGCGAAAATCTTCGACATCTCTCTTTTTCAGCAATACTGAAGTTTAAATATTTGCTGATAACTCCAAACTTGGCAGTGTGAAGGTGATACCAATCGACTGCAAGAGGATTTCGACAGCTGAGCAGAATGGGCAACAAATGGCAGATGAAATGTGATACAAAGATGTGTGAGGTGATGCACTTCAGCAGAAAGAATTGAGAAATGCAACGCAGACTAAATGGCATAGTTATATTACAAAAGTGTATGGGTCAAGGGGACCTGGGAATTCAACTGCCCACAGATCTTTGAAGTTTGCAGGAGATATTGAGAGAGCAGTTAGCAAAGCATATGGGATGTTGATGTTCATAAAGAGAGGCATCGAGTACAAAAGAAGGAAAGCTAAGCTGAACCTGTATAAAATTCTTGGTAGGCCACAGCTAGTGTATTGGGACTAGTTCTGGTCACCACACTTTCGGAAGTACGTGACGGTCCTTGAAAGTGTGAAGAAATTTACCAGAACGGTTCCAGGGATGAGGAATTTTAGCTACAAGGTTAGGTTGGAGAAGCAGGAGCAAAGGAGGTTGAGCAGAGATTTGATATAGGTGTACAAAATTATAACAGGATTAGATAAGGTAGACAAATAACAGCTGTTTCCATTAGCTGATAGTACAAAGGCCCCGGGACACAAATTTAAAGCTTCCAGCTAAAGATGCAGGGGGATGTGAGGAAGAACTTAAAAAAAATAAACAGTGCTAATGATCTGGACTTTGCTTCCACCTCCCTCATTGGAAGCAGAGACAATCAATGATTTCAGAAGGAACCTGAATAGGCACTTGAGCAAAATAAATGTACAGGGATATGAGGATAAAGCAGTGGAATGGGATTGATTGAAATGCTTTACAGAGAACCAGCATGGATATGATGGGCCTATTGGCCTCTTTTTGTGCCATTATGACTCACAAAGGTGGTGAGAGCTGAAGCATGACTGAGGGGTTAAGGAGAGAATGCTAGGGAGCAGGAGCACAATGAGCGAGGGCTTTCCCACTAATGATAGAAATAAGAAACGTTTAGGAATGCAAATAAAAGGAACAGCAGGTGCAATCTGAGATGAAGGCTGGAGATACATGTAGACAAGTAATTTGAAATCAATGCTTATGTGGACAGCTCAGCGAGGAGGATGAAAAGAGAACACAATTTCATACAGAAATAGGGTGCGGACAGTAGAGCTTCAGATCAGTTGGAGTTTCCATAGAATGAGGATTGGGAGTTGTACAAGAAGAGCATTAGGTAAAGCGAGCCTAGCATTATTACAATGGATGAAGAGGAGGAATTGACTGTCACAGTATTTCCTTTATGCCTGGTTGTCACAATATTTCACACACCTAACTATGGATGTTTCCAGCATTGTTTTATTATCCAACTCTTGTAGTAAGGTTATCAAAGCTTGTGTCTTTGAAGGGCACATAAACGCATAACATGGAGCCTCAGGGGTCATACACTAAGTTTAAATGCATGTCCCCATTAACTTGCATACATCTTATGCTGCAGATGAAAACATATTGTGGTGTGCTTGTTTAGAATTCAAAGCTCCTGGGCCACTATGGTCAACAGAAAAATTAGCCATTATACTCTCTCCCTCCTCAACCTCATTGCCAACCACCCACCCCGACACCACACCTTCAACCACTGAGTATTTGTTTTCAACCCTTCAAATTTGATCACTGAACTGTGCAAATTGGAGGCTGCTGCACAGATATGGGCTACTGAAGTGAAGTGTGGTCATTTTGCAAATTAATGAAGTCCAAACTTTCTATTCACGAAGATCATGGATTGACCCCTACACCCATGCTAGTACCATCTACAACACCAAACGTTCAAGGGAATCTGGCCACCTGATGAAAGCTCTGCAGCCTTCCTAGTTGATAGCTCCTTTGCACAGGAAAAGGTTTTGTCTTTTGGAAACAAAAAAAGTTCTCACTTGCTCAATGTATGTGCATTGCAGACCATCTACTGTGGCAAATAGTCCTTGTAGTGGTTTGGAAGGATCTAACATGAAAGCTTCATCAAAATCAAAAATACAGCAAGTGCTAGAAATCAGATACAAAAACAAAAAGAATGCTGGAAAACTCAGCAGGTCAGACAGCATCAGCGGAGTGCAAAACAGAGTTTCAGGTCGATGGCCTTTCACAGAACTGAAAGTAGCTAAGAGATTTAACACTTATTAGTACAAAGTCACAGAAAAGTTGGAGGGGGACAGGGAGAACCAAACAAAGGAAAAATTTACAATGCTTGTATTTCTTCCAATTTAGTATACTGTATTCACTACTGACATAAAACAGAAAACGCTGGAAAAAACTCAACAGGTCTGATAGCATTTGTGGAGAAAGAAACAGAATTAAGGTTTCAAGTCTGTCTGACCCTTCTTCAGAGCTCTCAAGGGTCATAGAAACTCAAAACGTTAACTCTTGTTTCTCTCTCCACCGATGCTGTCAGACGTGTTGAGTTTTTCCAGCACTTTGTTCTTATTTCAGATTTCCAGCATCCGCAGTATTTTGATTTCACTACTGACAATCTGGCTCCTCTACTTTGAGGTGATCAAACGCAGATTGGGTGAGTCCTCAAGCGTCACTGAGCTTTTAACCATTTGCAACTTTGATCAGCCAATTCCCACCTTTCTGTCTTTAGTCTCCAGTGCCATTCCAATGAAGCTCAACATAAGCTCAAGAAACCGTACCTCAATCTTTTGATAGCCACTTTACAACCTTCTAACATCAACTTAGAGTTTAACAATTTCAGATCATAACAGCCACTCCATTTTCTCAAGCAGCAGGTTCTGGTAATGGTTCTGCTGTTGCCATTTACACATCCTCTTGAACAATCTTTTCTTTTTCATGATCCCATTTCTGTATCTCTTTAAACCATTATCCCTTTTGTCATTTAATTATTCACGTCTTACAAACCATTGCAGACCTTCCCCTTTTACTCTTTTCTCTGATTCTCCACCTCTTTTTTCCTAGCTCTGTACTTGCTTATTTGTTAATCTTAACTTCAAGTTCTAGGGGAAAATCATTAACCTAAAACATTAACTGTTTCGCTCTCTACAGATGCTGCCTGGCCTGTATATTTTGCTTCACGTTGAAGTAATCTTCATTTTTACTGCAGAGTCTTCCCTGTTCGAAATACTCTCCAGCCATCCTGCAACAGATAATACTGCTCTGTGACAGCCTTTCATGAAGCAGCAACATGGATCAAAGTCTTCTCTGGAATCTCCATAAATGCAGGACCTAGGCTATTGGACTAAACACCTCAGTGCTGTTGTACCTATATTTGCTGTTCCTCATAAATTTGTCATCCTAATTTAAAACATATCATGCCACACTATGAAACCACCCAAAGAAACTCTCATTCCCACTATTTCAATGTTAACTGAATGACAGCAGCGACCAAGAATAATGAACGAAAGTAGTGGCAGATATAATATCAAATGGCAAACTACTCCATACAACCAACTTATAGAATGGTACAAAATATAATTGAGCACAAAAAAAACCTCAGCAACTTATTAGTCTCCATGCTCAGGAAGCTTACCTGAACAAGCTAGGCTCCTAGGTTCCCAATGTAATCACTTACAAAGTGCCTATAATTGAGATATTCTGCACAGGACCTAGTTTAAATGGAAGTGCATTCAAATGAGGGCACAGTCTCATTCTGTCATGCCCCCCACCCCACCCACCCAAAGAAAACAACTGCTCATCACAAAATGTGGTACTCAGCCTTTCTGGGATGAGGTTGTGGCAGGTCTCATATCTTGTTTCATGTCCCAAGCCCACCAGTGAAGTTAAAAGCAAAATACTGCACTTGCTGGAAATCTGAAATAAAAACAGAAAATGCTGGAAAAACTCAGGAGGTCTGACAGCATCTGTGGAGAGAGAAACAGTTAACGTTTCGCATCTAAAGAAGTTCCCTGGCATCAACTATCAAGGCGCCCAAAGATAAACTGAAACTTGAGCCAAACTAACAGTTGTGGAATCCAATCTTAAAAGCACCAGTAAAACTTCCATAGAATCATTTATAAAAAAAGGAAACTGGTTTACTCAAATCACTAACCAGCGACCCTGATGTTATCCCCTTAAGATTTAACAATCCACGTTGTCATGAAGCATAATCTGGAATCACTGACAATATCATGGGAAATGGGCACAAAACTAACTCACATACACATAGCATTTGGGAATGTATCTCCAGAACAGCCCCAGGTTTCTTCTCCCACCCAGCATAGCTCCCAGCTCTGCTGCTATTCCCACATCATCCTGTTCATTTGATTCAACTAAATGTACAATGAGTAGAAAGACTCACATCATGAACCATTTGAAGCAGCTGCAGCACAAGGTATGGAGTACTGAAGGGAAACGAAGTGGACTGAAGTACTACAATAAAATGAAGGGGCAAGTTTGGAAACAAGTATAAATGTGAACTTGAAGGAGGTGGAGCAACTTTTAAGTGGACAAGGCAGAAGTAGTGAAAATTTTCAAACTGTCATTTTCATTATGGAGTTCCAGATAAGTGCCGAATAAGCACAGCTGCTTTAGCTCAAAATTTACATCCTATGCAAGCAAGGCAAATGTTTCCAACTAAAGTGCCTTTTTTGGCAACTCCTAGTTAATTGTACACAAAAGTAATTGCAACGTTTTGCTGCCAACATGGAGCCTCATTAGACTTGAGTTTGGGGCATTGAAATGGATACAATGTTGTGTATCACATCTATACCTTGTGCTCATAAGCTTTCATGTCTGCAGCAAAATCTCTCAATTTCTGTCCTAAAATTTTTCGCCACCTGAAATCTAATTCTTGCACAAAGTAAAATTATAATTCATAATTTAGAGAACACTGACAGTTACTGACATCTTGTGGGTCTGCACATTGCTCTTCAACAACAGAATTAATTTTACACAAAATGTTTTGGCAAGCGTCACATTGATATGCCATGGCTGCACCCGGAGTGCTCTGTAGATTCTAGAGGTCAGCCAAATTAGCTAAAAGCAGGCTAATATTACTAAAACATTACCAAGTTACATAACCACAGTAACTATACTTTGTCTGCATGACAGTGGCTAACCTGCAAAAAACTGTGGAAAATAGATTTCAACTAAGCAAATGTGAGGTCATCCATTGGACCTAAAAGCGATAGAACAGAGAATTCTTTAGATGGCCAAAAGCTAGAAACAGTTAAGGTCCAAAGAGACTTAGAGGTCCATGTATGTAGATCATTGAAATGACAGGAGCAGGTACATAAAATAATCATAAGGTTAATGGCCTTTATATGAAGAAAATTAGAATACAAGGGTGTGGAAGTTAAGCTACAGCTGTACAAAAGCCTGGTTAAAGCACACCTTGAGCACTGAGAGAAGCTCTGGGCACTACACCCCAGGAAGGATACACTGGTCTTGGAGGGCATGCAGGGTAGATTTACTGCAATTATACTTATACTCTAAGGAATACCTGAGGCGGGATTACACAAACTAGGGTTGTATTCCCTGGAATTTAAAATATTAAGGCCAGATTTGATCAAAGTTTGGGTGACTGGTGTGAAAAAGGGAGGAACTATTTCTGCTGAGAATTCTAGGTCTAAGGGACATAACCTAAAAACAAGAGCCAGGCCTTTCAGAAGTGAAATTAGGAAATCTCCACACACAAAAGTAGAAGAATTTTAGAACTCTTCTGCAAACACCAATTGATGCTAGATCAATTGTTAATTTTAAACTGGAGATTGATTGAATTTCTGTTAGACAAAAGGTATTTGATATGGAGCTAGGTCACAGATCAGCCATGATCTCGCTGAATGTCAGAACAAGCCTGAAGCGTGAAATAGCCCACTTTAGTATATTTCTTTTTAGACTCTAGGAACAAATTATTTTTGCAAAATTTGCGCAAGGTTCTTCTTTTGATACTTATTTCCTCCCCAAAAATTGTCAGATTTGATGCTAAAAATAGAACTTGAAAACCAAAATAAATCCACGTTTTAAAATCAGCAGGAAGAACTGATTAAAATAATCCTCATGCATCAAATGTCCTCATCTCACTTGAAGACAAAGACAGGGACGCCGAGCACGTTGAGCAACTCATCAATATATCTGAACCATGCAGAAGTGATGAAAAAAAAATAAAACCTAATGGTTCTTCAGGTGATCGTTTCATGGGAAGGAATTAGCATATTCGCTATGTAAATACTATGCAAATACCCATCTATATGTACAAACTTTGATGCAGATGTTATTATTGAAAAGGACTTTCAGACATCGCTTTCCCCTCACCTTGGAAGCAATTCAGATCAGCCAAGATCTTATTAAATGACGGAGCACGCTCGACGGGCCGAGTGGCCTATTCCTGCTCCTAATTCGTAGGTTTGTTTTCTTTAAGACAGCTTTAAAAAATGAATTCCAACCACTGCAACATCACCTCCAGGTCTCCCAAGGATTCACCTTTGGTCACCTCTTCTTATGCATGATCCTTCTCTGTAGCATCCCCCACAGACATGACGTTAACTTTCTCACATCCACCATTATTATCCACTCCACAGTCAGAGACTGCTTATTCAATACACAGACTCAGACGCGCCAGACTTTCCTCCAGTTAAACACTGGGGATACCAAAAGCCATAGCATTTGATCCTCACTGACTACTATCTAACTTTCTGGTCATTGTCTCAAGTTGAACCAGATTATTAGGGGCTTCAGTGTCCTGTAGTAGCAATATTTGATACAATAAGGACCATATGTATTTATATAGCACCTTTAATGTAATAGAATGTCCCAAGATGCTTCACAGGGGCATTATAAAACATTACTCCAAGCCACATAGGGATATTAAGAAAGATGACCAACTTAGCACGGGGGTGGGAACCAGGGTGCAGCATTAGAAAGGAGAAACAAGATGGTCAAAAGATTGGGAGGGGCAAATAACACTGCAGTAAGAAATAGAGAATAAAGAAATAAAGTAATAGAGGTTGCGAACAATTTGGTTCTGCCTCAAAGTTGCCAGGGAAATTGGAGTCAGTGGTGAGGGAGCAGCCTGTGTTTAATTATATGAAGGTGGAGGGCATTAATTGGGGTTTCACATGTGCAGATATGAAGAGACACTCTCATGGGTCTGCTCCTGGGCCTGGCCAAGGTGGCCATTAACAGGTCCAGGCAGCGGGCCATGGAGGAGGTCCTTAGACCCAACTGCCTGCCTCTCTTCAGCAGCTACGTTCGCGTGTTTAGAGAGGGAGCACGTGGTGTCCACTGGAACGCTTGAGGCAGTGGGTGCCGGGGGCTGGAGTGCATCATCAGCCCCAAAAATCATATTTTAATTTAATTGTATAAGGTTCCTTTGAAAGTTTTTTTTTGTTACAGCGCCCCTTTAAAGGGCTTCCAATTAGTATATATATTTTTATTTGTTTTACAAAAAGAATATAAAGAGTCAGTGAATCTGGGCTGTGGTTCAGTTCGGATGTATATGTTGTAATGTTTCATTCTGTAAATCAATGTTAGGCTGAGTAAAGATTGGCCCCAGTTCAATGCTTTACCAACTGACTTTCTAGGGTAATACAAGTTCTTGGCAGGGATCAAAGCTTCAGTCTTCCTAATATTTAATTGTAGGGAATTTCTACTCATCCGCTGCTGGGAGTCAGACAAGCAATGTGATAATTTAGAGACAGTGAAGGAATCGAGAGAGGTAGTGGACACTGTTTTTGGATGATGTCGCTGAGGGGTAGCATGTAGAGGATAAGTTGGAGGGGGTTGAAAATGATTCCTTAGTGGGCACCAAAGGTAACTGTGGAAAAGGGAAGAGTAGTAATTGATGGTGATTCTCTGGCTATGACTGGATAGACAAGAACTGCAGGTGAACGCAGTCCCATCCAGTTGGACGACAGTGGAAAGGCATTGGAGGAGGATGGTGCGGTCAATCATGTCAAAGCCTACAGAAAGACTGAGAAGGCAAAGGAGGGAGATTCTTTCTTAGTCACAGTCACATAGGATGTGCGATGGCCTTTGACTGAGAAGCAGTACAGGAAGCAACATTTGCAATTTCTTTAAAATACCTGTGAAATCTGTAATTGTTTTTAAAGAATGTTTAAAAAGGACTTATAAGAGCTTGCATCAACTGTAAAGGGGTCAACTAATTTTCTTGGATACTGGTCCAAGTGATCTGATGACCCTTGACCTGGAAGCAGTACCAACAAGGAGTTAAAACCAAACGCTGTGTGGTCAGGCACAAAGGAGACCTACAACCAGAGGAGTTGGAGGGTGAAGGAAAACAGTGCACAGATGCAGACATTAAGAGAAAGGAGACAGAGACAGAAAGCGGGGCAAAGAGAACTCATGTGAGGAGAAGAAATAAGTCACTCTCAAGGAGAGGTCAGTTTTTCTGTTTGGCAGAAAAGATGACAGGGCTCTTAGATGTACTGTGCAAGCTAGCTAAAAAGGTCTAAAACTTGGAAAGCTGCGAATAGCTCACAGACATTAAAGGGCTGGATATTTTCCCCTAAAGTATTCAATCCATGAACCAAGATGTTATTGGTCAGTTGGTTGAAAAGGAACTCTGAAAAGCTATACCATCAGCGCTGTAATGACGTGAGGGAGAGCGTGTTCGAAGAAGTGTGCCTCACTGATAATAAACGTACCCAGAAACTCGAAGGTGAAGGCTGTTTTTGGATAGGACTTCTGACCTATCCTGCACAAATAAAGAACAGCATCTCGTGGAACTGTGTAGCAATATTGTGTCACATTTGTGCAGGAGTGATGAGAGTACTTGTGGTTGCTTAAAGCGTATCTTTGTTGTATTGACTATTTAAAGTTAAATTTACCTTTATATCTGAAGTATCATTTGCCTGTTAATTCATGTGTAATTTAGTTCAGATTTGTGTTAAAGAAAAAGCTACAAAGATTGTAATCTTGTTGGTAATTTCTTCATTTGGGAATCATTCAGTAAATTTGGTTATTTTGGTTTATGGTTCCCCACGGGGATCATAATAGATGTTAATTGTGACTTTAATATGAGCCATTTTGGTACTGTGGCAGCGATGGAAACCTGATTAGAGAGATTTAAAAATGGAGTTCCAGCATAGATGTTCATGTCTTCCCAATTCATGCTCATGTTCATGGACCTTGGAGAGAAAAGAGAGCTTGGAAACAGGGCAGTAGACTGCAAGGGTAGAGCGGTCTAGGATTGGTTTTCCAGGAGGGCTGATGACGGCAGATTTAAAGGATAGATGAACAAAAAGCGATGAGGGAACTTCACCCCAAACTGAGCTTCAAACCCCATGTCGGTACATCAGCTCTATTGGCAACAGCTTACCTTCACTCCAGGACATCCATTAATTGTACATTTGATTTAACTGTAGGCAAGTGGTGAGATTAACTTGGGATTCACTTGTGACCCTAGAAAGGAGGCGATGGCATAGTGGTATTGTTGCTGGACTAGTAATCCAGAGACCCAGGGTAATGCTCTGGGGGCCCCAAGCTCGAATCCCACGATGGTGGAATTTGAATTCAATAAAAAATTTGGACTTAAAAACTAATGAGCATGAAGCCATTTTCGATTGTTGTAAAAACCCATCTGGTTCACTAATATCCTTTAGGGAAGGAAATCTATCGTCCTTACCTGGTCTGGCCTACATGTGACTCCAGACCCACAATGTGGTTAACTCTTAAATGCCCTCTGAAATGGCCTAGCAAGCCACTCAGTGGTAACAAACCACTACAAAGTCACAAAAAAGGAACAAAACCAGACAGACCACCTGGCATCAACCTTGGCACCAGAAACGACAATGGCAATCACAGCCCTGTCGACCCTGCAAAGTCCTCCTTACTAACATCTAGGGGCTAGTGCCAAATTTGGGAGAGCTGTCTCACAGACTAGTCAAGCAATAGCCTGACAGGCTTGGGCTGACAAGTGGCAAATAACATTCACACCACACAAGTGTCAGGCAACGACCATCTCCAGCAACAGAGAATCCAACCGTCGCCCCTTGATGTTCAATGGCATTACCATCATTGAACTATTCACTATCAAAATCCTGGAAGTTACCATTATCCAGAAACTGAACTGAACAAGCCATATAAATACTGTGGGCTACAAGAGCAGGTCAGAGGCTAGGAATCGTGTGACAGGAATCTCACCTGCTGACTCCCTGTCCACCGTCTACAAGGCACAAGTCAGGAGTGTGATGGAATACTCCCCACTTGCCTGGATGAATGCCCACAACACTGAAGAAGCTGGACATCATCCAGGACAAAGCAATCCGCTTAATTGGCACCACATCCACAAACATTCACTCTCTCCACCACCGACGCACAGTGCAGCAGTGTGTACCATCTACAAGATGCACTGCAGGAATTCACCAAGGCTCCTTAGACAGACCTTCCAAACCCACGACCACTACCACCTAGAAGGACGACGGCTGCGGATAGATGGGAACACCACCACCTGGACGTTCCTCTCCAAGTCACTCACCATCCTGACTTGGAAATATATCGCTGTTCCTTTACTGTCGCTGGGTCAAAATCTTGGAACTCCCTCCTTAACAGCATTATGGGTGTACTTACACCACATGGACTGCAGGGGTCCAAGAAGGAGGCTCACCACCACCTTCTCAAGGGCAATTAGGGATGGGCAATAAATGCTGACCCAGCCAACCAAGCCCACATCCCATAAATGAATAAATTTAAAAAATGACTTAAACTGTGATTGCTGGACTAGGCTGTAATTGCTTTTAATCAGTATCTGTGTAAGCAAATGCTCAAAGTGTGTCAAGATGGCTCCAGTTATGTCCTTCGCCAACTGGCTTTCTGAACCATAGCATTGTAGCAGAGGAAGGTTGCATGAAAGGTGAAGGTTGGAAGCTAAAGAAAATCAGATTGAAAGCTACTACCGTAGTAGCCACTGTGCAAAATGGCAGAAACCAAATGTAAATTAAGTTATGATAGTCACAAGGAGTTTTAGCCCTTGGATAAATGTGTTCTCATGGATTTCTTTAACTGTAGGGTGCTAGATAGTATTTGCACTTTAATAGCTTGTGGAAGAGACTAGTTACCTACTACCTCGATTTGTTAAGTCGTGAGGATCCAAGCAAGGTTAAGGAATATAAATGTACTACTTGCCTTAGGTTTGCAATTCTATGTAAAACCATTGCAGTAAACCATTTTTTAAAGTAATTATATAGTCACTATATAGTCAGATACCTATGCTGTTGAGTAAACATTCTATGAAGAGGCCACAAATTAAACTTGACCTGGAGCAAGATCAGGCAATTAATTTTTGGAAAATTAGTGCATCTGCAGTTTAGCCAGTCAGGATATTACTGTATCCCTTAACAAAACCCATCATTTCTCAGGTTGTTAGGCAAGTATTATTGGTATCAGGAGATAAGAATCAGAGGTGGGGGGAAAAAGCAAATAGTCTTAAGCTACGTACAAAATCTGTTCACCCTACCGGTCAAAGGTTTAAAACCTACTAAAAGATGCAGGTGTGGTTGAAGAAGAGCATACAAGGCTAACAGAGGTTAGTGAGAAGCATGAAATCTGTAAAACGTAACAGAGCAAACGGCACATCCTACAGTAAGCCTTCCACTGTCACATGACTTTAACAATGTAGTTGCTATGGACCTACAATCTATGGAACACAAACAGAAGTATTTTCATTCTAAATTTTGTAGACCTGGCAACCAGATTTAGTCTTTCCAATTAATACTTAGTAAGGATAAAGGGGTTACTATAGACAACATCATAAAGAAATGGGTAGGAACCGAACTTGGGACACCAGCAAAAGTTTCCAACTGATAATCGAAGGGAATTTGCCAATTACAAGTTCAGAAACATGTGAAAACATGAACATCAAGGTCATGAGTACTGCAGCTTAAAGTACTTCCAGCAATACTCGAAGGCAGTAATCAATGAATCACTGCATCAAATTTTAGCTGTTCAACCAGACTACAAGTCAACAACTAGCCTGGCACGGTGGTTCATGTGAAGAACTCACTTCAGATGAAGGGATAGTCACTATCAATTAGCCTAAGGCCGAAACCAAAGTGCCTTATGTGTTGTGTGATGGTCCTCCTGTTCTATAAAGTACAATAACTAGCTTTTATGACTTTTGAATGCTTTACATGTAGGGAGATGGACTTTCATGATAGCTTAGGTCTTAGAGAAAATTCAGAGAGCGCTGGTCATCCTTTAAGGACCATCTGAGACAGAATTTAATCCAGATTTGGTACATTATAAAAGGAGAGGGTTATAGGGAATGGAAAAACCCTGGTAAATGAATAAATCATGATGGTAAGACAATACTAATAAAACATGGCAATCAAACTGTTAAAATGTCATTTCTCTAATTAATCATAATTAATTAGAAAACACCAGACTCTGAGCAGCTGATTGAAGGAAAAGCGGCAGCTTTTACCTCAAATGCTCACGAGTTTTGTGATGAAGATCCTGAGGAACAGAATACAGCAGATCAAGGGATAGTGATAATATAAGTGATCATGATACAGAGGACAGAGCTTTCACATCCAAAGCCAATTATCTTGAATGAGTTAACATTTTGAGTCTGTATGACTCTCCTTCAGAGCTAAAAGAACTCGAAACGTTAACTCTGTCTTTCTCTCCACAGATGCCGTTAGCCTTGCTGAGTTTTTCCAGCATTTTCTGTTTTTGTTTCAGATTTCCAGCATCTGCAGTATTTTGCTTTTATCTAGAATGAAAACTAGGGTGATATATATTCCAGAGGGGTCTAGTGAATAGAAGGATACGACAACTGCGGGATGTGCAGGAAAAGGTACAAGCAAGTTTAAATACTGATTGAATATTCAGGATGATGACAAAGAAGCAAGGTCCATGGATTGGCAGAACAGAGTGAAAGAGTGGGTAGTAAGAAAGTGCACTGCAAGTGCTGATTGCGGGTCTGGAAGTGATTCTTGCCGTAATCTCAAAAAAAATACAAGTGCCAGTACAGGCCATAACTTGAATAGATCCCATAATGAAATAAAGGTCACTGAAAAGTCTCAGAACATGTTTAGAAGCTGAAGTCCTCATGATCATGATGTTCTGGCGGCTGCCAATAAGCTTGAACATACATTAACAAGAAGCAAAAGAAAGGGAATTAGATAGTTGGAGGGAGTTTGGAGTTTATTTTTTTGGTCACATTATCATGGAAGTATAGATCAAATCAACATAAAAGCCACATTTCGTCAGGATGATACTTCTCAGAAAGAAGGGTTTCTGAAACTGCCAAAGAGGCAGCAGATACAGGAAGAAAATAATGGACACTGAATGGCGTACATGGCTTGAATGATGCTTTCAGGGTGTGATATTTTTTGATAAGATCTATTCTGCTGAAAATTGGTTGCATTCAACTGAAAGCAGATCCCACAACGTTTTATTTGGTATCATAAAGGAAAATTTTAAGGCATCTTCATGATAAATGTTCATGATTTTTTATGGGGCGGTACTGCAGAATTTGAGAAATGGATTATAAATAAGATGAGCAGAGCCAATTTAAAATTGGGAGTCAGGCTTGTGGGCTTTGCATATGTTGGTTTAGATATTCAGGAGAATAGTTCTGGAAGAATTTTAAATCAACAACCTATTTAGGGACGTAGAAACAAAGGAACATAGTAGGAATAGGACATTCAACCCATCAAGCCTGCTCCACCATTCAATACGATTATGGTTGATCATCCACTTCAATGCCTTTTCCCTCCACACTATCCCCATATCCCTTTATGCCATTGGTATTTAGACATCTGTCAATCTCTGCAATTTAACCATGCTAAGTCATCACAGAAGTGCAATGTTATATTTAAAGAGACAAAGCAACTGTGAAGTTTGATTGGTTTGTTAGAGAATGTTTTAAGGGCAAATAAACATTAAAAAATTAAATTTGGAGAAATCTGTACTCCAGTTCCCACCCTTAGTTGACACAAAGAGCATGAAAGTCATTTTTAGTGATGCTTCACACGCTAACCTTCCTGATGCATATTCTAGTGCAGCTGCTGTCATAATACTACTTATGGGTGAAAATGGAAAATGTTGCCCTAGTTTGGGAAGCTTAAAAAGGTTGCTAGAAGTACTTTAGCTGCTGAAACACTGGCTCTTGTGGAGGCAGTGGAAATAGTGAAAGTCATTATAGCACAGGAGGCCATTCAGCCCATCGAGACCATGCCAGCACTCTGTAGTGCATCTAGTATGTCCAATTCTCCCGCTCTATCCCACCAAATGCCCATCCCATTTCTTTTTGAAATTATTAATCTTCTCTACTTCCACCAACCTCATAGGCAGTGAATTCCAGGTCATTGCCACTCATGTTAATAAAACCTGTATCTCTTGCCCAAAACCTTATATGTGTCCCCATGGTCTCTGTACCATCAACTAACAGGAATAGGTTTTCTTTGCCAAATTTTTCTACGCCTGTATAATCTTGTACACATCTATTAAATCATCTCTCAACTTCCTTTGCTCCAAGGAGCAAACTTTACTCCAACTTCTCTAACCTAACCTTGTAGATAAATTCCCTCATGCTTGGAATCATTCTGGTAAATCTCATTTGCGCCTTCTCAAGGACCCTCACATCCTTTTTGAAGTGTAGTGACCAGAACTGGACACAAGTTTCTAGTTATGGCATAACCTGAGCTTTATAAAGGTTCAGCATTACTTCCCTGCTTTTGTACTCAATACTCTTATTCATGAAGCCCAAGATTCCATATGCTTTATTATTTACTTTAATATGTTCTGACACCATCAAAGATATATGCACCTGAACTCCCAGGTCCCCGCAGTTTTTAGAACTGTACCAATAAGTCTATATCGCTTCTCTTCCTATCCTACTTCACTTCACAGTTCCCTGTATTAAATCCCATTTGTCACTTGCTGCCTATTTTACTAGCCCATCTCTGACCTGCTGCAGTTAATTGTTATCATTGGCAAATTTTGAAATTTTCCGCCATCTCCATCGCTACTTCTTAGTGACTGGGGGATGCAAGCCATCAGGATCAAGCAACTTATCCACTCTAAGCATATGCAGCCTTTTCATTAAATCCTACCTATCAATTTTCACCCTATTACGTCCATCATCCCTATTTTTACCTTTACTTTGTCAGCATCCTCTTCCTTAGCAAACACTGATATTAAGTATCCTAGTCATGCCCTGCAGTCTCTAGGCATACGTCACCTTCTTCATCCCTATTAGGGCCCACCCCACCTCTTACTACCATCTACTATTTATCTGATTTTTGGGTTCCCTTCTCTTTAGACCATTCTATTCTCATATTCTCTCTTTACAAGTCTTTATTTTGCTCTTCACTGCCCCTCTCAACCGATCGTCATATTTGGTATGGTTCTCACTTTAACAATTCACCTGACATGTATCATGAACCCTTGTTGTTTGTTTCATCTCCCTTGTCATCCAAGGAGCCCTGGCTGTAGGATTCGATTTGTCAAATATTTTAAGCGAAATCCTGTGCAGAGCACACTGAAGACTATATACCCATGGAATGTTATGTAGATAATCATTGTGGGACAATGCACACTGTATGAAGAGTAAAGGTTACAGATTTACCTTGATAGCCTGAAACAAATGCTGGAGAGAAAGGAAATCTCTACAATTAAATGTGCGAATATAAATCACCAACTCTGCTTTACAAAAGGAAATACAAAAGAATTGTTAGGGGTTCCAGAGGAGGGCTATCTCGCCATGTAATGCTCACAGAAAATAGAGGCTTTTGATTTTAATTTTTGAAATTTTGGTTGAAAATATAAACTCTAATTCTTATTTAAAGAGAAAGAAGGAAATCTGTTAATTGTATATTCATTGCAGGCAGGCGGTGGCCATTAACTGGGAATTCACTTGCGTCCCTATAAATCAAAGCACGGGGTTATGGATTTATAAAACAGTTCTAAATAAATACTGTCTTAAACTGTGGCTGTTTAGTAAGGAGGTGCTTGCTTGTAATGAGCAAGAGTTAAATAAATGTTCAAGATTGACTCCAGTTTCATACTTAATCAACCAGCTTTCTGGACTAAATAACACTACCTTTACTTCAACCATCTGTTGCCAAAACCTTCAACTATGTATTTTTCACCTCCAAACTAAACTATTCCCATTATCAGCCTACCATCCTCAATTCTCCATAACTTTCAGATCATCCAAACCTATCCCACAGTAAGTCCTGCTCACCCACCAACCCTAATTCATCTATGGCTTATATTGTCACCCAACCTCCAGTGGTTCATATTTAAAACAGTCACCATAAGTTCCTCCTTGGCCTTGCACTAAGTCAGATCTCTATCCAGACAAACTCCGTTCCTCAGACTACGACTTCTTGTACATACTGGTGGCTGTGCCTTCATATCTGCTTGTGTCCCAATAGACGAAATACCCACTCTAAATCGCCTTTCCTCTCCACCTCCTCCTTTAAGATCCTCTGGCCAAACATTTAGTCAACTCTCCTAAAACTGTTTTGCTTCACACCCATTTTCCCCTTCATACCACTATGGAGCACTAATAAACATTTTCCTGTTGAAAGCTCTATGTAAATACAAGTTATACATATTCCTAAGTTATAATAGAAAGTATGCTAGAAACAGCTATTTTCTCCGACTGAATTATATGCATATTTTTCAATGCTTTTACTTTTTATAAAGCAATCCCAAGGTTGCTAAGTGAATCAAGGGATGAAATAGTGGAATCTCTGACCATCATTTTCCAATCGTCCCTGGCTACAGACACAGTGCCAGAGGAATGTTAACGTTGCAGCATTGTTTAAAAAGGGAATAATTATAGGTCTTAGTGGTGGGCAAATTACTGGGAAACACCGCAACATTTAGGGAGGCATAGAACAGCAAGCATAGATTTCTTAGGACAGGTTAGATCTGACTAACCTGATTTATTTCACAGAGGTATCAAGGAGAGTCGAGGAGCGAAGCCTGTTTGATATATTTTACATGGACTTTAGCAAGGCTTTTGACAAGATCTCACATGGCAGACTGGTCATAATATTATAAGTTTATGGGATCCAAGGGAAAGTGGCAGGAAGCAAAGGGTAATGGTCGACCGGTGCTTTTGTGACTGGAAAGTTGTTTCCATTCTAGACCACAGCTAGAGGGCTGCATACAGTTCTGGTCACTACAGGAAGGATGGGATCACATTAGACTAGGTGCAGAGATTAACAAGGATGCTGTCAGGAATGGAGAATTGTAGAGATGAAGAAAGATTGGATAAGACTATGGTTGTTTCCTTTGGAACAGAGAAGGCAGGGGGAGATTTAATTGGAGTATACAAAATTATTGGGGGGGGGGGGGGGAAAAGAGAGGGGAGGGAGAAGGGCGCCTAGACAGAGCGAATCGGAAGGACCCATTTCTATTAGCAAAGAGGTCAATAACCAGGAGCATAAGTTAAAGTCGCTGGTAGGAGGATTAGAAGGGAGAGGAGTTCTTTCTTCCCTGCCCAGAGGGTGGTGGGTTTCTTGAACTCACTGCCTGAAAGGGTAGTAGAGGCAGAAATTCTCATAGCATTTCAAAAACACCTGGATATGCACCTAAGGTGCTTTAACTTACTGGGCTACAGACCAAGAGCTGGAAAGTGGATAGGCTTTTGTCAGCTGATACAGACAGAATGAATCAAATGGCCTCCTCCTATACTGTAAATCTTTCTACGTTTTAATCTTGAAAATTTATTTGAATGCATTTCAATTTTTTCCATTTAAGCCTTTTTTAAAAAAATCTGCCCTCATGTAACAAGGATCCAATTGTTTATTAAAGTGCAATCAAATTATTGAAGCAATTCATATGTTTTGACATTATCCTTTCATATCAAGTTTCCAGTTTTACTCTCAAAAGGTATACTTATATTAATTAGCCATATACAGTGACATAGGACAAGTTGAGCAAGAGACCAACACTGGATGATGTAGCTGGTCTACTATTCCGATTTATGCAGCTGGAGATCAGCCACAGTCAACAATTATATCAGTCAACTTTCACCTCTACAATTTATACCCACAAGCAGCGCTAAAACTACATCTATTTACAAGTGTTCAATCTGAATGTTGGCAAAATACTCAATTTTATTATTCATCAGCACAAATTGACTTTCACAATCCAGGCTTACAGATCAGTAATCCTGCTCACCATTACTGAATGTATCATCCTGGTCAATGCAGCTAGTTTACTAATGTGCAGGATGGGACAAAATTACAGCCACATCAATTCAATTCTTGGAGTTGTGTTGATTTGATCCAAACTGTACAAATCATTCTCAAGCCTGAAGCCCAATCAAACTGTATTACCATCTACAACAGTCAATTTTTTTGGTGGGTATAACTATCAAGAAATTAGAACCAAGGGAATAAGTAGTAAGTGAGGACACTTATAATGGTTTTGGTACACTTGGTTTTTCCCCCCAACCTCAATGGAAGGTAAATACTTTTACTGAAATTCCACAGGTGCTGACAACCCCCCAGTATCTCACTCCAGCAGCCATTCTTCATGCAAGCAGTAAAAGGCAAGTGTGTCAATAATGTAGTCCAAACATGGGAAGCCATTAGTCAAGCGTCAGCCTGCTCTCACACAACTGTAAAAAAAATGTTACTAGGTAATAGCCAGGACTAGAGAACCCTCGTTGATTTTTCTCCTACCTAAGCCCAAAGCATTGGGGCCACATACAGTTCCTCTATTGGCATTCCAGCCAAGATAACCACAAGTCATGGAGTTTCATTTTTCTGGTATGATGTATATGCATACAGTATTAGACACTGCACATCAAGTGTTACAATGGCAGTTTTGGAGAATTTAAAATGAGTTTCTTAGCTCGCTGTGGATCTAGTGGGTACATGTGGCATAGTACTAAGCTATATAGGATAGGAAGGTCTAATCCCATACTTTTATTGAATTTGCATTTTCAAATAGAATACACTATTAGCCCCAGCACAACTGGTCTTGAGAGGAGACAAAAATTGGACACATGCTGTGCTGGCTATTCACAACTCCCGCTGAAGGGAATGTCTGACCAGTGAAAGACAACAGCATTAGGTTTACCTGTGGTTTCCCCCTGTTCAATCTATAAACATTTCTACATCGAGTGTTAGTAGCAAATTACTGCATATCTTGAATCTTTGCTACAAGAGGCTCAAGCAAATGGTCCTATACCTCCAGAAGTCCCTTCTGTGTTGAGCCCAGTCCTACCTGGTTTCTGCCATGGTCACAGCACTTGTGACTAAGTACCTGCCCTAACCACATTCATAGAAAATGGCTTTCAGAGTATTATTAAGGTTGGTTCTATACGCCATACTGGTCTTCTGGTGAAAATTGAGAGTTCTGCTAAGAGTGCCACCTACTTGGTTGAATCACTGTTGTCAGACAACATTTCAGAGTACACACAGCCAGCCACATCTACTAGATGAAAACAGATTAATGGCCTCCATCAGGGATCAACTCTAGCACTTATTTTTAACCTATGCATAAATGATCCGTCTGTGACCTGATTGCAGAAATTCAATGTTGATGGCATTCAAATGCTGACCACTAATTATATAGCAGAGTACTGACTGAAATTGCACCTACAATCAAATAAACCGAAGACCATAGCCTCCATTTTTCACATGTGCAATGCTAGTGTCTTTCATGAACTCACTACCATGCTAAGTGGTTAACAATTCAAACATGATGCTCACCCAGTTTACTTGGACATCACCCTCAAACAGTCACCAGCCTACAAAAGATATCTACTGAAAACAGCTGAGCAAGTCAAAATCAAAAATACCTAATCACCAAATTTGCCAATTCTAGCTAAAGGGCAAATGTCTCCCATTTAACACTCATTTGCTCTTGAATAGAGTGTTCCCATTTGGGTTCACTCATCATTCCCATTTTGGTTCATTCACCACACCCTAAGCTAGTGAATGCTCAACTGCAAGCTACGAAGCATTCTGTAGTGCACATTAGGCTCTATTCCCCAGTGGTTACCAGTCCTCTGCAATATAGTTCTACATCTTTGGCACTCAGTTGTGGTAGCAACATTGGTGAGGAGACTTTGTGACATAAGTATGTTGCCAATTCACTGATTTTTTTCTATTAACTCGTAGGACTGCTCTTTTAAAAACACCCAATATTGTCAAACCTTTCCTGATTCTTCTGACTTTTCCTTACCAACTCACTGCATGAAGAGGAAATAGATCTTAACACCTCTGACCACACCAACCACCAAGGATTTAACTGGCCACATCACAGTTGGGCACTTCTCAACCATTTTCAAACCATCAAGTTTTTATCTATGGGGCCATTGTGACAATGATGAATATATAAATCATGTCTTTGCATCCTACCAACTAGGCAAACTATCTGGTGGCCTACACAATTATGCTGGTAATGGTCAATGCTCTGAGATGGCTGCAATTATTTGCCGAATCCTCATACTCCAAACAAATTGACAGTGTCATTGATAGAGGAACCATCGCGGCAGTAGTCTCAAAATGTTAAGTGATCTCCACAAGCCCAATGCCATCAGGGGCTTTTGATTTTAAGAGGCAATAGCACCATTAAACAGCCAAAAACAGAAGAGTTCACGAGTCAGTTTGAGCACTGCTGGCCCAAATAATTAGCCTTGTGCTCTGTGACCCATCAGGCCTCTCACCGCTTTCTCATGAGCTAGCAATTAATTTACAAAGATTAACATTTAAACTAAATTACCAACAATATTTAATACATTTTCATAGCTTGGATTCAATAATAAACATGTTATTTTATAACTGACTCATTTAATTTATTAAAATTCTCTCCCAGAACCAGGGCCAATCATTTCTATAGTCATTTCTCATTTATTATGACCAAACATGTCACATGCTGCCCAATTTTCCATTGCCTTCAACAGCATCATGCCATTCTTCACCCAAATCACTATATATTCCAAAAAATGAAGTTTACACAAACAATCATTGTGTTGCCTATAAACATATGCTTTGTAACTGCTCCTTCCTTTCTTTCTCCTGCCCCCCACAACCAACAGCTTCACCAATCTTCTCAATTTAAATTATATACTTGCACACTAGTGGACAACACCAAAGCCACTGACTGTATCCACTACCCAACCCACCTATGCTCCAACGTAAAAATCATATGCACAACCAAGGATTCATCAAATGCTCCTATTCCTCATAATACAGTCACCTAACTCTCCGTTCCTGTTTTTCTCAAGCCAATATACAACTATCAACCAAACTGACCTGCACAAAAAGGTCAAGTATATTTTAAAGAACAGAAATAAATGCTCCAGAATCAGCTCTTAACAAGAAACAGCTGATTCTCAACTTCATAATGCAACTCACTCCCTCATTCCTTGGGCTCCATTTTAAAGGATTTTGCTGCCCCTTTACAAGTAATCATTCCAGGGGAAAAAAATTAACTTGATATGCCTTCTCCTCAAAAGTAAAAACAAATCAAGACTAAGAAGGAAGAGTGAAAAAAGGCAAAGACTTAGAGAAATCAGAAAAGAATATGAAGAAAAGGGGAGGGAAAAAAGTTTTTAGAAGAGCTATCCATACTGCAAAGCATGAGGCTGGAATGACTAAACCAGCCTTCGCAATGGTGCTATGTGGCATCTGCCTCTCACTTTTCTTTTACATTTTTTATTATTAATATACAAATAGAGTGCAAACTCTCAAATCCGGAACTCTCGGAAACACCAGTTGTGTGGAATTTTTTTGAGCGCACACACAAGCCCAAGAGTTGCCACTTGTGGCACTGCAACAGAGTTGACATTATGGCCCCCATGGTTCTTAAATCATATTGACTGTATTTACAGAACGTTTCCAGGCTCTACTTTAATGGCCTATGTCAAGCATGCCTCGAGTATACTGATGCAGTCAAAGAGGTATGTTTCGACGAGTTTTTTTTGAGGATGGTACTCAGGCTCTGTCCATCTCCACATCCCACCCCCACACACACCCTCTAATCCAAGCCTCTGTCCATTTTTCAGAACAAACGCATAATCAGTACTCATTGATAAATGTGTTTTCAAATGTTAAAGAGCACAGTACTTTGGGAACATGCAATGTACTGATTTTGGATGAATAAAACAATGTTTATTACTGCTTTCTGATGTTTTATCACTGTTTTACGTTTCACTTACATACTTATATCCAGTTCACACACTTGTGGTTAGGCATTCTAACATTATATCAAAATCCAAAAAATTCCAAAATCCAGAAATGCCTTGGCCCCAAGCATTCCAGGCTAGAGGTTACAGTGTGCTTACTGGGGAGAAAACTTCCCTAAACCTATTTCCAAAATCCAAACCTTAAGACTTAAAAAAAAAAGTTATGATTCATAATTTTAACATTATCTTGGTCAATAGGTAAAAGGACCACCCAGATGTAATAAATCCAATAAGGAATTCAGGAGAACTTTCTTTAGAGAGCAGTGAGAATGTGGAACTCACTAGCACATGGAGTAGCTGAGGCAAACGGCACAGGTGCATTTATGGGGAAGCTAGAAATGTACATGAGGGAAATAGGAATGAAGGAGCATGTTGATAATATTAGATGAAGTTAGGTGTGAGGCACCTTGCGTGCAGCATAAATACTGGACCTGTTGGGTCGAGTGGCCCGTTTGTGTTAGAAATACTATGTAATAATTATCCAGCTCCAAAAACAGTCAATGCAAAATAACTAAAACAGGCAAACTATTTCCTCCTTCTCGAGGAGTAATCTATTTTATTGATGTTTCTCATAAAAATTAACAGCACAGACAAGGACAGTTCAGTTCATCATGCCTGTGCTGACTCTAAGAGTATTCCTGCTAAGTCCTACGTTCCCATATTTTATCCGCAACCCTGAAGGTTCCTCATCCTCAAGCAACTGTCCAACTTCCTCTTTAAAATTAATTGAATCAGCTTCCGCCAACAATTTCAGGTGTTGCGTTCCAGATTTTCACAATTCTGAGTTTACACATTTCAATAAACATGTAAATGGTGGAAACAAGAAAAAATAGCTACAGGTATATAAATAGGGGAATTAAATGCATAAAGAAAATAGGAGAAGAAAAATTTGAAAAGAAAAAGATCTATTTGAAGTAAAAAGAGAAGAACTTGCATTTATATAGCATTTTCATGATTTTATGATCTCACACACTTCACAGCCAATTTTGTTTTGCAAATGTAGAGATAGTCACAATGTATATATGGAAGAATTATTTAATTAAATGAGAATATTCTGAAGAACAAATCAGAAGATAGTGAGAAAAAGCACCAGTAAGATCAACGTTTGCATGAAAGAAAAATGTACAGGAAGCAAAAACACTGATAGAATTTAGACAGCAGGAAATACAGGAAAGCAAGCAGAATCAAATTAGTCTTGATCCAAAATATTTTCTGCAACCCCTGAAAACCAGGTTTATATGTCATTATTTTTAAAATTTGCAATTATTTACAGATTATTTAGATGCTGCAAAGGGCTCAAGATACTTCCCTATTCCTGAAAGACATGCAATCTTACTCCTGTACACCACCTCAGTTTGGAAATCACGCTGTAAGCCATTGCTAGAGTTAAAAAATAAATACAGGTATTCCTGTAAAATTCCTTATACTTTAACAGTGACAGCCTGCTCTTGCTGGAAACCCCGGTGTGCACTGGGATCAGGACAGGATCCACAGAAACGTTGCTGCTTTGAGTTTAAGCTTTTTTACAACACTAAAAGAAAAACATTCCACTTAAAGGTTCAAAAAATGTTTTTACACCAAGATGATTTACCTCGACTTTTTTTTTACAATTTAAACAATGAAAGTAAAGCTTTTCAATAAAACTTGAGTCAGTCTAGACCCTATTCCATCCAAATACCATGTCCTTTTCACCACTATCGAACTTTGCATTATGTCAAACTGACTATTTTGAAAATTAAGCTTGCACTGTGTCCAAAACAAAAAACAAAATAGAACTTCAAACTGTAAATTAATGTAATTTGAAGTCAATTAATAAAGTATATTTATAGTGCCACTCAGTTGCTGAGTTATATCAGCCCATGAATTATGATACCTGAACTCATCATCATATGCCATATTGTATTATATGGTAATACAATCATATAGCTTTCCACTTGTGAAGAATATATGCAACAACCAGTTAGTGCATGGAAAAGAGCATGAATTAGTCACAAGTTCTATGTGCCAGTTAATTCAATATAATGTAATATAGTTACAAATGTCATTCTCAATTGGGTGAAGCACATCAAGAGTGTACTACACTGCAAGGGAGAAAAACACAAGCTGTTTCATCCTGCCAATGCCAGGGCAGAAATGGTTAAGTTTGGCCTTTCTGTTACAGAGGAGAGAAACATGAAAGACTAGCAGAAATCCTCAAATATGCTAAATTAACTGCAAGTGTTTGAACCAATTCCATCATCACATCCACCCCTCCCACACCATCCCTTGCATTCGAGCCCAGGGATGAAGGGCTTATCTTATGAAGAAAGGTTGAATAGGTTAGGCCTATACCCATTGGAGTTTAGAAGAATGAGAGGTGATCTTATTGAATCATATAAGATCCTGAGAGAGCTCGATAGGGTGGATACTGAGAGGATGTTTTCTCTTGTGGGGGAGACTAGAACTGGGGACAGTTTAAAAATAAGTCTCCCTTTTGTGACAGATGAGGAAAAATGTTTCTCTCAGCGTTGTTAGTCTGTGGAATTCTCTTCCCCAGATAGCAATGGGGGCTGGGTTATTTGAATAAATTCAAGGCTAAGCTAGGTAGATTTCTGATAGACAAGGGAGTAAAGGATTATGGGGGACAGACAAGAAGGTGGAGCTGAGACCACAGTCAGATGAACCATGATCTTACTGAATGGTAGAGAAGCATGAATGACTTACTCCTCCTAAGTTCTATGTTTATTTCATCTTTCCCATATCATCATTCTCACACCTCCAAAGCCATGCCACCCCCCATACCATTCCACCCCCACCACTCTCCTCATGCCACCCACTCATTCAACTTCTAAAATTTATCTACAGACAGTATTGCCCATATATCAACTATTTAAATAAAGCTGACAAAAAAAAAACCTGATGGTAAGGGCTGTCAAATCATTTCCAGTCACTGCCTATAGATTGTTGCTCACAATCCTCCATTAGATTTCATCTTCTATCAACAATAGAGACAGTGAATTCAAAGTAAATGATGCAAAGGAAAATTTTAACAAATCATCACTACCGTGTATTAGAAATTAGACATTTGATTACCATTTTTTCCGCTCAACCTTTAACCAGAAAAATACAAAATCAATAGATAAACCCAATTGAGGATATTTTACAAAATTTGTCTTGTACTCTATTGTTAGTATTAACATAAAAACTCAAAACAAGAAAATAAAAGGAGCATTTCAATGTTACTGTAACTTTTATTCAAGCATGCAATTTTATACTTAAACACAATAAAAGACCCAGACACCTTTATTTTCAAAACTAGAGTGGTTGGCATCTTGTTACTTACCAACCACTATAAATGTCATATGGGCATTTTTCAAGCTATCTGAACTATTATAGATATATAAACAGTAGTTTTTAAATAGGATATTTAGAAGTTCACTGATGATACTTCTGAAGAGTGAAATAAAAGTTGTATTTCTACAGTCTTAAGGCAACATGCAATAAACATGACAGCTTTCAGGAGGTCAGGTTCCAATATACATTCTGCCACATGAAACAGAAATGGGCAAAATATAGACAAGCAGCTAGCTGAACAGTATTTCAAGTTGCCAAGCACAGGCTAGTAAAGCAGTTTTCCCAATCAAACCTTCTTCTGTAACATAGCCAATGCTTGGAATTTTATAGATCCAGGTGCTATAGAAATAGCTTCAGAATATAAACAATATAAATTCTCCTCCCCTCTTACCACAATGAACATGTGCATTTGCTTTATGCAATTTTGTGCATCGTTGAAATACAGTTATTTCAATTTCATTGATGTAAACTAACTTTCACAATCACCTAGAATTTTAAAACAAGAATTTCTATTCCACTGTAATCTGCCAGATTTAAAATTAATAGAATTGGTCCAGCAAATTGTTTACGCAGAAACTGATATACCACAATCTTCAAGTGAGGTTAATTTTTCTCTATGAATGAAGTCTTTAAATAACCAGAAATTAGTCATTTGAACAAAATTCTGTCACTCAACATAATAATCTTCATTTATAGTCACCATTTAAGCTCCCTAGATAAAAAAAATGCAACACAAGGCGCATGTAATTCCCTAAAACTGAACAAATACATAGCAAACATTTATCATGCACAAACGTATTAAACATCAAAAAGTATAATTTCCAAAATGGCCCAGACATCTCTGTGCTGTATTTATGTTTATCATTCTATTTGTCACTGGCAAATGCTACCATAAAAATGTTCCATTATTTCAAAATATTGAATCTATTTTGAATACAGAATCTTGATGGCAACACAGTAAGTCATATATGAAAGACTACTGCAGGAACGATTTTCACCAAAAAACCTCCAAACTACTTGAACTTGTATCAAAGGAAACATGGCCATAAAGCCAGTGAACGAATCTAACATCTGAGCCTTGGAAATTTTGATACACTAGTAGGCACAGGATTAATTAATTAAATCTAAAATTTTTTAAAAACTAGTATCAGTGATGGTAAAATTCCCAGATTGTTGTAAAAACCCATCTGCCTCATGAATATCCTTTAGGGAAGGAAATTTGCCATTCTTACCTGGTCTGCCCAACATGTGACTGCAGATGCACAGTAATATGGTTGACTCTTAAATGCCCTCAAATGTCCTAGCAAGCCATGCAGTTGTATTCAAGACAACAGATCACCACTACCTTCTCAAAAGCAATTAGGGATGGTCAATAAATGCTCACATTTTAAAAATATACAATTTATTTCTCTTTAAAGTTGAATTCTGCTTGAACATTTGAATTATCCAGTAGCATGAATTAAGAATTTTAATGAAACAGGACCAGAGGCTTTTCATATTAAAAAATGTAAAGGAATGCTTGCATTTAAATAGTGCCTTTCAGAATCTCAAGACATCCCACCCACTTTACAGCCAAGGAATCACTTTTGAAGTGTAGTCACTTCTGTAATGTAGGGCAGAGGTGGGGTAGTGGTACTGGACTAATCCAGAGGCCCAAGCTAATGCCCCGGGGACATGGCTCAAGTTCCACCATGGCAACTGGAATTTAAATTCAATTAATAAATCTGGAATTAAAAGCATGAAACCATTGTCGATTGGTTGTAAAAACATATCTAGTTTACTAATATCCCTTTAGAGAAGGAAATCTACCACTTACCTGATCTGGCCTACATGGGACTCCAGATCCACAGTAATGTGGTTGGACTCTGAAATGGCCCAGCAAGCCATTCAGTTGTATCAAATTGCGATGAAAAAGAAATGAACAGCATGGCATCGATTTAGGCACCGGAAACGATAACAGCAAACTGGCCCTGCAAAGTCCTCCTGACTGACATCTGGGGGCTGGTGCAAAAATTGGGAGAGTTGTCCTACAGACTAGTCAAGCAACAGCCTGATATAGTCATACTCACAAATCATACCTTACAGTTCATGTCCCAGACATCATCATCCCCGGGTATGTCCTGCCCCACCGGCGGCACAGTGCAGAGGGAGTTGTCCTGGGAGTCCTCAACATTGACCCATGGCATCAAATCGACCAAGGGCAAGGAAACTGCCTGCCGACTACCATCTACCCTACCCACCCACCGCCTCCTCACCTGATTGTTGAAAATCAATTAGAAGAAGCATTCAGGGTGGCAAGGGCACAGGATGTGCTCCAGGGAGAGACTCCAATTTCCATCACCAAGATAGGCTTAGTAGCATCACTACTAACCAAGCCCTAAGGGACATAGCTGCTAGACTGGATCGGCAACAGGTGGTGAGGGAACCAACAAGAGGGGAAAACCTACCTGACCTCATCCTCACTTGTCTACTGGTCGTAGATGCATCTGCCCAAGATAGTACTGGTAGGAGTGACCACTGCAGTCCTTGTGGAGACAAAGTCTTGCCTTCCCATCGAGGATACCCTCCATTGTGTGTGTGGCACTAGCACCGTGCTAAACGGCATAGATTTCAACTCAGATCGAGCAACTCAAAATTGTGCATCCATGAGGCACTGTGGGCCATCAGCAGCAGAACTGTATTCAACCACAATCTGTAATCTCATGGTGTGGCATATTCCCCCACTCTGCCATTACCATCCAGCTGGGGGATCAACCCTGATGCAATGAATGGTGTAGGTGGGCATGCCAGGGGCAACACCAGACATTCCTAAAAATGAGGTGTCACCCTGGTGAAGCTGCAAAGGGCTACTTGCATGCCAAACAGCGGAAGCAGCATGTGCTAAGTGATCCCACCACCAATGGATCAGATCTAAGCCCTGCAGTCCTGCCAGGTCCAGTCGTGAATGGTGGTGAACAATTAAAACAATGAACAGGAGGAGGCAGATCCACAAATATCTCCATCCTCAATGATGGGGGAGCCCAGCAAATCAGTGCAAAAGGCAAGGCTGAAGCATTTGCAACCATCATCAGTTAGAAGCACCCATGGGTGATCCATCTCAGTCTCCTCTTCAATTACAGATGCCAGTCTTCAGCCAATTTGATTCACTCCATGTGACATCAAAAAATGGTTGAAGGCACTGGATACAAGCACTATGGGCCCCGACAACATTCCAGCAATAGTGCTAAAGATTTGTGCTCTAGAACGTGCCACGCCCCAGCCAAGCTGTTCCAGTACAGCCTCAACACTGGCATCTACCTGACAATAAGGAAAATTGCCCAACTATGTCCTGTCCACAAAGAGGAGAAATTCAACCCAGCCAATTACCACCCCATCAGTCTACTCTCAATCAAAGTGATAGAAGAGGTTGTTGACAGTGCTATCAAGCAGCATTTACTCAGCAATAATGCTCACTGATACTCAGTTTGGGTTCCGCCAGAGAGACAGCTCCTGACCTCATTACAGCCTTGGTCCATGGACAAAAGAGCTTAACTCAAGAGGCGAGATGAGACATCAAAACAGCATTTAACCGAGTGTAGCATCAAGAAGCGCTAGCAAAACTAAAGTCAACTGGAATCCTCTCCACTGGTTGGAGTCAAAACTAGTGCAAAGGAAAATGATTGTGGTTGTTGGAGGTCAATTAAATGAGTTGCAGAGCATGGCTGCTGGAGTTTCTCATGTCGTAGGCCCAACTATCTTCAGCTGCTTCATCAATGATCTTCCCTCTATCATTAGACTAGAAATGGGGATGTTCGCTGATGATTACACAATGTTCAACAGCATTTGCGACTCCACAAATACTGAAGTAGATGGTGTCCATATGCAATAAGGCCGGGACAACATTTAGGCTTGGGCTGGTAAGTGGTAAGTAACATTCACACCATACAAATGCCAGGCAATAACAATCTCCAACAAAAGAAACTAACCATCTCCCCACGACATTCAATAGCATTACCACTGCCGAATCCCCCAATCAACACTTGGGGGGCTACCATTTACCAAAAACTGAACTGGACTGGGCACATAAATAGTGTGGCTACAAGAACAGGTCAGAGGCTGGGAATTCTGCAGCGAGTAACTTACCTCCTGACTCCCAAAAGCCTGTCTACCATCTACAAGGCACAGGTTAAGAGTCTGAACATTCTCCACTTGCCTGGATGAATGCAGCTCCAACAGCACTCAAGAAGCCTGACACCACCAGGACAAAGCAGCCTGCTTGATTGGCACCCCATCCACCACTGACACACACTGGCAAGTGTGTGCCATCTACAAAGTGCAGTGCAGCAACTCACCAAGGCTCCTTCAACAGCACCTTCCAAACCAGTGACCTCTACCATCTAGAAGGGCAAGGTCAGCAGATGCATGGGAACACCACCACATGCAAGTTCCTCTCCAAGCCACACACCATCCTGACTTGGAAATATATAACTGTTCTTTCACTGTCACTAGGTCAAATCCTGGAACTCCCATCCAAACAGCAATATGGGTGTACCTATGCTACATGGACTGCAGCGGTTCAAGAAGGCAGCTCACCATCACCTTCTCAAGGGCAATTAGGTATGGGCAATAAATGCTGATCCAGCCAGCGACACCCACATCCAATAAAAAGTCAATTTGCATATTTCAAGGTCCCACAAACAGCAATGTGATAGTAACAATTAATTCAGTGATAAACATTGTCCATCAAACCCCACTCTTCAAAATACTTCCATGGGATCTTTTACGTCCGTCTCATTTAATGTCTAAAAGGCCCACCCCCACAGTAGAGTTTCAGCCTAGATTTTCATGCTAAAGTCTTTGTAGCAGGATTGAACCCGCAACCTTCTCATTCAAAGGCATAGGTGCAATCAGCTGAGCTCCCAATTGCAAAATTTTATTTTCAGTTAATAATCAAAATTAAAGAGCTGCAAATTTTCAACTAAAATTTAAATACCACTTAGAATAAAAGTTGTATTTGAACATTTCCCTTCATTCCTATCAGAGTATCTGAATTTTGCTGTTGTAGATAAATTGCCATTGGGCAGTTGCACCTGGAACAAGAGCTATTTCTGAAGTACGAGTACACAAGAAACGTGCCAGTGAACAAATCAGTATTCAGAAAATACTTAATCTAAGCAAACATAAAAGCGTTCAAAATAATGGTATGAAGTAAATAATGAATATTGTTAAAGCCATTAATATGTTATTGTGCATCAAGCAAGTAGTGCAAGGTATTTGAAATCTTTACAAACTTAAATTTACAAAAACACAAAATATATGTGGTAAGATCAGATAGGTATTCATCAGTAATCCATCTAATCCCGCTATAAGATTAAAAATGACAACTTTAGACTGTCTCTTCTACACAAGTTGAATCAAAACATGGCTATATTGCTATAATGTTAAAACTAACAGCACTACTCAACATGGATAAATAAATTATGCCACATCTATTTACAATAGGTCACTTACAAAGATTAGAATTTTACATTTACTGTTAAATTCCAAATATTGGACAAATCACCAACGGATTTGACTAGTCTACCAGGGGGAGCATATTTTGACACCACTAAATAGCCTATGGCAGTGATCAATGTTAGGCTAAGGATATGTTAAAGCAGAGAGAAAGAAGTGCAACAATTGCAAGAAGTATAGGCCACACACAATACATTGTGCATCGACTCTCAACAAATGCAGTGTTTTAACTGCAATAAATTAATGTTTTTCACATGTAGTTGATTATGTAAAACTGTTTTTCTGAAAATATGTTTAATTTTTTTTTTAAATCCTCTTAGCAACTGTCTAGACATTGACTCCCTGTTGGGAGTATGACTCCATGCACACTGCATTTTGATGCTATTCTTCACGTGCAAATCTAAAGTTATTTTCTTTTAATTCATTCATGGGATGTGGGCGTTAACTAGCAAGGTCAGCATTTACTGCCTATTCCTAAATGTCCTCAAGATGATCATGGCAAGTCATCTTGAACTGCTGCAATCCATGTAGTGAAGGTACACTCTCAGTGCTGTTAGGGAGGGAATTTCAGGATTTTAACTCAGAGACAATGAAACAACAGCAATATATTTCAAAGAAAGAAAAGCATAGCATGATTAGAACAAGTCAACATGGTTTTGCTAAAGGGCAATCCTGTTTAATAAATATATTGGAGTTTTTTGAAGATGTAACTAGTAAGGTAGATAAAGGTGAACCAGTAGATGTAGTATACCTGGATTTCTATAAGGCATTTGATAAGGTGCCACACAAAAGTTTAATAGGCAAGATAAATGCACTTGGAGTTGGAGGTAATATATTAGCATGGATAGAAGATTGGTTAATAGATAGGAAACAGAGAGTGGGCATAAATGGGACTTCTTCAAGTTGGCAGGTGGTGAATAGTGAAGTACCGCAAGGATCAGTGTTGGAGCCACAACTATTAACAATCCATATTAATGACTTGGATGAAGAGATAGAGTAACGTATCTAAGTTTCCTAATGATACAAAGCTAGATGGAAAGATAAGCTGGGGGAAGACAGAGGCTGCAAGGAGACACAGGCAGGTGAAGCGAGTGGGCTGATGGATTATAATGTATGGAAGTGTGAAGTTATTCAATGTGGTCAAAAGAATAGGAGAGTTGAACATTTTTTAAAAGGTGAGAAACTTGTAAGTGTTGATGTTTAAAGAGACTTGGGTGTGCTCATACAAGGAACACAAAAAGTTAACATACAGGTACAGCAAGCAATTAGGAAGGCAAATGGCATGTTGGCTTTTATTGCAAGACGATTGGAATACAAAAAATAAGTCTTGCTACAGTTCTACACGGTTTCGGTGAGACTGCATCTGGAATAATGTGCGCAGTTTTGGCCTCCGCATTTAAGAAAAGATACACTTGCATTGGAGGTGGTACAGCAAATCTTCACTAAATTGGTCTTGGGGATCAGGGGCTGTCCTATGATGGGAGGTTGAGCAAATTGGGCCCATTTTCTCTGGAGTTCAGAGGCAATCTCATTGAAACATACAAGATTTTGAAGGGGCTCAATAGGTTAGACACAGAGATTGTTTCCAGTGACCAGGAAATCTAAAACGCGGGGGGCACAGTCCCAGGATAATGGGCCGATCATTTAGGACTGAAATAAGGAGTAAGTGCTTCACTCAAAGGGTTGTGAATCTTTGGAATTACCCCCAGAGGGATGTCGACACTCCACTGCTGAATACATTTAAGGCTGGGATAGACAGACTTTTGGTCTCTCAGGGAATGGGCAGGGAAATGGAGTCGAAGTCCACGATCAGCCACAATCGTATTGAATGGCGGAACAGATTTGACACGCCATATGGCTTACTCCTGCAGGGTGGTGTGAGACTTGGAGGGGAACCTCTGAACCAGCTGAATGACTGTAAGAGCATCACAATACAATCCCATCCTATCCTCACCATCATCCAAAGAACACAAGTGTCACTGGATAGCAGTCAGATGTAGGCTATTTTTATCATTCCTCATTAAGAACATTTGTAGCACCCCATCACCACCTCAGCCATGATTAACAGCATGTTTAGCACAAATTCAATATCAAACTTGGAACCTTGCTTATTTGTATGAGTAGACAAGCACACTAAGTCACACGGAAACTTCATTACTATTTTCCAACCCATAACAGAAATGAGAAACATTATGGGGAGTTTTGCATCCAACACATTTAACACTGGAAGGTGTTTAATTTCCTGAGAACAGACTAGTCAGGTATGGGCACAATGGGATGATGCACATTAAAAGAGTGTCACAGAATTCTATCAAAAAAGCATTTTGATTACACAAGACAGTTAAACGCTTTCTACTAGACCTTAATACTGTGTCCAGTCTACAAACCTGCCAATTTTCACCTACAACTGTCATTGGCAGTTAACTGTGTTTTTTTTTGTTTATAGACTCACAAAGGCAATGTGTTAGTGTGACACTCTAAAGGGTTTAACATCACTATCCAGTGAGTGAATAAAATCCTGACAATTTACTTTTCAAATAATAAATGTACATTAAGAAATGAGTGATGTCTTATTGAATCAAGACGTTACAAAAACGTACTAGGACAAAACAAGATTTAAAACAAACAAAAAAACAATTTATCTAAAATCGAACCAATGGAAGCCATTATAGCTCGATAGGAACATGCCGGGGACAGTATTACAACACTTACGTAAACTAGGTTTTTACCTCCACCACCCGATTAAAAACAAAAACAGACGCAATTCTAATCGGAAAGAAACATTTCAAGTATGTAATCAAAAACTGGAGAGATCGGACATTCCGAAAATATTCAGCATTAATAAACTTCACAACGTATACAAAAACTATCAAATTAGAAAATTATTTTTTAAAACGGGTATACTGCGGTGCAGATAACCAGACTCCTGCAAATATCCATTTTATACAAAAGTTTTCCTGGAACAAATATGGTCCCATCATCTGAGCAATTGCAACCAATACATTCATATGCGACTTAAAATATGTATGTTTAATGCAATGTCACACATTCTGTGGTATAGCAGCCATTTCATTATGTTTTACATTTAACTGCTTGGTGCTACAGGTTGAGTGAATCACATTGTGTATTTTTTCTTAAAAGCGCATAAACAATCTCGTCAACGTGCCTTTTTTCTGCACTTTAATAAGTAAATTTCTTTCACACAGCACAATGCAGATTTCAGATCAGTTACTGCTGAAATTGGCCTGAGTTTTTTTTGTTGTCCTCCCCTACCAATCACTCACTATTTTTCTCTCTCCTCCCTGTCCCGCCATCTTGGAGAGAAGCAGCCATTTTTAACGCGGAGCAAAACTTCAACCCATACACAACACAAAACCCACAGCATAGAGCCTGGAGACTTGGGAGGCAAAGCATATAGAGAGGGGCATGCGGAAAGTGTAACCAAATTTAATGCAACCACACGCAAAAATGAAAAGACATGTCGTTCACATTACACGGTCAATATTTGCAAACGTCTGTGCTCATATGCACCGTTGCTTCTCAAGTTAGTATACATATAATAGGAAAACCCTCAATGAGCCTACCCTATATAAAGTGGAGAGGCTTTCGCAAACCTTGTTTTATTGTTGAAGGGCGGTTAACGCATTAGTTTGTTATTATTAGATAGGGACAAAAATGCAAAAGAGTTTTTTTTAACGCTGATATCTCTCAGCTCTTACCTTTATTAACAAGGCCTTCGTTCTGGCGCCATCTTCATGAACCTTCAGAAATCCAAACAGTCGGCTGTGCGATAGCGACAGACAGATGACATACGTTAAAATGTTTTAATTTATGCACAAACACTAAAACTTAATCAAAAACACAAGACAAAACTTGCAGAATTTTCTAACCTATCGAGAGTTGCAATAGAGTCTCTCTCCTGGGGCGTCAGAGTTGGAAAGTCATCCTCAATTTCACTCGGTTTTCCCGCCGCCATTTTCTTTTCCTCATCACCGAATGATACTCCACAGGATTTCATGGGTTTACAGACAGAGATGAAAAAAAATGTTTGCAATTTATTTTTGTTATTCTTTATTATTTCCGTGGACTTTTTTTTGGTTTTTTCACATCCTTCAAGCTCTTGCTTCGTTTCTACCATGCGCTGCTGGAGTCCTTATTTTTGGGGGGGGGGGAATTAAAATAGCATTGAAATGGTATTAAGGGAAAAAAAAGAAAAAACTTCAAAGCAGAAAGTTGTAATTGTGTCACACCGAATCCACGCCGTAAGCGCACAAACAGCAAACCCACTCCCGACCAATGGGCAGCAGCAACCCACCCCACGTGCCTTTGTGTTGATTTACGTCAGTCCGTGCTGCGGGATCAACTGACACGGGGAGCCGCCCCTTCCGGCTGCCGCCCGCTCCCATTGGCCCTCGCACCCCAGCGCCTTGACGCTTTTGGAACGGGCGCCTGCGTCATCCGGTCTCCCATTGGATTGTGCGACTGCCAATCATCGCGATCGCTAAACACGTCAGCAAGGTTAGGGTTTGTCGGGATATAAAAAGAATGTTCGCTGCGCAGAACTTTAGTTTTGCTCCATTTTTGTTTGGTTGTGGTGGGTGTTGGATTGGGAGCGCGTTGTGTGGGAAGTTTAGGTGTGTTTGCTTGCTCCCTTCAGTTGGACAGACAGTGGCAGCAGCGGTAACGTTTCCGCGATTGAGAGTTTTTAAAAACAAACTTGGGGGTAAGGGGGAGGGGTCGCAGTAATGGGTTCGCTGCCACCAAAAGCGTCGCGGTCACATTCCCCACACTTTCCAAAGTAAATCAGTGTTGCAGTTTGGTGACTTTTTTTTAAAAACATTACTGTTTCCAGCAGTGTACATTAAACCAACCGCGAGGGATGGCGCCGTACAAAATGGGATTTGACAAATGGGGAGTCGCCTTGTGAAATTTGAGAATTTTTTTTTGATAGTTTCTCTCTCTCTCTCCACCCGCCCCCACCCCACCCCGTCCAACCCGGAACGCGCGCGACAGTTGGGAATGTTCTCTCAGAATTGAGGTTAGCTTGTACCCTTGAAAGTAAGATCTGTTCAAACCCACAAGTTTTAATTTGAAACGAAATGGGCAGATGTATATTTTAAATTGTAGTTTGAACTGTTTCTGTCTCGTTTCTCCAGCAGGTAGGAGGCCGGCGATGGATTTTGTTTTGCCGGCCATTAATTGTAGTGTTGCTTCCCATGATCGGCTTCAATACCTTGATAAATATTCCCCTTATTCTATCCGTCGTCATATGCCATTCAGGATGATAGTTTACTTTTAAACTCCGCCAGATTCGTGCGGACACAATTTAGAAGCAAGTTTTTGTAGGGCATCAGACTTGTTAGCAAATTTTTTGACAAATGTTGGGAATTAATGGAGTTTTACTGTTCTTCCTGCCTTTTAGTATATAATTACCCTTCCATCTACTCACTTTTGCAAAACCTTCAGCTGCACCATGGTTTAGGATGTGTTTCCTTTATTAGCCCTTTTAAAGGTGCTGTTTGGTGCAAGTTACTTTTGATGTGCATTTGCACTCAATGCATCCATGAAGGCACTGGTATAAGCTGGGATACAATTAAACAATCTTACTGATAGGGAATCTGCACATTCTGTAATAGATTGGGTGTCACAAAACAGTATTGCCTTGTTGTCATGCAAAATGTCAATATATTTTCCAGTTAGTCATTGGATTGCCCCTCTAGATCTATTAGCGAAAACCAATTTCCATCTATATGGCACCTTCAAAATTCTCAGGATTTGAGAAATATAAAAAAGTCAACCATGACCCTAGGCAATTGAATGAGTCCAGGGTCAGCATGGTTGCCTCTGGAATCGAGCTCTGTTCCAGAGACTTTAGCACTTAATCCAGGCTGACACTTCATTCATATTGGGGAGTACTGTCAGGTGCTATCTTAAGTTCTGCCATCTGCTCCATCCAATGCACGGTGGTATTGTTCAAAGAGTAAGAGTTCTCACTGGTGTTTCTCCAGTATTTCACCCTTCACTAATGCCACAGATATATTGTAATTTTTCTCATTGCTGTTTGTGCATATTGGTGGATGTATTTCCCTGCATTTCAGCAATTACATTTCAAAATTAAAAACAAAATCCTGAAAATACTCAGGTCAGGCAGCATCTAGGGAGAGAAACAGTCAACATTTGAGGTTGATAACCCTTCATCAGAACACTTCAAAATTACTTCATTGGCTGAAATATGCTGTCCTGAGAATGTGAAAAGCACTGTCGATATAAACGTTTTTGACTTTAGAAACATTTAGATTACCTCACTGGCCTTCCACTGAACCAGGTCCAGGCAGGGGATCATTCAGTCGACTGCCTGCCTCTCTTCCATGGTTTTCTCACATCGGTGTCCCTGGCAAGTGAACAAGTGGTACCTGCCAATATGCTTGAGGTCTTCTGCAACCAGTGAGCATGAGGGGAGCTGGAGTGCATAATTGCCCTTTGAACTGTCATCTTGATTAAGTTTCCTTCAAAGTTTTTGCTTTTTATTGTTTATGGTTCCACTTTCAAAAGGGGCACAGTTCCTCTTAATTGGCAACCTTGTAGCTGGAGCAAAAAGAGGTGAGGCAGGACTTCTGGAATATATGGATATGCTTAAATCATGAGTTTTTGAATGCTGCGAGGTAAATCTTAATACATATGTTAGGATTTTTAATCCAGGCATGTTTTTGTACTACAGAGACAGGAAGCAGTCCATATTTGCCTCTTTTTATATTTAATCTTTCCCCCTTAGTACTGCTTGACCCTGTCCCTCTAATCAACATTAAAGGTGCAAGTTAATGTAGTAAATGCCCCAAAGAGCTTAATAGGAGCATTGTCAGATACAATTTGACACATTCCCCTTGCACAGCCTTGTCTCATCTTTAGACTACTCTAGGCCAGCGTTGCTCCTTGCTTTGTTGGGCCTCAGCCCTTTCTCTGCCACTATTGTGATGTGATCTATGTTAAAGTCCACTTCCACTCCCTGACTCAGTTGTGGCACGGGCCTGATATTAGTCCATTTTCAGTTGGCATTGCTACTTCCATCCATTCTCTTTTATCCATCTAACTCAGTCTAATAGTCAGTCTGATGATCAGGCTGCCAGTTCCTAAAATGCACTGTTGGTTGTTAGTTCACTCTGAGTAATGCTTACCAATTAGAAGAAAATATAAAAGAGCAGTACAATCAATGCTTGTAGTTGGTGAACTATATAAAGTTTTTAGTTGAACTCTTGACAGCATTGCTTAAGGATCCTTTAATATTAATTGTGGCTGCAGTTACATGTATAATTGTCTGACACCTGTAGGCAGCGCTCTAGTCTTTCTAGCACAATACATTGCATTTAAATAGTTTAAGATAAATATATAAATGCACACAAGGTTTTTTTTGCACAATGGGTAATGAGGGAATGGCAACATCCTACGAATAGAAGTTTCAATGTAAATTCCAAGCTAGATGAGTCCACTCAACTGGCATAATGCCTCTATTACCATTAATGTTTTTGAGGATGCATTAGGTTCTCATTCTGGTCTAATTTTTTTTAGCCGAGACCTAATATAATACCAGCTCCCAAATCTCTGCTAATGACATTTTTGAACCAACGGTAGCCAAGTCACAGCTATCCTGATTTTCCATCTCAGCCCAACTCTTGCTTAGGAACTTCCCCACAAGAGATCAGTGAGAAAAAATTCCCAAATCTTCTGTCAGTGTGATGTTACTCATTGTTGCTCCAAAATGCTGCACTACTGTGTCAGACAGACTATTTGGGTTTAACATTTAACAGTCTGCTTAAAAGGTGTGGCAATGCAGAGCTATGATGGATTTGACTAACTTTGTTAAAATCTAAATTATAGGACCTTTCATGACCTCAGGATGTTCTAAAGCACTTTACAACCAATTAAGTACTTTTACAGTATGTGTTGTAATATAGGAAATATATTGGGTAATTTGTACACAGCAATGAAATAAAAGATCAGATCTGTGTTTTGAGGTATTGGTTTAAGGATAAACATTGACTTGAACATGAGGAAAACTTTCCTTTTCTTCAAATAATGCTGTAGAATCTTTTATGACCACCTGAGAAAAAAAACAAGGCCTCTGTCCATTTAACATCTCATTTGAAAGCATCTTCAACAGTGCTGTACTTCTCCCTCAACAGCACCTTCCAAACCTACAACCTCTACCACCTAGAAGGGCAAGGGCAGAAGACAGATGGGAACACCAACACCGTTCCCCTCCAAGCCACACACCGTCCTGACTTGGAGCTATATTACTGTTCCTTCATTGTCGTTGGATCAAAATCCTGGAACTCCCTACTAGCATTGGGTGTACCTATACAACATGGACTGCAGCAGTTCAAGCACCACCACGCTCTCAAAGGTAGTTGGGGTGGGCAATAAATGCCAGCCTGGCTGGCATCACCTGCATCCTATGAAAGAATAAATAACACTCTCAGTAATGTAGTGAAACATCAACCTTGATTATGTAGTGAAGTCTGCAATGGGACTTCAACCCAAAACCTATGATCCAGAGGTGTGTTCTGAGTTGCCCTGTGTGAATTACAGCCCATTAACCTCCTAAATTTCCCTTAATCTGTGTATGAATTGGACTTCTAGACTGTTATACTAAAAGCAGAAAATGTGTGAAACAGGCAACATCTGTGAAGAGACAGTAGTTTTGGGTCAATGATCTTTCCAACAGAATTGTTATCAATAGCTAGTTTTAGGTATCCTGGGATGTTCAGACTAGCATTAAAACAAATTTAGGCTTCAAACCATAAGCTTTTTTAAAAATTAAATTGTGATTAATCTCAAAACAGTTGAGTATCTATGCAAATTATGTTGCTTTGATCACAACTGATTGCAGCCCTATCTGCAAAGAATTAAGAGTTTATAACTAGATGTTTTGATAATTTTCTCATTCTGTTCAATCAGGATCAATTATTAGATTTATTAATTCTGTAAGAAAACAAAATAAATGCGAGTTTCATTTCATTAGGCATGCAGACTATCAACAGAAACTCAATCCATTTGAGTGAGAAAACGTAATATATTATTAAAAGCCCAAATTAAAACAGCAGCCAGCAACAGTTAACTGGAATTTCCATGGAAGTTCTCCCAATCTTCTGCCATAATTTAAGTGGAAGATTGTACAGAGAAAGAAAAAAAATGAGGTACTGGTTCTTATAGGATTAAAAAGGGAAATATGTTTTCAAAAATGTCTAAGAAAAGCGCTGTGGCAAACATAGTTCCTTATGCAGAAATATGTGATTATCATATAAAAGCCTGAATCTCCATGTATCAGCTATGTTATGAAGTAGTACTGGAGAGTAAAGGTGGCGGTGAGGGTGGTGCAATAGATTTAAAAAGTGAAGTTCACGAGGCTGCTAGCAGCAGAGCTTGGGAGATTCACAGTCCATTCTAGGATAATCTAGTAGTTTTGGTAATGCTATAAATCCTAGAGACAGTGAATGAAGCAGAACGTGAACATTTAAGAATAGGTTAGATATTTTTGACAGTAAGGAAATGTTGATACTTTTCAATCAAAATAAATCTCACATTTCAGATAAATCAGATTTACTAAATTCATTTATTTCTTGTCAATTTGTCCACAATTTCTGAGCAGCAGTGTCTACTGACGAGAGCAGGGCACAGCCCTGCCTCGGTACATAACCTTAAAAGGCAGTTATTTTTCTGCACGTAACAGCAGCTTGCACTTATATAGCACCTTTTAACGCAGTAAAATATTCTAAGGTGCTTCACAGGAGAATTATTATAAAACTAAATTTGACACTGAACCACACACACATTCAGATAGATGACCAAAAGAGAGGAAAGGTCGAGAGAGGGATATCCAAAGCACAATGGCGGCGTGTTAAAATGGGGATTCACACGAGGTACGGATTGGAGTTACGCAGAGATCAAATCCGTGGTGGGCTGGACAGATTTGTAACAAAAAAACGCACATTTTTTTAAAATTAAGGCATTACTGGACCAGGAACCAACGTAGCTGAGCGAGCACTGGAGTGTTGGGTAAACTGGACTGGCAGCAGAGTTTTGAATGAGGCGTTTAAAAGGTGGAATATCGCACCTGGCCTATTTCTGGAACTAGGTCTAAAAGTAGCTGCATTGAAAACATGGGGTTTAAAAATCATAATTTATACGCATATTCCAACAGGAATGTACTTTTTTATATTACATTTCCGAGCTAAGATGCGCTTGGCCTGTACAACTGGTGCCAGGCCCCATCACCATGGTGCCGGAGCCCGTCATTCTGACCCCATACAGGATGTGTTTCCGGGTGAGGAGCTGGAGTTATTCATCTATCAACATTAAAACCAGCTGCAGTATGGCGGAGCGTGGAGGTAAGCTGGGCTGGAATCGGCGAGCTCCTCCATTCGGTTAGATTTATTTGTGTGAAAGGGCTTATGTGGAGTGGCTGAGCAGGTCGGATTGAGTATGGAGAAGGTGCGGGGTGTCCGCAGCATTTGACCGGACTCATTTGGTGATGGTGCGAGGAATATGTCTGCTTTCTGTCTGCCCCTAGTGCGTGTTTTAATTTTAGTTATAATGCATTAAACATGCAACTTTGTGCTTTCTAAAGACATTTCCATTGTGTTCATGACAAACACATCTCGGAGCCCCTCACAATGGCCGTAAAAAACCGATAAGTTTATCTCCACTGTTAGACATGGTGTCAAAATTACATCAGTTAGTTTCTGTTGTAAATCAGGATTTAAAATGTGTTACAGACCATAGAAATGGCAGCAATTTAACCCGATGTGAAATCTTCGCATTTGAGCGTGACCCCCTATGACATTTCCAGTGGATTATAAATCTGACAACTAGAAATCTGGAGGATCTGCACAGAAAGTTGTTGATTGAATGCAACGTTTGCTCACTGAAGGAAAGAGGTCACATGAGCAGCTTGTGTGACCACTGCGTTTTCAGTTCAAGTGCCAAATGCGTTATCCTTGTTCGTTCTCCTCCAGATCTTTTTCGCTGTTGAAGTGAAGCCTATCGCACAATACGCAGAACTTGTTTTTTTCAGGACCTCAAAACTCGAAACTCTTTACTCCCTCAGTTGTTCTTCTTACAATCTTCGGGTTTTTAAAGCCCAAGCCTATACACTGCGACCTAATATATCTTGTTATTTTTCCTTTGTGTTGCATCATGGTTCATCTTGGGTTCTTAATAATTAAAAAAAACTTTATAGATCATATAAGTTTTATAGGTGTGAACAAATGACATAGCAACCTTAGAAATGAAAACAAATCACACCGTTTGCAATCATTTAAACATATGTGTATTTTAAGGCAAGTATGTTACCAATTTAAACCAAATTGGTGATTGTTGCAAAAAGATGACAATTAGATAGTGCCATTAGTGAAACATCACAAGACAAGTCACACATCATCAGACAAAATTGATACTAAGCCAAAGAAGGAAGCTGAGGTGTCCTTGTTCAGAGGTGGGTTTTAAGGAATTTCCTGAAGGCATGTTCAGAAGTTCCAAAGCGTGGGGCCCAAGTGGTTGAAGGTATAGCTGCCAGTTGTGCAGCAAAGTTATGCAGTATGTCTGCCATGACTAGTTATTGTATGCCTCTGAGTCAGAAGGTTGTTGGTTCAAGTCCCATTCCAAGACTTGAACACAGCAATCTAGGCTGACACTCCAGTGCATTATTGAGGGAGTGATGCACTGTTAGAAGTGTCATCTTTTGAATGAGGCATTAAATCAAGGTGCCTTCTTCTCCTGAGGTGGTTATAAAAGATCCCATGGCACAATATCGAAGAGGAGCAAGTGAGTTATCCTTAGTACCTTAACCAAGATTTACCTTTCAATCAACATCAAACAAACAGATTATCCTGGTCATTATCATATTTGTGGTAGTTTGTTGTGCGCAAATTGGCTGTCGCTGTCCTACATTACAACAGTGACTGCATTTTAGAAGTATTTCAGTTGCTGTAAAGTGCTTTGGACATCTAGTGGTAATGAAAGGTGCTGTAGAGATGTAAGTATTTGTTGTTTGCGCAAGGAAAATTGATGGGGGTGGTGGGAGGTGATGGCAGTTGGTGGGTTGGTTGGAAGAGTTTATGGAGCTAGGAAATGACAAGGCCATGATGGGATTTAAACACAAAGACAAAAAGTTTATATTGGGGGGCAAGGAGCTGATGTAGAACATTAAGGGCAAGAGTAATTGATGAAGGATGAGATAAGGCAGGCAGAGTTAAACTGGAAGTTTACAAAGTTTAGAGGTTAGGAAGACATCCAGGAGTGCATTGAAGTAGTCAAGTCTGAATGTGACAGCATCATAGATGGGAATTTCAGCAACAAGGGCAGAGGTAGGTAATGTTTGGGGTAGCAGTCTTTGTGATAGAGAGGGTATGGGATTGAAAGCTCATCTTGGGATTGAACAGGATGCCGAAGTTGTTAACTGCCTGGGAGAGATAAAGGAGGCTGTGAAGGATGTTTATTTTCACTGTACTTGTTCTCTGCAACATTGTAAAAGGCAGCAGTTCAAGAAGATGGCTCACCAGCATCTTCTCAAGGGAAATTAGGGATGGACAATAAATGCTGGCCTTGCTAATGATGCCCATGCCCCATGAAAGATTTTTTTTAAAGTACTGCTGCATCTGATCAGGACTCCCTGAGTGATGGTGGTGCTTCCTTTTTGTGCAAAATGGACCCTGAGTCAGTAGGTCTGACAAGTATACAACAACAACTTTCTTTGTAACCATTAGTTTGAAACATAGCTTATGGGGGACAGGGTTAGCTCATAGTTCACTAGATGGCTAGTGTGTGGTTCAGAATAATGCCAACATTGTGAATTTGATTCCTGTTTTGGCTGAAGTAGACTTGGAAATTGCCTTCTCGCCCTGCCCCTGAGAGTGGAAGGCAATAGCAAGCCACCACTGACAAAAGCTGCCAAGGAAAAAAACTCATGATGAAGCATCAGTAGGCAATGAGCTAAGGACCTGCCTTCAGGCAGAGCACATGTGACGTGACAATGTTTTATGCAGCTCTGCATTAACTTAGTAACCCTATATTTGTGTGATCTTAATCATTCATACTTCCACATTATTATAGCTAGCAAAGGTGTTTTAGTCCAGCTGATGTTTCTGTTATCCATATTTTCAAACCTCTTATTTTGCCTCGGGGATTTGAGGAAGAACACTTTACACAGCAAATGGTATAGACCTGGAATTCACTGCCTACGAGGCTGGTGAAACCGGAGACAATTAATGATTGCAAAAGGAAATTGGATAGGCACTTGAGGGAAATAAACATGTAGGGCTATGGGATAGAACAGGAAAATGGGACTGACCAGATGCCTCTACAGAGTGCAAGCATGGACTTGATAAGCTGAATGGCTTCCTCTGTACTTCTATGACCATTTCAGCAAACTTCAACTCCTAATTCAGAATTTCAGAAATTTTCAAGAAATTGAATTAGCATCGATTCAAAGGACTCAAGTTTTGTCCCTCTTTAATTTTTCTTACACTTTAAAAATAATTTCTATTAACTTTTTCCTTTGTTTTGAGTTATCTAATTCCTATTTTGTCCTTTATTTTAAAAATTCTTTGTCGATTCTAATTTTCTCTGGTTCAGATTGCTGCTATTTTCTTTCTAATCCCTTCTTAGTTTCTATTGATGTAGAATGATCACAGCACAGAAGGATGCCATTTGGCCCATTATGTCTGTGCTGGATCTTTGCAAGAGCAACTCAGCTAATCCCATATCCCTGTCTTTTCTTCATGGCTTGCAAATTTTACTCTCCAGATAATCATCGAGTTCCCTTTCCCACCAGAGAACCTGCCTCCACCACACTCTCAGGCAGTACATTTCAGATCTTAATCACTCACTGCATAAAAAGTTTTTGCTCATGACCTCTTAGTTTCTTTTGCCGTTCACCTTAAATTGGTGTCCTTTGGTTCTCAATGGGAACAGTTTTGGAACAGTTTCTCCTTGTCTACTCTGTCTGGATGCTTGGACCCTTCATTTTTTTGAACACCTCTATCAAATCTCTTCTCAACCTTCTCTCAGGAGAACAACCTCAGCTTCTCCAATATATCCAGGTGACTGAAGTCCCTCATCCTTGGAGCCATTGTCATAAACCTTGTCTGCACCCTCTTTAATGCCTTCATATCCTTCAGAAAGTGCAGTCCCCAGAATTGGACACAATATCCTAGTTGAGGAAGAACCAGTGTTTTAAAAAGGTCAATGTGTGGATTTTTAAAAATTCCTGTTTTAATGTTTTTCTTTGCTCTATTTTGATTAAAATGTACATATTTTGTTCATTAACAAGTTTTTCTATCTTTCATGTAATCTTTATAATGTGTTCTTTAGTTTTACATTGAATTCTTGTTTGTTATGTACCTATGTCGAAAGCATAATTTTCAGAAATGTCTGCATTGATAGTGAGGTGGCAAATAGAATTGCCAGAGCAAGCTCAGCATTTGTCCATTTATCCAAGAGACTTAGAGGAAACAAAGTATCAAACTTATAACAAAACTTGCTGTATACAAAGCTATGGTAATGCCAACTCTCCATTATGCCTGTGAAACAAGGACCGGTTCCACATGAGATGCATTCGGAACATCATGGGCACCAAATAGAAGGACAAAGTATCCGACACCGAGGTACTTAAAAGAGCAGAAATATCTAGAATTTAAGCATTCATCATCAGAGCTAAGCTCAGATGGAGTGAATATCTAGTATGTGTAACTGATTATAAAATCCCTGAATGTATTCACAACTTAAACACCACCTGCAAAGTAGGCCCAGATTAAGGTACAAGAACTCCTTGAAGGCGAACCTCAGGAAACGTGGCATATCCATCACAGACTGAGATAAAAATGCACAAGAAAGAACTATCCAGGGAGCAATCTCAAGAGTGTTGTTGTTTCCTTCGAAAAGCAAAGAATACAGGCAGCTAAGGACAAAAGGCAAGCTAGAAAAACCAGGCGGACCCAGCAAAATCAGACAATTCATCCTTGCCTGCAAAGCCATGTAGGCCTGCAATCAGGCTCCACAGCCATGTTAGAACGCACAACAGGTGACTCTACGCATGCAAGAAACAGCCATCTTTGATAACGAAGGGAAATGGATGTTGGCATTGGCACACTCTCCTTTGTTATGGTGCTTTTCTGAATAGCACAGCAACATGTCTTGTTGCTGTCAGTACACATATCACATGATTGGAGTTGAGTTTAATTGGAAGAATTGCTTGGGTGAACGGTGGTAGCAGAGGGATGGTGCACAGTATTGTATACCCGCAGAGACCTACAAAACATTTGCAGTCAAATTAATAACTTTATTGTAATTGTACTTCTACGATTTCTAGTTATTCTTTCACCAAAGAGTTAACAGAATAAAAATCTCTCGCTCTGGTAAAAGCTACATAAAGCTGCCCATATGTAAAATCAGGCATATAGTAATTATATGCAGGTGGTGGGCATTAACTAGGGATTCACGTGTGCCCCTATAAAAAGGAACAGAGAAGGGAAGGTGATGGCATAGTGGTATTGTTGCAGGTCTAGTAATCAAGAGATCCAGGGTAATGCTCTGGGGACCCAGGTTCAAACCCTGCCATGGTACATGGTGGGATTTGAATTCAGTGAAAAAAAAAATCTAAAAAGGAACAGACTGAAACTGTGGTTGTTTGCTAGGAAGGTGCATGTTTGTATTGTGTATCTCTGTAAATAAATGCTGTGTGAAAACTGGCTCCAGCTCTATCCCTCACCACCTGGCTTTCTAGAGTAGAACCCACAATTTATATTAGATAGTTTTGGAAGTACTAAATATGTATTTTACCACCTTATTTTAATGAGTGATCATTGAATTATTGTGTCTGAATTCTGAGCTGTAAGTATTGACACCATAGCTGTCAACAGCAAGCCTAGTGTATGAAACAAGACCTGATGGGAAGTGAGGACATCAGTGTTTGTAAGCAGTTATTCTATTTTTTTTTAAAAAGAGGTTATCCAAAACTCTGCTGTATCCTAACTTGCACCAAGTTCCGTTCACCCAGCACCCTTCTACTTGCTGACCCACATTGGCTCCCAGTTAAACACTACTTTCATTTTAAAATTCTCAGCTGTGTTTTCAAATCCCTCCATGGTCTCACCCCTCCCTATTTCTGTAACCAACTCCAGCTCTACAATCTTCATATCTGTGCTGTTCCAATTCTGGCCTCTTGACTGTTCCTGCTTTTAATCACGTCCCCATTGGCAGCCATACCTTCAGCTGCCATGGCCCTAAACTATGATTCCCTCCCTAAACCTTTCTGTCTTGCTTTCTTCCTTTAAGACATCCCTTAAAATGTACCTCTATGGCTAAGCTTTAGTCATCTGCCCTACTAGTCTCTTATGTGACATATCAAATTTTGTTTGATAATGGTTCTGTGAAGTGCATTGGGACCTTTTTATTATGGTGCTACATAAATGTGAGTTGTTATTAAAATGCAGAAACCCTCATTGTTTTCTCAAGTGTTCCAATATTAATGACCAAGCTTGGGGCACTGGACTATAGGCAAATGGTCGCATCACACCAACAAAAGTAGTAACAAAAACTGCTACAGCATTTGTACTTGAGTATGTGGAAGCATGGGAAATGTTCTGTTGGATTATATTCACTTGAACATGCAGATGGGGTCTTAGCTTAATATCTCATTTGAAAGATAACACTTCTAACACAACTTGCTTCATACTGCAATGAAGTGTACACCTAATGGAGCTGGAACACAGAACCTTAAGATGATCTCTTAAGTGCTATCATTGTACTAAGCTGAAACTTGAAAAGAAAATGGTTTGCTCAGTGCGTTCTCCTTTAAAATATTTAGAAACCTTGATTTTTTTTTTGGATTGTAATACTGACCTTCATCTTTGCACAACAGGTGGGAACCAAAATACTTTCTGACCCTACTGTGCAGTATATCATTTTGGGGAGTGGAAAAAGATTACTTTTAATTTGTTTGCTGTATTTAACTTTGCATATTCATATATTGTAACCTATGACACCACTATGATTTCCATACTTAAAAAAAGGTTTCATTTTCTTATCTAAGTTATTAAATTAAGAAAACTTTAGGGACATAACATTTTAAAATGTTCTCTTCAATTCTTACCCCACCCTTTCACAAGGATTTGACTCTATGGTGCATTTATATGAATGTTGGGTGCCTGCTGCCATATTGTCCACATGGCTATTATTTATAAGTTAGCCCTTTGCTGGTGAATGTTGACAGGTTATTTAATTATGGGAAACTAGCAGCTGAGTTTATTCCTCTTTTCACCAGTCCTGTTTTTAATATATTTCTTGTTTGAAGGTGTCAACTCCTTGCTTGAGGATAGTCTCACAGCTTTAGGGGACATGAGCAAATCTGATTCTGTTCTTGATCCATTTCCCACTGCACATTATTAAACAGTAGATGCGAGTAGCTTTAGGAGCAGAAACCCTGAAAATGTTCCCTTCCCTAATCAAAGATACTAAGACTAACTGTAGCACTCCTTGCCCTAACTTAGATCAGTTGATGCAGCTCGGAATCAAAGCATGGTAAGCTCGATAAACCATCAGGAAGCCCCAGAACTTGATTTTGGAGTAAAGGAAGCAGGTGTTTGGAAAAGTACGATAACATAATGATTAAGATTGTGCTTACCTGAAATTGGGCAGAATAATTTTGTGTAATCTTTGTTCTCTCTTAATTACAGTACAAGCATTGGAGATGGAAAAAATTGGCCAAACTGAAATCAATACCATATTCCTACCTTTAGGTCCTCTTTGTCATACCTCCTATTTCTCACAAGAGCTTGTCCGTTATGCATTAGGAAAATAAACCATTGTTTGTACTGTTCACTTTCCTTAGGTCAAAACTGTGATGACGATGATTCCTATGAGGTCGTAGATCTGTTGGAATATTCAGGGCGACATGAGTGGTGGGGTCGTATTTTTGGACAGAATTCTGGACCAGTTGCAGAGAAATATTCTGTAGCTACTCAATTAATGATGGGTGGTGTAACTGGCTGGTGAGTGGTGTAGTCTACTGTATGTTGCCAAAGCTATATGTACTACTACAATTCTCTTTCTCTCCCCCAATGCACAGGCAAATTTAGAAGGAGCTGCGAAACAAAAACTTTAGAATATTGAGTAAAAAGTGAGATTTTTTAATCTGGTCTATAATCACATGGATTTTAAAATGCAGTGCCCAGTAGAATTATGCTAATGTTCCAAGCTTGTAGCTTTTGGGGTTGCACAGTAGATCAATGTTCTGTCCTTTTAGCTTTGTCATTTCATTTTGAATTGAACCCAGATTGATGGGATGAAAATATCCTGAGACTGCTGGCTTTTAAGGGCCTACTGAACGTCGGGTGATATCAACTCAGTTCTTGGGTACGTTGCACAAACTGTCTCTAATTTGGTATCAATTTGCACTAAAGTGTCCTCTCAAATGAGATAGCTAGAGTGCTGGTATGGGTCATTGGTGGAATGCATTCATGTGTATTGTTGTTATGACTTATGAATAATTAGTGCCAGATTTGTTCCATTGGCTTAGTTATGCATGCCATATAGGTTACCTACTTTTAAACACAGTGCTTCATTTTAACTACAGTGTCACTAAGTAGCATAAAATAATTCTTAGTTAATACTCTAGTATTTTATTATTTAGTATTTATGATCTGTATTTTTAATGAAATGTTTAAAATTTCCAATCTCTCATTTAGTCTATTTACAAATATATACGTTATTGATGTCAGTGCTGGAGAATTAAAATTTTTCCTGCTTTATGTTCGCACTGGCTATTACTGTGATACACTCCCACAAAGGTAGACAGATTAAAGCCCCCTCTACACTGTATCAGAAATGTATCTCAACTCCAACCTTGTAAGAGCATGCTCTACTGATGTGATTTTCATAACTGTCAATGAACAAGACCACAATATATATGTACTGCAAACCCACACAGTTTTCTAATCACCAAAAGAAAGAAAGGAGGATCTCTTTCCATACATCTGGTTGACTTTGAACTGAAGTTGTACGTTTCTGAAGTGATTTAAGATAAAGAATTGAAATTTACACTTGCTGAACTACCGTTCATGTTTGATGTTTTAAACAGGATATTGACAAAAATATGAGGCCCTCAATAGCAATGCATTTAAAAGGTGTGTGATTCCAATTGCAGCTGGAAATCTACTGTGCTACTAAATTGATGTATGATGCTTCCTCCTGGGTAAGGAAAATTAGAATTGAAATCAATGGCACAGCTGGCATTTGGCACAAATCAGTATTGGCAGGATATTGAACAAATAATCTGCCTTGACTGTTGGTTTGAGGATGTAGAAAGGGACCAGGAAATCTAGCATTGGGAAAGTTCCTTATCCAAGTAAAGTGTTTTTGAAGAAGAACCTAAACTAAAATTAATATTTAGTTCTGTTGTCCTCACATTCAGGTGTGCAGGTTTTGTATTTCAGAAGATTGGCAAGCTGGCAGCTACAGCCATTGGTGGTGGGTTCCTTTTGATGCAGGTAAGTTAAAGTTAATTTAAATATTTATAGCATTCAGCATTTTAATTTTCATAAATGTTGGCAAAGAGTTTCACAGTAATAGGAAGTAGTATTATTTAAATCGATTGTGCGAGTGCCTTAAAAGCAGTAGTACAGTGGTCCATTGCTGAAGAATACCACAGCAGCAAAACCAGAGTACATTATAAAAGTAACCAACTTGCAGCATTTTATTAAAGTTTTAATGCTTACCCAGGCAACAGTTCCTTTTCATAGGGGAAGTCATCCATTATGCATTTACTAAGTTTCTATTAACCTGTAGAACCACAAATGTTCAATTGCTTCCAAGCTTTATTGTCTCTGTTAAGTAGGGATAAGTGGTAGCAAAGATGGCATCCAGAAAAACAAGAATGTTAGTCTGCATTAGTGAGATTGAAGTTAAGTCTGATGCTAGTTTGCATTGGCAGATCTCTTTGCATCAGCCAGGAGCCCTATCCTTATGTGAATTTTGTTAATACCAGTGGCGATTCAAACCTCGCAGTTAACATCAATTATTGGGACAGAGGGAGATTGGACTTTGAAACAAACTTGGAAGTATGCAGGTTTGAAGTAAGGCATATGGTACTTAGAAGAACCTTTTAGAAGCGCTGAACTCTTTTAAAAAAAATTCATTCGACATGACATCACCATCCTATTAGATTATAAGCCTTTCTATTTCTCTAGATCACACTCTGCCTCTTTCACGACACATACTCAATTCAATCAGAGGTATAGACTTTCTATAGACGTTATTAGTGAGGTTCTGTAATCATGGAACAGGACTGTACACTCCTATAGGGTGGAACTGGGCCTCCTATTTATGGTATTCCTCCATTACCTGCAAAAGTTCATATGAATGTACTCAAAATTCCTGTTGAAATCAAATAGCTTATATCTGGAAGATCAAACTAAATGGGCAGAATCTTCTGTTCGGCGTGTGGGGGCGAGCCCCGCAGGCCGACAGGCCTTTGACAGTTTGGTGGGCCCCGCATGCCGACATGTAAAATGACGCGCGGTGACGTTGGGTGTGTGCCCCGACATCACTTCACATCATTCTGATCTTCCGTTCGGCGGGTGCGCACCGGAGTCAGCTGCATGCCCGCCGAACTTTCAAAGGCCTGTTAAGGCTATTAATAAACTAATTAAAATAATCGTCAGGGTTCCCGTATAACCTTAAGGTTGACGGGCAGGCGAAGAGCCCAGGCGGCCTTCGCATTTTTCATGAAACCTTATCCATGGGCGGGATGAGGTTTCATGAAGGGTTTATTAATTAAATTTTTAATGAAAATTCATAAACATGTCCCAGCTCATGTGACACTGTCACATGAGGGGACATGTCTGAATAATTTTTTTTTTCCATCTTTATAGCTGAACTTAATCTCCCTGAGGCAGGTCTGTGCCTCAGGGAGATTTCTGTGCTCTTTCACGCGCATGCACAAAAGGACTCTCCCTCCTCCCCCCCGCCTGCACAGGTAGCGCTGACGCTACGATGCGCGCATCACGCTGGGCGGACCTTAATTGGCCCGCCCATGTAAAATGGCGGCACACAGCCGATCGCAGGCAACGATCAGCTCCATGCCTGCCCGCTCCCAACCTGCCTGCCCGACGAGTAGAAAATTCTCCCCAATGTGTTTTTATGAGTGGCTTCCAAAAACGCAATTCTTTAGCCCTTCGTTTGTAAGAAAGGATTCATTATATGAAAAAAGTCCACAGATTTGCTTCTAGTTTATAGTCACAAAATTGGTTATTTTAATACAAAAAGGTAAAACTTGTCCAATGTAAACTACCATTTTCACATTTTAAAATATTCCAGATAATTTTCTTTGTATATAAAGTAATTTTATTTGCCTGATTGAAAGAGAAGATACTGAAATAAAAGCAAAATACTGTAGATACTGAAAATCTGAAATAAAAACAGAAAATGGTGGAAAAACTCAGGTCTGGCAGCATCGGTGGAGAGAGAAACAGAGTTAATGTATCAAGTCCAATACGACTGTTCTTCATGACTGATTTACAAAGAAGAATCGTATTGGACTTGAAACGTTCACTCTGTTTCTCTCTCCACAGATGCTGCCAGACCTGCTGAGTTTTTCCAGCATTTTCTGTTTCTATTTATGAAAGGGAAGACATTCAGCTTAGTAGAATAAATATTTTTTTTTGCTAAATGCAAAATGTAGGTGGTTCAGTGACATTGGTAAACCAGTACGAAGGTAAGATGCAGGTTCACATCTACAATCCATTCTCAACATCCTGGAGTTACCATTGACCAGAAACTGAACTAGATCAACCATATAAATACTGTGACTACAAAAGCAGGTCATGGACTGGGAATCCTGAGATGAATAACTCACCTCCTGACTCCTCAAAGCCTGTCCACCATCTACAAGGCACAAGTCAGGAGTGTGATGGAATACTCTCCACTTGCCTGGATGAGTGCAGCTCCCACAACACACAAGAAGCTTGACACCGTCCAGGACAAAGCTGCCTGCTTGATTGGCACCCCAACCATTACCTTCAACATTCACTCCCTCCACCACCACAGTGGCAGCTGTGTGGATCATCCACAAGATGCAATGCAGCAACTGACCAAGGCTACTTCAACAGCACCTTCCAAACGAACAATCTCTACTACCTAGAAGGACAAGGGCACAGATGCACGGGAACACCACCACTTCCAAGCCACACACCATCCTGACTTGGAACTATATCACTGTTCCTTCATTGTTGCTGGATCAAAATCCTGGAACTCCCTAACAGCACTGTGAGTGTACCAACATGGATTGCTGCAGTTCAAGAAAGCGGCTCACCACCACCTTCTCAAGGGCAATTGGGGTTGGGCAATAAATGTTGGTCCTTCAAAGATCACCCACATCCCATGAAAGAATAAAAAAAAATCCTTGCACTTATCTGATATCATTAGTGTGGTGCCAAAAATAACACATGAAGGAGGAGAGCAAATCACTTTTTCACCTTCCAGCAGTAACTCAAGCATTAGTAAAATCCTTCAGGAGTTTAGGACCTTGAAAGAAAATTTTACAAGCAAGATTAATTCTGCACCTTGATACAGTATTGTGAATCCTGCTGGCTCCATTATATTTATTTAAATGTAGATAATATGTTTTCAAATGGTGATTTCAAAAGGAACCAAATAACTAATAGGTTTCTTTTATTCACTTGATTTTCTTGAGGTAATATAGCTTAGTAATTTTGCCAATAATGTTGCAGCTTTGTAGATTTTGTGGTGTAAGCTGTTATATGAATGAAACGTAACAGCACAACTGCCCAAGTGAAGATTTTTTTTATTAGCTAGTGGGGTTGTACAGTTTAAATGAGTTCAGGAGATAATGTGATGTACCTCTGGACAGAGAAGGGTTTGAGGAATATGGGGAACCATGATCTAATGCTTCCAGTGACTCAGACAGGAAGCAAATCTTTAGAAAGAGAAGGCACACAGTCTGACTTCGCTTCGATTGAAATTAAATTGCCCCTATGGTGAGATGACAGTAGTGGGGTTGAGTTGCATTACAAAGAGAGAGACCTTTTAGATCTAATGGCAGTTTTCTAATCCTACTGTTTTACACTCTTATGCCTTAATAATAACAATTGCTAAAATATTGTAATGAAAACATAAGAGAATGCAAAATGTATTTTCTAACCACTTACAAACCTTGTATCTATTCATTTGTGACTCTTAATAAAATTCATGTTTATTTGGACTTAATACTATTCGTTGCATATATACTGTTTTTCATGTCCCAGTATAATTTGAGTTGTAACAGCAAACAAATATTTATTGGAATCCTAAAGATAGCAAAATTGCTTGATTTTATGCACAATTCTTTAGATACATTTGTTTTTAAAGTCATTTGTAATTTGGACAACTGTAAATTTGCAAATACGTTGATAAAAGCCATGATAAATTTTTTCCATCAGTGGCTAATAGTGGAGTCCATGAGCTCCTGGTACTAGTTGGAGGTGGAGGAGAGGGGTTTGAGAAACTGTTCAACAGAGAAAATAAGTTGGGGGTTATATTTGAATTCCAGGAAGATCCTGGAAACAGTTTCTGCAGACATGAGAGACAGGAAGGGTAGGATAATGTGAAATGCTCACAAGAAAAATGTGCCAAAAGAGTAGCCGGGACAGACTAAAGTGTAATTTGATGTTAAGAGCCACACCACCAGTCTGGACAGGGCAAGCAACGTAAGGTGGGGAGCCTTCATTTAGGAAAGAGATGTCATCAACCATCAGCCAGATGACCTTCAAGGCCATGATGTCCATGCAATCATCTACAGTGAGCTCATGGAAGGCATGGACCTTGTTCACAAATTAACAGATATTCTGGAGGGAGACTAAGAGGAATGGTGATGGTTAATTTGTTGGCAGAGTCCATGGAATTAGCACTGGGAGTAGTGAGTAGGAAGGGGAGGAGATTAGCAAGATAACCCCTTAGTGGGCACACTGAACAGAAAGATCATTGAGAGAGCAAGTTGGAGTCCCATCGCTGCTCAGGAGGCGATGGGTGCTTTGATGGGCCCTAGGATGCCAAGAGAGTCACAGAGGGAAGATGTAGGTTTATCTAAGAGGGAGTTAAACCTGGGAGGGTGGCAGTAAAATAGGAAGGTCAAGGAGTGCTATAGGGTTGGGGAAGGAATTTGTGAGGGCAGAGTACCCAAGAAGGGTGAACTGAAAACAGACATGATGATGATGAGGGGTAGAAGAAAAAGTGGAAAAAGAAGTGCTGGGCTTCAGTCTGGAGTGGTAACAAAAACTTGCACACAAATGGACACAGAAAACTCAAGTTACAAAGGCAAAATGCTGCAGATGCTGGAAATCTGAAATAAAAACAGAAAATGGTGGAAATACTCTGACGACGTTCTGACAATGCCACCTCCATGCCAGTGCTTCCGATGTGTCATCCTCTTTCCTCAACCAAGGATTCCTGACTCCGCTGTGGTTGACAGGGCCCCTGACCATGTCCATTCCACTTCCCTCACTTCTGCTGTTACCCCTTCCCCTCCCTTCCAGTAGTACAATTGGGTTCCCTTCATCTTCCACCCTACCAGCCTCCAGATTCATATGTACTCCACTCCCCTTGCCATAAAGGCAGACATGTCATTTGCCTTCCTAAGGCTTGCTGTATCTGCATGCAAATTTGTGTTCCTTGGGTGTACTCATACAAGTCCCACTGAGCATCAACATTTACAAGTTTCACACTTTTTTTAAAAAAATTTGCTTTTCTAATCCTGCTACTGAAGTGAATAATCTCATATTTCCCCGAATTATACTTCATCAACCACCTCGTCGCCCACTTAGTTAATCTGTCTCTATCTCTTTGCAGCCTCTTTGTGTCCTCCTCACAGCTTACATTCTCACCTAGTTTTGTAACATGAGCAAAATTAGATACGTTACACTCAGTCTTTTTGTTGATGGATCATCCCTACCATTTCCGCCAGCTCCAGCATGATGTCAACACCAAACACCTCTTCCCCTCTCTTCCCTTTTCAGAATTGCAAAGGGACCACATCCTCCATGATACCCTGGTCCACTCCTTAATCACTCCCATAACCCCCTCCCCTTCATGCTCCCCATGCAAGCACAGGAGCTGCAGCACCTGAATTTTTTACCTTCCCACTTTCCATCATCCAGGGCTCCAAATAATGTTTCAAACTGAAAGAGCTTTCAATTTACTTCTTTGCATTGAGATCATCAAACGCAGTTGGGGTGATCACTTTCCAAGACACCCTCATTTACCTTGACCTTCCAGTCGCCTGTTATTTTAATTCTCTATTCTGTTTCCATCTGGCCTGTCTGTCCTCAGCTGTCCTACACTGTTCCAATGAAGGTCAATGTAAGCTCAATGAACAGCAACTCATTTTCAATTAAGTGCACAGACTTCCAGACTCAAAATTGAGGTCAACAATTCCAAATCATAACCTCGTCACCCCCCACCCCCACCTTTTTGTTTGGCTGGCAGCCACTGGTGATGATTTTTATATCTCCTCTAGTCCCACTTTTTGTTTCTTTACTTGTCCCCTTAGCATCTCCTTTTGCCTTGCACCTTTTATCATTTGATCTCATCTGCCACTCTATTACAAACCTTCCATTTTGTTCTTTCCCTCATCTCCTTCCCCTATACTTGCTTAAAACCTGTTTCGTCTCTAACATTTTTTCAGTTCTGAGACCAAGGCACCAACCAGAAATTTTAACTGCTTCTCTTTCCAAAGATACTGCCTGACAGTATTTTCAGTATTTTCTTTTATTTCAAATTACATAGGTCTGGTTATGTAGCAATTGTAATGATTCAAATATCTTTAGAAAGCAGACAATAGGGAGGAGCCCAGAGTTAAAGTCAGAGGTCCTGTGTCTAATCTAGAAAACTTAAAAATTTAAATCTATAATTGGATATAGTTGGCAGGACAGTAGTCTCCGATTCTGCAGTCCAATTGGTCAAAGGGACAGCATCACATCAGAGGAACAAGATTTTTGATGCTATAGATATATCACAAGTTCAGTTTCTTTGTTTTATTATTTAGAACTTAAAGCATTCATGGACAAGTAGGATAAACTGTTGTGCAAATCCAGCTGCAACTTTTCATAATTTAAATCTACTAAATTTGAATTATCCATTAAAATTGTGCAAAAAAACCCCTCCAATTTTCTATATTTGCCTCGTGTAGCATGATTTGCTGCTTTAGTATCTCACTCATTGCAGAGGATTGAGGTTGCCATCATGAGTGCTGGCTCTCTCACTGTAGCAAGTCAGTTAAAAACTCCATTGAACATTTTTTTAATAAGTATTAGGGTACTGGAAGAGGATCTTATATACCTTTACTAATTAATGCATATTCCTCCCCGCAGGTTGCAAATCACAGTGGCTATATTAAAGTGGATTGGAAAAGAGTTGAAAAAGATGTAAATAAAGCCAAACGACAGTTGAGAAAGAAAGCAAATAAAGCTGCTCCTGAAATCAACACCTTCATTGAAGAGGTGAGAAAAGTGCACCTGAAATTCTCTCCGTTTCAAGTACAGTATTTTATGCACAGCTTTGGCAGTATTTTCCCCCAAAAGTTGCTTTAATCCTTCCCATAATTTCTAGATTTCTGTGGGGTACAGTTCCACAAGCTGTTGGCAGCCCATTCTGCATGCTAGAACATTATGGAGCAGTTATTTAGTGTTGAGCATGGAAAGATCATATCTGGACCCAAACTGATATTCATATGTACATTCCGGTGGGTAGAAGCAGTAGGTCTGACTAATTTATTTGTACCTCCATCCCTCTGCCAAATTCTTGTTCAAAATTAAATCAAGAATCAGAACAAAAAGGTAGCACAATTGTTTATTAGAAATTTTCCATACAAATGTTGTGAATCCACATGCGGACTCTCTCTGTCTCACTCACTTGCATCAAACGTTTTGTCTCTTGTAGTTATGAGCTGACGTCTCCCGATTGGATGGTAATATTCATGTACCCTTCTTCTGTCAATTGCCTTGTTGTCCACCGCCATTCTTGACTGAATGTGATAAGATTAGATTGCTTTGTTTTGCTCGCTCGTTGTGGCACCCCATAGCTGTCCCCAGCATCACAGATACCAGTGTTCAGCCAGTTCGATTCACTGCATGTGATATCAAGAAACGGTTGAAGGCACTGGATACTGCAAAGTCTATGGGCCCTGACGATATTCCGGCAATAGTACTGAAGATTTGTGCTCCAGAACTTGCCGTGTCCCTAGCCAAGCTGTTCCAGTACAGCTACAACACTGGCATCTACCCAGCAATGTAGAAAATTGCCCAGTACACAAAAAGCAGGACAAATCTAACCCGGACAATTACTGCCGTAACAGTCTACTCTTGATCATCGGTCAAGTGATGGGAAGGGTCAACGGTGCTATGAAGCAGCACTTGCTTAGAATAACCTGCTCACTGACGCTCAGTTTGGGTTCCACCAGGGCCATTCAGCTCCTGACCTCATTACAGCCTTGGTTCAAACATGGACAAAAGAGCTGAACTCCCAAGGTGAGGTGAGAATGACTGCCCTTAGTATCAAGGCAGCATTTGACTAAGTGTGGCATCATGGAGCCCTAGCAAAACAGGAGTCAATGGGAATAAGGGGGAAAACTCTCTGCTGGTTAGAGTCATACCTAGCACAAAGGAAGATGGTTGCGGTTGTTGGAGGTCAGTCATCTCAGCTCCAGGACATCGCTGTAGTAGTTCCTCAGTATAGTGTCCTTGGCCTAACCATCTTCAGCTGCTTTATCAATGACCTTCCTTCCATCATAATGTCAAAAGTGGGGATGTTCGCTGATGATTGCACAATGTTCAGCACCATTTGCAACTCCTCAGATGCTTATGCAGTCCATATCCAAAAGCATCAAGACCTGGACAATATCCAGGCTTGGGCTGACAAGTGGCAAGTAACATTCGCGCCACACAAGTGCCAGGCAATGACCACCTCCAACAAGAGACAATCTAACCATCGCTCCTTGACATTCAATGACATTACTGTCGCTGAATCCCCCACTATCAACATCCTGGGAGGTTACCATTGACCAGAAACTGAACTGGACTAGCCATATAAATACTGTGGCTACAAGAGCAGGTCAGAGGCTAGGAGTCCTGCAGCGCGTAACTCGCCTCCTGACTCCCCAAAGCCTGTCCACAATCTACAAGGCACAAGTCACGATGACCTGCCTGGATGAATGCAGTTCCAACAACACTCAAGAAACCTGACACCATCCAGGACAAAGTAGCCCGCTTGTTTGGCACCCCATCCACAAACATTCACTCCCTCCACCACCGACGCACAGTAGGAGCGTGTACCATCTATGACGTGCACTACAGAAACTCACTAAGGCTTCTTAGACAGTACCTTCCGAACCCACGACCATTACCATCTAGAAGGACAAGGGCAGCAGATACATGGAAACACCAGTTCCTCTCCAAGCCACTCACCATCCTGACTTGGAAATATCTCTCTTCCTCCACTGTCGCTGGGTCAAAATTCTGGAACTCTCTTCCTCACAGCACTCTGGTTGTACCTACACCATATGGACTGTAGCAGTTTAAGAAGGCAGATCACCGCCACCTTCTCAAGGGCAATTAGGGATGAGCAATAAGTGCTGGCCTAGCCAGCAAAGCCCACATCCCTTGAATGAATTTTAAAAAAGGAATATCTTTATCATTCTAAAGATATGCCAGATGTGCCCTAGGGCTGATAATGATTCAAGAGTGGGACGTGCGGGGTCATGAGGTTACAGATTATGGTGAGCAAAATTCTGTTGTCACTGATGACCCAAAGCACCTCATGAATGCCCAGTTTTGGGCTGCTAGATCGGTTTTTTTGGTCTAAGTGCAAATCTGGGACTATTCTGCCCGAAGTGCAATAGCGGGCGAGAAAAAGGACGTTTTGCCAGCCACGATAACAGCTTTTCACCCCGCTTCATCCCAATCCTACCTCATTAATTATTCATTCCCAGGAAACACACCATTTCGATGGCAGGCAGGCTCTCGTTGCCCACCACAACATGACCTCGCAGTGGAGGCCCACCGTGATGTCCTCTACCCTGCTCCGGCTGCAGGATGGGTGGCAACATCACTAACCCAGCATGGGAGGCGATGGCCTGCGCCAGTGCCCTGCAAAAGAGGAGAGCCACTCAGTGCCAAGAAAGGAATGATCTTTGTACCGCCAGGATAAGTCACTCTTCTCATCACTCTCAACTCTCACACTCTCAAACCCATCACACATCCACAGGGCCCTCACTCACTGCCAGTTCAAGGGACATCAACATTCACACACACATACGCACCTTCATTGTCCTCATCCTGTCCATGGGACCACTCACCACCCACACATGCCATGCATACTTATCAACTGGTCTGGCAGGCGTCGTGCTTACAATCTCACCATCTCTACTCATGCAGGACAAGCTGGCACACGAGAGAGAGGTTGCAGACTGGTGGAGGAATGCCTGAAATCAAACTCCTCACAGACTTTGAAAATAGAGCCACGCAGCTGGCTGGCGAGAGTCTGGACCGTTCCTTGCTGATTGCGAGGTCAGCGGTGCTGTACCAGTGCATCATCCATCAGACAACCATGCTGTGAGTGATGTGTCATGGGCCACTGACATGCACTAAAAAACTCTCCTTGCTTTCACAGGCACGTCTGGGAAACTGCCAACAGAGTCCACGACCCAGGGCCTCCAATCAAGCCCCGAAGATGCCTCTGAGCAGGAATCTGAAGGCACCTTCGTTGAAGACCCGTCATAGCGCTCACCTACACCCTCCACAAGCGCAGAGACACACACCTCAGTGGGACCTAGCTTTAGAGAAGCCTCGGAATCAGTCTGGTAAGCACATTGCAGGGTCTAATCCACAGCAGGCGGCAGCAGGGACTCCCCAGGTCTCCGGCATTCACAGGACTGCTGGAGGCCAGAAACCTGCTGAGTCCGAGTCAGATGATGAACCTCTGGACTCGTTCATACCTCAGTTGCTGGATCTGCAAAGGCAAGCTCGGGAACATCAGAACGGGATGTCCACTGCACTCAGATTGCAAGGCACGACGGAGGAGTCCGTCTGCCTTCAGGCTGAGGTGATAGCGCCAGCATGCCAACGCATTGAGGTCAACACTGGTAGGATAGCAGCTGCCATGGAGACCTTGATCCAGGACATTGCTCCTGCACTGCTGCACGGGCTGATCTCCATTGCTGAAGCCATAGTTGGTCTCCAACAGTGTCAATGCGTGAGGGGTGCAGGGGAGCTTGATCTCACTCCTGCTTCCCCTTCTCCTCAAGGAGTCAACCAGGGGCCCTTGGGCACCCATAGAGGGGAGGATTAGTAAGTACACACCCCGGGGCCATTCACCCAGCTGACTCCGGGAATGTCCGGCCCATCCAAATCCCCTCTTCCTGTGACCCTAGCAGCTCCAGCCCCACAGGCTGAGGACGGTGCCACTGCTACAAAGCAAGACCAGAAAAGCAGGCCGGGGCCCTCCAGAAGACGCCTGCCAAGGACATCACAGGCAGGACGTAACAGTCAGCAGGCTGCCTTCACCTCGGCTGTGGATGCCGGTGTAACACCAAGATGTAGCGGCAGGGTTAAAGAGGTTAAGAAGATGTAGTTGCATAGCCTGCGCACGCGTGTTAATCACTTATACATAATGTTCACTATTGTAAATAAACTCCCAAGAATATCTCCCTGCCTATGGCTCCTTGTTCTTATGAGCAGTGTTCATGTCACTCAAATGTGAAACCTTGGTTCCTGCAAAGTTAAAGGCAGGTGTCTCAGTCTAGGGCCTCTTCCCTGTGCTTTGTGCAGCCTTCAGTTCAGATCAAAATGATGGTCCAGCCTCTCACTCTCTCTACATGTTAGTGATGCCTGCACCTCAGTGGTGCTTGTCATTGCTGCCAGAATGTCTTGGGCAGGCGTCACAGAGTTCTGTCATTCTCTGTGTGCTCTCAGCACCTTTGAGGTGGGACTGGCCCCCATCTCTTCATCTGACCAGAGATGCTGTGCTCCTGAAGGGGTCAGGTGCTGAAGGCTGACAAAGGATCAGGTGCATTTAAAGTTTCACGGCTGTGTCTCCATGATATGACCCTGATCACAGAGCGCAAGCGAGCTGCCCTTGGACAGACAGGAGTCAGACATTCATAGAAGCTATGTGAAGATTTGTGGAGTGTCCTCTCTACATGTCGTCATCAGCCTTCTGGAATCAAGCGACTATTGGGGCCCGCGCTGTGTCTCATAAGGAGCCTTATCACAGAGGGTATGTGCGCTGCCATTGCCGGATTGCAGTCAAATGTTCACAGATACAATATGAGGATCTATGGTGTCTCCTCACTGCATGTCGTCGTCATCATGCTCCACAAATCTAGCAGCTATGAGGACCTCCCGAGCGTGCCTGCCTCGTCTGGCCAGTGCGATGGCCTCATTATCGTCATCATTACCTTCAAGGACCTCCTTGCCCTCATCCCTATCAAGATCCTCCTCATTGAAGGAGACATCCATCTCCTCCTCAGCCAGCTCCTCTCCCCATTGCAGCAGGTTGTAAAGGGCGTAGCAGGTGACAACAATGCATGACACCCTCTGGATTATATTGCAGGGCTCCACCAGACCAGCTCACGAACCTCATTTTCAGCATTCCGATGGTTTTCTCCACCAGGGTGTGATATCCCACAGAGGTCACCTGTGGAGCCCTGAAGTGAGCCAGTGACGTAAAAAATGAGCGCCTAAGTCACTTTCACAGCCACGGGCAGTGGATGCCCTCCATGCCCCCGAGGCGCCAAATCCCGCAGCAGGTGGCAGATGTGATCGACCAGTTCCCTGGACATGTGCAGTCTTCAGCGACATTGGTTCTCTGTCGTCTGCAGGAATGAAAGGCGGTGTCTATAGACCCCAGGTCTAGCTAGGCGCCGATCAGCGACTGCTCACTGTAGCTCTTCAGCGGCATGGAGGGGAGCCACAGCCGCCCCTTCTTCCTGAGGGTGCTGCTCCTCCCTCTGTGCAGCCAGGCACTTCCATTGCTCCCTTCACCATTATCTCTGCTCTCTGTATGCCACGGGGCATAGAGCTAGTTCACCAGGCTCCATGCTCCTGATGTTGTACTCCTGCAGGATGAAAGAGAAAGATGCGTGGGTTAGCTTAGATGTTATAAGAACCTCTCTTGGTTAAATGTGAAGGTCTCTTAACACATCCTGGAGAGTGCTGGCCACCATTTGAATGGCCAGAGATTAGTGCGCTGCATGGCTGCCCGAAACCCCACCCTCCTCCGCCCACTCCACCTAACTGACTGGTGGAAGCTTTGCCCATTGGACTGCATGCTGTGCTCTCTGCCCAGGCACAGGCAGTCTGCCAACCCGCACTGCAAGGCTGCACTGTTAGCTTGAACCATAGGGGAGACTGGTCCAAAATGGAATGATGACATTGCAAGGTGCTCTAAGTGCCTCCACCGGTGACTGCTGCATGGCCAGCTTTAGCAAGGAGATTGTACAACATGCACAGACTGTTCTGCAGTCCACTGAAACACTCATTAATTTGCAATCTGTGCCCAAGGGGTAAAAAGCTCTGAAGCACATGGTGGTAATTTCATGCCTCTGCGTTGCTTGAGTGAGCAGTTAAGCTAGAGGCCCGACTCCAAGCTTGTCAATGTGGCTGTGTCTGAACTTTCGCAGCTGCAGAGGAATGGTCACTTTATACAAGGTTTCCCTAATGCGTGGCTGCCTTTCAGAACCCCACCATGCACGTGATTGTGCACCACCATCAACTGCGGGGCAGCCCTTGCCACTCCCCCGCCACCACCTCTATCCCCTGAACTCACCTGAATTGCTGGGTAGCTCTTGCCCCACCCACAACCCCCCCCACCCAACTCACCTCAACTGCAGGGCAGCCCTTGCACCCCCCCAACTCGCCTTAACAAAGCCCTTGACCCCCCCCATCCATGCCTCAACCTTGAAGTACAATGTCACTGTGCACTCACCTCCGAGTTTCCCTCGAAGTGCAGCCACCAGGTGCACACCTTATATATGCTGTTGTGAAACACATTGGCCTGCTTGGTTCATCCAGCGTGGGAGGATGATTCTGGTGGGATGGGCTATAATATGCAGATGTATTACAATGCGGATCCCAACATCCGACAGCAGGAAATGCGGCCCACCATTGACTGGCAGAGCAGAGGATTACAAACTGGTTTCACGACATCACAAAACCGATTTTTGGCCTTCTCGCCATGTTGTCCACTCACAGCGCCGAACTCACCCAACGCCAGCAGGCACGGAAAATTTCGCCCTATGTCCCATTTAGCATGTGGGGAGTACCAAGTGCATGATGGAGAATGCCGTCACTTTGGAAATGAGGCTTTGCCTAAAAACATTGGGGTGATTTACTCGAGGTTTTGAAAATTATGAAGGAATGCAACAAAGTAGTTAAAAATACACCATTTCCATTGGTTCAGGGATCTAGAAAGAAAGGTCATAAATATAAGATCAAATGAAAAGAAGGAGAAACATTTTTAAGTGAGCTGTGAAACACCTGATGGAGTGGAAAACAGTTACTTAAAGTTGCTGATTCTGATTCTGACCAGTCAATAATCCCCTGAAAAGCGCATGAATGATGTACAGTGCACACAAGATCAAGCTTGGCTGTGATTTTTCCCGAGGTTGGATAGCCCACTAACAATTAAAATAAACCAAAACACTAGTATTCCTGTTGCCAAGAAAGAACGTAGTCTACTTAGCTGACCTCTCGAAGCTGCTGCACCAGGTCTTGCTGCTTCCTCCTTCGCCACTCCAACTCTGAACTTTTACAATTTCCACTTTTTCCAAAGTAAATCTAATTCTTGCTTCTGTCTCCCTCTGTCCTGGTAGGCTTTGAATCCCAACTGGTCTCGCTTTTGAGGCTGTATTTATCATCAACTCTTCCAAGCTTCACTTTTCTAATGCTTCTGAGCTAGCCTCATCCCTCCACAGATTAAAGTCCTTACACAAAGCCCTATATTACCATCAGCAGCACAACATGACATGGCCAGGTTATAGAAGTGCAGAGCCTAATGTTAGAATCACCGGGACTTTTTATTATTCATTTTCTGAATATACCTTTGACTGGATTTATTACCCATCCTACTTCCCTTGGAAAAAAGTATTATCTGCATGATGAAGGATGTTGTTAGGTAGAAATTCCAAGTTTGGTATGATCAGCACATGGGTTAGAGTTTTGGCTGTGGGAATGGAGAGTAGAGCATTGTTGCTAATTGAAACCAGAGAAGAGTAGTGCCATAAAGTTGGACTTCGAAAGGTGTTGGAGCAGCATGGAATGAATGGCATTAAAGATAGGAGAACCGTCACGAAAGAGGTGACAAAAATAAGCCATGATCACAGTAACAGCAAATCAGCTTTTCCTGGGGACACATCTTCAACATACTTCCTTTGTAAACATAATTCCTTACTGATAGTTCATCTATTGTTATTGTGATTTTTAAAAATCCTATAGTTACAGGGGATTCTTTCTATCCTCCCTCCCACTCCTGTTCCCTCCCCTTAACTCCAAGGAAAATAAATGAGCACAAAAGCTGGATATAATTCATGGAAGTTAAACAGTTGACGATGCTGAATGCTGATAAATATTGAAGAACTGCTACTGACACAAAAATAGGTAGGAAAGTAAATATGACAAAAGATAGGTAGGAAAGTAAGTTGTGAAGAGGACATAAGGTGGCTACAAAAAGGTATAGATAGGTTAAGTGAGTGGGCAAAGATCTGGCAAATGGAATATAATGTGGGAAAATGTGTAATTGTCCATTTTAGCAGGAAGAATAAAATAGGAACATACTATCTAAATGGTGAGAGATTGCAGAGCTCTGAGATGCAGAGGGATCTGGGTGTCTTAGTTCATTAATCACAAAAGGCTACTATGCAGTTACAGCAAGTAATTAGGAAAGCTAATAGAATGTTATCATTTATTGCGAGGGGGATTGAATACAAAAGTAGGGAGGTTATGCTTCAGTTATACAGAGCACTAGTGAAACAATATCTGGAGTACTGTGGACAGTATTCGTCACCTTATTTAAGGAAGAATGTAAATGCGTTGGAAGCAGTTCACAGAAGATTTACCAGACTAGTACCTGGAATGGGCGGGTTGTCTTATGAGGAAAGGTTGAATAGGCTAGGCTTGTATCCGCTGGAGTTTAGAAGAGTAAGAGGTGACTTGATTGAAACATATAAGATCCTGCGGGGTCTTGACAGGGTGGATGTGGAGAGGGTATTTCGTCTTGTGGGAGAATCTAGAACTAGGTGTCACTTTAAAAATAAGGGGTCGCCCATTTAAAACAGAGATGAGGCGAATTTTTTTCTCTCGGGATCGTGAGTCTTTGGAATTCTCTTCCTAAAAAGGTGGTGGATGCAGAGTCTTCGAATAGTTTTAAGGCAGAGGTGGATAGATTCTTGATAAGCAAGGGGTGATAGGTTATCAGTGGTAGGCAGGATGCAGATTTGAAGTTACTATCAGATCAGCCATGATCTTATTAAATGACAGAGCAGGCTTGAGGGGCCAAATGGCCTACTCCTGCTCCTTGTTTGTATGTAATTTCTGAAAAATTGCTGTTTGGCTGAGGTGATGCAGAGGAACAGTGCCCATTGAACTGAGCCAGCAAAGAGTCAATGGCAGGGAAGAAAACTGCACTAAGGAGGAAATTTCCCAACAGCTGGCCAGTTGATTCAAAATGCGGCTGCCAGTTATGGCAACAATAATGTAATTTCCAGAGGAGGTCTTGTGGTGCAGTGGGTAGCGTCCCTGCCTCTGAGCCAGAAGCTCTGGGTTCAAGTCCCACTCTAGTACATGATGGGCAAGGCAGGTGCTTTCATAACATGGTCAAACAGGTTAATTATCAACTTGTAAATCTTTCCAATACACCTATGGCAGGCGGTAAAAGCAGGAGAGTCTCCTGGTCAGCCATGCTTGATGTAGAGTGGCGCCCCTCAATCTATAGATCTATAGCCTCTGGTGACAGGCTGGCAACCTGTTCCAGGAAAAACCAGCTAACAGATTGTAAGCATGTGCTTCATCTGCCTCATATGGCTCTAGGCGCAGGAAGAGAAGCAAGAAGGAAAAGTATAATTTCCATGGGGCCTCTGTTTCCTCCGTGTTGTAACAGATGATGCCATTTAATTTGTGATTAAAACAACTGAGAAATTTCCACTTAGTCATAAACAAACATTTTAGCAGTTAAAAATACATTCTATAGAATTTAATTGTCTGGTTTGACAAGCTTTGCTTTCAGTTTCTGACCAGTCATACTTTGGAAGATAGCAACAGGCAAAATTCCTTGCAGTATCTTTTACAGTACAAGTCTACACTTCCACCTAATCTGATTATGATTTGATTTTTTAAATTAATACACACCTCAACTGCGGTTTTAATATATTTTTGCAAACATTTCCTAAACTAACTCTTAGAACTGATGAAAGGTCATCTCAACCTGAAACGTTAACTCTTTCTTTCTCTCCACAGATGATACCTGACCTGCTGAGTATTTCCAGCATTTTTTGTTTTTAACTTAGCACTAATGAGTATTTTGGATCTTTACAGGGGTTTTTTTCAAGCCAAGTACATCAACAAGATTCTTTTAAAAGGCTGTACCCTTTAGAACAATAAGTTTGAAACCTGTGAATGTAATGTTTCTTTAAAACCCCTGGTCTGAACTGACGACTTAAATTTATATGAATAAAATGTACTAGAATTTTGATTATCTTAATACTAGATAGTCAGTGTATGCTGTGAAAATTATTAATAATGCAACCAATCTAAAAAATAAATATAACTGCCTCTTTATTTAATAACCTTATGATACTAGGATTATTGGTAATGTTGCAATATTATGTATTTATAAGCAAATTTTCAGGGTTTAAGTCATACCACTTGACTGTTAAACATTCTCCCCCCACAGTCAGCTGAATTTGTAAAGAAGAATATCGTGCTGGCCAGTGGTTTTGTTGGAGGCTTTTTATTGGGACTGGCTTCCTAAGAATTTCCACCAATGTACAGACACTGACAACAATGAAGACAAAGCTACAGTTTGGTCCTGAAAATCCAAAGCAGTGAGCAAAACTAGCACATCATATCCACAGTTCACGAAGAGTCATATCAGAGTGTTCAAGGAAACAGTTAAATATTAAAAGAACACAAAAGCAAAACTATTTATCCTGTACTCAAATTAATTGAATCAATTTATATTATAACTTATATTGTCAAGGATGGCTAATTTTCTCAGTTGAGTTTTAAAAGTTTTTGTATAGTTTCTCCTGTTATATCCATACTTATTATGCTGTAAATCTCGTTGCAATTCCAGAGCAAGTTAAGTAATCACTGTATTTTCTGTTGTATAGACTTATTAAACATACTATTTAAAATGTATTAATTAGTAAAATGGATCTGATTAATGTACAAAGAGCTTACTATTATTTAGCTGCAATTAGGACTGAGGCGCGGTCATATCTCCATGTTTGTGCAATTTAATTAGTTGATTGAATATAAATTAAAGACTGCTTCAAATTTCATAGAATATTGATTTTAAATTAAAAGTATAATTTTGGTAATTTATTTATACTTGTATCCTTCCTATTTATCAGCTATAAATGTTTTGAGAGGCCACCTTGAAGAAGTCATCAACTTAGGAATAGTTCTAGCTGAGTTCTGTTGCTAATCAGCAATTTCATGAACAATTGTTTGTAACAATGGCTATTGTAACATGTGTTGTAACTACAGTACATAACCTTGGGCAAAAGTGAATTACAGCAGATGCTGGAAATCTTGAAATAAAAACAGAAAATGCTGAAAATATTCAGCAGGTCAGGCAGCATCTGTAAAGAGCAAAATAGTTAACATTTCAGATCGATGACCTGATGAAACCTTGCGATTATGGTCGTGGTAACAACCTAGCGGCCTTGAATTCAAATCTGCTATGGCAACCTGTGAAATTGAATTCAATAAACCTGAATTTGTGAACTAGTACCAGAAAATGGCCAAAAAAAAAGTTCAGATTGTTGTAAAAGCTCCACAGGTTCACTATAGCTCTTTAGGGAGGAAAGAAAGAAATTGCACTCACATAGTGCATTTCAGAATCTCAGGATGTCTCAAATTGCTTCACACCCAGTAAGCTAATTTTAAAGTGTAGTCACAGTTGTAATGCAAGGAAATGCGATGGCCATTATTCACACAGCATAATCCCACAAACCCATAATGTGATAAATTAACCATAAAATTTTGTTTAATAGTTGCTGATTGATGGATAAATGTTGGGGCAACTAGGAATGGATAAGGGATTTTGTGTGGGTAAGATGCAAGCTGCTGAGGTACGGATGAATTAGAATTTCTGTAGCATGGAGCTCAGAAAATGAACAAGTTGGAGATTGGAAGAAAATCACCTAGAGGTGAGAAAGAGAGCACAGGAGGGGGAATTCCAAAGTGAAGAGTAAGATGGGTGAAGACTAAAAATACTAAATATATATATTTTGCAGCCAACTGTTAGCATTTTCCATCTTTACCCCTCTAAAAATAACTGCAACTTCACTATGTTGAACATGTGCAGATTAGGGTAGAAATCCTGAAGTTGCAGTCTGTCACTCAGTGGTCTGCCCTCACCACTGCTGTTAAATGATTAATTAGTAGATTTTAGTAAATAGTAGATTAGTAAATTGTAAAAAGGTTTCTCAGGATATTTAGCCTACCTTCATCCCTTTGTATAGCTTAATCTTTAATTTGTGATATGCAAAAAAAAATCAAGTTATTTTATTTTGCAGCTTTTCATTTCTTGTTTGGGCGTCTGTGAAAATGCTTTCATATGATTGGCTTCTTGGACAGCTTGATAACAATACTCCAGCTCTGCATTGCTCAGTAAAAAAAAAAGCTGCAATCAGTTGCACGACGATAGAGGTAAAGTTCTCATCAGGCAGATTACTAGGTTACTGAGCCTTGCTTCAAGGTTACACATGAGTTTCTTTCCTTCGCTGCTGTCATCAACTTTTGAGTTAATGTGATGTAAATATGTATCGTAAACTCGTGGGGATGTTTGTTGTTGATTGCAATGTTCAGTACCATTCACAACTCAGATACTGAAGCAGTACATGCCCGCATGCAGCAAAACCTGAACATTTAGGCTTGGGTTGATAAGTAATGTTTGTACTATACAAGTACCAGGCAATGAGCATCTCCAACAAAGAGAGAATCTAACCATCTTCCATGATGTTCAACGGGATTGTCATCGCTGAATTCCCCATCCATCAACATCCTCGTGGTTCTCATTGACCAGAAACTTAACTGGACCATCCATATAAAGACCATGCTGCAAGAACAGCTAAGAGGCTGGGAATTCTGTGGTGAGTAACTCATCTCCTGATACCCCAAAGTCTGTCAAATATCTACATGGCACAAGTCAGGAGTGTGATGGAATATTCTCACTTGCCTATGCAATTCCAACAACACTCAAGAAACTTGACACCATCCAGGAAAAAGCAGTCTGCTTTAGCGGCATCCCATCCACCACCTTAAGCATTCATTCCCTTCACTGCACAGTGGCAGCAGTGTGTACCATCTGCAAGATGCACTGCAGCAACTCACCAAGATTTCTTTGACAGCACTTTCCAAATCAACCTCTACCACTTAGAAGGACAAGGGCAGCAGATGCATGGGGGTACCACCACCTGCAAGTTCCCCTCCAATTCACACAGCATCCTTGGAACTATAGACTTAATTTTACTCTGGGGCAGGATGAACGGCCCCCAACCTAAGTCGGGGTGAACCCGCCTGAGCTTGGCCCTGCAGCCATTTAACAACTGTCAGGCCTTTAATTGGCTTGATGTGGGACCTCCGACCCCTTCCAAGAGAAAATTCAGTTTTAGAGAGCTTCCAACCAATCGACCGTCCCTGAGGAAGGCGTTCAGTGATGGAACCCGGATGTGGGTCCAGGGTCTCGCCATGGCCAGGCTGGAAGGCCAAGGCAGAGGGATGGAATGCAAGGGGTGAAAGGTCCAGGGGAGAATACAGTGGCAGAGTTCACACCTTGCGGGGCTGGAGGCCTCCAATGGACCCAGGGATGACTGACCGGCAAACAACTCCCTCAGTCCATCCACCAGGCCGACAACTCTTGCTGGGCAGCCTTGAGACCTGGCGCGCGCCTATCCTGCGTAGGAAAAATCCATTAATTGGCCACTTAAGGGCCTTAACTGGCCCATGAGCAAGGCAGCCACCCGAAGCTTCCTGCTCCCACTATGGGTAAAATACCTGCAAGGTGGGGTGGCGGATTGGGCAGGCAACAGGCTCACATTCCACTAATGCATATAATTTATATAATCTTATAAATAACAAGCATAAATGCCAGTTATTGTTGTTATTGAGAATGTGTGAATATTCCACAAGCAACCAGAACTATTCCAAGTAATCAATTATACTATCCACTGAAATTAACAGGGCCCCATTTTTAACAAATCAGCTCAATACAAAGTGCTATAGTATTTGGTGAGTTTGTCAGCTGTGGCTCAGTTCATAGCACCCTTGCCTTTGAATCAGAGGGTTGTGGGTTCATGTCCCACTCCTGGAAAACCAAGAACTGTGATTGTACTCGAAAGAAGTTGCAATCTGTGACTGTTGGTAACTCGAAAGAGTTTCCTAAGAATTCTATCCTAACAATATGCTTTAAGTAAGAGAAGTGCATTGGCATGACTATGAATATAGAGCAGCTTATTGTTAAGTCATGGTTTATGATTTGAGAAAAGTTAGTTAAGCAAGCAGTGTCTCCTAAACAGTAAATTTGTCCATCTTCTACCTTCCAATCTCAAAATTTTTAATTAACTGAATTTCTTGCCCTTGTTCTTTATTTCATAAATCATCTTTTTTGTTTAAAAAAAGTAAGGATTTTCAGGAGAATAAAAGACGAAACAACATAAATTGCCAGGAAAGCTTAAATCAGTTACACTTAAAGGTTATACGTGCCTCATTTCAAAACAGGGAGGAATTCTTCTTATGTCATTTCCTGAGATGTTAATGCTTTTCTGGCTGTGGCTTCATAGACACTATAACTATTATTCATGTGTAAGTAGTGTTAGTGAATGACAGAATTTATTTGACAGTGGGAGCATCATATCCACTTCCAGCAACAGTGAATGGTGTAGTGCAGCAGAAACGTGTGCCAAATTCATTCCCACATCCAGGAACACAAAGATCATGTTTAGCCCTCCTAGCAGTATCCCAGCTGAGATCATGCAGTACCTTCGATAAGACATAGACTCATGACTAAGGTTAGAACACGTGGAGTCAGGGGACAAGTAGCAGGCTGGATAGCAAACTGGCTACAAAACAGTGAGTAAAGATTAAAGGTAGTTACTCAGACTGGCAAAAGGTCCCAAGTGGTATTTCATAAAGACCACTGTTAGGACCATTAATGTTTAGAATTTACATGAACTTATTTTGGACTCCAAAATCAGAAATATAACTTCAAAATTTTCAGACAACACCAAATTGAGGATTGTAGATATTACAGAGGAAGACTGTGACAAAATACAGGAAGACCAATAAACTGGCAGAACAGACAAGTAATTAGCAAATGAACTTCAACATTGACAAGTGTGAGATGGTGTGTTTTGGAAGGAAGAATGAAGAAGCCACATATTCTTTGGAAAACAACTGTCTAATTAAGGTAGACAGGCAGAGGGATCCAGAGGTACAAATACACAAATCACAGAAAGTAGCAATACAAGTTAGTAAAGCTATAAAAAAAAGCAAACGAAGCACTGGGGTTTCTTTCTAGAGGGATAGAACTGAAAAGCAAAGCAGTTACATTTAACTTGTATACAATCTACGACAGACCACACTTCAGGTTGAATTTTTATTTATCTGATGCACTGAGCAGGTGAATCTGAAAATCATGGGAAACCCTGACATCAAGATTCCCGCAGAGTGTGGGGTTTTAATTCCAGAGTGCTTGTGACATCATTGATTGGTTCTTCACCTGGAAACCAACCTGAGTGTGGCAGGCAAGGGGGTTTTTGAAGAAGGGGGAGGGAGGTCAATCAGAGCAGTTTGGTGGGGTAATTAATTGAGTGGGCTGCAATCCTGGGATCCCGTGCGGAGCAAGGTCTGAGGCCTAAGGGGTGGCGAGGGCAGATATTAGAGGTTTGGTGATGAGCGGGGGAGGGGGGGGAAATTTAAGTTTTGTTGATGTTAGGGGTAAAGTCAGGAGCCTTATGGAGGGATTGGAGGCCTGAGGAGGAAAGTTGGTGGGGGGGTGGGGAGGCGGAGGTTGAGAGGGATGCCTAATCGCGGAGGCTCGAGGGATTACCAATTGCGAGGGGTCATCAGGCAGATACCTTGATCCAAGAGGGAGATGTAAGTCACTTACTTCCTGCATGAATCTGCTAAGTTGATGAGGGTGCCAAGTTTAGGAAAGTTGAGAAATGCAGACAACCAGAATTAAAGTTTTTTATTCACTCACAGGATGTGGGCTTCACTGGCTGGCCAGCATTTATTGCCCATCCCTAGTTGCCCTTGAGAAGGTGGTGGTGAACAGCCTTCTTGAACCGCTGCAATCCATGTGGTGTAGATACATCCACAATGCTGTTAGGAAGGGAGTTCCAGGGTTTTGATTCAGCGACAGTGAAGGAACAGCGATATAGTTCCAGGTTAGGGTGGTGAGTGACTTGGAGGGGAACTTCCAGGTGGTGGTGTTCCCATCTATCTGCTGCCCTTGTCCTTCTAAATGGTAGTGGTCTTGGGTTTGGAAGGTGCTGTCAAAGGAGCCTTAGTGAATTCCTGCAGTGCATCTTGTAGATGGTACACACTGTTGCTACTGTGTGTCGGTGGTGGGGGGAGTGAATGTTTGTGGATGTGGTGCCAATCAAGTGGGCTGCTTTGTCCTGGACAGTGTCAAGCTTCTTGAGTGTTGTGGGAGCTGCACTCATCCAGGCAAATGGGGAATATTCCATCACACTCCTGACTTGTGCCTCGTAGATGGTGGACAGGCTTTGGGGAGTCTAGAGGTGAGTTATTCGCCGCAAGATTCCTAGCCTCTGACCTGCTCTTGTAGCCAGTGTTTATATGGCTAGTCCAGTTCAGTTTCTGGTCAATGGTAACCCCCAGGATGTTGATAGTGGAGGATTCAGTGATGGTAATGCCATTGAACATCAAGGGACAATGATTAGATTCTCTCTTGTTGGAGATGGTCATTGCCTGGCACCTGTGTGGCACGAATGTTACTTGCCACTTGTCAGCCCAAGCCTGGATATTGTCCAGGTCTTGCTGCATTTGTACATGGACTGCTTCATATGTAGAATGACATGTAGAAATGTTGAATGACAATGAAGCTTGTGTTGTAATAATGGGTTCTTCAGATGTCTCAATAATGAGATCTTGAGACTTGTATATTTACACATGAATCCTTTATTGTTAACCTTTAACTATTTACAGATCCCAGGTTACTGTCATACATGGTGCTGTTACCTCCATGCAGACTGGTTACAGGGTGTTCTCTCTAGAGTATTGTCTCAGTCTATTACCATGTGACACTATACATCATACCATGAGTGGTGCTATTCTCCAGTCCCACATTAACCCTTGGTCTGTCGAGCACCTTAATATTACAATGGCATTGCAGGCACATACAACATCATATGACATCCCCCCTTCTTCTCCATAGAGTTTAACTATTTGCAAGACAATCTTGCTGTCCCTGATCCCCCATCTCAAGTATCTGACTTTATAAATTAAGACAGCCTTGAGGCTTGACAGTTCTTCCACATCTTGGTCTATCATATCTGGAGGAATGGTAGCAGTACTCTGTGTTTTTGGTACTTGGCTATCCCCATTTGATTTGCTTTCGGCGCTCCATCGAATTGCGTTTCTATTTATAACCAACCCATCTGCTTTTCCCGAACAATATGGGTTTGCCCCGTTCCTTTCAAGGGGAATGTGCACTCTGCTCATTCCGAGTGGTCTTGACTTTCCTTTTTCCGTCATGTCCACCATGTTTTTGCTGGACGTATACGTTTCGCAAATGGAATCTTCATTTCCAATTATTTCACAATCTCAGCCAAACATTTGTTTGCTGTTTTATTTTCAGGTCGTTTTGCAAGCTTATGAAACTTTTCATTCAGGTCAGCTGTTTCTTCTTCTAGTGTGCCTTGCGCTTCAGTGTCAGGGTTACATTTTCCGATCTCATTTCTGTCTTTTCCTTCTTTTTCTGCAACAGAACTTTGTCCTTGTCCTTTATTTTGGATTCATTGTTGGCCAGATCTATCTCCAGCAAAGTCTTAACTTGTTTCAGTTCTATAACCAAATAAATTAATCACTTAATTAATAAGTAGAGGGTATCTTGACCAAAATCAGGGGATTACTGTTCTTAGAATTTAGCATTTATAGTAGAAATCTAGCCCTAGGGAATGTATAGTTAATAAGGAGTCAATAAGCAGTTATTAGATTTAAATTAATTTATTAAATAGTTCTAGAAATGGCAGTTGCTGGGGTGAAGTGCTTCACCTGTGGGATGTGGGAAATCTGTGACGCTTCAAGTGTCCCAGACAACTACATCTGCAGGAAGTGTACCCAATTGCAGCTCCTCACAGACCGCATGGATCGGTTGGAGCAGCAGTTGGATGCACTTAGGAGCATTCAAGCATTCAGGTGGTGGAAAGCGTCATTGACAGGAGTTTTACAGACGTGGTCATACCCAAGGTACAGACAGATAGATGGGTGACCGCTAGAAGGGGCAGGCAGTCAGTGCAGAAATCCCCTGTGTCTGTCCCCCTCTCTAACAGGTATACCATTTTGGATACTGTTGGGGGGGATGGCCTATCAGGGGAAAACAACAGCAGTAGTCAGAGTAGTGGCACCACGGCTGTCTCTGTTGTTCAGCAGGGGGGGTCAAAGCACAGAGGAGCAATTGTCACAGGGGACTCTATAGTCAGGGGCTCAGATAGGCGCTTCTGTGGTCGTGAAAGAGACACCAGGATGGTATGTTGCCTCCCTGGTGCCAGGGTTCAGGATGTCTCTGATCGGGTACGGGACATTCTGAAGGGGGAGGGAGAACAGCCAGAGGTCGTGGTACACATTGGTACTAACGACATAGGCAGGAAGAGTGACGAGGTCCTGCAGCGGGAGTTCAGGGAGTTAGGCAGAAAGTTAAAAAACAGGACCTCTAGGGTTGTAATCTCAGGATTACTCCCTGTGCCACGTGCCAGTGAGGCTAGAAATAGGAAGATAGTGCAGTTGAACACGTGGCTGAACAGATGGTGTAGGAGGGAGGGTTTCTGATATCTGGATCATTGGGATCTCTTCCGGGGCAGGTGGGACCTGTACAAGAAGGACGGGTTGCATCTTAACTGGAGGGGCACCAATATCCTGGCTGCGAGGTTTGCTAGTGTCACTCAGGAGGGTTTAAACTAGTATGGCAGGGGGGGTGGGAACCAGAGCAATAGGTCAGCAGGTGAAATAAAGGACTGGGAACCAGTGAATATGGCCAGTAGGACTAAGAGGAAGAGCAGGCAGGGAGAAATTACTGAACACAGTGGGACTGGGGGTCTGAAATGCATTTGTTTCAATGTGAGAAGTATAACAGGCAAGGCAGATGAGCTTAGAGCTTGGATTAGTACTTGGGACTATGATGTTATTGCTATTACAGAGACTTGGTTGAAGGATGGATTGGCAGATAAACGTTCCAGGATTTAGATGTTTCAGGCAGGATAGAGAGGGATGTAGAAGAGGTGAGGGAGTTGCACTGCTGGTTAAGGGGAATATCACAGCTGTACGACAGGAGGACACCTCGGAGGGCTCATGCAGCGAGGCAATATGGGTAGAGCTCCGGAATAGGAAGGGTGCAGTCACAATGTTGGGGGTTTACTATAGGCCTCCCAATTGCCGGCAGGAGATTGAGGAACAGTTATGTAGGCAGATTTTGGAAAGATGTAAAAGCAATAAGGTTGTTCTGGTGGGTAATTTTAACTTTCCCTATATTGACTGGGAATCACTTCATGCTAGGGGTTTGGATGGTGCAGAAATTGTAAGGTGCATCCAGGAGGGCTTCCTGAGACAATATGTAGATAGTCCAACTAGGGAGAGGGCAATACTGGACCTGGTATTAGGGAATAAACCCGGCCAGGCGGTCGAAGTTTCAGTAGGAGAGCATTTCGTGAAAAGTGACCATAATTCAGTAAGTTTCAAGGTACTGGTGGATAAGGATGCAGGAGTCCTCGGGTTAAGGTGCTTAATTGGGGGAAAGCTAATTATAACAATATTAGGCAGGAACTGAGGAATCTAGACTGGAGGCGGATGTTTGAGGGCAAATCAACAACTGACATGTGGGGGGCTTTCAAACGTCAGTTCATAAGAATTCAGGACCAGCATGTTGCTGCTAGGATGCAGGAGAAGTATGGCAAGTTTCAGGAACCTTGGATAACGAAAGATATTGTGAGATTAGTCAGAAAGAAAAGGGAAGCACTCGTAAGGGCGAGAAGGCCGGGAACAGATGAAGCCCGTGGAGAATATAAAGAAAGTAGGAAGAAACTTAAGCAAGGAGTCAGGAGGGCTAAAAGGGGTCATGAAAAGTCACTGGCAAACAGGATTAAGGAAAATCCCAAGGCCTTTTATACATATGTAAAAAGCAAGCGGGTAGCCAGGGAAAGGGTAGACCCACTCAGGGACAGAGGTGGGAATCTGTGTGTGGAGCCAGAAGAAATGGGAGAGATACTAAATAAATACTTCTCATCAGTATTCACCAAAGAGAAGGACTTAGCAGTCGATTTGTCTAGGGAAGTGTGTGTAAATAGCCTGGATCATGTTGAGATCAAAAAAGAGGAGGTGTTAGGCATCCTAAAGAATATTAAGGTGGATAAATCCCCAGGGCCAGATGGGATCTACCCCAGAGTATGGAGGGAGGCAAGGGAGGAGATTGCTGGGGCCTTGACAGAAATCTTTGTATCCTCACTGGCCACGGGTGAGGTCCCAGAGGACTGGAGAATGGCCAATGTTGTTCCATTGTTTAAGAAGGATAGCAGGGATAATCCAGGAAATTACAGGCCGGTGAGCCTTGTGTCAGTGGTAGGGAAATTATTGGAGAAGATTCTTCGTGACAGGATTTACTACCATTTGGAAGCAAATGGGCGTATAAGTGAGAGGCAGCGTGTTTTTGTGAAGGGAGGTCGTGTCTCACTAACTTGATCGAGTTTTTCGAGGAAGTGACAAAGATGATCGACGATGGAAGGGCAGTGGATGTTATATACATGGATTTCAGTAAGGCCTTTGACAAAGTCCCTCATGGCAGACTGGTACAGAAGGTAAAGTTGCACGGGATCAGAGGTGAGCTGGCAGGATGGATACAGAATTAGCTTGGTCATAGAAGACAGAGGGTAGCAGTGGAAGGGTGCTTTTCTGAATGGAGAGCTGTGACTAGTGGAGTTCCGCAGGGATCAGTGCTGGGACCTTTGCTGTTTGTGGTAAACATAAATGATTTGGAGGAAAATGTAACTGGGCTAATTAGTAAGTTTGCAGACGACACTAAGGTTGGAGGAGTTGCAGATAGTGAAGAGGATTGTCAAAGGACACAACGGGATATAGATCGGCTGGAGACTTGGGCGGAGAAATGGCAGATGGAGTTTAATCCGGACAAATGCAAGGTAATGCATTTTGGAAGGCCTAATACAGGCAGGAATTGTACAGTAAATGGTAGAACCCTTAAGTGCATCGACGGGCAGAGGGATCTGGGTGTACAGGTCCACAGGTCACTGAAAGTGGCAACGCAGGTGGATAAGGTAGTCAGGAAGGCTTATGGCATGCTTGCCTTCATTGGCAGGGGTATTGAGTATAAAAGCTTGGAAGTCCTGCTGCAGCTGTTGGAACCTTGGTTAGGCCACACTTGGAATATTGCGTGCAATTCTGGTCACCACATTACCAGAAGGATATGGAGGTGTTGGAGAGGGTGCAGAGGAGGTTTACCAGGATGCTGCCTGGTCTGGAGGTTATTAGCTATGAGGAGAGGTTGGAGAAACTCGGATTGTTCTCACTAGAGCGACGGAGATTGAGGGGCGACTTGATAGAAGTTCACAAAATTATGAGTGGCATGGACAGAGTAGATAGTCAGAAGCTTTTTCCCAGGGTGGAAGAGTCAATTACTAGGGGACATAGATTTAAGATGAGAGGAGAAAACTATAGAGGAGATGTGCGGGGCAAGTTTTTTACGCAGAGGGTAGTAAGTGTCTGTCGCTGCCAGAGGAGGTGGTGGAAGCAGGTACGATAGTGGTGTTTAAGAGGCAGCTTGACAAAGACATGAATAGGATGGGAGTAGAGGGAGATGGATCCCGGAAGTTCAAAATGTTTTAGTTGATGGGCAATGTGATCGGCGCAGGCTTGGAGGGCCGAAGGGCCTGTTCCTGTGCTGTACTTTTCTTTGTTCTTTGTTTGTTCTATAATTGTGCTACTCATGGCTTTATTATCCGCTCACAGTTTGGAAAGTTGTACAGCTTTTCCTTTCAATGTCTCGTCTTTTTCATTCAACTGCTTCTTCAGCTCTTCAGTCTGTTTCTTATAACTTTCGGCTTCCTCCTGGAATACAGAACATTGCTGAGTCTTCTCTGCCAACTGGTTCTTCAGTTTGTCAGAATGACGTTGAATTTATTTTCCATCTCTTTGTAATTTTTCAGAGGAATAAACTTTGTCCTGAGGGATTCTTATAGCATGTGAAGGTCATTTTCCTTTGCCTTGCGAAGCTCGCTTGCTTCATGTTGAGCCTTACTGTAATTCAACATGGTCTCCTCAAGTTTCTTCTGCTGTGCTTCCATTCTACTGTTTAAGACATTCTTCATTTCTTCATGTTGCTGAATGGTTATGCATTCCTTTTGCATTTGATCTTGAAGGACAATCAACTGTTCTTTCAACCGTTTATTTTCTTGTTGACCTCTTGCCAACTCACTCTGGGCTTCAGTACATCATTTCATTGCTACTGATAGTTCCAATGCAGCTTTTTCTGAAGTAATATTCAACATCCTTTTAGCTCCTCATGTTTTTCCATGGGTAGGTATTGATATTTCAAGGAGCCCTTCAGGGTTGCAGTCCCACATTAACCCTTGCTCTGCCATGCACCTTTCCATTACAGTGGCATGCAGGCACATACAACATCATACAACAGCCTGTAGCCTCTTTATCATATTTAAAGTTCCAGCCTGCCTCCTTGGATACTACGTAACTCTAATGCAGACCAGTAACCAAACCCATCACCTTCCTGATCTGTATGACTTGCCTATTCGCTTTCATAGAGGCCAAGTTTGGAGTGGTTGTAACATTTTTAAAAATAATGTTGTACCTAGATCAAACATATGCAAATGATTGACTCTTGATAAGTTAATTTAAAAATATGCATTGCATAAAGCTCACTAAAATCAGGAAGCTCTGAAAACAAATAGTTGGCTGACAAATTCTCGAGTGCACTGCAGCATAAAGTGAGGTTGGTTCAAAGTTATAATACTACACGCTGAACTCCTGATCTGGGCCTTGCTGACAAAGGGAAGAAATTATAGGAGTTCCATCAGGCTGGTGTTATGATGTGGCAGGTATGTACCAGACAGATCAAATCCACAAGGGAAACTTGGCCACGCTATCATAACGGTTTTGCAATTTGTTACGAGAAGATTTGTGCACTGAATTCAGAAGTATTGACACCTTTAGTGATTTTAAAAATTAAATTAAAACATTTATTAACAAAAAATAATTCAAACACGTACATAAGATTACAATTACTTGATATTATAACAAATCCCAAAATTCCGAATTAACCTGAATCCCAATAACACACCCCTTTAAGGCAACAGTCCAAAATAGACTTGAAATGCAAATAAGCAATCCAGCAAGGTTACCACACACACCCACTCGACATTGGAATTCCAAAGGCTTTTTAACACAGCCTTGGTTACTGGACACAGCAGACTTCTGCAAAAGTGGCTAGAGGCTTCCTCTATGCCTGTCACATGGTACCTTACAAGACGTTACATGGCTACACCCCACATAACCTTCCATCCTTCTTTCTATATGTTTCTCTCTCTTTAATGTGTAAAATCCCATTGTTCTACATGTCTTCAGAAATTTACTTTTCCCATAATATAAAAATCTTCCACGATATCAATATGGCCTCTTTCCTTTTGGGGAAAATACACATAATAACCTTGTCCTATTTATCTTGTTAGTTGTAAACATCCTACCATCCTTTGAAAATCAAACAGCCCCTTCAATTATCTAAAAATGCAAATTTCATTTACACCTTATCTGTGGAACCCTCATCTTCACCTGTCCATCTCCATTTCAAAAATTGGCTTTACACCTAACTCTTTTGATAATTTAAACCTTGCAGTCTATCTGACTCTAATTCAATTAAATCAGTCACACAGACAGAACCATCCACACTCACACCCATAAGTCTACAATAATATTAGGAAAAATATTATAGTTTCATGACACTGCTGACATGTGATTTCAATGGATAGCTATAGAACAGCACAGGAGCACTGAGCAGGAAAATGGGGAGTAGCCGAGTACAGATTCCACTGTCAAGACAAAGAAAATCGCGGCCACTCTAGCACAATGCACTCCTATGACGGTTTATTGGAAGGCTAGTTCTGTCAGATTTCTAGAGGCAGCTAACTTATGTAATTAAAATAATCTTTATTTTCCAAGAAAGGCAACATTGGGGGTGTGGAAAGGGGAGTGCAGCACCCTTAAAAAGTTGTTGTACTCTTAACAGAGGGCGGGCAGTAGTTTTTCTGGAGATTATTGGACAAAATGGTGGAACTCCCTAGGCCTGTTGCCTCAGTGAAGTTAAGTTTTATAGAAGGTGGCAATTTGTAGGGTAGATGGAAATTCTCCAAATAAACCAACCCTAAAGCAAGCACATTAAGAGGTGGTCAAATATATCCCATAATATGATCGTTATAGAAACTTTGACAAGGGCGATGTAGCTGAGTTTGATGGTACATCAGTTAGCATCTAATAGTTCAGGAACAAGTCACAAAATGTATTATTGAGTAATGGACTGCCTGCAATATGTGAGGGATATGTTAAAAAGTGGTGCTCAAAGCTTCCAGGAGCCAAAATGTAGGAAGTGAATTACTTAATAGCTTTGGCTAAGCCTGCAAGTAACATCTTATTTATCCTTCCGGCTCTAATCATTACTTGCTTCTTTCTTTGTTTTCATGTTTACCTTTGTCCCATAAGAATTGCTTTAACGCTATCAGAAGGTAAATTTTATTACTTTTTAGGATTAACTTCCCTAGTACAGTTCAAATAATAGTACATGCTGACCAAATGGTTAATTGTAATGGTGACTCACCTAACTAAATGATTGTTAGCATGTTTACGAACATACAAACCGAAATAGCAGGGGTAGGCCATTTGGCCCCTCAAGCCTGCTCCGCCATTCAATAAGATCATGGCTGATCTATTTGTGTTTCGAATTTTACATTCCCATCTACCGCCAATAAGCTTTGAATCCCTTGCCCAACAAGAAGCTATCTACCTCTGCCTTAAAATATTCAGTGACCCTGCTTCCACTGCCTTCCAAGGTAGAGAGTTCCAAAGTCACACAACTCTCTGAGAAAAAAATTCTCCTCATCTCTATCCAAAAGGGCGATCCCTAATTTTAAAACAGTGCCCCCTAGTTCTGGACTCACCCATACGAGGAAAACATCCTTCCCACATCCACCTTGTCAAGATCATTCAGGATCTTATATACTTCAATCAAGTCATCACTCACTCTTCTAAACTCTGGTAGAAACAAACCCAGCCTGTCCAACCTATCCTCATAAAACAACCTAACGGTTGGCAGGCAGGCAAAAAGGCCTTTGCATTTTTTTGGAAACCTCATCCACAGGCGGGATGAGGTTTCCGAAAGCAAATAAAGAAAAAAATGAAAGTTTTAAGATTGATTTAAAAACACGTGCCTGCTGATATGACAGAGTCACATAAAGGGGCGTGTTTCATTACATTTTTAAAAAAAAAAAAATTTTTTTCATAGCTCTTCATCTCCCTGAGGCAGCTCTGTGCCACAGGGAGATTATGAAGCGCTCACTCGCGTATAGGTGCGAAGGTCGCACTCGCCCAGCTTGCACTCCCCCGCCTCTCACATTTGACGCTGGGCAGGCCTTAATTGGCCGGCCAGCGTGAAATTGTGGTCTGGTACCGATCGTGGGCTGCGCCGAGCCTGCCCAACATGAGTGAAATTCTGCTCTATGTCTTCAAGGGTAGCCTTGAGGGAGAGTTCATAGAGTGCATTAGAGATTATTTCTTGGAGCAATATATTGTGGAACCAACCAGGGAGCAGGCTATTCTGGATTTGGTTTTGTGTAATGAGATGGGATTAATTAATGATCTCATAGTAAAGGACCCTTTAGGGAAGAGTGATCATAGCATGATAGAATTTCAAGTTCAGTTTGAGAGTGAGAAACTTAAGTCCCACACTCATGTTCTGGAGTTAAACAAAGGTAACTACATAGGTGTGAGGGCAGATTTGGCCCTAGTGGACTGGGCAGGAAGACTACAAGTAGGACAGTTGATGAACAGTGGCAGGATATTTAAGGAGATATTCAATTCCTCCCAAATAAAATATATCCCAATGAGGAAGAAAGATGGTAAGAGGGGGAAAAAGCATCGATGGCCAAGCAAGGAAGTTAAAGATAACTTAAAGGCAAAAACGAAGGCATACCAAATTGCAAAGGTCAGTGGCAGGCCGGAAGATTGGGAAAGTTTTAAAGATCAACAAAGGGTTACTAAAAAAATAATAAAAAGAGCAAAGGTAAATTATGAAAGAAAACTAGCGCAAAATGTAAACACTGATAACAAAAGCTTCTACAAGCATATAAAAGGAAAGAGAGTAGCTAAAGTGAATATTGGTCCCTTGGAGGACGAGACTGGGGGGTTAATAGTGGGGAACGCAGAAATGGCAGAGACGCTTAATCAATATTTTGCCTCAGTTTTCACAGTGGAGGACACTAGTACCACCCCAATAGTAACAGGTAGTGCAGAAGATATAGAGAAGGAGGAACTTAGAACAGTCACCATCACTAGAGAAAAAGTACTGAGCAAACTATTGGGATTAAGTCCCAAGTCCCCAGGACCTGATGGCCTACATCCCAGGGTCTTAAAGGAAGTGGCAGCGGAGATAGTGGATGCATTGGCTATAATATTCCAAAATTCCCTGGATTCTGGAAAGGTTCCAGTGGATTGGAAAAATGCTAATATTCAAAAAGATGGGGGGAGGCAGAAAGTTGGAAATTATAGACCAGTTAGTTTAACGTCTGTCATTGGGAAATTGTTGGAATCCATTATTAAGGAAGTAGTAATGGAGAATTTGGAAAGTCAAAATGCAATCCATCAGAGTCAGCATGGTTTTATGAAGAGTGAATCGTGTTTGACTAATTTGCTAGAGTTCTTTGAAGATGTGACAAGCAAAGTGGATAATGGGGATCCTGTAGATGTAGTATATCTGGACTTCCAGAAGGCCTTTGATAAGGTGCCACACAAAAGATTAATACACAAGATAAGATCACACGGAGTTATGGGTAATATATTAGCTTGGATGGAGGATTGGCTAACTAACAGAAAGCAGAGAGTCGGGATAAATGGGTCTTTTTCTGGATGGCAAGCTGTAAATAGTGGGATGCCACAGGGTTCGGTCCTTGGGCCCCAACTATTTACAATCTATATTAATGATTCAGGGGTAGAAGGTACTATAGCTAAATTTGCAGATGACACCAAAATAGGTGGGAAAGTAAGTTGCAATGAAGAAATAAGAAATTTACAAATGGGTATGGACAGGTTAGGTGAATGGGCCAAAATTTGGCAGATGGAGTTTAACGTGGATAGGTGTGAGGTTATCCATTTTGGTCGGAAGAATAAAAAGGTGACTTATTATTTAAATGGATAGAAACTTCAGAATGCTTCAGTGCAGAGGGATCTGGGTGTCCTCTTGCATGGAATCGCTGAAAGGTAGTATGCAGGTACAGCAGGTAATAAGGAAGGCAAATGGAATTTTGGCATTTATTGCTAAAGGAATAGAGTATGAATATAGGAAAGTGTTGTTGCAACTGTACAAGGCATTGATGAGACCGCACCTGCAGTACTGTGCACAGTTTTGGTCCCCTTACTTGAGGAAGGATGTAGTTGCACTGGAGGTGGTTCAGAGGAGGTTCACTAGATTGATTCCAGAGATGCGGGGCTTGTCTTATGAGGTGAGATTGAGCAGTTTAGGCCTATACTCACTAGAGTTTAGGAGGATGAGAGGAGATCTAATTGAGGTATATAAGATGCTAAAGGGGATAGACAAAGTAGACGTGGAGTGGATGTTTCCCCTTGTGGGGCATTCTAGAATGAGAGGCCATAGTTTTAGGCTAAGGGGTGGTAGATTTAAATCAGAGATGAGGAGGAATTACTTTTCTCAAAGGGTTGTGAATCTGTGGAATTCACTACCTCAGAGTGCAGTGGCTGCCGGGTCGCTGAATAAATTTAAGGAGGAGATAGACAGATTTTTAATTAGTAATGGGTTGAAAGGTTATGGGGAGAGGGCGGGAAATTGGAGTTGAGGCCGAAATGAGATCAGCCACGATTGTAATGAATGGCGGGGCAGGCTCGAGGGGCTGAATTGCCTACTCCTGCCTCTAGTTCTTATGTTCTTCACAACATACTTTCATGGCAGTAGTGGGGAAAATTCTAGAGTCCATTATAAAAGATTTAATAGCTGAGCACTTAGAAAACAATGGCTGAATTGGACAGAGTCAGCATGGATTTACGAAAGGGAAATCATGCTTGACAAATCTACTGGAATTTTTTGAGAATGTAACTAGTAGAGTTGATGATGGGGAGCCAGTGGATGTGGTTTATTTGAACTTTCGGCAAAGTCCCACATAAGAGATTGGCGTGTAAAATTAAAGCGCATGGGATTGGGGGTAGTGTATTGAGATGGATAGAAAACTGGTTGGCAGACAGGAAACAAAGTGTAGGAATAAACGGGTCTTTTTCCGAATGGCAGACAGTGACTAGTGGGGTACTGCAGGGATCGGTGCTGGGACCCCAGCTATTCACAATATATATTAATGATTTAGATGAGGGAACTAAATGTAATATTTCCAAATTTGCAGATGACACAAAGCTGGGTGGGAGGGTGAGCTGTGAGGAGGATGCAGTGATGCTTCAGTATGATTTGGACAAGCTGAGTGAATGGGCAAATGCATGGCAGATGCAGTATAATGTGGATAAATGTGAGGTTATCCACTTTGATAGCAAAAACAGGAAGGCAGATTATTATCTGAATGGCTATAAATTGAGAGAGGGGAATGTGCAACGAGACCTGGTTGTCCTTGTACACCAGTCGCTGAAGGCAAGCATGCAGGTGCAGCAGGCGGTAAAGAAGGCAAATGATTTGTTGGCCTTCATAGCCAGAGGATTCGAGTACAGGAGCAGGCATGTCTTGGTGCAATCATACAGGGCCTTGGTGAGACTACACCTGGAATATTGTGTGCAGTTTTGGTCTCCTTATCTGAGGAAGGATGTTCTTGCTACAGAGGGAGTGCAGCAAAGGTTTATCAGACTGATTCCTGGGATGGCGGGACTGACATATGAGGAGAGATTGAGTCGGTTAGGATTATATTCGCTGGAGTTCAGAAGAATGAGGAGGGATCTCATAGAAACCTATAAAATTCTAACAGGACTAGTCAGGGTAGATGCAGGATGGATGTTCCCGATGGTGGGGGAGTCCAGAACCAGGGGTCACAGTCTGAGGATATGGGGTAGACCATTTAGGACTGAGATGAGGAGAAATTTCTTCATCCAGAGAGTGGTGAGCCTGTGGAATTCGCTACCACAGAAAGTAGTTGAGGGCAAAACATTGTATGTTTTCAAGAAAGAGTTAGAGATAGCTTTTGGGGTGAAAAGGATCAAAGGATATGGGAGAAAGCAGGAGCAGGTTATTGAGTTGGATGATCAGCCATGATCATAATGAATGGAGGAGCAGGCTCGAAGGGCCAAATGGCCAACTCCTCCTATTTTCTATGTTTACTTTCCTATCTATCTTTGTGTCATCTGCAAATTTAGCTACCGTGCCTTCAATCCCCTAATCTAAATCATTGATGTAAATTGGAAAAAGTTGAGGCCCCAGGACAGATCCCTGCAAGACTCCACTGGCCACATCCTGCCAATCAGAAAAAGACCAATTTATGCATTCTCTCTGTTTATTGCCAGCTAGCCAATCCTCTATCCAGGGTAATATGTTACCCCCCACACCATGAGCTTTTCTTTTCCACAATAACTTTTGCTGTGGCACCTTATCACATGCCTTCTGGAAATCCAAGTACAGTATGTCTACAGATTCCCCTTTATCCACAGCACATGTTACTCCTTCAAATAACGCCAATAAATTAGTTAAACATGGTTTGACTGTTCCCAATTACCTTGTGTTTTTCTAAGTGCCCAGCTATAACCTCTTTAATGGTTGACTCTTACACCTTCCCCACAACAGATGTCAAGCTAACTGGCTTATAGTTTCCTGTTTCTGCCTCCCTCCCTACTTGAATAGAAGGGTCATATTCAGTACTTTCCAGTCTGATGGAACCTTTCCAGAATATAGGGAATTTTGGAAAATTAACATTGATGCATCTACTAACTCATTCGCCACCTCTTTTAAGGCCCTTATAGGATTCTGAAATCCAATTTAACATTAATTGTAAGACTCAGGGTCTGACCAAAAATGAAACCACTCTGGGTACAAGTGTTTTTAGACAAGGTTCACAAATTTATTGTTATCAAAACAAGTGCAACGGAAGTGACACTTAACAAGGCAGTAGACTCAGCCAATTCACCATGGAATACCAGTCCTCGGTTGGCTGGGATGCTGTCTCTTCCGAAATTCTTCTGTCTTTCTGCACACTGTACCACTGAAAAGCAGGCCTTATTAACCCTTTCCAAATCACAACCTCAGCCTGACCAATGATATCCCTGAACTCTGATTGGTCCAGGCAGTCCATGATTATATTCTGATTGGCTAGGTGAAGCATGTACAGTGCATGGTCACCTCCTGATGTCCATTCTTCCAGGATAGGAAGCATGATTAGCTCATTGTCTCAGATTTTGCTTATTTAGTGTGAATTCCTAATGAAATCAGACACTTATCTTACTGCGTCTGTGTATTATTGATTAAATCAGTCGTTTTTAAATGACTGTCTGCTTTTTGGAGGCCTCCTGCTGGGTGAAATGTTTTACTGTGCCTATTGTGTTTTGAATGGCTATTTAACTTTTTAAAAACAGATTGCAAAGTTATTTATGACTTTAAACAAAGCAATATCAAACTAATGCAGAGAATTACACAGTGGGCAATACTTAAAACTCTATGCCAAGTGTGTGTAACATAAGTGGATAGCAATTGTCAGTATTTACAAGGCGGGCTAGGTAAAATTTTCTTACACATTCAGTCGGTACAGTCATGAGTGATAAAAGTCAAAAGGGATTGTATAGTTCCAAAACTAATCACCCACTAATAGAAGTTAAACCTAACATAAAGAGTACATTTAGATACTTTGATTCTGTGATATAACTACACTAACCTCCTAACTCCTACACCCTAGGATGAAATCCATCTAGACCCGGAGACTTGTCAGCTCACAGCTCCATTAGTTTGCTCTGTACCTCTTCCCTACTGATTGTAATTTCGCCAAGTTCCTCTTTCCCCTCCATCGCGTGATTCACAGCTATTACTGCAATGTTTTTTATATCCTCTATAGTAAAGCAAAATATTTGTTCATTTCATCTGCCACTTCCTTATTATTTGCTATTAACTCCCCATTCTCACTCTCTAGAGGACCAACACTCTACCTACTCTTTTCCTGTTTAAATAACTGTCATAACTCTTGCTACCAGTTTTTACATTGCTGGCTAGCTTCCTCTCGTACTCTAATTTCTTTCTCCTGATAAACCTTTTCATCATTCCCTGCCATTCTTTATATTCTGACCAATCATCTGACCTGCCACTCATCTTGGCGCAGTTATATGCTTTTTCCTTAAGTTTCATGCTTTCCCTGACCTTTTTTAGTTAACCACGGATGGTGGGTCCTCCCTTTTGAATTTTTCTTTATAGTAGGAATATACTTGTTGAGTATTCTGAAAAATCCCCTGAAATATCTGCCACTGCTTCTATATTGATCTATCCCCTAGCCTAGTATCCCAGTTAACGTCAGCTAGCTCAGCTTTCATGCCCACATAGTTGCCCTTATTTAACTTTAAAATGCTAGTCTTAGGCCCACTCTTCTCCCTTTCATACTGGGTGTAATACTCAATCATATTGTGGTCACTGTTACCTAGGGGTGCCTTTACCCTGAGGTCATTAATTAATCTTGTCACATTACACAATGTCAAGTCCAATATAACCTGCTCTTTGGTTGGTTTGAGAACATGCTGTTCTAAGAAACTCTCATTTGCATGGCCGTTGGGAGAAAGAGACAAAATAATATATACGGATATAAAGAATCAAAACTCTAATCAAAAGCACTGGGAAATTTAGGAAAAAAACATTGTAATTTGTATTTCTGGGGAGAACTTTTCTGTTGTTCCTGTTCCTATGTTCCTCATTGCTTGGATAGATTTATCCCTTCAACAAGTTTGACAGGTCAGTGTTATGTTTGTTGAGTTTGTATTACAGGCTGTAGTTTTGTCTTCCTGTTCAAAAATTTTAGTTAAAGAGCTAAAAGTAAATGATAAATGATTCTGAGCTAAGAGATAACCTTGTCTATCACAAACTAAATTCACGCCATAAATATGATGCATCCAATTTTTTTAAAGAAAAACAGCTGTCACACTTTTATGTTGCCTTTTTGTTGGACCTTACAGCTGAGGATGTTCAACAAAATATTGTTTCTATTATCATTTGCTTCTTTATTAATAATGTTGTAGAAAAAAATCTTTATTCTAGGTCATCTGGTGTGGTGTCTATAAATCTTGAACTTGACATTTTCCATGTGTTCCTGATTTCAATTGGGGCGTTGTCTTTTAGGAGTTGATTTGACTGTTTGCTGCATCACAGAACAGAAAAAGCAACCGAGGGAAAAAATCTCAGTAACCTTCAAAAGGCAGCAAAACAAATGCCAGAAAGACAATTTCCTCATGGAGGCTTGCCTTAACTTTCTGTAAAAGGAAATAAATGTTAGACTACCAGAATTGATTTCCATTCTCATATTTCTAAATCAACCACTGCAAAAATACAGTTTTGTGAACTTCAGGTTATTTTGGCTCTATGTAATGCAATTAATGAAATATTAGATTTAGCTGCAACCTAAGTCATGACAAGGTAATGTGCCACAGTAATTTCATTGAAATTACCTGTAAGTCATTTTCTTGTCAGAGATAAGACCATTGGATTTCAATTTTCACAGAGAAAATAAAATGAGATAGGATTAATTAATTATCTCATAGTGAAGGCACCCCTAGGTAGCAGCTCCATAATATGATTGAATTTTACATGTAGTTTGAGGGAGAGAGGATTGGGTCTGAGACTATGTTTTTAAACTTAAATAAGGGCAATCACGAGGGCATGAAAACAGAGCTGGCTAAAGTGAATTGACAAATTAGGTTAAAGGATAGGTTAATAGAGACGCAGTGGCAAACATTTAAGGGATATTTCAGAATACACAGAATAGATACATTCCAATGAGTAAGAAAAAGTTCAAGGAACGGCACACCATCCGTGGTTAACTAGAAAGGTTAAAGGCAGTATCAAACTTAAAGAAAAAGTATATAATTGTGCAAAGATAGGTGGAAGGCCAGAACATTGGACAGAATAAGGAACAGCAAAGGATGACTAAAAGATTAATAAGAAGGGAAAAATTAGGCTACGAGAGAAAGCTAGCCAGAAATATAAAAACAGATAGTAAGAGTTTCTAAAAATAAAAAAATTAACAAAGTGAGTGTTGGTCCTATAGAAAATGAGTCTGGAGAATTGATAATGGAAAATAAGGAAATGGCAGATGAATTGAATAAGTATTTTGCATCAGTCTTCACTATAGAGGATACAAGTAACATCTCAGAAGCAGCTATAAATCAGGAAACGGAAGGGAGGGAGGAACTCAGGAAAATTACAATCACCAGAGAAGTGGTACTGAGTAAATTGTTGAAGCTGTGGGCTAACAAGTGCCCAGGTCCTGACAGACTTCATCCTAGGGTTTTAAAAGAAGTGGGTAATGAGATAGTTGATGTATTGGTTTTAATTTTCCGAAACTCCCTAGATTCGGGGAAGATCCCATTAGATTGTAAGATAGCAAATGTAACTCCATTATTCAGAAAGGAAAGGAGACAGAAAGCCAGTTAGCTTAACATCTGTGATAGGGAAAATGTTAGAAGCTATTATTAAAGAAGCTAGAGCAGGGCACTTGGATAAGTTCAAGGTAATCAGGCAGAGTCAACATAGTTGTGAAAGGGAAATCACATTTAACCAACTTATTGGAGCTCTTTCAGGAAGTAACAAGTGTTGTGGATAAAGGGGAACCAGTGGATGCACTGTGCTTAGATTTCCAGAAGGCATTTGATAAAGTGCCACATCAAAGATTATTGTGGAAAATAAAAGCTCATGGTATAGGGGGTAATATATTGGCATGGATAGAAGATTGGCTGGCTAACAGGAAGCAGGGAGTAGGTATAAATTGGTCTTTTTCAGGTTGGCAAGGTAACAAGTGGTGTGCCACAGGGATCAGTGATGGGACCTCAACTGTTTACAATTTATATAAATGACTTGGATGAAGAGATGGCTGGGATGGTTGCCAAATTTGCAGATGACACAGACAGATAGGAAAGTAAATTGTGAAGAGGACAAAAGGAGGTTACAAAAAGATATTAAAAGATAGGTCAAGTGAATGGGCAAAAATCTGGCAAACGGAGTATAATGTGGAAAAATGTGCAATTGTACATTTTGGCAGGAAGAGCAAGAGAGAAGCACATTATCTAAATGGTGAGAGATTGCAGAGCTCTGAGATGCAGAGGAATCTGGGTGTCTTAGTGCATGAATTGCACAAGGCTAGTATGCAGGTACAGCAAGTAATTAGGAAAGCTAATAGAATGTTATCATTTATTGCAAGGGGAATTGAATACCAAAGGAGAGAGGTTATGCTTCAGTTATAGAGAGCACTAGTGAGACCACATCTTGATTACTGTGTACAGTATTGGTCACCTTATTTAAGGAAGGATGTAAATGGGTTAGAAGCAGTTCAGGGGAGGTTTACTAGTCTAACACCTGGAATGGGTGGGTTGTTTTATGAGGAAAGGTTGGACAGGCTAGGCTTGTATCCGCTGGAGTTTTTAAGAGCAAGAGGTGACTTGATTGAAACATATAAGATGGTAATGGGTTTTGACAGGGTGGATCTAGAACTAGGGGCCATTTAAAACAGAGATGAGGCGAAATTTTTTTCTCAGAGACTCGTGAGTCTTTGGAACTCTCTTGCTGAAAAGACAATGGAAGCAGAGTCTTTGAATATTTTTAAGGTAGAGGCGGATAGATTCTTGATAAGCAAGGGGGTGATAAGTTTTTGGGGGTAGGCTGGATACAGATTTGAGGTTACTGTCAGATTAGCCATGATCTTATTAAATGGCGGAGCAGGCTCGGGGGTGGGGGGGGGGGGGCGCTGAATGGCCAACTCCTGCTCCTGGTTTGTATGTTTGTATGAGAAATGTGATCCACAACACCAATAATAATCCTAAAAGAAATGTAATAAAAAATAATTTATCCTATTCAGTGGTCTTGGTAATAGATCTTTAATCTGGGTTATTTTTGAGTAGTCATCCTTTGAAGGTGCTTTGTCAGTTTTTAATTTTGTACATTCATGTACGAAGTTGGTAGCACTCACACCTCTGAGTCACAACGTTGTGGGTTCAAGTCCCACTCCAGGCCTTGAGCACAACAATTTAGACTGACATGCCAATGCAGTACTGACAGAATACTGCACAGTCAGAGGTGCTGTATTTTGGAGGAGACATTAAACTGAAGCCATGTCTGCCCTCTCCGGTGGACATAATAGGCCCCATGGCACTATTTCCAAGAGCAAGGAAGTTATCACCAGTATCCTAGCCATAACGAACATCACAAAAAGCAGATCATCTGGTCATTATCGCATTGCTGTTTGTGGAAGCTTGCTTTGTGCTGCATTTCCTATATTACAATGGTGGTTACACTTCAAAATTACTGCACTAGCTAAAGAAGTGCTTTGGAACATAGGGTGGTCATGAAATGCAATATATAAATGCAAGTCTTTCCATTTTTTCCCTTTTTACATTGGCATTTTTTTGTCTTGCACGTATGTACCAATAATACATCAGATACGAGAATTGCTACAATCAATGGATAGAGTTTTATTTAGGTGAGGATATCAAGGAACATGGGGAAAAGATGGGTAAACAGCTCAGCTCCACCTTCTCAAGGGCAGATAAGGATGGGAATAAATGCTGGCCTAGCCAACGATGCCCACATTCCATGATGATTTTTTAAAAATGGCGGGGAGATAGACATCAGCCCTGATTTATCAGAATGGTAGAATAGTCTTAAAGGGCTGAATGGTCTACTATTCTTATGTTCCTAACCATCAGTTAAACATTCAAAAGATCAAAGCCATCCAGGACAAAGCAGCTTCCTTGATTGGCACCCCATCCACAAACATTCACTCCCTCCACCACTGACAGTAACAACAGTGTGTACCATCTACACGATGCACTGCAGCAACTCACCAAGATTCCTTAGACAGCACCTTCCAAACCGACCACTACCATCTAGAAGGACAAGGGCAGCAGACAGATGGGAACACCACCGCCTGGAAGTTCCCCTCCAAGCCACTCACCATCCTGGCTTGGAATTATATCGCTGGTCCTTGACTGTTGTTGAGTCAAAATCCTGGAACTCCTTCCCTAACAGCACTATGGATGTACCTACATCACATGGACTGCTGCAGTTCAAGAAGGCAGCTGACCACCACCTTCTCAAGGGCAATTAGAGATGAGCAATAAATGCTGGCCTATCCAGTGACGCTCACATCCCATGAAGGAATAAAAAATTAAATTTTGCCCCTGTAACTCTATAACCTCACTACTGTTTCATTCTCCCTTTCCACCACTATCTTAGGTTGCACCAGACTGTTTGCAACTTTCTGGACACTGTTTGACCCTAGCTGAACTGCTGATCTATTTCCATTTCTTCACAAAGATTTCCCAGTGCCACATCCACAATAGTGGCTGTCTTTGCCCTGTCTTAGCCTATTTGCTCCTGAAGCACTCATCCATACCTTTATCACACAACACCTCCAATTCTGCCAACTGTGATTAAGCGTACTCCTGGAGGTTTCATCACATGACTTACCCCCACACTTTTCCTATTAGTTGGCCAACACATCCTTCCTTGTGATGCGCGGCTTCCTATCCCAATTGGAAAGCAAGAAGACTCATTACCTAATTGGATGATGCTTGCCTGTGTTATGGCATGGCTGATGGTAAATGCCGAGCTGCCCAAATCCCAGAGTGAAACCCGAAACAGCTGCCAAAACGGTTTTAGCAATTTGTATAGTATGAGAAGAAGTTCTGAAATCAGGAAATTATGTCCCAGACTACTTGTGCTGCTTTTATAGTAGAGTAAACATTTATTAAAAGAATAAAGCAAAAAAAAACACAATTTCACTTCAACACAAGAATGGCTTCACACACTAAACGTTATTTTAAAACAGTTCCACAAGATCTTAACTGTACTACCCTCAGAGCTAACTGTCCCATTTTCTGTTCAGCAACTATCCTTATAGATTTCAAATTCTATAGAATTCCAGTAATTTTTACCACACAATGCCTTTTTCTCTTGGGGGTGTCATCTGAGGCTAACAGCAACTGGGTCTTCAGGTCTGGCCATGTTCACACTGTCTTCTGGGAGTTCTGACTAGCTATCCTGCTGTCCTCTGGGAGATCTAAGCAGCTACCCCCTCACATAGGCTTCAGTATTTTCTTAAATGTGTTTCTTCCCTTTGATCTCTCTATTGTCTCAACCAGTCTCTTTAGAAATGCTTTCTTCCCAGAATTGATTAAACATGTTTCTTGACCCTAGCTCTTAGACATATAAAAAACAAACTTATCCTATCTTTACCTGAACTAACCTGCACATATCCCCCTTTGAACTAAAACAACTTAATTCAAAATTACTCCTGTTATCGTTTTATGTAAAACTCTGATTGAAGTTTCTCTTGGTTTATTAACATATCAAAACCACTTCTTACTTTTGGTTTTGATCTTTTGAAGTCACTCTGGCTTTTACTCCAATATTTACCAACCTCCAACTGCCTGTCTTCCAACACATAAGAAGTATGCCAGGGTTATTAACAGAAAAAAAATTTACAATTTCTTGTTTTCTCAACAACTGTCATCAAACAGCCTTCCCAACCCACCCACCCCCCGCCTTTCAATATTTTTATATCTGGTAAAGAGAAATGTTCAAAGAAAATGACCAAAAACAAAACAAACATTTTAATGCCCCTATGACTTTTCACTAGGATTGCACAGAGCTGTGTCCTGGAGATTGATCTTCAGTTCCTGGAGACTCCGGGCCAATCATGGAGGGTTGGCAACTCTATGTCTGTCCTTGATGACATACATTGGCTCCTAGTTCCCTGTGCCTCTAATCTAAAACTCTCATCGTCATGTTTAAATTTCTTCAATGCTTTTCATCTCTAAATATCTAGCAGTAATACAACCCTCCCATTATCCCAAAAACTTTGCATTCTAGCAACTCTATCCCAATTGCATCCTCCCACTATTGGCAGATATCTACCACTACCATGATAGTATTATGTCTCCAATTTGCTCTTTTCCTCTATGAAACCTCCTTAATAGCCACCTTTCAATTCCTCCTGCTATTCCCTTTTCTGGCTTGCAGTCCTTTTTGTCACATTAAGTCTCGTGACGTTGTTCGAAGTTAAAGGCGCTATATAAATGCAGTTTGCTACTCAAACTTTTAATATTCAATGAATTGTGTTCAATTAGCTTATCTTAGATGGAGATGGGGCACCACATTATCTGTCTCAAATGCAAGTGAGGTAAAAGCTGAATGAGAGCAGTGAAGAGCAAAGGAGTTGGAAGAGGGTGGAGTGATAGACAATGGGGATGGAGACCAGTACAGAGACATCAGGCCCCTGGAACGGAATATACACTGACCTTCTCAAGATGGCGATCAAGTCCCTTAGTCTTTTTCGAATCAAACACACATTCAAAAAAATAAAGCAACAACAGATTGCGAATTAAGCATGAGATTTGCGACATCTGGTGCAAGCAAATGAAGCTGAGGAAGAGAGATTACAGCGCAAGAGTTCGCGGGTAAAAATTGATTCGTTAAAAGTCCTTCTTTTAATGGCGGAATGTTCGACTGGGAGCAGCGCGAATAGCCAGGTGACGTCACAGTTACCGAGGCAACAGGGGAATCAAACAAATCTCCCACTGAGAGTGCAGAGCGCTCATACCCTGGAGCACAGGCAATATGACTTTACCACTCTTACCTGGGAACACATTCAACAGGAATGTGAGTAACAAACCTACACCTCTTTTCTACAGATAATGAGAGTCTACACGTTTTAGAAACTGATTTCACCTTCAAAATTGCTTTTCGAACTAGGTTTCCACAACCTTAACCCTGGAGGAAAACCCAGGCCTTTAGATTTCTGTCTGTCTGCTAATTCGTTTTCTTTATGTTTCTGTATTGTTGACATACTACGGTGTTATTTTTTGTTTTCTGAGCACCAGTAGGACATGTTTACTGCAAGTGTTTGGGTAGTTGACACCACACTGTCTGAAGCTGTGAAAGGCTGATCACAGGAGTGCGAACCACTGCACAGAAAACGTTTAAATGTACCACTGTAAAAAGGCCTGAATTTCCTCAGGCCCAACGATGCTCCTATTGCTGGTTTCTTTGTTAGGTGATAATTATGCCCGGCTTCCGCCTCCAAGGAGAAGTGTGTTGGAGTTTCTTGTGGGGTCTGGGGTGGGTAGATGTTCCATTTGCCACCTGGAAATCTGCTGTTGAATCATGCGCTGGAGTTCCCACTGCACCTATCTGCCCTGAAGATGCTGCTTGCTGCCAAGATACCAATGTCCAGTGGAAAGCAGTAAAATAAACCTTAATGATGTTTCTACACTGGAGTTATCACTGATACACAGAAATTAGTGCTCTTAAAAAAGGGGGTGATTTCCAACATTACCATACATGTGACAAGGAAGCGACACATGCCTAAGATGTATTGTTACCTACATGGTACCTGTCTGATGAACGAATGGTCTCATTCTATCCTCTGGTAGAGTCAGACTTTCTCCTTATTTTTAGGGTGCAATTCCTGTTGAACCATCATGGAGCAGAATGTTTAATCTCACCTAGACGAAAGCAACAGTTAAGGAAGAAAATGCCTGAGCCACACAGACCAAGAAGATCACAGGTTCAATCTATGGTCTATGCTGACTTAGCTGATCTCAGTTAGGTAGGGGGCTGTAGGGGCAATATATTATGCCTCAAATGACGTAAAAGCGGAATCAGAGTAGTGAATGGAAGAGGAGATTTGGAAGAGGATGGAGTGCTGTGATTGACAGTGTCAAAGGCACTAGAAAGGTTGAGAAGGATGAAGGAGAGTAAGGGAGCTACAGTCATTGTGATTTAAAGATCTCTGCAATTTGAGTGGGCGGAAGGCAGATTGGAGGGATTTGAATAAGGAATGGTGAAAGAGGTGAGATCAGAGTTGCAAAACACATTCCAGAATTGGGAGAGAAAGGGAAGATTTGAACTTGAGTGGTCGTTGGAGAGAGTGGAGTGACTTATGAATTTCTTGAAGGCAGTATTAGTTTTGGTGGAGGCAGTTGATGGCAACCAGTGGGGTGCTGCTATCAGCCATGCTCATGCATGGATTTGGCTGAGCAGTGCAGATATCCTGGATTGCCTGAAAACAAAAGAATTATGGTTGCTTCTCAGGTAGCATGCATTGATATGCAAAACAAAGTAGTTTAAATCACTAATTGCAGACTGAATAAATAAGATTCTTCCTTCCAGCCCAGAAATACACTTTTGACACACTTCCAAGAGGAAAAAAATGAAACTTTCCCTCTTTAGAGTTCTAAGCCATATACTTTGTACATCCCACCCTGCCATCACCATCTGTTGGGTGCATTTCTGCTTTTAAGGAGAGGTTAGAATTGAGGAAGGCTCCCTGCCCCTACCACCTTGCCATAGAGGAGTAGCATTTAGAGACATGGTTTCTGTTTTCCTGGACTAAGTGACTTCAGAAGGGTATAGACAGGTTAATATAGTAGATGTCATGAATTTTAATATAGAGAAATGTGATGGGATGTATTCTGCAAGAAAGAAAAAGATGAGGTTTTGTAAACTAAATGCTAAATCTTTAGAAATAGAAAAGCAGAGAAATTTGGGGATTCAAACACACAAATCAATGAGTTAATTTAGCATCCCAGGTTTTATACACATGGGGGTTATAAAACACAAAATCAAAAAAAAGATTGCTGAGCCTATTCAAATCATCGGCTAGGGCACAATAAGAATGTCTTGAGGTACCTTATTTTAGGAAGCATTTCAAGACGGCACAGAAGAAATTCACAAATAATACCAGGCATGAGAAGCTTTAGTTATGAGCACACATTACAAAAACTGAATTAAAAGCAGAAAATGCTGGAAATACTAGGCAGGACAGGCAGCATCTGTAGACAGAGAAACAGAGTTAACATTTCAATTTGCGACTTTTCATCCGAACCTAATGAAAAGACATCGACCTGAAATGTTGAGCTGGATATTAACTAAGAGGCAGGGAGTGAACAAGGGGCTTGTTTTGAGGTTGGGAAACCTGGAAGAATGGGTTTTGTTCAGCTTCTGTTGAATTAAATGACAGAATCTGTCTAGCATTTTTTATCTCTGTTTCCCGGCCGCAGCCAGACTGACTAACGGGTAGGTAGGCCTTGAACACAAGGCAGGGAGGAAGGGAATCAATGGGAATTAGAGGGAAAAGTCTCCAGTGGTTGGAGTCATAGCTAGCACAAAGGAAGATGGTTGTGGCTGCTGGAGGCCAATCATCTCAGCCTTGAGACATCACTGCAAGAGCTCCTCAGGGTAGTACCCTAGGCCCAACCATCTTCAGCTGATTTTTCAATGACCTTCTCTCCTTAATGAAATCAGAAGGTGGGATGTTCGCTGATGATTGCACAATGTCCACTACTTGACTCCTCAGATACTGAAGCAGTCCATGTCCTTATGCAGCAAGACCTCGACAACATTTAGGCTTGGGATAAGTGGCAAGTAACATTCATGCCACAAAGTGCCAGAAAATGACCATCTCCAACCAGAGAGAATCTAACCATCTTCCCTTGTCATTCAATGGCATTGACATAGCTGAATTCCTTACCACTGAAATCCTGGGGGTTACTATAGACCAGAATCTGAACTGGACCAACCAAAGAAATACTATGGCCACTTTCTGATATATATTAATGAACTAGACTGTGGCGTGCAGGGCATGATTTCAAAATTTGCAGATGATACAAAGATTGGAATTGTTGTCAACTGTGATAGGGGTAGTCTTGAACTTCAAAAGGACATGTTGGTGAATTGGGCTCACAAGTGGCAGATGAAGTTCAATGCAGAGAAATGTGAGGTGATTTGTTCTGGTAAGAAAGATATGGTGAGACAGTATAAAATAAAGGGAGAGCCTCTAAAGGAGGTACAAGAACAAAGGGACCTCAGTGTCACGTACATAGATCATTGAAGATGGCAGGGTGTGTTGAGATAGCAGTTAATAAAGCATATAGTATCTTAGGTTTTATTAATAGGGGCATTGAACACAAGCGTAAGGAGGTCATGTTGAACTTGTATAAGACACTAGTTAGGCCTCATCTTGAATACTGTGCCCAGTTCTGGGTGCCATACTTGAGGAAGGATGTGAAGGCATTGGAGAGAGTACTGAGGACATTCATAAGAATGATTCCCGGGATGAAGAACTGTAGCTATGAGGATAGATTGGAGAGGTTGGGACTGTTTTCCTTGGAGAAAAGAAGGCTGAGAGGAGATTTGATAGAGGTATTCAAGATCCTGAGGGGTATGGACAGAGTAAATAGTGAGAAATTGTTTCAACTCAAGAGAATATCAAGGACTAGCGGGCACAGATTCAAAATAATTGACAAAAGGAGTAAATGTGATGGGGAAAAATTTTTTCGCCCTGAGGGTGGTTGGAGTCTGGAACAAACTTCCAGAGAGGGTGGAGGCAGGTCTGATCGAGGTATTCAAAAGGTGAATTGGATTGCAACCTGAAAAGAGTGAATGTACAAAGTTATGGGGATAAGACAGAGGGGTGGGACCTGGTGGAATGCTCCTTCAGAGAGCCAGTGTAGACTTGATGGGCCGAATGGCCTCCTTCTGCACTGTAAAGACACTGTAATAAAAGAGCAGGTCAGAGGCTGATAATTCTGAGGTGAGTAACTCACCTCCTGACTCCCCAAAGCCTGTCCACCATCTACAAGGCACAAGTCAGTAGTGCAATGGAATACTCCCCACTTGCCCCGATGAGTGCAGCTCCAACAACACTCAAGAAGCTCGACACCATCCAGGCCAAAGCAGCCCACTGGATTGGCACCCCATCCACCACCTTAAACATTCACTCCTTCCATCACTAATGCACAGTGGCAGCAGTGTGCAACATATACAAGGTGTACTGTAGCAACTCGCCAAGCCTCCTTTGACAGCACCTTCCAAACCCACAGCCTCTGCCACCTAGAAGGACAAGGGCACTTACAATACCCATAGAGACTGATAATTTTTTAAAAGATATTTGAATTCCTTGTGACAGACTAAAAGGAACCTCACCACAAGATTTCAAGTTTTAAAACTAATTGTAACAAATAAACTGAAAGCAACATCGACTAAACATTACCTAGTAGACAACTAATACTTTAAACCACTGAAAAGATAACCTTTATTAATCTTTTAATGTGACTACGCTGCATACATATACATTACAACATGCTCTGCACAAGCATACAGTCTTTATGGGAAAATCTGTAGTATAAGGGTATAGTATATACAGGGTTAATGTGGCATTGCCCACACAGTGATGTAAGAAGGCACATGACCTAGACCTAGGGGTCAGTGTGGTGTTGGCTAGAGGTTTGTTATGACCTAGAGATGGAGATAGCTCCTTGCCTGTACCCTTTTCTGTATATATTTATATAGTTATAGTAATTAATCAAGACTTGCTGTTAATATACAGAAGACTACAAAGACTTCTTTAACAGACACATTCTGTAACCAACTCCATTATAACAATGTGTCAGCTCGGGATCAAAAAACCCTCAATCTCACAAGAATGCTGAACAACTAAGGAAAAGAAAATCTTCAATGAATTCTGAACTGAAAGAAGCTCCCAGCCGAAGCTACAGGCGCTGAGAAAATTCGTCAGAAAAGCTCCAGGCAGAAGAGCCTGGAAGCTATTGGGAAAAGTTTTACTGCAGCAGAAGGACTCCATTGAATGTCCTTTGGAAGTCCAGCTTCAGCTTACAGAGTCCATAGCCTGCAAGGCTGAGATAAATCTAACTTCCAGGCTGCAGCCAGTCCTGAGAAGCCCCTTTTACTAATTCAGTCAAAAGCGCCATTTGAATGAAACTCGTCGCTAATCCCACTTCCGAGTTGAAAAGAGAAAAATAAATGATTAACTTATTCAACACTTGGGAACTTCGCGACCGTCTGAATCCTTAAACAGCAAGCTTGCGGTTAATTTAAATGCCTCACTATTTGCAATGCTACATCGCTGAATAAATCAAGTCAGCTGACAGGTGACCCACACAGCCATTCTTCTTCCAGAAATGTGCTGCCGCCATTTTGCAAAGCCTGCCAAAACTGGCAAGTGCGGGAAATGAACGGCAATGTCATCTTGGAAGCCTGTAAGTTCTTAAAGCTGTACCCACACTTTAAAAATTTTCAACATGAATCACAATTCCACTCTTCCAACTCCACTGGGACTCATCTAAGGCCCAGACCAATCATAAAATTGAGCAATTAATGCACACTTAAGGGTATTAAGCTGGTATTAAGCTAGTGGCAGGTGGAGGGTTCACCATACAGGGAACACAACAAGCAAACCCTAGTGTGCTTGCTTCTGGACTCCCGGGGGGGATTTCTCATTCAAAGGTAGTCAGTCCACAAGTTTCCACCTATTCTGTGTAGAACATTGTAAAGGGTGCAACAAAGATTCACCAGAATGCTATATAACAATATGTAGAAAAACTTTTTAAAAAAATGTCTTCTCACTAGAATAGAGAAAGGTGAGAGATAAATTTTTGAAAATTATGGAAGTTTTCGTGAGAGAGTAAAAGGTGAAAGATTGTGTTTTTGCTAGTTGGTGAATAACGAAGTGCATGGACTCAGAATTATCACCAGCACAAGGAAGAGGGAAATTGTTGAGGAAATGAAATCTTGGTGACCCTAGTGCTGGACAGGTGAGGTGCATATTTTGTTTTAATTCATTTTCACAATCTGGGAGTCATTGGCAAGGTGGGCATTTATTACCTATCCCTAGTTGCCCTTTAGAAAGTGGCTGTTTTTGAATGCTACAGATGGCAGGCACTTTGCTAGAATGCTTGGCTTGCTAGGACACTTCAGAAGCTAGCTAAGTGTCAGGCACATTGTTGTGGGACTGGAAACATATACGGGCATATGGAGTAACATGCTGTCTGTGTTTCCTTCCTTAAAGGACCTAAAATAACCAGCTGAGTTTTTAATGACAATTAAAAACATTCACAGTCACTTTTACTAGTATCACTTTTTTAAAGCTGAATTCAAATTTTCTAACTGCATTCTCAGGATTATTAATCCAAATCGCTGCTTTATTAGACCAGTAACATAATCCATTATACTACCAATCTGGTGTGCTGTACCAGTCCAGTACTTGAGTGGGGTTGGAAGAGTAGTCTAAGAAAATATATTATTACAGCATTTTATTGTATCAGCAAACAGCAGTAGTTAAAACACACTGGCTTTGATCACACAATTCTCCTCGTGACATTAGAACAAAGAAGCATCAGGATTGGAAATATTTGCAACAAATTCATTGCATACAATAAGGTCTGATTTTAACTGAGTTAAATCTCACCCAAAACGTTCATTTTATAATTAACACTAACAAAGTGAAGCCTAGTGTTGAAGTTTTTCCATTGCTAATCATTGTTTGTTTCCTTATTATAGTTAGGAAAGGAGAAATTTCATAAATCTCATCACTTTGACTTCCCAAATGATGTCCCTACGATGGTGGGAGAGGAAAAACCTGGCATTGGTGGTGAACCATTGCTTGGTCAGAAGCTGAAACCTAAGTTTAGTGTATTCCCAAAGGGACAGGGCAGTGATGCACCAGCGTGGGTTGTCTTTGACAAGCAGGTACGCTTTAGTATGCATGCTCCAAGTGAAACATCTGAAATAAAGTGCTTCTTGGAGAAAGTATGCTTGTGTGGATGTTTAATAAGGATCAAATTCCATTACACAGCTCAGTCTGTGAAACCTTTTCTAGTCTTTGTGATTTTCTTCAGCCCTATTTAACAACACTCACCCTTTATTCTTCTTGCTATAGTTGACTTTAGTCCTCACTTTACTCTGTTGTAACATTAGTGGCAGAGCCTTCAGCTATTGCTCCACTGTACCATTAAACTTTACTCCCTAAACTTTAGCAACTTGCTATTTCTCTCCTCACTTTCAAAAGCTTCTTCAAATCTTTTTGTCAATTTCATGAATTACTTCCCGATTCCCCTACTTCTTGCTCCGTATCCACCATGCCTTTGATGGTACATTACCCAATATAACACTTTCTGTCCCAGCTTATAATGAAAAATGACCACTGGGAGGGTTTCCAACAGAACCACTACCCACATGAATCATTTTCGATTACCTCCAATTATGTTTCCACCGACCCAGAGAGTGAAATGGTCATGAGGTGCATTTTCTTCCTTATATTCCTTGATCTCCCTGTAGCCTTCAATGTAGCCATGTGCTCCCCTCCATTCTCCAACTCCATGGGACTGTCCTTCCTTCCTTCATTCTTCTTAAAACCCAACTGTTTGACCAATTTAGGAACAGGAGTACGTTATTCAGTTTCACTTAATTAGATCATGGCTTATTTGCAGCTCAACATCATTGAACCATATCGTTCGATAGCCTTGCATAATAACAATCTGTTGATTTTTGACTTGAAAATTTCAATTGAAAACCCCGCAAAATAGAATGCCACATTTCCACTACCCTTTGGATAACAAAGTGCTTTCCTGATTTCACTCACAAATGACCTAGCTCTAATTTTAAGATTGTGCCTCTTGGACTGGAATACTTCACTTTTCTACATCTAATCCATTGACCTCTCTTATAATTTTAAACACAGGGAGATGGTGGCATAGTGGTATGATCACTGGACTAGTATTCCAGAGACCCAGAGTAATGCGTTGGGGACCTGGGTTCAAATCCCACCATTAAATTCAATAAAAATCTGGAATTAAGAGTCTGATATTGTCTTACCTCACATAAAGGCAAAATACTGCGGATGCTGGAAATCTGAAACAAAAACAAAACATGCTGGAAAAACTCAGCAGGTGTGACAGCATCTGTGGAGAGAAAGACAGAGTTAATTGAAGAAGAGTCATACGGACTTGAAACGTTAACTCTGTCCTTATGTGCTGCCCACATGGCATAAAGGCTATGGGCCTAGTGCTGGAAAGTGGGATTAGAATAGTTAGGTACTTGTTTGACCGGCGCAGACTCAATGGGCTGAAGGACCTTTTTCTGTGCTGTAGACCTCTATGACATCCCATAAAAAAACACAAAATAAAATAAACTTCATTTGTACTACTGCTCAACCTTCTGAGCTGCAAGAAATGCAATTTTATGCAAGATGCAAATGCTGGAAATATGAAGCAAAAAGCAGAAAATGCATATCTGGCATCATCTGTGGAGAGAAAAACAGAGTTAATGTTTCAGGTCGTAGTTCCCAGAATTTTCTGTTTTTGTTCCAATTTGCCCTCATAATTAAACCCTTTTAGCCTACCTGAAGTGTGGTGCCCAGAACAATATTCAATACTTAGATGGGATCTGACCAAGACTTCTGTACAACTGAACATAACTTCCTCCACGTTGTATTCCAACCCTCTTGAGATGAAGCCAAAATTGCTTTCACCCTTGTGAATGATCTTTTCATCTTTATACTAACTTTTAGTGACTTTTGTACCTGGATATTCTTATCCTTTGGCTCTTCCACAGTTTCTAGTCTCTTGCCTGTTTAGAAAATCTTCTGATTTGTCTTTTGTGGATTTAAAGTGGATGACTTCACACTGCCCCATATTGAATTCCATCTGCCCATAGCTTTGTCCATTCACGTAACTTGTCTATACCCCTTTGTAACTTCCAGCTGTTTTTTATACAAATTACTGTCATTCCTAACTTAGTGCTATCCTTTGGCTATCCTTCTAGATCTCGCCTTTTATTTGCCTCAGAAGTACCTTGGTATTTATTTTTACATTAAAAGCACTTTATAAATGTAAGTTGTTATTGTTAGGTCAAGATTTAAAGGGAGAAAATTGATGAGGAAACAAACACATTCAGAATATACTACAAAAACAGAAAATGCTGGAAAAACTCAGCAGGTCTAACAGCATCTGTGGAGAGAAAAACAGAGTTAACGTTTTGAATCCGTACGATTCTTCTTCAGGGCAAAAGAGAAGTAAAAATGTAATGAAATTTACACTGTTTAAGGGGGGTGAAGTTGGATAGAAGCCAACAATAATAACAAGAAATAATAAATAAAAAGTAAAAATGAATATTGAAAAAGGGATAAAAAAAATGGGAGAGGATGGAGGAGAGAGTTCATGGTCTGAAGTTGTTGAACTCAGTGTTAAGTCTGGAAGGCTGTAAAGTGCCTAATCAGAGGTGCTGTTCCTCCAGTTTGTGTTGGGCTTCACTGGAACTTTGTAGCAGGCCAAGGACGGACATGTGGGCATGAGAACAGGATGATGTGTTGAAATGGAAAGCGACAGGAAGGTCCGGGTCATGCTTGCAGACAGACCAAAGGTGTTCCACAAAGCGGTCACCCATTCTACATTTGGTTTCTCCAATGTAGAGGAGATCGCATTGGGAGCAGCGAATGCAGTAGACCGAACTGCAGATTTCCAGCATCTGCAGTATTTTGCTTTTATTTCAGGATATACTGTTGTTTAGTTAACAGATCCCAAGTAAATAGGTTTCAACAGTCACAACCCTGTTCCCATTGGGTAAAGGTCCACACCACAAAGTTGCCCATGTTTTAATACTGAAATGAATAAGTGAAAAGAAAGGTTGTGATGGTAAAGTATGAAGTACTCATCTGAGGGTGAGACTAAGAGCATGTTACTGAATCGCTGTGGAAGATCATCTGTGTAAGTGATTCTGAAAATGGCTACAAAAAGAATAAAAGTATTTAATTGTCTACCATTGAATATCTAAACACCCCTGCCTCAGTATAAAGGAAAACATAATTTAGAGGCTTTAGATTCATAAAATGTCAGTAACTATATGCATTGTCCAACAGGTGCTTTGTTTTAAAGCCTATTTTCAAGAAAGTGTTCATGAAAGAAGAGGAGAACAGTACCGAGTAAGAAAGTGCAAGATTTACTTTTACCTGGAAGATGACACAATACAAGTTGTTGAACCAGAAGTTAAAAACAGTGGCATTACTCAAGGTACAAAAGCATTCTTTAAGAAAGAACTAAAGGCTTAAATAATTCCTTTTCTTATATTACTTACTATTCTAATTAGAATATTCTAACAATCTCTTATTCTACTCTGGTCTAACATATTAATTTAGTGCAGAGATTATCGGACTGATTATATGTTTGCATTCTCTTAATGTGAGGCAATGGAATTGAGAGTGCAAGCAGAAAATCAACCTTATATATAATGTATTCCAATTGTTATAAATTTACAATACAGTTGGCAACAAACCCATCTCTTGGGCTCATAAGTGATACTTCTTGTGATCAATCTGTGAACGGCTAATGTACAGTATTTTATAGCTTCTATTTTGCAGCTAGGAATCTTAGACCGATTGAACCAATTGCTATTATTCTGTGCTTTAATCCACCCTCTGCCCTTTATTCCAGGGCTTTCTGAAGACTTCATTGAGACTTCAGTAATAAAGAAATCAAAATTCCCTTCAGATTTGCCAAGTTTCTTCACAAGCAGTTTAAAATGTTGGTAGTAAATGAGCAATCAGTCACGGGGCGGCGGTGGGGTGGGGTGGAAACAGAGGGGAGTGGGAGGCAGTTTTAATATGGGTGAATGCATGGGCTTGGGTGCTGGTGGCTGAACAAAAATCCAAATGCGGAAGCTGGCTGTAACCCAGTAACCTCTGCATTCAGTTGCATGACAGTAACTACCTTGGGAAGGTAGGTTGTCAATTGAGATATTTAATTGCTCGATTAGAGTGATATTGGCTTCGGTTGATTTGCACATTAAATTTGGGTCAAGGGTTCCCAGGTTTCCTGGAACCCGCCAGTGAAAGTAAGGTAAAAACACAGTAGCAATTGAGGGAGCTGAAGCCATGATAGACATTTTTTTTGCAGCGCGTGGCAAATTCTTTGAAGTGTGTGGGCCCTATTAACTTTTTTGTGTAGCTGCAATGCTCAGCAACTTCAGGGGATCATGGCCTGCACAGGAACTTATGGGTTGCTGCGTGGCCACATGACCATGCAGCTAAAAGGTACATTGCTCAGTGATCATAGCTGCTTTCTCACCTGCTTGTGTGAAAGAGTTTGTTCACAGTATTTATGCTGAGAGGTCATTTTACACACTTCGGAGTTTTGGAATACTGCTCTGCACCTTGGAGCTCTGATCCATCAGATCTGCAAGGGTGCCACTTACACTGTGTTACTTTGGACCTCAGATGAGGACCCAGATGTCCAACAGCAGCACCAACAGCAGCTAGAGCAGTAGCATCAATAACAGCCTACCAATCCTAGATTCAAAGCTCCACCCGAGAGGGGTTCAGCATAGTGGTGCAGCTCACAGGAGGCCATACACGACACACCGGGTCTACGTGTACAGGTTAAGCTTTCATAATAAGTCAGAACTCCAATGTTTGAGGAGGTTCAGGCTGTTGTATTTGGTCTTGGCAGACGCCTTCAGCCTGCTGGAACAAGACCTGCTGCCAACTGGACCTGGTGGTCACGCCTTACAGCTGATGTCAAAGTTACTACCGCTCTCAATGTTGTTGCCTCTGGATCCTTGCAGCATTTTGCAATTGGAGGCACACAAAAGACAGGTGACTGATGGTTTCTTTGCCGAGGCCGGAAATTATGTTAACTTCGCCTACGATGATTCAGTCAGAATCAGCACGCATTTGGGTTTGCAGCTCAGGTTGGTTTCCCAAAGGTGCAGGGTGTCATAACGTGACAATTAAGAAGTCCAAAAGATCACCCATGAGTATTCATCAACCGCAAGGGTTAGAAGCAACAAAAAGACCTATCTCGGAAGCCTTGATGCTTTCATTCCACAGCAGTCCACCCACCCCAATAGCTTCGCACTGGAAAGTAGACTTACCAGCTGGCTGTTCAGAGACAAGGGATACCCACATGAAACATAATGGTTAACACCTCTCAGAAACTAGAGGAATGAGGTCAGGAGCTACAGAATGTAAGTTATATGATGTGTCACTGAGAAAGCCATTGGCATGCTGAAGATATGATTCAGATGTCTGGATAGATCTGGAGGGTACCCTTAAGTACATACAAGCCAGGGTCCCCAGAATCGTGATGATGTACTGCACCTTGCACAACATTGCACAGCAGCAAGATTTGGACCTGCAGGAGAAACAAGGCATAGAGAGGAGAACCTTCTCAGATTATTCCGAGGAAGAGGGGAAGGAGACAAATGGAGCATTCCGCAGGCAAGGCAGCACCGGCAGTGCACATTGCTGTCCCAGATGCTGTTGTGATTACAAGGTTTACTGAGGTTCCACCAATGCACCCATCTAACAATCACATGTAAAAGCTATTTTTACCCTCCACCCCTTCCCCCAATGCTGCTAACACATAGCATTCTGAGAATAGCCAAGTCCCCCTTCACAGCCCCCATTGTGCAGCATCAAATCATGTCTTTCCATTTATTATATATGTAATACAGAAACTTAACATTCTAATAACATGTAAAATACCCATTGAACTACAAATGTTTAGCAAGAGAACAGTTGCCAGTACATTTCATTTTCTCTGCTGGTCAGAAAAGTACCCCGTTTGTTAATGGCCCCTGAGTTACACCATTTGCGCCTGAAATGATGGGGGGGTACTTGACGTTGTAGATGCTGAGAGGTTGTTTCCGCTGGCTGAGGAATATAGAACATGGGCATAGTCTCAGGATAAGTGAACAATCATAAGGACATTTTTAAAGGAAACTCCGCAAAAGTCTGGATTATATATAAAATAATCATGGGCAAATGTTGCCCAAAATAGCCATTTTCAGCACGGAACAAAGGAAATCCTGAAATAAGAACAAACTTACATTTATACAGTGGCTATCTTGACCTCAGGAAGTCCCAAAGTGCTTTACAGCCAATGCAGTGCTTTTGAATTGTAATCACTGTGTAACACTACACCAATTTATGCACAACAAGCTCCCAGAAACAGAAAATTGATAATTTTGGGGGAGCTTCATGATGCCACTGTTCTTTCACTTCATGACTTATGTTTAAACCTAGCCCTAGCTTATAGAAGAAAGATTCTCCTTTCCACCTGCTGCCTTGAACAATATTGCTTGAACAATATTTGGGCAGCCTTAAAGCCCGCTCTCATTGGGCTTGGGGCCCACCAGGCCTAGAATTACAGCCCCATATTTCTAACCTCAATCTGATAGGCCATGTGAATGCTGATATACAAAATGGAATGGTCACATTGTGTCAATAGAGAATCATCTTCATTTGGGACTGAGTGGATGGAGTTTAGTTGTTTGTTGTAGACCTGAAGTTGATGCCTGCCTGAAATCAGAAATGGTTCTGTTCCCCATCTTTGATTTTTGCGAGCTACTTGTGAGGTTTCAAGGGCGAATTCACCCACCGGCCCCATATATTTTGAACCCTGAATCACACCCTTCTGGTCCCTGACGATGGATCAGATCTGAAGAACTTAACCTAAGGGGTGTGACTGTCTCATGGAACAAAGTATCCAGGTAATATTTTCCCTCCCTGATGCATTGCAGTGTCTGAAACTTGGGTTCATCAACTTTGAGCCACTGGGAATGTAAAAGCTCTGTGGGAGATAAAAGATATGATTCAGTACAGTGGAGGTAATGATGCCTGAAGTTATTGTGTGCGGATGCTGGAAATCCAAAACAAAAACAGAATTACCTGGAAAAACTCAGCAGGTCTGGCAGCATCGGTGGAGAAGAAAAGAGTTGACGTTTCGAGTCCACATGACCCTTCAACAGAACTGAGTGTAGTTAGGAGGGGGGTGAAATATAAGCTGGTTTAAGGTGAGGGGCGGGGGGAGAGAAGTTGAGGGTGGGGTGGTTGTCGGGACAAGCAAGCAGTGATAGGAGCAGATAATCAAAAGATGTCACAGACAAAAGGATCAAAGAGGTTTTGAAGGTGGTGATATTATCTAAGAAAAGTGCTAATTAAGAATGGATGGCAGGACACTCAAGGTACAGCTCTAGTGGGGGTGGGGTGGAAAGACTGACAAGGTATTAGTTGTAGATTTAAAAATAATGGAAATAGGTGGGAAAAGAAAAATCTATATAAATTATTGAAAAAAACAAAAGGGAGGCGGAAGAAATGGGGTGGGGATGGGGGGAGGGAGTTTAAGATCTAAAGTTGTTGAACTCAATATTCAGCCCGGACGGCTGTAAAGTGCCTAGTTGGAAGATGAGGTGCTGTTCCTCCAGTTTGCGTTGGGCTTCACTGGAACAATGCAGCAAGCCAAGGACAGACATGTGGGCAAGAGAGCAGGGTGGAGTGTTAAAATGGCAAGCAACAGGGAGGTTTGGGTCTTTCTTGCGGACAGACCGCAGGTGTTCTGCAAAGCGGTCGCCCAGTTTGCGTTTGGTCTCTCCAATGTAGAGGAGACCGCATTGGGAGCAACGAATGCAGTAGACTAAGTTAGGGGAAATGCAAGTGAAATGGTGCTTCACTTGAAAGGAGTGTTTGGGCCCCTGGACGGTGAGGAGAGAGGAAGTGAAGGGGCAGGTGTTGCATCTTCTGCGTGGGCATGGGGAGGTGCCATAGGTGGGGGTTGAGGAGTAGGGGGTGATGGAGGAGTGGACCAGGGTGTCCCGGAGGGTACGATCCCTACGGAATGCCGCCAGGGGGGGTTGAAGGGAAGATGTGTTTGGTGGTGGCATCATGCTGGAGTTGGCGGAAATGGCGGAGGATGATCCTTTGAATGCGGAGGCTGGTGGGGTGATAAGTGAGGACAAGGGGGACCCTATCATGTTTCTGGGAGGGAGGAGAAGGCGTGAGGGCGGATGCGGTCCGCCCTCACACCTTCTCCTCCCTCCCAGAAACATGATAGGGTCCCCCTTGTCCTCACTTATCCATCCGCCCTCACGCCTTCTCCTCCCTCCCAGAAACATTATAGGGTCCTCCTTGTCCTCACTTATCACCCCACCAGCCTCCGCATTCAAAGGATCATCCTCCGCCATTTCCGCCAACTCCAGCATGATGCCACCACCAAACACATCTTCCCTTCAACCCCCCCCGGCGGCATTCCGTAGGGATCGTTCCCTCCGGGACACCCTGGTCCACTCCTCCATCACCCCCTACTCCTCAACCCCCACCTATGGCACCTCCCCATGCCCACGCAGAAGATGCAACACCTGCCCCTTCACTTCCTCTCTCCTCACCGTCCAAGGGCCCAAACACTCCTTTCAAGTGAAGCAGCATTTCACTTGCATTTCCCCTAACTTAGTCTACTGCATTCGTTGCTCCCAATGCGGTCTCCTCTACATTGCAGAGACCAAACGCAAACTGGGCGACCGCTTTGCAGAACACCTGCGGTCTGTCCGCAAGAAAGACCCAAACCTCCCTGTTGCTTGCCATTTTAACACTCCACCGTGCTCTCTTGCCCACATGTCTGTCCCTGGCTTGCTGCATTGTTCCAGTGAAGCCCAACGCAAACTGGAGGAACAGCACCTCATCTTCCGACTAGGCACTTTACAGCCTTCCGGGCTGAATATTGAATTGAACAACTTTAGATCTTAAACTCCCTCCCCCCATCCCCACCCCATTTCTTCCGCCTCCCTTTTGTTTTTTTCAATAATTTATATAGATTTTTCTTTTCCCACCTATTTCCATTATTTTTAAATCTACAACTAATACCTTGTCAGTCTTTCCACCCCACCCCCACTAGAGCTGTACCTTGAGTGTCCTGCCATCCATTCTTAATTAGCACATTTTCTTAGATAATATCACCACCTTTAACATACCTTTGTTCCTTTTGTCTGTGACATCTTTTGATTATCTGCTCCTATCACTGCTTGCTTGTCCCTACAACCACCCCACCCTCAACTTCTCTCCCCCCGCCCCTCACCTTAAACCAGCTTATATTTCACCCCTCTCCTAACTACACTCAGTTCTGTTGAAGGGTCATGTGGACTCGAAACGTCAACTCTTTTCTTCTCCACCGATGCTGCCAGACCTGATGAGTTTTTCCAGGTAATTCTGTTTATATTTTAGCGGCTGTTGATCTCATGTCAACATGATAAAATTTTGTCTGCCATATGACTAATATTTAATTCCATCGTGAGGTAGCTGCCAGGACGCCACCACCCCATCTCCGATGGCCAATTACACTGAGACACTACAGATCTCTAACAGCTCCTCCTGTGCAGATGTCAATTGACAGATGGCTGGAGGGTCACCTCCAGTTCTCTGCCTCCCCCTGGTGTACTCTGTGGTGTCCTGCATGGAGAAATGAAGAGACCTATGTTTGAAAATAATGGCTTGTGTTCACCAGATGGATGGAAAGCATTTGTTGTGGGTGACTATGAAGGAAGGGCATGACATTGAATAAGGAAGAGGAGGAGTGTCATTGGTGGATAGACAAATGGGAATGTAAAGAAGTGCATAGACAGAGGGATGGATACACCTGCAAGGTAAGTTGATATGAAGAGTGATGTGTTGGAGTAGGCTAGACAAAGCAGATGATATTCGTTTCAGGTGAATGTAACACTGTACTCATCTTTCCTGCCCTGCTTAGGTCATTAATTCATTTTGGATATTGAATCCAGGGGTGTGGCATCATGGCCCTGCTGCTGACCAGCTGGCCAGGACGCATTGCAACATTTTCACTGGCTAGACACAGCATCTGATGCTTTTTGAACTTACCCAGGCATTCAAGACAGCTGTACTGAAACAGATTTTTCATAGCACCACATTCCAGGGATTTCTCCTGCCCAAATATGCCCTACATCAGGGATTCTCAATTTTTTGCTTCTGTGGCCCCCTTCTGTGTTATAAAAATTCCATGGGCCCTCTGTAACACTAGTTTTTTGTATATAAAAATAATTATACAATTAAACATATATTTAGTTTATTTTTGTTTTTCTTATATAGTGTGAAACTTGTTGCTGATACTGAGCAACAGTTCTGAAATGACATGATGGTATCATTGTCAATCACACATGCATGCCATGGCCATTATTCATCCTGGCTTGGTATTTTGTTTTCATTGCTGAAAGTACAGCTTCACATAAATTGGTTTTATCTATAAGTAGGTTAATGGAAGCACTGTGCTGATTGTTGTTGAAGGAGTTTTGCAAACATTTGGATTTTGATGTAAATGATGCTGGACCCTGACGAGGAGATCAGAGGAGTTGGTTGGCCTGTCTGGAAAAAGTCTGCTTGAGTAATGTGGGCTGTAGTTGTTGTCCCTTTGGCTGCAGCATGACTTGGAAATGGAATATAATTAGAAGATAGGAGAAGCAGTGTACAGAGGGCAGAGGAGGAAGAAGAAGAGGGAGGAGGAGGTAGCCGGGACCCCTTTGCTCCAGACAAGTTGTCCATGAGCGGATACTCAGATCCCAGTAAGATGTTGTCCCAACGTCACAGTTGCTGCACAATAAGAGCCATGCAGCCACAAGGAACATCGTGGGGCAAAGCATTGGCATCCTGAAGCAGTGATTGGTTCATGGTTCAATAGGTTGGGGAGGACCCTCTGGTACTCACCAGAGCAGATGTCCAAGTTTGTGGTGATCAGCTGAGATCTTCACAATCTATCACGAGGATGTAGCTGCATGGCCACCAGATATTTGGAGGTCACCTCTAGAGAGGAGGATGTCAGAAGGAGAGACTCCAGTTCACCTAAGATGTCATCCCATCATCACCATTCCCAGACACAATTTCACATCTTTCAATTCACTTGCTAAATACCATCCTTTTGGCCAAAGTTCTGAAATAATTGGTGGAAACAAAAATCCTTTCCATAACAACTATATCCAAAAGCACATTCAATAACATACAAAACTGAAATATTCACCCTTGTGCCTTCAGTTAGTGCCTGTCTTTCAGGTGCCTTGCCTGGCTGAGTGCCCTACACAGTGACTATAGCATGGCTGCTGGAAGATGGCTGACTGTCACTGGGGGAAATTGCAGATGGCCTTGCAGGATAACCTTGAGCAGCGCTGGTCTTTCAGGGTCCAGCTTCAAATTGCACTACTTTGGCATGGGCAGCAGCAATCTAGGTTACCTGACTGAAACAATAGCAAGTGCACTGACGGAGTGGCAGTGGTGGGAGCCCAAATGCTGTCATCCTGAGAGAAGACAGCAAGATTGTGCACTACAGAGCCACTGCCTATTACCTCAGGTGATGCCTCAGCAATCTTAGTAACCTGTTGAAGGATAGATTGCTGAACTGCTTTGAGAGCCTGAATGCCCCGAGTACTGGTTTCCAAAGCCATGATGGTAGCAGTCTGAGCCTGCATGACACTAAGAAGGTATCCCATGACCTCAGTTCAAGCTTCCACTGCAGAACTGAGATATTTGGGTGACTTCTGCCTGTGCTGAGGTGGAACTCGAGACAGCAGCCACCAAATGTTGCACCATGGAATGGGGGGGGGGGCGTTCAGTGAATGGGTTCTGTAAGTGCTGTTATGGAGTTGGCCACCACTACCGTGGTGGAATGAATGGGCTCTAAGCTGCACATGATTCCCTGTGCCAAATTGGAGCCGGACTCTTCGATAGTCACAAAGGACTATCTGACAGGTCCGCCGATGCACTGGGCATCTTAGTGTGCATGACCATCAGCATTCTCCTGTATGCCGCCCCATTGAGGTCCTCGTCTGAATCTCATGCGGAAGAACTCAGCTGCGACCTCAATCTTCAGTAAGCTGGCACATAAACTACCCTGCCCCCCCCAAGTCTGGCTACAGCCCACTCATGCCCGGTGACTCACCAAATGCAGATCTTTGCTCAATGTTACCTTCTAAGGTACATGCAGTGCCAATATCTGAGCTAGTGACTATGAGTGTCAGATCAAGTGATGCTGCTTCTTCATCAGAGATCTGGTGTTGCTCTTTCTCTTAAGTGACTGTAGTGGCTTGCCAGATACTTGTTGGGCATCTGAAAGCATAAATGCAGAAGGGTTAAGGGAAGGAGTTGGGGTGTAAAACTAGAGCTCCATGGTCACGCTGTGCAGTTTTTACTTCATGCCGGATAGCAGGATATGGGTGAGGTGGAATTTGAGAAGGGGCATAAAGCAGGAAAGCACCATCTCCTGAATGTTCTCAGTGACATAGGATGCAATAACTTCAGTGATTGTTGGCCCCATGATGTGGAGCACCCTCTCTTGGTACCTTCTCCAGTGCCTCTATATTCTCTTTGAGACCAAAAGTGTGCACAGTGCTATAAGTGTGGTCTAACCAAGGTTCTATTAGGTTTAACATAATCTCTCTGCCTTTCCATTCTGTTCCTCTAAAAATGAACCCGTGTTTTCTTTGCTTTTTATGGCTTTGCTAACCCATGTTGCTACTTCTAATGATTTGTGAATCTGTACCCCTAGATCCCTTTGCTCCTCTACACCATTTGGACCCTTATTTGCCAAGTAATATGTATCAGTTTTGGTCTGTGCCCAGCAGGGTTGAATTAAGACTTCCCAAATTCACTTGGTTAACAATACTTATATGATGCTGAAGTTGATGAGCTCTCGTGCAATTAGTTTGAGCTGAGCTTTTGGTCCCACAAAAGTGAGGAGTCGAGCTCAGCCCCTCCTTAGTGCATAATAATGTATTTTAAGCTGACAGGAAATGCAATTCACAAAAGCAGACTGCACTCCAAACAATTTCTGTGGACCTCAGAAGACTTTAGGGCTACAAACCAAGAACTGGAAAGTGCTTTAGGCTGGATAGCTCTTGGTAGCACAGAGATGATGGGCTGAATGGCAGCCTTCTGTGGCATAAACTTTCTATGTTTCTTCTTCATGGAGAAGAAAATCATGTGTGGCATAGAACAGGCTGCTGATTTGCAATGAGTCTATTTCACACTAATGGCTTAGAACAAGTTTGCCCCCCCCCAGTTGTTTAATGCAAGATTAAGGGAGTGGTGAAGGGTGTGTAAAAAAAAAAAAGGACTATTCATTCAGACGGGTTTTGAGGGCAAGGGTATAAGCATATCATCGGAATCACTGAAAGATGAACTCATCTCTCATACCTCTGGCTAGAAGGTGTTAAGATGGCCCTCCTCCTCAAGGACTACTGTTACTCTGTATGCTCCAAATACAGGCCTCCCTGTATGGTTGCAGCATAGCAGTGTGATGCAGATGTCCCTTGGTGAGGCAAATTGTGGAATCCCACCAGACTTATCCAGACACCTTAATTTCTGCTTTAGCAGCTTTGTGGTTTTCTTAATAATCTTCCTGGTGGTCTCCTGGAATTGATTATACCCATGTTGCTCAGGTGTGGTGGGATTGCAGAAAATCATGAGCCAGATGTGTAGAAAATAGCCCTCATCTCCCAGCAGCCACTTTGTCACATTGGTGGAAGGGATGAATACTGGGGAGGTGTTTGAGGGTCAAAGAGGGTTACAGCTTCCTGAATAACTTGCACAGACTTACATGATCCTGTTTTTGTGATTGGAGACTAGTGAAACGTTAATAGAGTGGAAGCCTACCTGTTCACGAATGCTGCTTGCTAGGATTCTGATGCACTGATCTCACTATGTTTACAGTCATTGATGCTCTGGATGCCAGGGAAACCAACTACTGCTGCAAATTGGCGAGCTCCCTAATGTTGGCTGTTGTGGTCAACAGTAATGATGACGTACTATTTAGTCCTAGCAAGCAGAGCATTAGTGACCTGCTTAGTGTAGTTGTACACTGCATTTAATGTGAAATGGGTTCTGTCCCCTGCAGCAGACAGGAAGGAGTCAGTGGTAACGATGTTAAGAGCTGTGGTGACTTTTTGAATGTCACTGGTAATGCATGGTCCACTGGTTTGATAGGCCACCAGTAATGTTGCAGGAGACTAATGGGGTCTGAAACAGCCTGTGTGGAGATGAGTAGTCCCTGATACATTGTTGCTCAGGTAAACCCAGGAAAACAATTCCTGGCTTATACACACCATGTGTGTGCTAAGTATGACCTCCTTCAAGCAGCCCTGCCTCTGCTGCTGTTCTCTAATAGGTACAACTAATTGTTGAGGCTGCTGCAGCTCCGCTTCCTCCAAACCCACCTCTATCGGAATAAAACTGGCAATAGCAGGACCCAAGTAAAGTGTGAGAAAAGGGATTAGGACGCTGGAAGCTTTCCTGACATTCCAAACAACACAATGGCACACAATTCATGTGGTTTAATTACCTGTAGGTGAATTTCCTTTACTGTTTCAGTGAGATGATTTCGCTAGGTATTACAGACAGGTAGGGTACTAGGTAGGACTTCTGTCATTTGTATTAAAATGGCACAGGGGCCCTAATTATTTGATAGCAACCCGATTTGTATGTATTTGTGAGGCGATTTCCACCCCCCCACCCCCCCGCCACCTAAAAAAGAACTGTGTGGTAAAAGAAAACGTCAATGGGAATGCAGCAGTAAGTATTCTGCAGTGATTTTAATTGCTTGCTTGCCCTGTTCCTCCCATTTGGACAGAGTTAAAATAACTCCTACTAAGTTTGCATTACTGATAGCTTTGCTAGACTCTCAAAGTTATGGTGAATTAGATTTTGCCCAAGAGTGATCTAAGATTGAGAGCCAAAATAATGTAGACTAAGCAGGATAGAAAGCAACCAAAACATAACAGCTAGAAAAGGAGGGAGATGGAACAGAAAAAAGCACACTTATAATCTAAGTTTTCTGCTGTTGTTTTAGGAACTATAATCCATCGTCACCGTATTCCACTTCCGTCTCCAAATGATGATCAGTTTTACACAGTGGATCACTTCAATATTTGTCAAGAAATTGTTTTCTACTCAAAGACATTTATGATTGTAGACTGTGACCAGTTCACAAAAAATTTTCTGCGGAAAATGGGTGTCAAACTGAATCCCCCTGGCTGCATTCCTGAAGATCCTTACACTTCAAAGCGTGAAGAAGTAAGAGCAACATTTTTATATGAGGAAAAGTATATTTGGAAAATTAACCTAGCAGATATGTCAATGAAATAATGTTATAATCTGAACAATATAAATCAGAATGAAAATTGCCACTGGCTCCTATAGTAAGTTACTAAATATTTCATGTCTTGTACATGTTTTGATATGATGGAGGGATCAGATATTTCTGCATAAAAACCGTGATTTATAAATTAATTTTTGTTTTACATATCCAGCATTTATAATTTTTTTCACTTTTCATATATTTAGAAACAGTTTTTCTAACTGACAGACAGGTATTTCTCACAACTTGATGCCACCAGTGTGATGTAACTTAAAGACTTTACTTCTTTCCTCTTTCCCTCTAAGCGGATCTCATGCCTTCTACATGCCAGAAACTGTAACCCTGCGGTTCAGAGACCCCATACTCTTTAGGATTCACTGAACCCAAGATTGCTGGTCGTCACTACGCTTAATTTAACTAAAAATCGCTTTGGCAGGTGACAATACCAACATACCACACTTAAGCTGGGCTGAGATTCTGAATGAGCTAACTAGGTGTATTTAGAGAAATTAAACAAATAAGACATACAGGACAGCCCAAGGCTGTGTACAATGACTATAATAAATGACCTGAGCTGTACTCTCTCCCCCTGTGTTGCTCATGTAGCTCAGACAGTCTAAATATCAGCCTTGCCTAGATTAAATCATCTTTTACTTATTGGTCAGAGAGTGAATTGTCTGCTACGCCCACCACTATTCTATCTCTGATGAGTTCAGACTTTAAGTCACAGTATTCACACCTCTCTGCCATCCTGTGGAGATCATTCATGAAGGAATGGACAGGTTCCCCGGGCAGTTGGACTCTCATTGCATTTAGCTCTCTCCAATATTTTGTTGGATCACAAGTTGAAATAAATGTCAAAGGATTTTAAACTTCATCAAATTTGGTCAATGATTCATTAATATCCTGTCATGCAGTGATGTCACCTGCAATTGGCTCTATTGAGTAAGGAAGTGTCCTTAATCTTGCTCTTCTTCTGACTATTTATTTATGCTTATCTTAAAATCCCATTTTGTGACTGGTCTGGACCTTGGATGAGTCCAAGTGGAATTGGAAGTGTGGAATTGTGATCAGTGTTAAAGATGTTTAAAGTGTGGGTGGGTACAGCTTTAAGAGCTTGCATGCTTTCAATATGGCATTGCTGTTCATTGCGGTCACATGGGCATGTGAAAAGTTTTCCTACTACATCGTCACCCTCAAGGTCACAATCAAGATGGACCATAAACCACTGGTTACCTTATTGAACAAGAGGCAGCTTCGGATTTCTTCCATACACCAACTGGTACGAGCTATACCTCCCAACCATTTGTAAAGAATTCTTTGCAGGCACTGCCTGTAAACAACGTCGTTTGCAATTTGCAATCCAGCTGTTCAGCCTGTATCTTATGCAACATGTCGTTTATCACTGCATGATTCCTCTCGCATAAACCATTGCTGAACGGGCTCTCTGCTGCAGTATAGATGACTATGATATTCAAATTTTTACACATGTCCCAAATTCATCATGTGCAAATTCCCCTCCATTATCCATCAGGGACTCAGTTGATGTTCCTAATCCGGTATCCACCCATTTCTTCATGACCCTATCAACAATGGTCTGTTTGTCCTTACCATTTATTACCATAGATAGGCTAAATCTAGTCGCCAAAATGTTGCCAAAAAAATGCCCTGATTCTTGTCCCATGCTTTTGAGTCCATTGCCACTACATCATTTAATTCCCCGGCCAGTGACAGACTCACAACAGGACGTGGCAGCATCCTTCGATATTTCACACAAATGTCACATTGTGCCGTGACTTGCTCAATAAGGTTGTCGTATTCTTTGTCAACCACTCCAGCATCCTGCAGTCGAGCTTTCAATTTTTGTGACGCTGAATATGCAAATTGTCTATGCATCTTTGAAATAATTCTTGCTCACCAAACTTTTTTCCCCAAAAGTTAACAAGACTGCTTGAACTCTTTGACGAAAAATATCTGGCTTCCTTAATGGCAGGCAATAATGGCCTGACCAAATTAAATTTAGATTCACAGTTTTCCTGAGCACAATTGCTATGTCATTCTCCATGTCTAGCTTCACCTGTGCTTTTTTCATTGAAGATCTGCTCAATAATAGAGGTATCTCACTAGAGACCATATCAGTACTGATGAAGAGGCTGATCCCAGCTATCTTGCAAGGGAGGACTACTCTTTTGGAAGACGAAAGCGTGTTATCATCCCCAAACCAAAAGCAGGGAGCTCCTATACACTTTAACTTTCTGGCAATATGCCCCATTGAGAGATTTAAGCCAATCCACCTCACAAACTGTGAAAGTGCAACCTTTATCTAAAACTATACAGTTGAATGAATCAGCCATCAAAGTATTCATCACCAGATTCAAAACCACAGTGACCAACACAATTCCTTCATGGCAGTCACCATCACCATTTTCAACCTCAGAATTATCTTTTTTATGTGTTATTTCAAAAACACGATTCTTTTGCTACAGACAATTCATTGCATAATGATACTTAGAATCACACTTAGAAACGCCAATTAACCATTCCCCATGCATTTCTCGGGTTCAAGCACCTACGGTCACTGTCCCAGACCCACTTTATGTCTCGACTATCAAATTGGCTAAAAGTGGAACCATCTTCAGACCACCTATCAGCAACCCTGTCATGGTACTGGAATCTGCATTTAATATTTTGTTGATCTCAAAATTCAGCCACCATGGAATCCTCCATCCTTTGCTTTACTGCAGAGTTGCCTGTATTTGATAGGAAAGTGGCTGGAAATGACTGTTTTCCCAAAAAACTTTTTGGGGCAGGCGCCATTTGGTCTAGCAGAAAGTTTTTCAGGTGGAATTGAACCCCCATCAATACCAAAAGTCTATCAACGTGAGAAAAATATGCACAATCGAGTAACTTAAATGCCGGGATTTCAAGGTCAAACTTTTTCAGTCTCTTATACCACTTATCAAAGTCCATAATATACTCCTCCATGGACTGATCATTGGTTTTCTCAAATCTATCAAAAATTGACCATGCTTCATATGCTTCCAACAAATCATCCTTTTTGTAAAACTTATTCAGAAACTGTAATAGAAAGCTCAATCCCTCTTCAGCATCCAAGTCACCCTAATTCTGAAAATACTTTACTCCTAATCTTACCTTTTCCTAGCATTGACAAAGCCAAAGAGATACTTGTTTCTTTCGGGTTAATGAAGTAACCCATGTCCACGTCGCAACTTCATTTTTCCATTGCTGACATGGTTCCTCCTCCAAGAAAAATCCGTGGATATTCAAAGCCTGAGATTTTGCATCGTCCTTCTGCCATTCTGTAACTGAGTTTGTCAGCAGCAGGCTGCTTCTTTTTCTCTCAGAGCATAGAGACAAAAAACTTCTAATTCAGCAACCAATCACCGAAGCTTAATGTTCACCCCCTGCTGTCATGTTAATTCCAATAATTGTATGTTCAGGAAAAATGAGCCTGTGTGTGTGAAGCTAGCCTGTACCTTAAAACAGGCTTATTTCCAAGACAGCAAAGTAAAGTCACAGACACTCCCAGTTCATCCCAGATACCCAGAGCAAACAGGTTTATATACTGTTGCAGTGATTCCCTAACCCTTCTCCAAGTGGGGACAGTTGTGCTTAATTACCAACTTAAAGCATGTATTCTATTGCAGCACATTTTCAACATTAACAGGGTGCGCCCACAATCCGCACCTACTGCCAACAAGGGTGGCCTCAGCAGAGACCAAACGGAAGTGTAGCTAAAATGTGGTTTGAGCAGCAGAACCACTTTACAGTCATAGATGACTTCCTGGTCTATGATGAACAACTAGTCATCCCAGCCCCGCTGCAACAGATGTCCTTCAAAAGATACATCAGGGTCACCTGGGCATCACTAAGTGCAGAGCACGGGTCTAATCCACCATCTGGTGGCTGGGCATCTCCAAAGCAATAGAAGAGACCATCGTGAATTGCCAGATTTGTGCGTTGCACCGCCAGAACCAAAGGCAGCCACTCATTCCCACACAATTCCACAACAGGCCTTGGGAGAGGCTGGGCGCAGACCATTGTATACAATGGCAAATCCTTCTTGATCATGGTGGAGGTAAAACAACTTTGTGCAACCACCACTGAGATGGTCATCAAAGCACTAAATGAGATGTTTGCGAGCTATGGAACCCTGGAAGACTCATTTCCAATAATGGCCCACAATCCTCTAACACATGCTTCGCACACTTCGCAGCCATTGCCAGCTTCTGCCACCACACCAGGTCCCAAGTTACCCACAGTCAAACAGTGAAGCAGATTGAAGGGCCCATAAGATGAAAGCCATCCTGAAGAAGAATGAGGATTTCCTCACTGCATGCTCACTTACAGGTTCACGCCCTTATAGTGGAGCCTGTCCCCATCAGCTCCTGATGGGCAGGAAACTTCGCACACTACTTCCGATCCTGCCAAAAAGGCTCATGCCAGGGTTGGTAGCCAAGGACTACCAAGACATCTAAGCAAAAGAGCAGTCATAAAAGCTTCTGCCTACAACAGAAGGCACCACACCAGACACAGCTACAGCAGGGTGACAAGACCTGGATCCCAGATCTCGCGAAATAAGGAATGGTCATCCAATGGAACGAGAACCAACCCCTATCCTACCAGATTGGCATGACAGAGGGCATGGTCCAACAAAACAGGAGGAGTCTCCGCCCTCTGGCTAGACTGGCCCCTCCCATCGCACCATGGCATATTAACAATGATGATACCCAAATGCCAGTCCAACCTCCAAGCCAACAGAAAGAACCAGAACCAACAGAGCCTACCAGTCCTCCAACAGAACAGCGAACAAGATGTGGAAGGGTTATAAGGCCTCCAGACTGCCTGACCATCTAACTTCAAGGATTTGAAGGGAGGAGATGGGATAGTGAGAATGTTGTAATAATGCTAACACAGTAATAGCAATAATGTTGGAGTATCATTAAGGCAGTCACAGCAAGGCAAATGCATATGTACAATGTAAGAGATTGTAAACTAGTGTAACTCCACATCCATGGATAAAAACTTGGGGGGAGGTGTTGTATAAGGGTCTGGCATATATAGGGTTAATGTGGGACTGAGTACAATACCACCCACACAGCGATGTAAGAAGGCACATGACCCGCACCTTGGGTCCGTGTGGTGTTGGCCAGAGATGTGTTAAGAACTAGAGATGGAGATACCTGTACCCTTTAGTGTATATATGTATATAGTTACAAGAAGTTAATAAAGACTTGCTGTTAACATACAGAAGAACACGAAGACTTCTTTAACAGACACATTCTGTTAAACGCCATCCCAGCAGCCTGATCTTTTAAAATTGCACTCTTCTTCTGATTGTAATGAATGTAATCATAGACTCTTAACCAAACAATCTGTACCACACTCCAGTACTTGTATTTGATTTTGCTTTACCAAGGTTTCCACAGTTTTAAGATTCAATCTTTACTGCACTTGCTCTTGCTCCTTAAAGTCCTCTGCCTGCCTAGCACCCACTCCTTCTTTAAGACCCATTTTAAACCCTGCTTCTTCGACTAAGCTTTTGGTGGGGATGGAGAACTTCACTCCCTGGTTTGTGAACCTAAAACAGTTGAATTTCAGCCCTTGTTACCCAAACCAAAGATTTAAAAGTCCCATTATCCTTTGAACTGTCTGGAATGCTGGTTAGCTACAAGAAGAATGCATATAATAATTTATTGCTTCATCTAACAGACTCATTTCAGGGTAAATGGTCCACAGGTGGGTATTGTTCACATCATCCAAGCTGGTCTTCCTGGCTTGATAAACATACCAATGACACATGCTGTCTTTTGCTGGTCAAACACATTTGGCACAAGAACTTCTGTGCCTTTTACAAAACACAATCTATTAAATTGTATTGATCAACAAAGCATGTATTTCCTCCAAAAGTCTATATTCAGTGGCAATACATAGAATTTGAGACACTAATTATCACCCAGAAGCGTATTACATACTGTTTCCATCTTCTATAGAATGGCCTCACACAATCATTTTTTTTATTCATTAATGGGATGTGGCTGTCACTGGCTGGGCCAGCATTTATTGCCCATCCCTAATTGCCCTTGAAAAGGTGGTGGTGAGCTGCCTTCTTGAACCGCTACAGTCCCTGTGGTGTGGCAGTATCCATAGTGCTGTTAGGGAGTGAGTTCCAGGATTTTGACCCAGCAACAATGAAGGAACAGCGATAAATTTCCAAGTCAGGATGATGAGTGGCTTGGAGGGGAACTTCCAGGTGGTGGCGTTCCCGTGTATCTGCTGCCCTTGTCCTTCTAGATGGTAGCAGTTGTGGGTTTGGAAGGTGCTACCTAAGGACCCTTGGTGAGTTTTTGCAGTGCATCTTGTAGATGGCACACACTTCTGCCGCTGTTCGTTAGTGGTGGAGGAAGTGAATGTTTGTGGTATTGGTGCCAATCAAGCGAGCTGTTTTGTCCTGGATGGTGTCAAGCTTCTTGAGTGTTGTTGGAGCTGCACTCATCCAGGCAAGTGGAGAGTATTCCACCACACTCCTGACTTGTGCCTTGTAGATGATGGCTTTGGGAGCCAGCAGGTGAGTTACTTGCCACAGGATTCCTAGCCTCTGACCCTTCATTTCCTTCTGATAATTGAAAAGTCAAATTAATGAAATAATAATGTACAGAACTAATTATGCCAGAGTACTATGAAATTTGTTGATGTCTATGTAAACAAATTGGTGCTACAATTCAATGCTTTGTTACAGGCTTTCTTGAATAGTTTGACATGTATTTGTTATTTTTTTTCTAATTCTCTTTATGTAACAACATTAATAAACATTATTTTGTTTAGATAAATCAAGAACTGAAATATATTTACAATCTTAATGTATGAATGTTTCTTTAAAAATATTTCCAATATTTTCTAGAATATGGACACTTACAAAATGTCAGGGCAGTTCTCTTTAATGTATTAAAATTATTACCTCAAAGTAATTTTAGAATCCAGTGTAATAAATAGCATTAATCAGCAAGAGAATTTTTATTGTTAATGGTATTTTTGAATAATCTAGCGAAAATTACTTTTTATTATTAAAACAGATTAAACTGTGTTTATAAGTATGTCTGCAGATTATACTGAAAGAAATTTGGTTATTTCTTAATTTGAAAAAATAGCTTTTACCTTCAATCTTTTATTCAGACAACACTATTAATATGAATCTGTTGCATAATTGAATTTGTACTGCTGAATTTAAACTGAAGGCAAGAAACTGGATTAAAATTTCACACTGGCAAACCTCCAATACTAATTTACCTTTGATGGTATTGCCAAGAACATTGAATAGTTGTTATTAATCCATTTTAATATTAACCCTTTATGTAAACAAAAATTCAATTTTCTACACTTGAGATTTAAAATATGCATTTACATAGAATATAAATGAGTAGGACAAATTGATGGATTTGCTTTTAATGCAAAATTATCCCTTCCCTCACTGTAGAACAGAGTCAGGGAAATTTTCCTGTTACTGTGCCTGGGCGTACTGGATTGTCCTGCATTTCTGGCTGAAAATGGTTGCAAATGCTTCAGCTGGGCACCCCATCACTGAGAACGATGATGTTTCTAGAGCCTCCTCCTCCAGTTAGTTGTGAATGTGCGTGGACAATTAACTGGATGTGGTAGGATTGCAGTGCTTTGATCTGATCTGTTGGTTGTGGCATTGCTTATGTCTGTCAATAGCATGCTGCTTCCACTGTTTAGAATTCATATAGTTTTGTGTTGTAACATCACGAGGTTATCCTCACTGACTACATTAACATGGTTATTAACTGATTTTTCATCTACATTCTGTTTTGAGGTAGATGTGTTAATGATTGGTTGATTTTGTTGTTTAGATACAAAGGTGATTGGCATTGTTTGATTAAAGACTGAGAGCACATATAAAAAGGGTCTCCTGGGACACTAGGTTTATAGTTAGGAGGCAGAGATTTGTAATGCTGCACCCTGTGAGTAAACCTACTATCAAGGAAAAAATCCGTGTCTTGTTGCGTACCTCACCATCTGGCTTGGATCCATTTAACAGTTGGGCTCAGCTAGATGCTGACACGGGTGCGATAGTTGGCCTCAGCGTCAGGGTCAAAAGGGAAAATAAGCAAGCAGCATTTCACTTGCATTTCCCCTAACTTAGTCTACTGCATTCGTTGCTCCCAATGCGGTCTCCTCTACATTGGAGAGACCAAACGCAAACTGGGCGACCGCTTTGCAGAACACCTGCGGTCTGTCTGCAAGAAAGACCCAAACCTCCCTGTCGCTTGCCATTTTAACACGCCACCCTGCTCTCTTGCCCACATGTCTGTCCTTGGCTTGCTGCATTGTTCCAGTGAAGCCCAACGCAAACTGGAGGAACAGCACCTCATCTTCCGACTAGGCACTTTACAGCCTTCCGGGCTGAATATTGAATTCAACAACTTTAGATCTTAAACTCCCTCCTCCATCCCCACCCCCTTCCCGTTTCTTCCCCCTCCCTTTTGTTTTTTCCAATAATTTATATAGATTTTTCTTTTCCCACCTATTTCCATTATTTTTAAACCTATAACTGTAATACCCTGTCGTCAGTCTTTCCACCCCACCCCCACTAGAGCTGTACCTTGAGTGTCCTGCCATCCATTCTTAATTAGCACATTTTCTTAGATAATATCACCACCTTTAACATACCTTTGTTCCTTTTGTCTGTGACATCTTTTGATTATCTGCTCCTATCACTGCTTGCTTGTCCCTACAACCACACCCCCCCCCACAACTTCTCTTCCCCCACACCACCCCCCCCCCCACCCCACCCCCCCAACCTTAAACCAGCTTATATTTCACCCCTCTCCTAACTTTACTCAGTTCTGCCAAAGGGTCATGAGGACTCGAAACATCAACTCTTTTCTTCTCCGTCGATGCTGCCAGACCTGCTGAGTTTTTCCAGGTAATTCTGCTTTTGTTAAGGTATCTGTTCCTGTTTGCGATTCCTGTAGTGACCCCTACTGGTAAATAGCTTGGTGACACTTATTGTTAAGACTCATGCATAAATAATGCTATTATATCAAGATACCAGAGGATGTCCAGCACCTTGCAATTGTATCCTAAGTAATAAGTCAATACTGTTAGGAGAGGAAAATACCTCCCCAAGTTAAAAGAAAAGCAGTCAGTAAACGAACAGCAGTGCAGTTTAATATTTTATTTGCTGAACAATGAACACCATAATACTGATATATTATATTGTCAGCACATAGTTACAAAGTATAGGTATATAATAGTGGTGTGGATTTGACACATCTTGAACAGTGAAAGATGTTTATTTGTCATTGTAATGCTCCAGGTAGGCTTTCTTGATTATTATTCCTTGTGCATCTTTTGTAGATGGAAAAAAATATGCAGCCTCTTCGTCCATATGAGAAGATTGACAAACTTAAGCAGTTCCTGGACCATGACACACATGTGCTGCGATTTTACGGTTACTGGGATGATTCGGAGAATCTGTTTGGTGACTTCAGGGTACTCATCCTGCACTATTTTCTGGCAGATGACACTATTGAAATCAGGGAGGTCCTGCATCCAAATTCAGGTAGAGATGCTGTTGGTGTATTACTCCACCGAGGCAAACTACCAAAGGTACGAATACAAATAAGTTATTCAGTTCTTACTAATTTGAAAGTAATTCCTTTTCTTGAACATTCTACTAGACTATTTAACATAAAATATATTTCCACAAGGAGTAAATGGAAGAGAGATTTTGAGGTTTAGTATAGATTATTAAAACATTAACACAATATTCTCAAGATGTTAAAAAGCAAACGGTATTGGGATGCATGGCAAGGATGTAACATATAAATCCAATATATTCAGGAAACAGAGAAAGTGATGTCTCTGACAACTTTATGTCTAGAGATTCATCAGCAGGTCTGTCACTGACTAATCCTCTCTAAGGAATGTATCCTCTGCAGACACCTCATCCCATACCCATGTGGCTAGAGTCTCCTCATTACAATAGAGGGAGTTCTTGTGGCACAGTGGGTAGTGACCCTGCCTCTGAGCCAGAAGCTCCAGGTTCAAGGCCCACCCCAGGACTTAATGGCCAAGGAAGTTGCATTAATAATGCAGCCAAGAAGTTGATTATCAATCAGCAAATTCTTCCAACACATACCAATGACATGCAGTAAGTGTGGGAGGGATTCCTGGTCAACCAGGTGATGGAAATAAAGTTGGAGCCTCTGCCATTATTATCCAAAGCTCCAGACTACAACAGGCATGTAAAAATGCATGTTGCTGCAGCATCATGGCCTTCCTACTGATTGTGGCACACCACCACATTCTAATAGGAGTTAATATTTGTTTGACCACTTCAGACATGATAATGAATTGCTTAACATCACTCGTCACCTTGTCTATTGGGCATCGGAAAAGATCCTTGGTGCATCAGTTTGAAATAGGTTGTGTTAGAATCAAATAGGCATTGCTGGTTTTAATCACATTCTCTATTTGCAACCCATGTCCTTTTTCAGATATGTGAAGTCACTTTACTTTTAAACAAAACTCTTATATATAATTCAATTTGAAATTCTGATCTATGAAGGAAAAAAGTGGTTAAAATCCAAAAATATGATAAATAGATTGACAGATGCAGTAATGTCATCATGGATGGAGAGACAGAGGACAGGGAGTTGGAAGATAGACAGGGTTAATTGGAGAAGAGATTGCAGAGACATTTTTTTAGAAGTGGAGCATTTGGATAGTGGGAGTAGATAGGTAGGTAGATGTGTGTTGACAGAGATGAAGTAGTGATCAACGATGGCCTCAACATTGATCAATATCAAGGAGATGGTGAGGCCTCATTATAGCAAGGGAATGGCCATGGATATGGAGGGGAGAGTTTACAGCCTCATGAGGTTGAATGGGGAAGATAAAGGAAATTTTAATGAGTTGAAGCTACTCACTGCAATGGCAAAGTGGAAATGTCATTGAAATAATACTTTAGGGACCAAGGAGGGTGTAAGTAAAACAGCCTTTAAAGGAGAGGTGAAAGTGGTGGAAGGGAGTGAGTCAGAAAATATACCAAAGGGGTTGGCAGAGAGATTGAGATGGAGCCTGGTGAGAATCTTGCCACCGACATGCAGTTCAGTCAGAGCAGTAAGCTGAATGTTGTTACAATTGCAAGACTTTATAAGACGTTTATGTTTTAAACTGTCTTTTTTAATTTATAGTAAAGCAGAATGCCTTGAAATGAGGGATGGTAATGATGTTGAAATCTGCCCAGAGACAAGCCCTCATAATCTGATTGTCATGGGAATTGAGGCCCGGGTCAAAATGTATTGAAAGTAAAGCGCAAGTTTTAACACCTGGACACAAAGGAAGCAACCTGTGTCCAGCACCTGGTCTTGCTGTATACAAACTCACAGACTCTGAGTTGGTCAGTCAGAGAGATTTGGGAAAGATGAATGAAAACAAGTGCTCCTATGCCAAGCAGAGGAAAAGTACTGCTTTTGTGTTAACCACCAAGCTGAATGTTGGTGAGGACGAATTCTGTTTGAAGATACGAGGCTTGTGGAGATTTAAAGACCAAGGAGTTACCAGAGGGTGCCTTGCTTCTAGAATTCCATTTGATTATGCTCAGAAGATTGAGTGAAGGCACTTTTACAAGGCTACTGGAAGATCCACCCTGGCGGGTTAGGGAAAAGAGATTCCGTTAAAGCCAGGAGCTCAGGATTTCATATACAAGACTACATTTCTGCTGAGAGTGTGGTGTAATGTATTCATGTGGCATGGGGTTTTCAATTGTGCTAAGAAATTAATGGGCAGTGCCTTTTCTGTAGTTTATTGTACCTACCTACTAAGTAACGTTTAGTTGATTACGATTTTAGTTTGTTTGTATAGTAGAAGTTTTAAAATGTGAAATCTTGTGCAATTCTTTGTGTCAGTCAATGGTAAATTCATATCTCTTTTGAAAGTTATTGGTTTCTACGGGGATTGTAACAATGTGTGGCTGAGCAGAGAAACTTTGATAAGGTAGGAGGTATCACAGTTCATGACTAGGTTCCAGTCAACCACAAGATATTGATAGATTATTTTGCGGTAGATGAAAAGGGCCTTATTTGCAAGGCTATGAATATTCTTGTGGATGTCATGGAGTGGGTCAATAGTTGAAGTCCTGCTGAAAGAGTTGGAGAGGCAATGAAATAAAACATAAGACCATAAGACATAGGAGCAGAAATTAGGCCATTCGGCCCATCGAGTCTGCTCCGCCATTCAGTCATGGCTGATAAGTTTCTCAACCCCATTCTCCCGCCTTCTCCCTGTAACCTTTGATCCCCTTACCAATCAAAATCCAAACATAGGAATATAAGTAGGCCATTCAGCTCCATGATCCTGATCCATCCTTTAATTAGAACATGGCTGATCTATACCCCAAACCCTTTTACCTACCTTTGCTCCAAAACCATTGATACCTCTAACAAAAATCAATCAATCTTAGTCTTGGAACTTTCAATTCACCCAGCATACGCAGCCTTTAATGGGAGAGTTCCAGATTTTTACATATTCTCTGTGTGAAGAAATGCATTACTGATTTCACTTCTGAATAGCCTGACTCTAATTTTAAGATTATGCTCTCTTGTTATGAAATACCCAACCAGAGGAAGTTGTTTATTTTTATTTAACCATCAAATCATTTTATAATTTTAAACACCTCAATTAGATTAAATTCTGGATCAAATTCTAAGCTTCTATACTTAATGGAATGTAAAGCAAGTTGATGAACTCTTTAAGCCCTGGTATCATTCTGTTGAACCTGCATTGTACACACTCCAAGACCAATATATCCTTCCTGAGTTGCAAAGCCTAGAGCTGAACATAGTATTCTAAATAGCGTCTTACTTAGTTTCTACATAATTGAACCATAACTTCTTCCCTTCCCAGCCCCTTAAGATAAAGGTGAATATTCCTTATTGACATAACCCTATTGATTGTTTTTTGTTCTTATCCATCATCTTTTATTGATTTGTGTACATAGAGACCCAAATCACTTTGTTCCTCCATGATTTCTAATTCCTAATCATTTAGAAAATATTCTGATTTGTCTTTCATGAATCCGAAGTGGATAATTTCATACTTCAAACTCCATTTGCCAGTTTTACCCATACACTTAATATGTCCGTGTCTCTTTACAACTTCTTGCTTCAACCTGCGCTACTTCCTGTGCCTCCTAACTTAGGGCAATTCCCGACTTCACAAATCTGACTCAGAAGCAACTTCCCCAGACATTCAGATTTTTTTTCCGGGCGGGTGGCGAGTGCTAACTGGAGTCAGACCCGCAATTCCCGACTCCACAAACCTGACTCAGGAGAAACTTCCCCAAATGTTCAGATTTTTGTCCCGGGGGCGGGTACTTACTGGAGTCATGCACGCCGCCCCCAGAAACAGTGCAGAGGCAGCCACATGGGCTGCCGTGTTGCCAAGGCAGGCTGTTTAAAAGGCCACCTTGGTGCTCTGGGACTTTGTCCCAGATGTAATAAAAACAGTAAAACAAGAACAGCCCTCTAGCCCTCACTCCTCACACCCCCTCACCTCCCACACACTCCCCATACCCCATCTATGCCAACTCATGCTGCTTTACACCCCCAACCTGCCCTATGACCCCTCATATCTTCCATGCCAACCTATGCCCCTCTACCTACTTGCCATGGCGCCTCACACTCCATGACAACCTATGCCCCTGTACCCACTCCCAATGGTCCTTTATAGCCCCTCTTCCAATTTAGTGCCAATCCTCTCCGCCCACTCATCTCAATGGCCCTGTATAGCCCCTGTGGCCACTTAGTGTCAACTCATGCCAACCCTTTGCTCTTGCATCCTTCATGCCAACTCACCCAGTATCTACCATGGGCTGTCTTCTGGAGCCATGCTGAGATGGAATATAATGAAGTCCCAAGTATTTATTACAGATTTCACTATATTTAAAAGAAACTCACTGATAAAAGCTCACTCAATACATTTAAATCCTTTCAAGTACTTAATCCCTTAGCAAAGCAAACATTTCCTTCATTTGTATTCATAGCCTACATCAAAGAAAGCTAATCTATATGACCCCTTGGAGCTGTCAATCAAACTGTGAACTTACAGGCCCCCCACTGTGATAATGATAGGTGAAATAATACTATAAAGATAGCACTCAGTTTTATGTCAACAACATCTATTGAAATTGCAGGCACTTTTTTTCAACTGCAGGCTGGCTTTTTTTTCAAAATTTAAATGGCAAGGGATTTAAATGATTTGACAGCACAGACCTTATCCAATTTTTACACACAATCATGTCCACTGTTAACAATCCTAAAGGGCTACCTGACTTCTCCCAAAGGGTACTTGACCTCTCCAAAAGAGTACCTTACCTCTCCAAAAGGGTACCTTACCTCTCCAAATAATTCCAGCGGGTCTGGAATCTCTCCTCAAATATCTAAAGCTCATGGGTCATGCTTCAGAAACCTGGGTGACCAAAACTGTTTCTATATAAGGTAGCTGCACTTTTAAAGGTACAGTTGCCTCCATGAACCGCGGATGAGAAAAATACATCCCACTCCCATTTTCCACCCACAAGCATCCCACCCCCTCCCCCACCCCCCACCATGGGCTGCTATGGATGATTGGCGAGTTGGGGGAGAGGAAAGTCTAGCTGTGAGTGGGAGAGGAAGGTGTACCAGGAGTGGGGTGGGAGGAGGTTGGAAGGGGATGGAAACAAAGGTGTCAGGAGGGTGAGGTTGGGGGGGAGGGGAAACAAAGGTGTTGGTGTGGTGAGGTTGGGAGGAGGGAGTACAGGGGGAGGAGGGTGTAACGGGGAGAATGCAGAAAGTGGGGAGGTAGGTGTAAGGGGGGAGGAGGATGTAAGGGAGGGAGTTCGGAGAGGGGAAGGTGTCTGGGGTGAGGACGAAGTTCAAAGTGGGGGGGGTGTCCAGGGGAGAGGATGGAGTTCGAAGTGGGGGGTGATGGTGTCTGGGGGAGAGGAGGGAGTTCGTAGTGTGGGGAAGGTGTCCGGTGGGGAGGAAGCAGTTCGAAGAGGGGAAGTGTCTTGGGGAGAAGAGAGTAAGGGTGAAGGAGGGAGTAAGGGTGGAGGAGGAAGTGGTTGGGGGGTGCAGGGTGCTGGGGGATGTTCAGGTGAATGTGCAAGGGAGGGGTCTGTGGAGTCAATGACTGCCTCCTGGGGACCGAAGCTAACTGAAGCATGGGCAGGGTAGAAGGGAATGGTGAGTGTGAGAGGGGGCAGAGGGAACTGGTGGGGTGGGAGGGTGAGGATGTGTTGGTAGTGGTAGAAGGTACGTCAAGAGCGGTTGGTGGGGACTTAGAGGCAGATATGGACCCTGGGGGTGGGAAGGAAGAGGTTGGGGATGTTAATTTGGATGGGGGTGGGAAACTCAGGCAGGTAGGGAACCTGCATGTTCACCTGGCCATCCTGGAAAGACAAGGGTTCAGGTTGGTAGATGATGGTGGGGAGGTGGAAGATGATGCCGGGGGATCGACAATGATGTGAGAAAGGACATGGGTTACTGGGGGAGGGGAAAGGACAGGGGAGATGATCCAAAACTTCACTATGACCATGGTTGTCAAAGGCAGAAGTGAGCGGAGCCTTGTGTTGGACAGGCACTGGTGCTGCATGGGAGTGCAATCAATGGGTGGGTGGAGATTCAGGTCAGCTCAGATGGACACTAAAAGGGAAACCTAAGCAGGCAGCCTTGAAAATGTTTGGTACAGTAAGATGAGTGTGATGGAGTAAGGCTCCGCATGCGTGGGAGAGTGCTTACACGAGGTTCAGAAAGGCCCTGCCATACACACACTCCTCCCTCCAGAATCACAGCTGGATATCTTACATATAACTGGAAAATATGCCAATAGGCACTCAGTACTCACAGCTGCTTTCCTGCCTGCTTGTGCGTAAGGGGTTGTCCACAGTACCTGTGATGAGAAGTTACTTTATACTATTTGGAGGTGCCATCAATACTTTGGAGGCTGGAAGGCACTGCACTTTGGTGCTTTGATCTATCAGTTCAACATGGGTGTCGCTTGCACTATGATATTTTGGACCTCAGGGTGGACCAAGATGACTACCAGCAGCAGGAGCAGTAGAACTTGCACTAGCAATAGAAGAAGCAGCAGGAGTTGCACGAGCAGAACCTGCAGCAGAAGGAGCAGTAAGAACTGTATCAGCAACAGCCTGCTGCCCACAGATCTGCAGCTCCACAGGAGAGAGGGATCATCAGAGTGGTGCAGCTCACATTAGGTCACCCTCCAATAAACAAGATCTACAGGATAAACTCCCTTCACATGTCAGCACTCCAGTATCTGAGGAGGTTCAGGGTGTCGCTTCAGATGGTGGTAGACACCTGCTGGAACGAGATCTGGACCTGGTGGCCACTCTTTATTAGCAGCTGTCAAAGTCACCATCACCCTCAATTGTTTTTTTGCCTCTGAATCCTTCCATAAATTTGCTGGAAACATTTACAACATCTCACAGTTGATGATCCACATAACAGAAGTGCAGGGTTGACAATTGTATGAAATGCCCCTCTGATGATATCAGAATGGATATGTGCTTGGGTTTGTAGCACTGGTTGACTTCCCACAGACATATGGCATCATTGACTTCATGTGACAATTAAGGCACCTCCAGATTACCCAGGTACCTTTGTCTAACACAAGGACTGCTATTCTATCCATGTGCAGCTGGTGTGCAACCACCAAAAGATCTTTATGCAGGTGTGCGCAAGATTTCTAGGGAGCTGCGATGATGCTTTCACCCTGCTGTAGCTCATCCTGCCTGACCTCTTCACATCTTAAAGCAGATTTTCTGGATGGCTGCTCTGAGTCAAAGGATACCCACTTAAAACATGGCTGTTGACGCTTCTTAAAAACTTGAGTGATATATTTAATGCCGTGCAATCAGCAGATGGGTCATTGAACAAGCCATCGACATGCTAAAGATTCTCTTCAGGTGCCTGGAAAAACCTGGAACGCTCCCCAATATGCACCAGCCAGGGTCTCCAGAATGGTGATTGTTTGCTATACTCTGCACAGCACTGCACAGCAGCACCATTTGGACCTGAAGGAGAAACAAGGCCCAAAACATTGGGCTTCTTCAGATGATTCCAAAGAGGAGGATGTAGATGAGGGGGAGGAGGAGGAGATGGAAGTTGATGTGGGCAATAGACAGCCAGTGGTGTACGTTGCTGCTTGGAATACTTGGCAATCACACCAGTACACCGAGCTAATAACCATTTTTGTCCCCTCCCCAATACCACTAACACAAAGTATTCCAGCAAACAAGCAAGTCTCCCTTTCACAAGTCCCATTGTCTCCTTCAATTGATCTCTTCCTGTTATCATCACACAATTGAGAAGGTCACTTTCTAGCCAGCAACCAGGAATGGGCAAGATGGGAAAGTGGTGCAAAAGAAAAATATTTATGTGCTTCAAATATAGAACATCTTTACACTCTAACAACGTGTAACCCTTGTGTATCTAAAAATCTTTACTCTTTCTTTTCCTAGTAGTTCTAAGAAGTGCGATGGTTGTGCTTTCAGGAGTGGTAGAGGCAATCTGCTCTGATTGCTGAGATGCCCTTGGCTGACATCCTCTGTGTTTTGGAGCCCGCAGGGTCACGAAAGGCTGCTCCATCTGTACCTATGCAGACTCAGCCATCAGGTTAAGAGGCAGCATGTGGAGTACCAAAGAGGAGCGGAGGGCAGTGGGTGAGAAGTGAAAGTTGTACCGAGTTCTCATTTCCATGTCTCCTTCACCATCGTTCCTCACACACTTACCTGCTTGCAATATACTGGAAGATAATTTGCTACAGGATATTCTATTTAGGATATTCTATTTAGGGTGACATTCATATTGGGCAAACCATTGATGAAGGTACGCACATTCTCGTGTGATTGCCATGTTTGGTGCTCCATGCAGGTGGCCACTCTTTCCATGGGCAAAGACATCATCAGCAAAGACATTCAACATCATGTCACTCATGGTATCCTCCAATCTCTTTACAGTCGTATATATTATGGCCGGAATACCTGCTGGTACATCAAACATACTCTGCTGTTGCTCCAGAAATATCACATTCGTCAACTGCCTTCAAGTTACAGCACCTGTGTCCTACTAAGCAGAACTTGAAGTGTCCTGTGCCCTCTGCTGGGGACTCTCCACTGCTGACCCCAACTCCACTGTCTGCTCTTGCCCACTTGTGATGTGTGAGTCACCAGATGAAAACTCAACACCTGCTTTACTGAACCCACTGAAGTGTGAACATCTGAGTTGGTGCATGTTCTGCATGAGTTCTGTGATGTTGCACACACAGAGGGATTGATCTCCTTGGAGGAGTTGTCATCATCTCTCTTTTCACTGCTAACTGCTTCAACTTGCATGTTCAGAGAGCCGCTTTAAGTAGTGCAGGCTGAATCACATCATGTGGATTGTTGTGCCTGCTGATGCTAATTGGTCAGAAAACATAAAAAGTCACGTTAATGCAGTATTAAAAAGCCACTGACAGACACACTTCACAAACTTCTGGATTTGTTGGCACCCCCTCCCTCCCCACTGCTGCCAGTACATCTGAACATTAAAATCCAGACCTTTGTCTTCTACCTCCTAAACAATTTCTAACCCATGTTACAAAATTGCCATCAATTATGTGTGATATCATTTTTTTCCTTTATTCTTTCATTGGATGTGGGCATTGCTGGGAAGGGCAGCATTTGTAGCCCATCCCTAATAGTCCTTGAACTGAGGGCAGTTAAGGGTCAACCATGTTGCTGTGGGCCTGGAGTCACATGTAGGCCAGGCCAGGTAAGGATGGCATATTTCCTTCCCTAAATGACATTAGTGAACCAGATGGGTTTTTACAACAATCGATGATAGTTTCATAGCCACCATTATTGAGACAAGCATTATTGTCCAGATTTGTTAATTGAATTTAAATTCCACCAGCTGCCGTTGGATTTGAACCCATGTCCCCAGAGCATTAGCCTGGTTCTCTGGATTACTAATAACCTGTTGTAGAGAACCTTATCAAATGCGATCTGGAAGTTTATATAAATAACATCCATATACCTATCCACATGTTCATGACTGTAGTATAAGGGTCTGGCACATACAGGGTTACTGTGGAACCGAGTACAGTTCCACCCACACCTAGGGGTCAGTCTAGTGTTGGACAGAGCCGTGTGCACAAGCAAGCATGGAAACAGGCCCTAGCTTGAACCCTTTACTGTATATATGTACATGGTTCTTGTAGTTGCTAAATACATAGGTAACCTAGTCAAGACGACAAAGACTTCAATAAGACCTACTGAACAGTATCCAGTGCTCTACAACATGGTGGCAACTCTTGGAAAAACCTAGAACCTCAGAAAAGCTAGAGCAGAAATTCTAAAGCTGGAAAATTAAAGGAGCAGCATTCTGACCTGACTGAAAGCACCTGAAATGAAGACACAGAGGGAGATCACCTGAGAGAAGCTCCTTAGCAGAATTAGAAGCAGAGGGCAGAAGAAAAAACTCTACTGTGCAGCTGAGGACTCCAGAGATCGCATGAAGGTGCAGTTTGAATAACCATGGATTGCAGAGTAAAAGGGCCTATCATTGGGGGGGGGAAGGGGGTAGTGGTGTGGGGGGTGTTGTGGCTGGAAAGTCAGCTTTGAAGATCAGCAGGGGCTGGGATTCAGCGCTTTCATGGTCCTGGACGTGGCGCTGAAATGGAGAAGCCTGCGGCTGGTTGACCCAAGCAGCCATTGTTCAGAGATTCTTCAAGACTAAGCGCGAGTGCCATTGCAGTGGGAGCCCACCAAAACTGGCAAACGGGGCTGGGCTCTTTGTATTCAACTGAACGATGATGCCATCTTGTATTTCAGCAACTTCTTAAAGCTAAACCTACACTTTTAATTTTTTTAACCATGGATCAAAAATCCAACTTACCAGATCAGTTTGGACTCATACAAGGGCCAAACCTAAAGGCCCCGGAGAAGAGAATTTTTAAACTACTGGAATACATCAGGTCTAAGTAGATAGTCAGAAAAAGTCCAGATTAATTCCTTTTTATACTTGTTTGATGAACGTGCTATTGCAGTGCATTGATTAATCCTCAACCAGCTTTGATGATATATGAAAAGCTTTTGACAGATATTTTAATCTTCAAGTTGTGGAGCACACAGATCTTAAGCACAGAAAATCACCAGTAAAGCACTGAAAGGGAAAAAGACAATACTCGAGTAAACCACACAAGGGTGCCAGAGAAGCAGGGAACTTTGCAGAAGTCTCAAAAATATATATTTTCAGAAATCCCAACATATTAGCTGAACTGCAAAAGCAGCTGACAATGTGGAGGGAGCAGCTAACTGTGAATGAAGGAAAGCTATCTGATGAAACAAAAATAAACATATCCTGCAAAAGGAAATGAAATGAGGTTGGAAAATGTTCTTTCCTGAACTGAATTGGGAGATTTGAAGCTCAAGAGTCAAGCTGAGTATACACACTTGAAAACGCATGAGACACTAAAGTTGTCAATGAACCAAATTGTTCAAGATCTGAACATATAAAATTTTGAGCTGTCACAGAGGTACAAGAAAGACTACAGAGCTGAAGAAAATGGTTGGATATTTGGAAGAAAACTTTAAGTAACATTACATTTCCAAGGAGCTATATGAGGAGATGAAAATCAAGAACCTAGAATCGCAAGAGAAAGTAGAAGCACTCACAAAAGAGTGTGAGGAGTCTCAAAAACAAATAGCAGAAGCACAATTACAGAATACGAGCTTGAACAATAGCGCAGGGGAATTATATTCTGCCAAGGAAAAGCTGATCAGTGCAGAGAATCAGCTTTCACATATGAAAGATGCGTTTGATAAGGAAAAACGAGAACAAATGAGAACATTGGAATGTTGTTCACAGTGGACTTGAAATGCTTAAATGATGAACTTGTAGAAACAAATTCAACAAAAATGGAACTTCAATTAAAACTTGATGAACTTCAAGCAACAGAAGTCTTTAGTAAACATAGTGCAAAATCCTGGAGAAGGAATTGTTAATGAACGAGAGTGGTTGCTTGAAAGCAGAATTAACAGCCAAAACTGATGAATTTCTTGAAATTCAGTCCAATCTGAACAACATGAAGGATGAGATGACCAGTATGGAAGAAAAAATCCAGACATTAAAAGCAGAAAAGGTGAATTCTACAGAACAAATTGATGATCTAAAGAACAAATTGATAGATTCTAAGGAGCAGCTAGTGACCATAGAAGAAAGATTCCGAAAAGAACGGAATGTCCAGGCGAGGTTGTTAAACTTATACAAGAGTTCCGCAGATAACTCTGAAACACAAACAACTCAACTTACCAGAGTTGTTGTGGAGCTGAATGAAAGGATTCATAAGCTTGAAAAACAATGGGAAAAGAAGAAAGTAATCCAAAATTTGGCAAAATTGTGCAACAGGTGGGAATGAAGTTAATTGTTGAAACATGAACTTCTATATGTGTTGCAGCGAGCCACATGATGAAAGAATAGGAAAAAATGCTATGGGGATGAGCACAGTGTTCGTCCATCCTGGAAAAACCGGGATAAATCAGCAACTACTTATCACCGCAACTGCTGAGTCGACAAAGAGCAGTTCAATATCAAGGAACGGAAAAAGAGGATAAAAAGATACCCAGATGCCAGAACAACCTCCAAATCAACAGAGCTATGACAGAGCCTGCCACTCCTCCAACAGTAGTGCAAGTGAGATACGGAAGGGTTATAAGGCCTCCAGACTGCATGAACCTATGAACTCAGAGACTTGATGGGTCGGGGGAAGAATGAGTTAGTAATAACGATGCAAATACATGGGGTAAACTAAAATAACTTGAAATATATTGGATAAAGACTTGGGGGGTGGTGTAGTATAAAGGCCTGGCACACATAGGGTTAATGTGGGACTTAGTGCAGTATTGCCCAGGCAGTGATATAAGAAGGTACTAGACCCGCACCTAGGGGAGAGTCTAGTATAGGGCAAGCAAGCATGGAGAAAGCCCTTAGCTTGAGCCATTTACGTATATATGTACATAGTTCTTGTAGCTAAATAATGCATACACTTAACCTACTTAAGACTATGAAGACTTCATTAAGACCTACCAAGTGATATCCAACATCGTACAACAGTGACCTCCTGAAAAAATTCAACTAGATTATTTAGGGATTATTTATCCTTCACAAACCTGTGCTCTTTCTCTAATCAGCTCAATTTTAGCCAACTGCTTTGCTATCCTGTCCCGAAGGACAGAAGTGAGTAACTTCCCCACAACTGCTGTTAAACTGATAGTTGTATGGTATCAGTCTCCTAACCTTCTTAAATACTGGAGTAACATTTGCAATTTTCCAGTTCAAGAGGGCTTTGGAAGATAATAACTAATGCTTCTGCAATTTCTTCACCTATTTCTTTTAATGCCCTGGGGTGGAAAACATCAAGTCCTGGTGATTTGACTATCTGAAGTCTCATTATTTTCTCCATGCCATATTTTTACTTGAATTAAATTCACTGAAGTTCTCTCCTTGATTTATTTTAAATTACCCTTGTATCACTGTTATTGTGTCCCTTTCATCTACTATGAAGACGGATGCAAAATACTAATTTAATAAGTTTGCCACTTCCTCATTGTTGATTACAGTAACATCTGTGTCTATCTTTAATTGGCCCACATTTCCCTTAGCCATTCTTTTTCTCTTCGTATGTTTATAAAAACTTTTACTGTTAGCCTTGATAATCCTTGCAAGTATTTCTCATTTTCCTTTTTGCAGCTCTTAATACTTTCCTTGTATTCCATTTTTGCTTTTTATTGCTTCCCCAGGCTGCTGGATTTCCCCTTTTCTTCACATTTCTTTAAGTCTTCCCTTTTAATTTTATACTGTACCTTATGTCATTTGTTGATTGTGTTTGCCTAACTACTCAGTGAAGCTTTTGCCTTTTAGTAGTATGTACTGGTTTTGTACCAAATAACACTTTGAATATCTTTCACTGTTTGTAGATTTACCCATTAACAGTTTGGCCCCATTTACTGCAGTCAGTTTATGTATAATTTCTTCATCGGCCTTGCTTAAGCTTTGTGACTCTCCTTCCTCCCTCTCAAACATAACATCAACTTCAATCATGTTACAATCACTGTTCGCAAAGATGCTCCTTTACTTCTGGCTCATCGCTCTTCACAAAATCTAGTATGGTTGGGCTTTGACAGAGCTGTGTCTGCAACTAGGAGGAAGGCAGGATGAATAATCTCTCCCTGATATTCTGAATATTCTATTTTTGTTGAAAGCATGTTCCAGATCGGTTATATCACCCAGGTGAAATTACAGATCGTACAATACTGAACACTACTGCACCAATGGGGCATGAAAGCCACTATATCCTGGATAGCCTTAAGGTAGATAACCAAAATCAGCACTTGAAGATTTACTCATTATAATGTATTTAAAAAGGCTCATTAAGTTATTGATGCATGCTTACGCAATTATAATTGTAATGTTCTAGACTGGAAATGTGTACCAGGAGTTCTACAAGGATTGTGACCTGATGATTGGGACAGTGATAAATGCCTGGGGACGGAAGGTGGTTCTCTGTGATTGCGATGAATTCACAAAAGAATATTACCGGAATAAATATGGCATTGGTAAGTCAATATATTTGCTTTCATTTCTTTGTTTTTGTTTATCTTTCTATTTTCCATATCTTGCACTACTTCCACTGAGAAGATGCTGGCAGGCAACTTAAGTTAATAACTTTATTTTTATTTTCTCATTCAGCTGTGATTGTTACATAATTGACTTATTCAACAAAAGGGTGCATTATTGTCTTATGATATAGATACATTACAGCTAAAAAATAATGTTTTTAGATATTATAGAGTCTTAAAGCCATTATGGTACATAAGATCTCATTCAGTACATCAAGTCTATGCCTTAATAAATAGCTTTTCTTAATAGGAGATTAGTTCATAATAAAATAAACACCAGAAAATTATATCACGAAAAGAGACCATTTGGCTCATCGAGTCCATGCCATGTGAAATTGTTTTTCTTACTAGGTGTTTAATTCAAAATAAAATGAACACCAGAAAATCATAGCATGGATACAGCTTACCGTAAAACATACTTCACTCTTAAAACTATTTTATATATATTTTTCAAGAGTTTTCTTACATTCAGATCTATATTTTCTGAAGCCGCTGTGGATTTCAATTTTACGTTGCTTGAGGACAGACTTTATTGATGCATTTAGATTTTTCAAAATTGTTGTGCACTTTAGTACATTGCGGAATAGTAATTGAAGCATTTTGTCTGTTCTTAGTCATTGGTATTCAATTTGTCTGGGGAATGGAATAAAGGAATGTCCTGTCTGCTAATGGCACTGCTGGTTGGGTTGTCATTCTAGACTGTCTCTGATTTTGTCTGTCTATGGGTGGGTCTCTGATTTGGTTCTTCAGTTTTAGGTTTTGATTGTGATTGAGATCAAGTTGGGTACAATTAATCTTAGAATTATCCCAGTTTATGTTGTAGTCCTGGTGAGGGAATAGGCCTCATGGAGACTCATAGTGGCAAATCAAAAGTGAGCAAGGAAATCTTCCCCTGATTACTGTTAAATATATTATTTAAATTGTTAAGAGACACAGATGAAGGGCATTGTTTAATTAAGTACCTTGATCGCATATAAATAGGGGATAGCTGGGACACTGGGTGTTGGAGGAGAAGTATGAGACTGAACAAAATTAGTAAACTCTCTTGGTAAAGAAAAGCTCTGTATCTTGGTTTGACTTCACCAACTGGCTTGGTTTCTGTTAACAATTACCTCCTACCACCCTCCCTCAGCTGATGAATCCATGTTCCTCCATGGTGAATACCACTTGGAAGACGCATTGAGGGTAGAAAGGGTGTAGTGCCCATCACCAAGAGTGACACGGCAGCACCACTACGAACTGAGCTGGCCAAGTCCTGAAGGACATTTCTGTCAGATTAAGCCTGTGGCAGATAGTAAGAAAACAAACAAGAGGGAAAACATACTTTACCTCACCCTCACCAATCTTTCTATTGTGGATGCATCTATCCATGACAGTATTGGTAGGAGTGACCATCACATAGTACTTGAGGAAACAAAGTCCTGTTTTCACACTGAGGATACCCTCCATCATGTTGAGTGCCCCTACCACTGTCCAAATGGGATAGATTTAGAAGAGATCTAGTAGCTCAAAACTGAGCACCCATGAGGTGTTGTGGGCAACAGATTTGTATTCAACCATAATCTGTAACCTCATGGCCTGGCATATCTCTCGCTATACTATTACCATCAAGCCAAGGGATCAACCCTGGTCTGATGAGGAATGCAGGAGAGCAATACAGGAATCGCACCAGACATTCCTACAAATGAGGTGCATGTGAAGCTAACATGGGACTACATACATGCTAAACAGTGCAAGCAGCATGCTTAGGATAAAGCAATCCGACAACCAACTGATCAGATCAAAGTCCTATCGTATTCAGTTGTGAATGGTGCTGGACAATTAAACAACTAATCAGAGGTGGAGGTTCTACAAACATCCCCATTCTCAGTGATAGGGTAGCCTAGCACATCAGTGAAAAAGACATGGCTGAAGCATTTGCAACTCTCTTCAGCCAGAAATGTCAAATGGATGATCCATCTCAGCCTCCTCTGAGATCCCCAGCATCACAAGTGCCAGTCTTCAGCCAATTCAATTTATTCTATCAGGTATGAAGAAATGGCTGAAGGCACTAGATACAGCAAAGGCTATGGGCTCTGACAGTTCTACTGAAGACTTGTGCTCCTGCACGTCATAATTCAGGCCGTGTACCTGGCAGAAGAAAAATGTCGCCAGGGCACACCATCTCGGAGGGGGATTGACGTAAAGGTATCGCTGCAGGGCTTGAAGGTGGAAAGTCGCCACCTGGATGCGCAGGCACACCTCCCTAAGCAGGAGACTCAGAACCTCAGCAGTGACCCAGTGTAGCCTTTTGTCCTAGAAGAAGTTGACAAGCGTTCTCTGGATTTTCATGACAAAATCCGGGGGAGGGGTCAAAGTGATCAGCCGGTACCACAACATGGCGGCAATCAGCTGGTTTATGACCAGAACTTGATCCCAGTAGGAGAGCACTTGGAGATGTCCTGTCCAGCGCCGCAGGCGAGTGGTGATTTTGGCCTCCAGCTCCTGCCACTTTGCTGGCCAGGGTTCCTCAGCAGGACAGAGGTCGACCCCCAGGTACAGGAGGCTGGTCCTGCTCCAGGTGAAAGGCCTGGGCTCCTCAGCTAGGGGATCCATCTGCCACTGACCGGCCAGGAGCCCAGAACACTTGTCCCAGTTGATCCTGGCAGAGGACACGGCAGGGTAGACCTCCTGGCATTTGTACATCCTCCGCAGGTCAGCCGGGTTGGTGAACATGAGGAGCATGTCATCGGCGTAAGCCGAGAGAACCACACAGATGCCCGGCCCACGCAGAACTGATCCCGACAACCTCCTCCACAAGAGGCACAGGAAAGGCTCCAAGCAGATAGAATACAATTGGCCATACAGGGGGCAGCTCTGACGTACCCCTCTCCCAAAGCGAAGGGGTGCCATCAGGGACCCGTTAACCTTCACTAGACACTCAGTGGCAGGGTACAGAAGTTGGATCCGGGGTGACGAAATGTGTCCTGAACCCGAATGCTCGCAGAGTCCTGAATAAATATTCGTGATCCACCCTGTCGAACGCTTTCTCCTGGTCAAGTGACAGGAAGGCGCTCGACAGACCAGTCCTCTGAGAAAAATGGATCACGTCCCGGACCAGATATATGTCATCAAAAATGGTCCAATCAAGGCGGCAACAACAGCTGAGGGGCCGACAATCCCAGCCGTAGCCTTTATGCACACCTCAATCATCATTTTGGGGTGAGTGTAGCTCTTCACCCCAGAGCCTTGGTGAGGAGGTGGAAAGGTGACGGGGCCACCGGAGCAGCTGCACCCGCATAGGTTTTCTTGGGGGGCCCCGCCACCGGTAACAGCACCGCCTCCACATTCGCCCAGGAAGGCCCGGCTACAAGTGACCCTGTTGCAGCCATAGGGGCTGAGCGACTCTGAATCTGAGCTCTATATTCAGCAATATCCCACCCCGGGGAAAGGGGGAAAGGATGGTGTAACCCCCTCCTCCGGGCTGACAGAAACAGAGAGGAGAGAGAGGGGTAAAGGACAGGGTGACACAGGAGGGACAGGGTAAAGGGTAGGTGCATGTCACTCAGTGGAGTGGAGTGTTGGTGGGGGCCTCAATGTTCTTCCTGTAGAGGGAGGGCGTGTCCTCACTAGGCAGCCGGTACTGCCTGGCAGACAGGAGTCAGTCCTGTCCCTCTTCACCAGGCAGCACCAGCTACCTGGACTCAGACATGGTTGGAGCGAGGAGGGCCGGGGGTGGGGAGGGGAGTGGTGGTGGTGGCAAGATCTTAAACAACACACACCCCTTCTCCTCCAAGTCTCTGCAGCGGTCTTCTTTCCTCCCCCTACAGAACACACGGCTGTCTTCAGCCCCCACCAAACAAAAGTCCAGACACCCACCTCAGATATTGCATCTCTAGGTCCCCAGCAACAGAAAGGATGGAAGAAGGCTTGAGGGAGGACAGCAACACAACAATAGGAACAGCCACAGGAAATCCCACAGCAACAGGGACAGCCACAGGAAATCCCACAGCAGCAGGAACAGCCACAGGAAATCCCACAGCAGCAGGAACAGCCACAGGAAATCCCACAGCAGCAGGAACAGCCACAGGAAATCCCACAGCAGCAGGGACAGCCACAGGAAATCCCACAGCAGCAGGAACAGCCACAGGAAATCCCACAGCAACAGGGACAGCCACAGGAAATCCCACAGCAGCAGGAACAGCCACAGGAAATCCCACAGCAGCAGGAACAGCCACAGGAAATTCCACAGCAGCAGGAACAGCCACCGGAAATCCCACAGCAGCAGGAACAGCCACAGGAAATTCCACAGCAACAGGGACAGCCACAGGAAATTCCACAGCAACAGGGACAGCCACAGGAAATCCCACAGCAGCAGGAACAGCCACAGGAAATCCCACAGCAGCAGGAACAGCCACAGGAAATCCCACAGCAGCAGGAACAGCCACAGGAAATCCCACAGCAGCAGGAACAGCCACCGGAAATCCCACAGCAGCAGGAACAGCCACCGGAAATCCCACAGCAGCAGGAACAGCCACAGGAAATTCCACAGCAACAGGGACAGCCACAGGAAATTCCACAGCAACAGGGACAGCCACAGGAAATTCCACAGCAGCAGGAACAGCCACCGGAAATCCCACAGCAGCAGGAACAGCCACAGGAAATTCCACAGCAACAGGGACAGCCACAGGAAATTCCACAGCAACAGGAACAGCCACAGGAAATTCCACAGCAACAGGGACAGCCACAGGAAATCCCACAGCAGCAGGAACAGCCACAGGAAATCCCACAGCAGCAGGAACAGCCACAGGAAATCCCACAGCAGCAGGAACAGCCACAGGAAATCCCACAGCAGCAGGAACAGCCACAGGAACAGCCACAGGAAATCCCACAGCAGCAGGGACAGCCACAGGAAATCCCACAGCAGCAGGGACAGCCACAGGAAATCCCACAGCAGCAGGAACAGCCACAGGAAATCCCACAGCAGCAGGGACAGCCACAGCCAGCACCAAGCACAACCCACAGCAACAGTACACAGCTGAGCAGTAATGAGCTACAGCTGAGACCAATCAGGAAGCACAGCCTGGGCATGGGTGTTAATCACTTGTACATAATGTTCACTATTGCAAATAAACTCCCAAGAATGTCTCCCTGCCTATGGCTTCTTGTTCTGATGAGCAGTATTCATGTCACTCAAATGTGAAACCTTGGTTCCTGCTCAAGAAAAAGGCAAGTGTCTCAGTCCAGGGCCTCTTCCCTGTGCTTTGCGCAGTCTTCAGACCGAAATGATGATCCAGCTTCACGCTTACTGGACATATTACTGATGCCTGCACCTTGATGGTACATGTCATTTCTGCCAGAATATTGTAGGCAGGCGTCAAGGCTTCACTCACTGAATGTTCAGCTGATGAGCGACTACCACAAACACATCCTGCATGGTTCCCAGGGAGTGCCCACAACTCCTACATTCTCAATAGGTCTCAGATCCCTGACATCTTCCAGGGTCCACAGAAGCTGCAGGGATGGGTCCTCAGGGACAAGGGCGACCCACAGAGGACGTGGCTGATGACACCCATGCGGCGACCTCAGAATGCAGCAGAGCGAAGGTACAACGAAGCTCATGCTGCAACTTGCATCTTGGTGAAGCAAACCATCAGGATGCTGAAAATGTGTTTCCAATGCCTGGACCAGTCCTGGTGGAGCCCTGCAATATAGTCCACAGTGGGTGTCACGCATCACCGTTGCACCTTTGCCTTGTCAGCATCTGTGTCCGGTGATGCAGTGCTCCTGAAGGGGTCAGGCACTGAAGGCTGACAAAAGATGAGATGCAAAGTTTCACGGCTGTATCTCCATGAACTGACCCTGATCACAGAGTTGCAAGCGAGCTGCCCTCAGCCAGACAGGAGTCAGACATTCACAGGCAATGTGAAGATCTATGGAGTGTCCTCACTGCACGTCATCATCCTCTTGGAATTGAGCGACTATTAGGCTCTCCACTGCGTCTCCATAACAGGAGCCTTATCACAGAGGATTTGTGCGCTGTCATCAGCCAGATTAGAGTCAAATGTTGAAGGCCTCCCAAGTGTGCCTGCCTCATTGCCGCCATCCTCGTCTTCGAGCACCTCCTCACCCCCATTCTTGTTGATGTTCTCCTTGTCGGAGGAGGCGTCCAGCTCCACCATCTCCTCCTCAGCCAACTCCTCTCCCTGTTGCCACGCCAGGTGGTAAAGGGTGCAGCAGGCAACGATGATGCGTGACACCCACTGTGGACTATATTGCAGGGGCCCCACTAGACCGGTCCAGGCACCAGAACTCATTTTCAGAATCCCGATGGTTTGCTCCACCAAGGTGCAATTTTCAGCATGAGCTTCGTTGTACCTTCGATCTGCTGCATGGGTGTCATCAGCCACGACCTCTGTGGGTAGTCCTTGTCCCCGAGGAGCCATCCCTGCAGCCTCTGTGGACACTGGAAGACGTCACGAATCTGAGACCTATTGAGAATGTAGGAGTCGTGGACACTTCCTGGAAACCATGTGCACGCCTGCAGGATGCATTTGTAGTGGTCGCACACCAGCTGCACATTCAATGGCCCTTGCCATTGACACAGTTGACTGCTTGTTGCCACGAGATCTGAGCGCCACATGAGTACAGTTGTTGGCACCCTGCACCTGTGGAACACCTGAGATCTGGGCTAACCCCAGTGCTCTTGCATCATGGCTTTCCTGGTCCCAGGCGAAATGCACAAAGTCGTGAGCCTTCGCGAAGATGGCAGCTGTGAACTCATGGATGCATTTGTGGGTGGAGGCTTTCGATACTCCACAGTTGTCACCTGTGGAGCCCTGAAAGGAGCCACCCATGTAAAAATTGAGCGCTGCATTAACTTTCACAGTCACTGTCAATGGATGCCCTCCATGTCCCTGTGGCACCAAATCCTGCAATAGATGTGACCGATCAGTTCCCTAGACATGTGCAATCTTTGGCAGCACTGGTTCTCGATCATCTGCAGGAATGAAGGGCGGCGTCTATAGACCCTGGGTCTAGCTAGGCGCCAACCAGCGACAACTCAGTGTGGCTCTTCAGCTGTGTGCGTGGGAGCCCCAGCCGCCCCAGCCGCCCCTTCCTGAGGGTGCTGCTCCTCCCTCTGCCCAGCCAGGCACCTCTCTTCTCCTTCGTCTCCGCTCTCTGTAAGACACGAGGCGTATAGCTGTGTCAGCAGGCTCCATGCTCTTAATGCACTCCTCCTGTAGGATGAAAGAGGGAGACATATGAGTTAGCTGGGGGGTTCTAAGAACCTCTCTTGGTTAAGTCTGAAGGCCCATTAACGCATCCCAGAGAGTGCTGGCCCCCACTTGGATCACTAGAGTTTAGTGCGCTGCATGGCTGTCAGAAATCCCACCCAACTCTGCCCTACTCCACCTGACCAATTGGTGGCAGCTTTGCCCACTGGACTGCATGCTGTGCTCTCAGCTCAGGTGCAGACATTCTCCTAACCCGTACTGCAAGGCTGCACTGTTAGCTTGAACTATGGGGGAGACTGGTCCAAACTGGAATGGTGGCATTGCAAGGGGCTGTGAGCACCTCCACCAGTGACTGTTCCATGGCCAGCTTTAGCAAGGAGATTATACAATGTGCACAGGTGTCCAATTGTTCCGCAGTTCACTAAAACGCTCATTAGTTTGCAGTCTGTGCCCGAGGGGTGAAAAGCTTTGGAGCACTTGGTGGCACTTTCATGCCTCTGCATTGCTTGAGTGAGCAGATAAGCTAGAGGCCTAACTCCAAGCATGTCAATGTGGCTGTGCCTGAACTCTCAGCTGCACAGGAATGGTCACTCTATACAAGGTTTCCCTAATACATGGCCTTTCCCCACCCCCCCAACCCTGCACGTACTTGTGCACTACCTTCAACCACAGGGCAATCCATACATCCCCATAAGTCACCTCAACCGCAGTGCAACCTTTGACCCCTCCCCACCCATCTCGCCTCAACCGCAGTGCATCGCTTGCTCCCACCCCCCACAACTTGCTTGAACCATAAGGCAGCATTTGCACCACCACCGCACCCCCCCCAATGTCACCTCAACCGCAGGGCAACCGTTGCCCCAGCACCGCACTGTCGGCCAGCTGGGAAAATGTGACTTGCCTGTGCCCCCACCTGAATGCGTGGCGCCTCAACGCCTCACCCTTGAAGTCCAACAGGCAGCCCTCACGAGCGCTACGTGACGTTACTGGACACTCACCTCTAAGTTCCCCTCGAAGTACAGCTCGCCAGGTGCACGCTTTATTTATGCTGTTGCGAAACATATCGGCGGAAAACGCATCCCGCCATTGACGGTTTCATGACCTTTGGCCTTCCCACCATATTGTCAGCTCAGGCTGCCAAATATGCCTGCTGCTAATGGGCATGGAAAATTCTGTCCAGGGGCTGTGAAAGACCATGGAGATATGGGGGCATTGGGGGTATGAGGGGCCATGGGGTTGGTAGAGGTGAATAGGTTGGCATAGGGGTATAAGGGTCCTTGGGGCTGTGGGCATGAGGTGGCCTAGATTGGCATGGATGGGCATAAAAATGTGTGGGTGTGACTGGGATGAGGGCTGGTGGGCTGCTTTTTGTTTTCTTTAAAAAAAACTTAACAAAAGGCCTTCCGCCCAGTCAACCTCCACACTGGGCAGCCTCTGTGCTTGTTCCAGGGACAGTGGGCCTGACTTCCGATCCAGCCTGCCCCCGGAACAAATATCCCAACTGCAATGGCCATTTTTAAAGGCCAGGTTCGCAGAGCCGGGAATTCCCCCATCTCTGCACACCTGACCCGGGAGTGACAATCGGGCCCCTAATCTTGGGCTGAGAAATGACAAATAACATTTGTGCCACATAAATGCCAGGCATTTATCTCCAAAGTTACCTATAGCTATCTATCTCCAATAAGAGAGAACCTGACCATCTCCCCTTGATGTCCAATGGCATAAACAGCACTGAATCCCCAACCATCAAATCCTGGGGGTTACCATTGACCAGAAACTTAACTGGAACAGCCATATAAATAGTGTGACTATAAGAGCTGGGAAGCAAAGGCTGGGAAATCTCTGGCGACTAACTCACCTTCTGACTCCCCAACCCTGTCCACCATCTACAAGGCACATGTCAGGAGTGTGATGGAATACTTTCCACTTGCCTGGATGAGTGCAGCTCCATCAACACTCAAGAAGCTCAATAGCATCCAGAACAATGCTTGATTGGCATGCCATCTACTACCTTAAACATACACTCCCTCCCACACCTGCACACAGTGACAGCAGTATGTACCATCTACAAGATGCACTGCGGCAACTCTTCTGCTCTGGAGCAAAGTTCCTTCGACAACACCTTCCAAAGCCACCTGGAAGGACACAAGCAGCAAATGCATGGCAACACCACTACCTGTAAGTTCACCTCCAAATCACACACCATTCTGACTTAATATTTTGCCATTCCTGCACTGTCACTGGGCCAAAATTTTGGAACTCCCTCCTTAGCAACACTGTGGTGTACCTGCACCTGACATGGACTGCAGCAGTTCAAGGTGGCTCACCAGCACCTTTTCAAGGGCCATTAGGTATGAGCAATAAGTGTTGGCCTTACCAGCAATGCTTACATCCCATGGACGAATAAAAAACAAATTAAGGACATATTTATGGTGACCGTTATATGCAGAGTGGGGCTAGTTAGCTCAGTTGGCTAGTGTATGGTTCAGAATAATGCCAACATCATGGGTTCAATTCCTATTCTAGCTGAGGTAGACTTGGGCCGTAGGGTCATGAAGACTCGAAACGTTGACTGATTTCTTCTCCACCGATGCTGCCAGACCTGCTGAGTTTTTCCAGGTAATTCTGTTTTTGACTTGGGGCTTGTCTTCTTGCCCTCCCCCTGAGAGTGGAAGGCAATGGTAAACCATCACTGACAAAAACTGCCAAATAAATAGCTCAGGACAAAGCATCAGCTGACATTGAGCAAATGATGTACTTTTGAGCAAAGTACACATAGAATAGAATGGAATATGAAATATATCATGAGCATTGTGTGGTGACACTGCACAATGTTTTTTAAGATTGGTTTGCAATGGTGTTTCCCAAGATTCCTTTTTGGGACCATTACTTTCTTCAGTTTTTATTATAATCTAGACTAGAGCAGCATTATAAAGTTTGCAGATGAGGACAAAACTTCGTGAAATAACAGATAGGGATGAGACTAGCTATGGACTTCAGAATGACATAGAAAGGATGGTGAAATGGGAAGAAACATAGCAGATGGTGCTCAATGCAGGGAAATGTGAAATGATCCAATCTTGAAGGACTAATATGGAGAGACAGTATGTTGTTGATTGCAAGATTTTTATAAGTGTAGATAAGACCTGTGTCCATACAAAGATGGGCAAATTGATAAGGTGGTTAAAAAAACATACAGATTATTTGGGTTTATAACTAGACGCGTAGAATATAAAAGCATAGAAATAATGATAGAACTTCATAAATTACTGGTTAAGCCTCAGCTGGAGCATTTTGCACAATTTTGGACACCACACTTCAGGAAAAATGTAAAGGCCTTAGATTACTAGGGATGAGAGACTTCAACTAAGAGAGGTTGGAAAAGTTAGGACTATTGGCCTTGGAACAGAGAAGGTTAAGGGATGACCCAATTGAAGTTTTCAAGCTAATGAGAGATTAGACCATAAGATCATACGACGTAGGAGCAGCAGTAGGCCATTCGGCCCATTGAGTATGCATCGCCATTCAATGAGATCATGGCTCATCTGATAATCCTCAACTCCACTTTCCTGCCTTTTCCCCATAACCCTTGATTCCCTTACTGATTAAAAATCTGTCTATCTCAGCCTTGAATATACTTAATGACCCAGCCTTTACAGCCCTCTACGGTAGAGGTTGACTACCCTCCGAGAGAAGAAATTCCTCCTCATCTCTGTTTTAAATGGGGGCTCCCTTACTCTGAGATTATGTCCTCTGGTCCTAGACTCTCCCACAAGGAGAACCAACCTCTCAGTATCTAGATAAAAACAAAAAGCTAAAAGCTACCGCGGATGCTGGAAATCCAAAACAAAAACAGAATTACCTGGAAAAACTCAGCAGGTCTGGCAGCATCGGCGGAGAAGAAATCAGTTAACGTTTCGAGCCTTCATTGCCCTTCGGCAGAACTGAAGAACTTCAGTTCTGCCGAAGGGCCATGAAGGCTCGAAACGTTAACTGATTTCTTCTCCGCCGATGCTGCCAGACCTGCTGAGTTTTTCCAGGTAATTCTGTTTTTGTTTTTTCTCTCAGTATCTACCCTGTTAAGCCCCCTAAGAATCTTATATGTTTCAATAAGGTCGTCTCTCACTCTTCTAAATTCCAATGAGTACAGGCCCAACCTACTCAACCTCTCCTTATAAGAAAATCCCTCCATACTTGGGATCAACCTAGTGAGGCTTCTCTGGACTTCCTCCAATGCCAGTATATCTTTCCTTAGATAAGGGGACCAAAACTGTACACAGTATTCTAGGTGTGGCCTAATTAGTGCCTTGTATAATTTTAGCAAGACTTCCCTATTTTTATACTCCATTCCCTTTGAAATAAAGGCCAATATTCCATTTGCCTTCCCTATTACCTGTTGAACTTTTTTGTTAGCTTTTTGGGATTCATGCACAAGGACTCCCAAATCCGTCTTTGCTGCTGCCATCCGCAGTCTTTCTCCATTTGAATAATATTTAGCTACTCTGTTCTTCCTGCCAAAGTGCATAACCTCACATTTTCCCACATTATATTCCACCTGCCACTTTTTTGCCCACTCACTTAACCTGTCTATATCCCTCTGTAGACTCCTTGTGTCATCCTCACCACTTGCTTTCCCACTTATTTTTATGTCATCCGGAAACTTGGCGATAGTACATTCACTTCCCTCATCTAAGTCATTAATATATATTGTAAATAATTGAGGCCCCAGCACTGATCCCTGTGGCACTCCACTAGTCACTCTTAAACTGAATGCTAAATCCTACCATATTATGGTCACTGTTTCCTAGGAGATCTTTCACTCTGAGATCATTTATTAAACCTGCCTCATTACGCATTACCAGATCCAAAATAGCCTGATCCCTGGTTGGATTTACAACATATTGTTCTAAGCAACAGTCCTGAATATGCTCTATGAATTCTTGCTCGTGTCTATTTCTGTCAATTTACTTTTCCCAATCTACATGAAGATTAAAGTCACCCATGATTAATGTGCTGCCTTTTTACATGCCCTCATTTTCTCCTGATTTAGTCTCTGTCCTACAGTATAGCTACTGTCAGGGGGCCTGTAGACTACTCCCAGCAGTGTCTTCCTCCCCTTGCTATTTCTTACCTCCACCCATATGGATTCTGCATCTTCTAATCCGAGATCCTTTCTTGCTATCGTACTTATTCCATCTCATACTAACAAAGCTACTCCACCACCCTTTCCTTCCTGCCTGTCTTTTCGAAAGGTTACATACCCCTGAATATTTAGTTCCCAGCTTTGATTTCCGTGTAACCACATCTCCGTAATAGCTCTAGGATCATACCCATTAACCTCTATTTGTGCAGGTAATTGATTTATTTTGTTCCAAATACTACGTGCATTTAAGTAAAGAGCCATTAATTTTGCCTTTTTACAATTTTTTCTCCCTTTGACCCTATTTGCTGCTTTTTTTTATATTTGTGCACTCTGTCCCTTCCTGTCACACTCGTATTGTTATGAGTATCGTATATCTATCGTATTGAGTATCGTTACCTAAATAGTTGCCCTGCAAGGCTGCCATGTCCTTTTGCTTTGTAAGCCTACGTATTCCCTTTCCAGAACCCTCCCACCCCCTCCAATTAGTTTAAAGTCCTCTCTACAGCTCTAGTTATTTGGTTCGCCAGGACACTGGTCCCAGCGCGGTTCAAGTGAAGCCCGTCCCACCAGAAAAGCTCCCTTCTACTCCAGTACTGGTGCCAGTGCCCCATGAACTGAAACCCATTCTTCCCACACCAATCCCTGAGCCACCTCCTTGACGTTATTTATCCTGTGCCAATTTGCCTGTGGTTCAAGCAGCAATCCTGAGATTATTGCCTTGGAGGTCCTGCTTTTTAATTTAGCTCCTAACTGTTCAAATTATTTCAGCAGAACCTCCTTTCTAGTCCTATCAATGTCGTTGATACCAACATGGATGGTGACAACTGGATCCCTCCCCTCCCACTCCAAGTTCCTCTCCAGCCCTGAGAAGATGTCCTTATCCCTGACACCAGGCAGGCAACACAGCCTTCAGCACTCACGCTCACGGCTGCAGAGAACAGTATCTATCCCCCTAATTATACTGTCTCCTACCACTACTACACTCCCATTTCCTCCCCTCACTTGAATGGCTCCCTTTACCACGATGCCGTGGTTAGTTCGCTCATCCTCCCTGTGGTCCTCATCTACACAGCTTGCAAGAACCTTGTAACTGTTGGACAGTTGCAGGGGCTGAGGCTCCTTGAACGCTACCCTCTCGGTCCCCAAACCTGCTTCACCTGCAGTCACACTCTCCTGTCCCTGATCACAGACCAAATTTGAATTACCTAATCTGAGAGGGGTGACCGCCTCCTGGAGCAAAGTCTCCAGGTGGCTTTCCCCCTCCCTGATGTGACGCAATGTCTGCAGCTCGGACTCCAGCTCCTTAACTTGGATCTGAAGTTCCTCGAGCTGCAAACACTTGGTACAGATGTGTTCACTCTAGATCACCTTGGCATCCAGCAGCTCCAACATGCTGTAGCAACAACACATCACCCGTCCTGCCATCGCTATCGTATTTTATTCAATTTATTAATTAATTACTCTAGTATTCCCACTCTTCACACTTTATTATAATAATTTTTTGTACACACCTGTATCGATCTTATACTTAACATGCTATCTTTAAGAAAAGAGAAAAAAAAGACTAGAGATCTAAACACAAACTAAAGGCCTTACTTTTGCTTTAAACACTAGAAATACTCACCAATCCTACTCACCAATCAGCTGCTCTCCATACTCCCTCGCTGTAAATGACCACGCTGTTTCTCTTTCACACTCACCCTGTAAATGACCATGCTGTTTCTCTCACACTTTCTCACCTGTAAATGACTACGCTGTTTCTCTAACATTCCCTGTAAATGACCACGCTGTTTCTCTCACATTCTCTCCCTGTAAATGACCACGCTGTTTCTCTCACTCTCTCCCCGTAAATGACTATGCTGAGGTTTTGCTAGAGTAGATGGAAAACAGTTATTCCCACTGGTGAATGTGTCAATAACCCAAGGTCATAAATTTAAAATCACTGGTCAAAGATCTAGAGGGGAAATTAGGAAACTTTTTCTCAGAATTTTTGGGATCTGGAATGCTCTACCTGAAAAGGTCATGGAAGCTGATTCCATAAATAATATTAAAAGGGAGTTGGACAGCTACTTGGGGATGAAAACCTTACAGGATTATGGACTGAAAGCAGGGTATTAAGCATTACTGCTCTTTCAAAGAGTCACCTCAGGCACAATTGGCCTCCTGTGTATAAGTTTCTACGATTCTATGATGCTAATGATGGTCCAACATGCATACTGTACTCAGTCTTGCCCCATTCTTTACCCCTGATTTAACTTAAGCCATCTGGTAGGAATGGAATGGGTTCAGGTTGGACATTTGTTTTACAGCTCACCCGATTTTCCACTTTGCTAACCTCAATGGAGCGTAAAATCAAGTGGGGTGTGAAACTGAATCTGAAGTAAATCTCAGATATAGTTCAAAGGGGGAGTTGTAAATTGGAAGCCTGGCAGGGAGAGAAAATCATTTTGACTGCTCACTGAACTTCCTAGCAACTGGGGCAAGGGTGGTATTAATAATCTGAGTGCAGAAAATCCACAACTTCCAGGGGAATGGTGCTTAGAAGAAAGGAAATGGAAAGTAGTGGAATAAAAGCATATTTTAGAAAAAAGCCAATAACTGTAATCCCAGTAGCAAAGCAGTAATGATCTTCCTTCATATCATTATGGTCATTTCTCTGGCAGATGTGTCACAGATATGATGGGCTTGGTGAGTTCAGTGGAACTCCCCAAGGAAAGGAAATGAAATGTCTGTATGCATGTGTTTGCGTTTGCTTGTGAAGAGTAGCACAGCTTGACAGTACAGTACATTACTTCCATATCAATACTGAATTACAAGAATTTCCTTTACAGGTAATTTACATCATGCAAAGGTAGTTTATTTTAAAGAAAATAAAGCTGCTAATAAAGATTAGAAAAAGATTTGTTTAAATTTTAAAAAACAGAATTGCTCTCGACCTCATTAGTTGACCTCCTGTGGTGCTATGCATGGTAATTCAGAATTAATGGTCTCCTTCTTATCTGTCTCTTCTGTGTTAATATTTCTCTCTCTGTCCTCTTCTGTTTCATTGCTTCTGACTCTTTCTCTTTTGCTTTTCTCTCTCCTGCTTTCATTGCACTTTTGTTGCTCTTCTGCTTCCTGTATTCATTTCTCCCAGTCTTTTTCTGTTTCTTTCTTTGTCTTTTCTATTCTTTTCTGAATGCAGATGATAGGAACAATGTTTTCTGTGGTGGGGAGAGGAGATAGCACAGTAACTGTAGGGGTGAGGCTGGTTTCTGGCAGGCAGGCTGTTTCCACATTTATAGGCCTATATGCGAATTGCATCAGTCAGATCTTGGACATCAAGGGAGCAGCTGAGGTACCCCCACCCCGTTGGATTTTCATTTTTGAAGCAAGAAATTGGCTTCAAAAATGAAGTATTATGAGAGTGGGAATGGTCCCTAGTTGTGAACAATGCCAAAGGAGTGAATGAGTCAGAGATTGGCAATATCTGGAGCAGGGCAAGAACACAAACTCTTTTTTAAGGTGGAAACGGGTCACTGGTCAACCCTCAATTTTTTTATTAAAGTGTTTTAATTTTTTTATAGATCCAGAGGGAGGCAGAGCTGTGAGCAGGTAGTTCAGGGCAAGCATAGCATGAGGCAGCCTTGAGCAAGGAATGGGCCAGGGTTGGCAATGGGGTCAGGAGAATGGGTGACCCGGAGGCAGGCAGAGTCTGGAGCATGAATAGAGCCATTGTCTTTATTATTTAATAAAGTTTCTTATAAAGCTCTTCAGGACCAAGAATGGGGTTCAAAGCAGTGGGAAGGTTTGGGAGCAGGTCTAGAGTCAGGAGCAGGAAGGCCCAAGTTAGGCAGAGTTGAGAATGGAGCCAAAAGCCCTTTTTTAAAATAAATTATTTAATTAAAAAAGTAGGATTAGAGGGCTACTGGAAGATGGTCCAGAGATAAGTTAGGAGTGAGCTTAGCAAGAAAGCTATCTCCCTGTCTCAATTTACAACTGGGGCGTACTTTGTATTAAAACTTAGGCCTGAATTTTTCGGTCATTGGGTGCACGCAACCGGGAGCGGCCAGGAAACAGACTGCCAACCACGATCTGCCCCCAACTGCGATTTCACGCTGGCTGGCCAATTAACGGCCAACCAGTGTGAAACACGCACTGAAAAGCTCAGTGCTGCCAGGGCGGGGGAGGGAAGAGGGCAGGTGACAACGTCACTGTGGGCGCTGCAAGAGAGCATCCTGAAGGCAGACAGCTGCCTCAGGGAGCTGCAGACCTGCAAATAATGAAATAAAGCTGTAAAAAGCTGCAAAAATATGTCCATGCATCACAACCAAGCATCTGAAAGCAAGTCTCATAAAAATGCTGTCAACAAATATTTATTTTTATTTTATTTCCTAACGGAGATTTCATCCCGCCCTTGGATGAGGTTTGATGAAAAATGCAAAGCCTGCCTGGCCGATTTGCCTGCCCGCCAGCTGTAAGGTTGGACGGGCCACGAAGAATAGTAGAAAAGTGCGCCTTTAATGGGCTTAATTGCCCTCTTAATTGTTGGCAAGCACGCTTCTGACTCTTGCACGCACCTGCCCAGCGATATTTTGCGCGAGTACGCGGTGACGTCGGGATGCTTGCCAACGTCATCTCGTGCGACTTCACACCTGATTGGGTTGGGCGCACGCCCGCCCGCAGGACGTAAAATTCTGCCCTTAAATTCATGACGATTCTTTTCTCATTTTTTAACAGCAATATATTTGGCAGTTGGCTATTTACATTTTCAGGCATGAGTTGCACAGTCGAGCAGCAGCACAGAGTACACTTGAGTTGTCTAGCCAGTAGAGACTGTGTAGGTGGAAAACAGGTAGGGGTAGACTCATCAATGTCACCTAGGGCAGGATCTTCCCCCCCCGTTGGGGGGGCTGTGCAGGAGTGGGCGGGTTCCTGATCGGCGCCCCCAGTTGGGGGAGTGCTGCCATTTTACGTGACGGGCCAATTAAGGCCCACCCAGCATGATGCCCGCCAGGAAGCGCTATGTGCTCCCTGTGTGGTGTGGAGGGGATTCCCAGAGCTGGGAGTGTGCTCTTTTGTGCATGCGTGCGAAAGAGCGCGCAGATCTCCCTGAGGCAAAGTGCTGCCTCAGGGAGATCGGCTCAGGTTTGAAACATTGAATAAAGATTAGAAAAAAAAATCAATGACATGTCCCCTCATGTGCCACTGTCACATGAGCTGGGACATGTCAATTTCTTTTATTTAGACATTTAATACAAATTTTAATACCCTCATGAAACCTCATCCCGCCCATGGATGAGGTTTCATGTTTTTTTCGGAAGCCTGCCTGGGCTCCCAGTCTGCCCACCAACCTTAAGGTTGGATGGGCAGGTCCATTGATTAATTCAATTACTTTATTAATGGCTTAAGTGGCCGTTGACAGGTCAGCTGGCGTGCAACCAACTCAGCTGCATGCCCGCTGACCTGAAAATGTAAGTGACGTGGGGTGACGGGATGCCCGCCCGACATCAACCCACGTCACTTTACGCGATGGTGAGCGGGCCCCGCCCCCCCGCTCGCCGATCGGAAGATGCAGCCCCTAGTGTTGACAGGCCTGCAATTATAGTGAGACAATCAAATGTTGGCATTGGCTTTTCCCGGTATAAATGTAGCATATAAAACTGAACTCAAAAAGTCATGACATAGAAGGTAAGGAAGTACCATATCTAATATTTTTCATATATTATAGATACTTATGTAGTATCACTTTAGAGCCAACTGATTGGTTAAAAACATGATGGTTTGATTTCTGCTCCCAATTCCAGTTATTTGGCTCTACCAAGGGTTGGGTTTGTAATGAGTGCATTCTGTCTGACTATTACTGGGTCTTTATAAAGTTTCAGAGTTATTAAGTCAAGTGGACTAAAATCTCCAATCAGTGCAGAAGTGCTGCTGGTGATAAACAGCATTGGATTGAAGAAAGGATTAGAAAACCAAAGTAAGACTATAATGGATTTAGAAAAAGATCGATATTGGAAGAGATTGATAGGCCCTAATATTGACCCGCTGTTCAACTGATCCCAACCTTTCTGAGACTATAGTTCACAACTAACTTATTAGAAAGATGACTAGAGTCCCTTATATTTAGTCTAAGACCTTAATCAGCTCAAAGCCTACTGCTCACTCGTCCACTGAAACCATTGGGAGATAGATAAATTTAATCATTTTTACAACAGTTACACATAAATTCTATTCTGCTTTCGTTCTACTCCTAATTCCTACATTCGATTGGAGACTTCATGGGCTGAACCTCGTAGATAAAATAGTGAGGCTGACAGCTCATAATTACGTCTGAGTAAATTGAAATTGCACACGCACAGTTAAACTGTTGATGTCAGAGATACCCTGCTCCTCTATAGGGTGTGCTGTAACAGTCCTTGCTGATTGACATGGCACTGAATCGAAATAATGGCTTGAACTTTGCATGCTTGCTTACTAGCTCCTTCCTAAAGGCACCAGAAAAAGTTATGGCTGCTGTATTCAGGATTAAGTGTATTTATGACGGTGTGGTAAATGACAAATTCTGGTGCTGAAAGTTTAATTTCAAAAGTGTGGCGTCTCATCCTACATAAGTTAATTAGTGCTAGAGATTTTAAAAATACCTTTTTTATTATTTTTCCTATCTGTCTCTTTTATCTCCCTTTGTTAATGCCATTTGTCTTTCCTAATCTTTATTTTGCTTTCTGTGCATGTTTTAAATCTAATTTGTGCTTCATTATAAACTCCCACACACATCTCAGTTTGGAAATTGAGGCATCAAAGTATTTCTAAACAAAATTAGTATCTGAGTGAAAAAGGAATAAAACGATTATACGGATAGGATTAAATGAAGTAGACACTAATACAAAAGCAAAATGCTGCAGATGTTAGAAATCTGAAATAAAAACAGAAATGCTGGAAATACTCAGCAGGTCAGGCAACATTTATGGAGAGAGAATCAGAGTTAACATTTCAGATCAGTTACCTTTTTTCAGTACTCAAGTAGCTGAGTGTGACCTGCGCTGCTAACTGGCTGCATTCTGAAAAGGGGTTCCAGCAGCATATAAGGCGCATAGCTACACCATCACCTGCAAGCTCCCCTCCAAGGTACACACCATCATAACTCGGAAATATATTGCTGTTCCTTCGCTATTGCTAAGCTAACATTCTGGAACCTCCTCCCCAACAGGACTGAGTGTAGTTACACCAGATGGACTACAGCAATTCAAGAAGACAGCTCACCTCAAGGGCAATTAGGGATGGGCAATAAATGCTGGCCTTGCCAGCGATGCCCACATCCCATAACGAATAAAAGAAAAAAATTCTTTTATGTGTCTGAACAAGCTTAGTGCTTGTTTTTACCAAAGTAATCTTAAACAGGCCTTATGCTTTAGCTTACCAATTGGTGGGTGGCCCAATAACATCCATTACAGGAGGACTAGCTATGGGAGGTCTTTGGAACAACAATACAGCATATAATTTGGCTCATTGTGAGCAATGCATTAGGACATCTGCTATTAGTATATTAAAACCATTTCATATAACTGGCAATTCGTGTCATTTTAATTTCTGTGACACTGTACCAGTCATACTTTTTAGATAACATCCCTATAATTACATCTTCTTTGTCAATCTGCGCAATACCAAAGGACATCTTATAATTAAAAATAAATGTGCTTTGGAAAAATTGTTCATGAGCAATAGTGTGGAAAACTCATAAATCATATATAATTATTGAATTTGTGTATCACAATTCACAAGAAAATGTCTCATGTTTTTTGTGCAATGCAATAATTTTTTAGAAGTTTAGTGATTGCTAGGATCGAAACAGACAGACATTCTGAACGAACAACTTTCCACAAACGGGTTAACATGTTTTTGAGCGGCATCAGAGAATGAAACCTTTTCTAAGACACAGGGGGAACTTCCTGCTCATCTTCAATTGGCATCTTTTATACCTGCTTTCAAATGGATAGACCCTCATTCAAAATCTAACCCAAAGAATAGCGTCCCTAATAATGTAGCACTTTCCTAATACATTGAATTTAAAATCCTTGACTGATCTTCAAATATCTCAATGGCCATACCCTATCTTAACTCTGCAACACACTTCAGCCTATTTTACTTCTTTCTGTCTCTATCTTTTTCTCCCTTAATCCAATCTTTCTTTCCCTTTCTGTATCTGATTTGACATCGAAGTCACCCAATCTACTTTACATTCCTTCTCAGTCTTTCCACGGTGTTTTTCTCAGTCTTTTAATCAGATTGGTTAAGGGCAGGATCTTCCTTCATGTGTGCACTCACTTTCCTGGCAGCTGCCATCACTCCTTCATCCTCCAGCAGTCCAGGGTGCCCTGTCCATTCAGGTCCTAGGTGGCCAGTTTCCTTTGATACACTCATTTGAGCTTGCACTTTCAACAACTTAATGGGAAAAATGTTTTGAGCTGAAGGATACAAGGAAAAGTTTAATTAACCACGGATGTCATTAGCTGCCCTGCTACAGCAAAATCTTTTCACACTGCTGCATTTCCAAAGTGCCTTGACCTACATTGACAGGGTGGGAAAGGAGAAGGCACTGCCTGTTACCATCTCAAATGAATGAATGCACTGTCATGCTGCAGTTAGCAAGGAACCTAGGAGCCTTTCTTTGTTTAGGTGCAGGGAGTTATAATTAGAAGATCCAGAAGGCTGGGTTCAGTTTCACTATGTGCTAGGTGTTCTTTTGGATTTCACCCAGCAATTTTACAAGTAGAGGTGGGTCTTTGAGCTCAATTGGAAAATGCAAAATATTCTGCTCTCCCCACCCTGCAAACACAATATTTCCCAGAGGGGATTGAACGGGTCTCAGTTGATTCCAAGAACACATGATTAACTTTATACTGATACCGAATGGTGTTAGTTTGAGTTGTAGACAGCCTGGAGAGACGTAGGGGCCATTATCCACAATTACCCAATGTTCGGTCCAGTGTTGAAGCAAACAGTATGTAAACCCTGTGCTGCTTTCTCAATTGAACGATTTCAGTGTGCAGCTGAGTGCGACCTGCGCTATTGACTGGTTACATGCTGAAAAGGGATCCAGCAACATGTAGTATGTGTTTCAGCTAGTCTGCATATCTTAAAGGCAGTCTGACCCTCTTAAAGGGGAGCTACACTCATTATACAGAAGCAGCTGCTGACTGTCGGTGGAGGAAGTGTCTACAACTAGAAGCACCTCAACGGAGCAGCAGGCTAGAGAGAAGACACCCAGGTTTTCCAATGTGGTGATTGAGTCATTAGTACAGGGAGTGCAAAGAAGGAGGGAAGCAATGTTTCTGCCGGGGCTAGGAGGCCCTCAAGGCAAACCCTAAGAAAAGAATGGAAGAAGGTGGCCAGGGAGATCAATTTGACCATGAGGATCTGGCAATAGTGCTGCAAGAAGTTCATTCACTTCACATGGGTGGTCAAGTTAAGTGAATGCATTTTCACATGATATCTCCTAACCACTGCACCACCAACCTCATGCGCTGCTCAACGCATCACATGACCATCACTCACCCACCAGCAATCAGGACTCATACCTAACATTCCACATCACCCTCACACACCTATCAATGTTCAGAATCACAAAATTGTTACGGTGCCGAAGGAGGCCATTTGGCCCATCGTGTCTACACCAGCTCTCAGAATGAACAACTCACCTAGTTCCATTCTCCTACCTTCTCCCCATAACCCTGCACATTCTTTCTTGTCAGATAACAGTCTAAGATAACAGTCTAATTCCCTTTTGAATTCTTCAATTGAACTTGCCTCCATCACACTCTCAGGCAGAGCATTCCAGACCCTAACCTTCCCTTCCTAACAACACTGTGAGTGTACCCAAAACATATGGACTGCAGCGGCTCAAGAAGGCAGCTCACCATCTTCTCAATGGCAACTAGGGATTGGCAATAAATGCTGGCCCAGCCAGAGAAGCCCACATCCCATGAATGAATAAAATTTTTTAAAAAACCACTCACTGCATGAAAAAGTTTTCCCTCGTATTACAGTTACTTCTTTTACTAATCACTTTAAATCTGTGCCCTCCCGCTCTTGATCCTTTCGCAAGTGGGAACAGTTTCTCCCTATCAACTCTGTCCAGACCCTTCATGATTTTGAATACCTCAATCAAATCTCCTCTCAGCCTTCCTTTCTCTAAGGAAAATAGTCCCAACTTCTCCAAACTGTCTTCAGAACTGAAGTTCTTCATCTCAGGAACCATTCTCGTGAATCCTTTCTGCATTCTCTCCAATGCCATCACATCCTTCTTTAAGTGCGGCGCCCAGAAATGGATGCAATACTCCAGCTGAGGCCGAACTAGTGACTTATACAAGTTCATAACCTCCTTCCTCTTGTACTCTATGTCCCTATTAATAAATGTTGCCAGCCTCACATCCACCTCTCACTACTGTTATCACTTACCCCCAGCTATTCAGCTTTGGCTCGCACATCAACCAAACATTGCAAAACGATCACTTACATTCTTCCGTCTCTCTTGCAGGACAGTTCCTCTTTAGTTACTTCTTTTGAAGAAAATGGAATAGCATCTGCTTTAAATAATCCAGACAGTTTATGCAAACAGATAAGGGGTATCCAAAAATAACAGCGAGACAGAATTAAACCCATTTGTAGAGGTTTTGCTTTTTCTTCCAGTTCATATGGTCACTTGGTGGCACTGTTGATCTTGGAGGAAGTCTCCTTAAATAGAAGAAAAACAAACACAAGTAATTAACTCATTGAGTATTGAATTGCCTTTTCAGCTTTCAGAATAAATTGTAAATACAATTTTTGTACTAGTGCACAATGCCAAATGCAGTAAGGAAAAAGCGAAGAAACCCACAGAATATCCTTTTGAAACAAAAAACAGTTTCTGTAAATTCCGGCATATAAATCATTTTGTCACCCAACTTTAACAAACAGGGCATGAATGTCAAATTTTACATTCTATTTTTCCCTATTTTTTTCTGCTCCTAGTAGTTTGCTTTGCATCATGTATTTTTCTCCCAATGAGATTGCAGCCAGACAGCTGATCTGCTGTAAAGAATCAGCCACCAATGACCTAACCACTAGGAGGTATATTGTTTTTCTCCTTCCCTTTGGAGAAAGTACCTGATGCCCAACACTTCTCCCTGATTCCCATGATATCATAACCTAATTGCATAGAACGTAGTGAGCACAACTGCACATCCTATCATTCCTTGGTGACATTAGGCTGCTCCATCATGGAACACAGCTCACTCTTCTGTGTATGCTGTTTCAATGCACCTGGCAGAAAAGGTGATCCAGAGTGACCTGGGGGGACTTAAGGAAACCTAAAATCAGTACCACACTGACAGTAATTAAAGATAAAGTGCATGTAGCTAGTAATTTAATAATCAGCTTGGGCAGGAAAAGGAAAACGGAACACATTTAATTGAATCACTGTACCTGGATAATCTGTTGGCACATTTCTAGCCCACTAACCCAGCAGCTGCTCTGGTACCTACACGAGGCCTTTACTATCTGGCAAAATGGCTCAAGTTGGTTGTTTACCTAACAGTACATTCAAAGTAATAGAATCCATTGGAAATCATCAGTTAACCCTGATTGAGTTGAGGAAATTATTAATTACTATGTAAATAGATCACAAGATGGTCTCACCTTATGTATCAATCGGGAAGTTGGAGGAAAGGTGGACACGGATTTTGGAAGTGACAACATGTTCAAGGACTTTGTGGAGGAAACGGGGATTGGAGATGGGCTATTAGATTTCAAGGATGCAGGGGCCAAGAGAGGATTTTTTGAGGATGGATGTTGGTTTGGAAGAGAGGGGAAAGGACCTCAGGAGCAGGTATGCATTAATGCAAGAGCCTATAGGATGTGTTCACAGGGGCCCTAACCAAATCTAAGACCTCATCGAAACTCACCATAATGCAGGATTAAAATATTCTAGCAATTAAAAATGCTGTCAGATGTGTGTGTTCTACTACTTCAGAACCTTGAAACATTGAATTATTTCTACTCTTCACAATGCTGAATATTTTCTTCCAGTATTTTTTGTTTTCGTTTCCGATTTCCTATATTTACATTTGTTTTGTTTCTTAATTTGTTGTATATCTATCAGGCCTGGTTCATGCTTCCAGAAAGACTTCTGTACACCCAACAGATACCATGAGGCCCATGGCAATAAGAACTTTGAAGTTTTAGTTTAGATGCCAATACAAGCATCTAAACCCAAATGGGACTCCATGTTGAACAAAACAGCAGTGTTGGGACAACCTGTAGTAGGTGGGTTGGCAGGCAGGATTAATTCTACAGCTGGTGCTTTTGCTGACACCACAGAGAGCTCCTTAAATATTTTGGGCAACCAGAGGCAGTACGAGAAAAGATAGATCAATAGTTATTGTGACCCAAGAGCAAAGTACTGCGGATGCTAGAAATCTGAAAGAACAGAAAATGTTGGAAATACTCAGCAGATCTGGCATCATTTGACCAGATTTTTGTGGAGTTGTAGAGACTCTGCAGACCTTTAAAAATGATAGATAAGACCTGGATCTGGAAGCCCTGCCCCATTTCCAGCAGATCCCACTTTCGATGGTAGGGGAAAAATGGTGGTGGGGAGTGCATGAAGCACATAGGTGTGAATTACGAATTGTCTGGGCCATTTAAACTCAGTGCATAGGACAAACAGACCTGTTTTTCACTCCAGGAATACCCTCAACCTGCAGTATGCAGTATGGTGGAGATAGGGTAGTTAGAATTGTCAATCTGTCAAGTTATTTAAATCCCCTGTCCTTCAAAAATTGAGAAAAAAGCTCCTGTCTGAAAGTTAAAAAAAATCTGTTCTAGCAGTTTCAATAGATGTTTGTTGCCATAATCCTAAATGCTATCATTTTGGCATTATTACTGCTTGACTGCTTTCCACAACCTATCATTATCATAGTGGGGCTGTAGTTTGATTGACAGCTCAACAAGGTTAGTAAAGGAGTAGCTTTCTTTGATGTAGAGTTATGAATACAAATACAATGAATAAAAATGCTTTTATAAGGGATGAATTACTTGAGAAGTTTTAAATGTATTGAATTGGCTTTCATGAATGGGACTTTATATAGTGAAGTCTGTAATAGATATTTAGAACTTTATTTTATTTTGTCTCAGCATGCCCCCTGAGGTTTGCCTATGCTGGTTACTAGATGAGTTGGTATGGAGTGTGTAAGGGCAAAGGGTGCTGGGTGGGGTGCATGGGTTGGCATGAGTTGGCACTGTATTGTCATGGGGGCTAAAAGGGGCCATGTAGATGGATGGGGGGCATGGGTTAACATGAAGGGCATGAGGTGCCATTGGAGGTAGGTAAGGGGTATGAGTTGGCTGGTTGGGGCATGGGGATTAGGTGGGGGTGTGAAGAATCAAGCCTAGAGGGCCTAATATTTAACAAAACACAGGGATGAAGTCCCAGAGAAACGAGGTGGGCCTTTTAACCAGCCTGTCTTGGCACTCGGCATTACCTTTAGCCACCTCACATCTGTGTCCTTGGGCGGCGAGCCCGACTCTATCCCATGCCTATTCCCCAGATTGAAACTCATGGCATTTGGGGCACTTTTTCCGGAGGCGGGTGCTTCAAGCTGGGAAATTTCCAGATTCGAGTTACCCCCATCGGGAGCGAAAATTCGCCCATTAACCTTTTTTCTACACCGATCTGCCAGACTTGCTGAACAGTTTTTGCAATCCTGATGACTTGTATGAAGGGATAGCTGGAAAGCCTGTGGAATTTTTTCCTAGAAATGATATGCTTGGAAGTCACTACTTGGATTTTTGGTGATCTTCCTGAGCAACATGGCTTGTGAGAGACTGAGGGCGGAATAGTCCCAGATTTGCACAAAGTGCAGTAGCAGGAGGCAAAGAAGATGTGTCACTCACCAGCCGCAATGGCAGCTCTTTGCGCTATATTGTCCCATTCCCGGTGTATCCCACATAATTAATTATGCATTCACGGGGAACACGCTGGATTGCTGGCAGGCGGGTTCAGATTTGCCCGACACACCATGACCTCAGAACTTCCTCGCTCCAGGCACCATATTTAAGGCACACCAAAGCGCATGCTTACTTCATGTCTTCAGATCAGGACTGCAGGTGACAGATGGCCCCGAAAGCAAAGAAGACGGCAGCCCCAAAATTTAGCGATGCCTCTCTGGGGTGCCTGCTGAACACAGTAGAAGGCTGCTGCTAAGTCCTCTACTCACGCTCCGGTTGCAGGAGGTCCACCAGAGTCACCAAAGTGGCCTGGGAGACGGTCGCAGCGGTGGTCAGCGCCACCGAAGCACAGAGGAGGTCAGCCATCTAGTGCAGGAAGAGGATGAAAGCTCTCATCCAATCTGCGTCAGGGTAAGTCAACCACCTCATCACTTCAACTCACACGCTCAAAAACCCAACACATATCCACAGGGATCTCACATCTCAATAAACAACACCACTAACTCTCTCACACACCCTCACACCTTCATCAGGCTCATATCCTCTGGAGCTCGCATCCTCATCCTGTCCATGGCTCCGCACACCACATGAACATTCCACACAGTGCCATGCACCTGCTCACACTCTCTCCATCTGTTTTCATGCAGGAGAAGCTGGCTCACAACAGCAGGGAGAGGTCCCAGACTGGGGATGGAGTGACCCACATTAGGCCCCTCACTCACTTTGAGGAGCGTGCCATCGCGCTGACTGGTGAGGACATGGACTGTGCCTGTAGTGTTGGTGAAGTTGGCATGAACGCCTACATGAGTATCCTGCACCACATCATCCCTCTCTCAATGAAATTGTGAGTGTTCCTTCTCCTGCTTTTGATTCTGCTGCCATGCACTAATTATCTCTGGTTCACAGGGTGCTCTGCCAAGCGACTGACACCCTCAGCCAACCAATCCCTCAGCTCCATCCAGGTCCGTCCCTCCAGCCAATAGACACCTCCTCCGTTGAAGAGCCGGAAATAAGCAGGCTGGAAGGCCTGTCACAGTGCTTACTCACACCCTCCACCAGCGCAGAGAGAAACACCTCTGTGGGACCTAGACCTAGAGCAGGCTCAGGTTCACAATCTGGTGGTTATCCCACGGACATGTGCCCGCAGCAGGAAGGGGCAGGTTCAGCAGAGCTCCCTGGCATTTGGAGGACCTTGGGTAAGAGGCATCTCTGAGGTCCAAGTCAGATGACAAGCCTCTGGATTTGGCCTTCCAACTCATTGAGAAGAGGCAGTAGGCAGGGGAACATCACGCAGAGCTGTTGGAAGCCCTTAACAGTGTGGCAAGTGAGTCAGAGGAGTGACTCTACCTGCTCTCTGATGAGTGGTGCCCACATGTATGGAGGTCTCCATGTGAAAGATGGCGGATGCCATGGAGACCCTGGTCCAGCAGAACTTGGAGATGCACACAGACCTGCACTCCATCGCAGTAGCCATGGGTAAGTTTCTGCAGTGCCAGTGCGAAAGGGAAATGGGGCACCTCGATGTCCCTCCAGGTGCTCCTTCCCCTCAAGGAGTCAGGCTGGGGCCCTCAGGTACCCGAAGGGAGGAGGAGCTGCAGCTGGACACCCCTGGGTCATCCACTTAGGAATGTCAGAGGCAGCCCTCTCCCCCTGAGTCCGCTTTACCTGTGACCCTGTCAACGTTGTCCTCTGTCATCGCAGAGGGAACAGCTGGCCCACAGAAGGACAGGGCCCTCAAGGCTTCAGTCTCCAGAGGATGCACTCTAAAGTCATCAGAGGAGACAGGGTCAACCATTGCACAGGCTGTCTCCAGCCCTCCTGTGGATGTCAGGGCAGCACCTAGAAGAAGTGGTAGGCCTAGAAAAGTTAAGAATTTCTGATCACAAGTGGTTGCATGGGTGAAAACATTTTGTCACTTTATAATTTGAAAATATATTAATTTTCACTGAATAATGTGTAATAGTGTCTTTCAGCTTCATTTACTGTGTGTGTGTGTGTGTGTGTGTTTTGGAGCCTTGTGCAAGCACTTTCCCACTCACGTGGGGCCTTCCTCTATCACACTCATCTCAATATCCTGAGCATTTTCAATGCTGCCTGCTGGAGTTCTCTTTCAATTGTTCATCTGAGCTGACCTGCATCTCCATCCACCACACTCCCATACAGCACCCGTGCCCATCCAACATGAGGCTCTGCTCATTTTTGATTTGCGAACAATGGTAGTCATCACATTTCTGCTCAGCTCCCCCATCCTTCCGCCTCGCCAGTCACCCATGTCCCTTTACCCATCACTGTTGACCCAACCCCCGCATCAACTTTCACCTCCCCACCGTCACCTACCAACCAGAACCCTTGTCTTTCCAAGGATGTCCAGGTGAATATGCACGGTCCCTATCTTCTTGAGAATCCCACCTCCATCCACATTGATCTCCCTGGCCTCTTCCTTCCCACCCCCAGGGTCGTGTCTGCTTCCAAGTCCAACCACTCTCCCCATCCCTTCTACTACTAATGCTGCACCCTAACCCTCCAACCCTCCTGCCTGACTCTGCCCCATCTCATACCCACCTCCTACCACACACGTCCTGAGTTTGCTCCCCAGGAGGCAGTCATTGACTCCACAGACCCTTTCCTTTCACATTCACTGAACAACCCCCACTTACTTTCTACTCCACCCTTACATCCCCCTCAGAACTCCTTCCTCCCCACTGGACTCCTTCTTCCCCCTGGACGTCTTCCCCCCACCGAACTCCTTCCTGCCACCAGACTGCTTCCTCCCTGCCCCCGCCAACCCCACCGCCCCCGCTGCCCCTGGGTCCTTCCGCCCTCCGAACGCCTTCCCCTGTCCAAACTCCTTCCCTTACACCTTCGTCCCCACTTACACCTCCTCCACACTTGCCACATTCTCCCCGTTACTCCTTCTTCCCCCCAACCTCACCCCTGATACCTTCATTCCCTCCCCCAACCTCATCCTCACCTGACACCTTTGTTCTCCCGACACCGCACCTCCCTCCCCCAACCTCACATCCCCAGTATACCTTCCTTTCCCAGTCAAACCTAGACCTCCCTCTTCCTGCACCCCCCACCCAATAGGTACACTTTCCTCTCCCACTTACAGCTGGACCTTCCTCTGCCCACCCTCCCGACCATCCAGGCAGCCCATCGCCAAAACAGTGATGTTCCAAAGTGGACCTGAGACATCAACAGAGTCCTCCCACCTTCCAAGAACTGCTTTGCAGTGGAGTCATATCTATGACAATCCACCCAGTATGTGATACATGTGTTCTTCCAGGGTCCGGTAGCTCTAGGCCTCTCACATCTTCTACTCCTCCGATGTCCGCGACCTGAGCAAGGCCCTAATATTAAGCCCCAACTTCTGTACGTCATGCTTGTCCAGACATGTTCTGGACTGGCATGTTTTCCTGCTGGCGTAACATTAAATCTGGCGTGGGTCGGGCCTTATTTTACATCCCATTAGCAGCGTGCAAAGCAGGTTCATGCCGGCCTCCAGCGGGATTGTCATTCTGCCATGGCAGACACCATCGGATGATCCTGCTGTCCTTTTATGCCGGCGTGAAACTGTCTTTTGGCCTTCTCACCATATTATGTCCCCACTCGCCATGACACCCAACACCAGTGGAGCTGGAAAATTCCGGCCTGAATCTTCATTTTGCCTATCATTTCCTTATGGCCCAGAGTTTTAGTGTTAAGCAGCTGCCTGGGTCATGACATCACCAGAAGTCCCTTTATTTCCTTAAGTGGTGTTTCAATGACATTAATCTTACTTCAAAGCACTAAGAATTTTACAGGGAGCAATTATTAATGGGACCAGGATACCTTTATAATTGATGGGACTTCCATCCTCCCCTTAAAAACCAAATGACAGTCACGGAAAGAGTCAAGGCTTATGTGAGCCGCACTGATGATATCCAGGCCAGGCAAGCGGTGTGTACCTCCGAAGAATTGAAAATGCTTGAAAAGGTTTTTTTGGCAGAATGATTCCTCTTGACCAGGTCCAATTGGACTGTTGGTGGAGTTAGAATGGAGAATGGGCAACCCTTCTTCCACCCCGCCCTACCTCTCCCCCATACCCTCTCCCTTCCCCTCCTTTGGTTGGTGCTGGACTTTCTAGCAGCCTGAAGGATGCACCCACCAACCCATGCAAGTGGAATGCCCTTCTGTTGATTGCACAAACACTGATGGGGCCAGTGTTAAACAGCACAGTCGTGCACAATCCAGAAGCCAGGGAATATTTGGACAAGAGCAAGGAGGTTATGTTGAACTTGTATAAGACACTGGTTTGGCCTCAGCTGGAGTATTGTGTCCAATTCTGGACTTCGCACTTTAGAAATGATATGAAAACATTGGAGAAAGTGCAATAATGATTCACTAGAATAGTTCCAGGGATGAGGAATTTCAGCTATGAAGAGAAATTGCAGAATTTGGGATTGTTATCCTTGGAGAAGAGAAAGCTGAGAGGAGATTTGATAGAGATATTCAAAATCAGGAATGGTCCGGACAGAGTAGATAGGGAGAGGCTGTTCCCACTTGTGAAAGGATCGAGAACGAGAGAGGATGGCAAAAAAAGCAAAAGTGAGATGAGGAAAAACTTTTTCACGCAATGAGTGTTAAGGTCTGGAATTCACTGCCTGAGAGTGTGGTGGAGACAGGTTCAACCGAGGCATCCAATAGAGAATTAGACTGTTATCTGAAAAGAAAGAATGTGTACAGGGAGAAAGTGGCAGAATGGCACTAGGTGAATTGTTCATTCGGAGAGCCGGTGCAGATACGATGAGCCAAATGGTCTCCTTCTGTGCTGTAACAATTCTGTGATTCTGTGAAATGCATTTTCAAACATATTATGTAAAATGCAACATTTTTTCTTTTGGTTGCCCTGAGTCTCCCCTCCGCAACTGCCTCCCAAGGAAAGTGCACATTACTCTGTCAGTGGGAACGACTAGGAAGGTGTGTGTACATTTTAAAGTTTGTTGTTTACACACCTGGGTGAAGCTACAGATTATGTAAACTGAATTTTATTAGTGTTATTTAATATACTGTCCAGTGGAAATAATCAGCACAGATTTATGCAGCAATAAATTAGAAAGACAGTTACGTTATTTAAGCACGTGTTACAGAAATAAAAACAGACACACTAAGACTCCATGTGAATTTGTGGCACTGTATTTTATATTCTTCATCTCGACCCAGAGGAAATTGCACTTTTAAGCACCATCTAAAAACTAATTTGTATAGTTTATTGGAAATTGAGCTGTATTATCTATGAATTATGCAGAAAAGTTTTAAGCAATCAAATTATGTTTGGAAATAAAGGTGTTCCTACCATCTGTTGGACTGAAATAATCTCTAATATTGGTTGTAAAATAGCCAGGCAAATATGGTTTATCATTTTGTTTTCTAATAGTGGACTTCACACCAGTCAAATACAAATCAAAACCAACCACTAAAGTTGAAAGAAAAATCCCTCCATACAATGGCTTTGGATCAGAAGAGGACTCCCTTAACTCAACCCTGAATCTAGTACCCAAAGCTCCACAACGTAACATCATGAAATTCATGGAAAAGGACAGGTAAGACAGATGCCAAGGGAGAAAATGCAAGATATAAGACTTTTGTCCATTTAAGGGTTTCATATGATATCATGAATAATAAGTGGATTTTTCATCTATTGGAGCTCACAACTGAATTACTGCTTATCACTTCTACTCTTTCAGTTCCTTTTATGATATATAGAACATTTTTAACTTCCACTCATGCAAGCATTTATTTTCTTTGCTATCACTGAATGATAGTAAAAATAGTGGCAGACCTCAGAATATTTGTTTCTGTGGGCGGTGAAATATATAGTATTCAGATAAATCATAAACATCTAAGGGGGAAATTTGTATGGAAAAGTGGCACTGCACAGACTACGTTAATTCCCCAGGGCAGACAGTGCATAGGCCACTACCTTCACAGCTCACCAGGCGCTCTTCAATGATATCAATGAAGTGATACTACATGAACAAATTTTTCCCCCACATTTTCTTCTTTTTGGAGTTTATTACACACTGTAATGCCCCCTCTATTTTCCAGAAATGTCAGTAACCAGAATCATTTAAATAAAAGTTGTATGCTGCAATGGAGGGACTTCAGGGTCTTTCTAGGTGAATGAAATAATTATTTGCTAAATCAAATGGCTCTCTGCATCTGCAATTACTTCCTGGTCTTGTGAACTCATTACTAAGTAAAGCATGTTAAAAACACAAGCAAGAATGTAAAAAACAATCCAAACCATCCAGCTCTTGTACTGAGATCTAACACAGCTTTAAGGGGGCAGGAGACTAGATTTTAGTTGTGAAAATCAAGGGCACTATGGTCTAGAAATTGGATTGTGGCCAAATCGGGACATAATCCCGAGGCCCGGCACTCGAATATGACCTCAATGAAGTGCTGGGAGTTTGGTGAGTTAAGGCAATCTTAAACTTCTTTCCAAAAATCTAATATTGTTTGTATTTAACATTTAACTATAAGTACTGTTTAATTCTAAATCTCATCTAGGGGCCCAAGCAGGGTGATAGAAGCTATCCACCGGGAAGCAGCTGTAGATAGTTACTTAAGAAAACTAGCTTGAACTGGCTTTCTGTATGTGGGCTCAGCTAATGCCTTTAGTTTCAGAAGATATAAATTCAGACATTTCAATGTGACCCAGCAGTGGAGTGCGACCTCAATGGAGTGCTGGGAGTTTGGTGAATTGAGGGAGTTCAATGAGGAGGGAAGGGAGGTGCTCCTTTGCTTTTTCTAACTTTTTCGCCCTGTAGCATTGGTTCTTGCTCTACTATAGGGGAAGACACTAGCTGTTTGGTGACTATCTGGTGTGTGGTTAAGGTCTGTTGGAGTGCTTAGTGTTAGGGACAGTGTGTTAAAAGCCAGCTGAGGACACGGGAGTTAAGATAGATCTATAAATAAAAATAGCTAAAACTTTAAAATTAAAATAAAATAATTAAACAAACACATACCTGGGTATTTAAGAAATGTGTAACTTTTAGATGTCAGTAGTACTAATATTTAATAAGCACAATAAATTGTATCATGCATAGAAATTGCTCTAAGTTAATTAAGAAAGTAATTAAATTAAATTAACTAAATAACATAAGTAACAATAGCAGGACAGGCGTTATGTTGCAACTGTGGAATATGGGGGGTTTTGGATACCAAAACGATCCAGGACAAACACGTCTGCAGAAAGTGTAAGCAGATAGAGGAATTCTGGATCAGGATTATTGATCTGGAAGCCGAACTGCAGACACTGCTCAACATAAGGGAGGGGGAGAAATACCTGGACACTTTGTTCCAGAACACATCTTAGAATAGGGTCGTCTGTTTGGGTCAGCGGTGAGGGACAGAGAAATGTGACCATGAGTGAGGCAGGTAAATGGACCAAGCAGATAGTAGTGGAAGAGCCTCAGACCTTGCAATTGTCAAACAGGTTTGAGGTGCTTACAACCTGTGTGGATGAAAGCAAGGTCTGCAAGTGGATGAACAGGCTGGCATGGTACTGTGGCACAGGAAGCCATTCAATGAGGGAGAGTGAACAGGAATGTAGTCATAGCAAGGGACAGTATAGTGAGGTGGATTGACACTGTTCTCTGCGGCAAAGAGCGAGAGTCCAGACAGCTGTGTTGCCTGCCCAGTGCCAGGGTTCAGGGCATTTGCTCAGGGCAGAAGAGGAACTTAGAGTGAATTGTAGTGGTACATGTAGGTACCAATGACTTAGGCAGGACAAGGAAAGAAGTTATGCATAATCAGTATGAAGAGCTATGCACCAAATTAAGAAGCAGAACCTCAAAGGTAATAATCCCTGGATTGTTACCTGAACTGAGTGCAAATTGGCATTGGACAAGTAAGATTAGGGAAATGAAGAACAAAAACAAAAATACCTGGAAAAACTCAGCAGGTCTGACAGTATCTGCGGAAAGGAATACAGTTGACGTTTCGAGTCCGTATGACCCTTCATCAAAACTAAGACATATAGAAATGAGATGAAATATAAGCTGGTAGGGGGAGTGGGACAGGTGGAGCTCGATAGGGGGCCAGTAATAGATGGAGGCCAAGAAGAGACTGCCAAAGATGTCATAGACAAAAGGACAAAGGGGTGTTACGGTGGTGATATTATCTAAAGGATGTGCTAATGGGAACATTAAGGGTAGCGAGCAGGACAAGCTAGTGGCAGATGGCCCTAATGGGGGTGGGGTGGGGGGAAGGGATCAAAATGGGCTAAAAGGTGGAGATGAAACAATAGATTGAAATAAATTTAAAAATAGGAGGGTAAAGAAAAATATATTTGTAAAAAAGTGATAAATTATTGGAAAAAGGTGGATTAGAAAGGGGGTGGGGATGGAGGAGAGAGTTCATGATCTGAAATTGTTGAACTCAATATTAAGTCCGGAAGACTGTAAAATGCCTAATCGGAAGATGAGGTGCTGTTCCTCCAGTTTGCGTTGAGCTTCACTGGAACATTGCAGCAGGCCAAGGACAGATATATGGGCATGAGAGCAGGATGATGTGTTGAAATGGCAAGCGACAGGGAGGTCTGGGTCATGCATACGGACAGACCAAAGGTGTTCCGCAAAGCGGTCACCCAGTCTGCGTTTGGTCTCTCCAATGTAGTGGAGACCGCATTGGGAGCAGTGAATGCAGTAGACTAAATTGAGAGAAGTACAAGTGAAATGCTGCTTCACTTGAAAGGAGTGTTTGGGCCCTTGGACGGTGAGGAGAGGGGAAGTAAAGGGGCAGGTGTTGCACCTTCTGCGGTTGCATGGGAAGATGCCATGGGAGGGGGTTGAGGTGTAGAGGGTGATAGAGGATTGGACCAGGGTGTCCCGGAGAGAAGGATCCCTGCGGAATGCCACCGGAGGGGGGGGGGTGAAGGGAAGATGTGTTTGGTGGTGGCATCATGCTGGAGTTGGCGGAAATGGCGGAGGATGATCCTTTGAACACGGAGGATGAATGCTTGGCTCAAAGACTGGTGTGGGAGAAGTGGGTCCAGTTTGTGGGGCTCTGGCATCAGAACTGGGGAATGTGGGGGCTGCACCATTGGGACAGTTTACACCTGAACCATGCTGGGACCAGTGGTCTAGAAAGCTGCATAACTAGGGAAGGAGAGAGGGCTTTAAATTAAACAAGGGGGGTGGTGAGGGATCAAGTTTGGGTAGATGTAGCAAATCAAGGGGTAGAGTCAAGGCAGGAGACCAAAATAGTAATATAGGAAATGAGGGTCAGAGAATGGCAGGAAGGGACAGAGAGAAAAAACCTTAGAATACACCAACAGTCAAGACTAGGGGCGGAATTTTCATGCCCGCAGGCATCAGGCGTGTTCGGTGGCGTGAGTGGACAATATGGCGAGAAGGTCAAAAATCAGTTTCACAACATCATGAAACCAGTTTGCGATTGTCCGCTCAACCCATTGATGTCTTGGCACTCCCAGGACATCCATAGCGGAGGTGGAAGTAGCCTGCTGACTGCTACGCCCTGTCCGTGATGACCTTGATGGGCGTGCGCTGGAGGGCTGAGACCTGGAGGGCCATGGCCTGCTTTCGGGGGCCTGCTGTATGACAGTGGCACCTCCTCGACCAGTGGAGCTGGAGCTGGTGAGGTCACAGGAAGAGGGAATTCGGATGGGCCGGACACTCCCAGAGTCACCTGGATTAATGGCCCGGATGGTACACCGGCTGATCTTCCTCCCTACGGGTGCCCAAGGGGTCCCTGGCTGAACCCTAGAGGAGAAGGGGTAGCTGAAGTGAGATTGCTGCCCTGCACCCGCCTCGCGTACACACTGTTGAGGGCAACTATGGCATCAGTGATGGAGTTCAGCCTGCGCAGCAGCCCTGGACAAAGGTGTCCATGGCAGTCGCCATCCTACCAGTGTTGATCTTGGTGCGTTGGCATGCCGGTGCTAACACCTCAGCCTGAAGGTGGACGGATTCCTCCATTGTGCCTTGCAATCTTTGGAGTGCAGCGGACATCCCTTCCTGATGTCCCCGAGCTTGCCTTTGCAGCTCCAGCATCTGTGACATGACTGAGTCCAGACGCTCATCTTCTGACTCAGACTCAGCAATCTTCTGGCCTCCAGCAGTCCTGGGAAGTCCCTGCCGCTACCTGCTGTGGAGCAGACAGTGTGATGTGCCCACCAAATTGTGATACCTGAGGCTACTCTAAAGCTAGGTCCCAACAAAGTGTGTGTCTCTGCGCTGGTGGAGGGTGTGGGTGAGCACTGTGACGGGTCTTTAGGGAGGGTTTCAGCAGATTCCTCGTCCGAGTTTGATTGGAGGACCTGGGTTGTGGACTCTCTTGTCAATTTCCCAGATGTGCCTGCGAAAGCAAGGGGAGATAATTAGTGCATGGCAGTGGCCTGTGAAACAGGGCACATCACTCACAACATGGCTTTCTGATGGATGTTGCACTGCTGGATCCTCGCCTGGTAGAGCACCGCCGACCTCACCATCAGCACAGGAACAATCCAGATTCTTGCCGGCCAGCTGGATGGCCCTGTTTCCAAAGTCCGTGAGGACCTTGATTTCAGGCATTCCTTCACCAGTAAACGCACTCTCCCTCTTGTTGTGTGCCAGGTGGTCCTGCATGAATACAGATGGAGAGAGTGTAAGCAGGACGCCTGCCAGGCCAGATGATAAGTATGCCTGGCATGTGTGGGTGTTGAGTGGTCCCATGGATGGGATGAGGACAATGAAGGTGTTTGTGAGAGAGTGAATGATGATGTCCCTTGAACTGGCAGTGAGTGAACTCACTGTGGATGTGTGATGGGTTTGTGAGTTTGTGAGTTGAGAATGATAATGGCAGAACAGAGGAGATCATTCATCCTCTTGTGGCACTGGGTGGCTGTCCTCTTTTGCAGGGTGTTGGCGCTGACCACCACTGCCGTCGCCTCACAAGCCAGATTAGCGATGTTGCTGCCCATCCTGTGGCCAGAGCGCGGATAGAGGAACATTACGGCGAGCCTCCACTGCATCCAAAAGGCGTTTGAGGAATACATTGTTGAACCTGGGAGCTGCAGTCTTTTTGCCTTTCAGAGTCATGTCTTCTTTGCAGTAGTCATGGGCTGGGAGCACTGAGAGGTGTGCGCGTGGCTACACTTTAAATATGGCGCCCGGTATGATGAAGCGGCGAGGTGATGGCGTGGCAGGCGAATGAGAGCCCACCTGCCATGGAAATGGTGTGTTTTTTGGAAATGCATAATTAATGCAGCAGGTTTGGAATGATACGGCGTGAAAAGTTTCCATTGCAGCCGGCACGTTAAATGTCATTTTATCTGTCCACGACCCCACTTATTGCAAATTTGGGATGATTCCACCCTAGATGTTACAAAGATAACAAAAACACAAAACTTAAGGCTTTGTATCTGAATGCGTGTAGCATTCATAACAAAGTAAATGAATTGATGATGCACATTGGAGCAAATAAATATGATCTGATAGCCACTACAGAGGGGTGGTACGGTGGCGGAGTGGTTAGCACTGCTGCCTCACATCTCCAGGGACCCGGATTTGATCCTGACCTCGGGTGTCTCTCTGTGTGGAGTTTGCACATTCTCCCTGTGTCTGCGTGGGATTCCACCTGGTGCTCTGGTTTCCTTCCGTCCAAAGATGTTCTGGTTAGGGGGATTGGTTACAGTAAATTTTCCCCCAGTGTGTGTGTCTGTGTTTGTGTGTGTGAGTGTATGCCCTGTGATGGACTGGAGTCCCATCCTGGGCGTACCCCGCCTAGCGCCCATTGCCTGTTGGAATAAGATCCGATTCTGCACAACCCTGAATTGGATGACAAAAACAAAAACAGAAATACCTGGAAAAACTCAGCAGGTCTGGCAGCATTGGTGGAGAAGAGCACAGTTGACGCTTCGAGTCCTCATGACCCTTCAACAGAACTAAGTAAAAGTAGGAAAGGGGTGAAATATAAGCTGGTTTAAGTGGGGGCGGGGGGGTGGGGGGTTGTTGGGACAAGAAGAGCTAGGTAAAGGGCCAGTGATAGGTGGAGATAACCAAAAGATGTCACAGAAAAAAGGACAAAGAGGTGTTGAAGGTGGTCATATTAACTAAAGGAATGTGCTAATTAAGGGTAGAAAGCAGGACAAACAAGGTACAGATAGTTCTAGTGGGGGTGGGGTGAAGGAATACTAAAAAGGCTAAAAGGTAGAGATAAAACAATGGATGGAAATACATTTAAAAACAATGGAAATAGGTGGGAAAAGAAAAATCTAAATAAATTATTGGAGAAAACAAAAAGGAGGGGGAAAAAAATGGAAAGGGGGTGGGGATGGAGGAGAGAGTTTATGATCTAAAATTGTTGAACTCAATATTCAGTCCGGAAGGCTGTAAAGTGCCTAGTCGGAAGATGAGGTGCTGTTCCTCCAGTCTGCGTTGAGCTTCACTGGAACAATGCAGCAAGCCAAGGACGGACATGTGGGCATGAGAGCAGGGTGGAATGTTGAAATGGCAGGTGACAGGGAGGTCTGGGTAATGCTTGCGGACAGACCGAAGGTGTTCTGCAAAGCGGTCACCCAGTCTGCGTTTGGTCTCTCCAATGTAGAGGAAACCTCTATTTACATTGGTGGTTTCCTCCACATTGGAAAGACCAAACGCAGACTGGGTGACCGCTTTCCAGAACACCTTCGGTCTGTCCGCAAGCATTACCCAGACCTCTCTGTCGCCTGCCATTTCAACACTCCACCCTGCTGTCATGCCCACATGTCCGTCCTTGGCTTGCTGCATTGTTCTAGTGAAGCTCAACGCAAACTGGAGGAACAGCACCTCATCTTCTGACTAGGCACTTTACAGCCTTCCGGACTGAATATTGAGTTCAACAATTTTAGATCATGAACTCTCTCCTCCATCTCCACCCCCTTTCCATTTTATCCCCCTCCTTTTTGTTTTTTCCAATAATTTATATAGATTTTTCTTTTCCCACCTATTTCCGTTATTTTTAAATGTATTTCCATCCATTGTTTTATCTCTACCTTTTAGCCTTTTTAGTATTCCTTCACCCCACCCCACCCCCACTAGAGCTATCTGTACCTTGTTTGTCCTGTTTTCTACCCTTAATTAGCACATTCCTTTAGATAATATCACCACCTTCAACACCTCTTTGTCCTTTTCTCTGTGACATCTTTTGGTTATCTCCACCTATCACTGGCCCTTTACCTAGCTCTTCTTGTCCCAACACCCCCCCCCCCCCACTTAAACCAGCTTATATTTCACCCCTTTCCTATTTTTACTTAGTTCTGTTGAAGGGTCATGAGGACTCAAAATGTCAACTGTGCTCTTCTCCACCGATGCTGCCAGACCTGCTGAGTTTTTCCAGGTATTTCTGTTTTTGTTTTGGATTTCCAGCATCCGCAGTTCTTTGCTTTTATCCCTGAATTGGATGAAGCAGTTCTGGAAAAGTGAGTGAGCCATTGCAGAAACATGGCTGCAGGATGACAAGGATTGGGTCCAGAAAATTGAGAGGTACATGACATCCAAGAAAAATAGGAAGCTAGGTAAAGATGGAAGGGTAGCACTGTCAATCAAGGATGGCATTGGTACAATAGTTGAAATGACCTTGGTTAAGGAGATCAGGATGTAGAATTGGTTTGGGTGGAGATGAGGAATAGTAGGGGAAAGAAGTCACTAGTGGGAGTGGTCTACAGGTCCCCTAACAATAACCACAGTGTAGGACAAGGTATAACAAGAAATATTGGGTGCAGGTGACAAAGGAATGGTAATAACCATGGCTGATTTTAATCTATACATGAACTGGAAAAATCAGAGTGGCAGTAGTTGCCTGGATGAGGAGTTCATAGAATGCTTTTGAGATAGTGTCTTAGAGCAGCACATTCCAGAACCAATCAGAGAACGGGTTATTTTAGACTTGGTATTGTGTAATGTGACAGGATTAATTAATGACCTCAGAGTAAAGGCACTAGAACAGCAACCAGAACATGATTAAATTTTACATGCAGTTTGCAAGGGAGAAGAGTGAGTCTAAGACTAAATGTTAAACTTCAATAAGGGCAATTATGTGGGGACAAAAGCTGAGCTAGCTGAAATGAACTGGGATACTAGGCTAGACTGTAGATCAATAGAGAAACAATGGCAGACAATGAAGGAGATATTTCAGAATAATCAGAATAAGTATATTCCTACTGTAAAGTAAAATTCTAAGGGGAGAACCCATAATCCGTGTTTAATTAAAGAAGCTAAGGAAAGCATCAAGCTTAAGGAAAAAGCATATAACTGCACAAAGATGAGTGGCAGGTCAGATGATTGGTCAGGATATAAAGGACAGCAGAGAACGACTAAAAGGTTAATCAGGAGAAATAAATAGAGTATTGAGAGGAAGGTAGTTAGAAGTGTAAAAGCAGATAGCAAGAGTCTCCACTTGTATTTAAAAAGGAAAAGTGTAAGTAAAGTGAGTGTTGGTCCTCTGGAGAGTGAGAATGGGGACTTAATGGTAGATAATAAGGAATGGCGATGAAATTAACAAATATTTTGCTTCTGTCTTCATTATAGAAGACACAAAAATATTCCAGTAATAGCTGTAAATCAGGACGTGGAAAGGAGAGAGGAACTTGGTGAAATTACAATCACTAGGGAAGTAGTACTAAGCAAACTGATGGAACTGTGGGCTGACAAGTCTCTGGGTCCTGCTGGACTTCCTCCTAGGGTCTTAACAGAGGTGACTGAAGAGGTAGTATTTGCATTGGTGTTAATTTTCCAAAATTCCCTAGATTCTGGAAAGGTTCCATCAGATTGGAAAGTAGCAAACCTCTATTCAAGAAGGGAGAGAGGCAGAAAACAGGAAACTATAGACCAGTTATCTTCATGTCTGTTGTGGGAAAGGTGTTCGAATCATTCATTAAGGAGGTTATAGCTGGGCACTTAGAAAAACTCAAGGTAACCTGGAACAGTCAGCATGGTTTTGTGAAAGGGAAATCATGTTTAACCAATTTATTGGAGTTCTTTGAAGGAGTAAACTGCACTGTGGATAAAGGGGAGCCTATAGTACTGTACTTGGATTTCTAGAAGGCAGATAAGGTGCCGCATCAAAGGTTATTACAGGAAATAAAAGTTCATGGTGTAGGGGGTAACATATTAGCATGCATAGAAGATTGGCTGGCTGGCAGAAAACAGAGAGTATGCATAAATGGGTCTTTTTCTGATTGGCAGATTGCGAGTGGAGTCCCGCAGGGATCTGTGCTATGGCCTCAACTTTTTATGATTTATATCAATGACTTAGACGAGGGGAGCAAAGGTATGGTCACGGATGTCACACAATGCAAAGATAGGTAGGAAAGTTTGTTGTGAAGAGGACATAAGGAGGTTGCAGGCGGATATAGATATGTTAAGTGAGCGGGCAAAAATCTGGCAGATGGAATATAATGTGGGAAAATATAAAGTTGTTCACTTTGGCAGGAAGAATAAAAAAGCAGAGTACTACTTAAACGGAGAACAGTTGCAGAATTCCGAGGTGCAGAAGGATCTAGGTGTTCTAGTGTATGAGTCACAAAAAGTTAGTATGCAGGTACAACAAGTAATAGGAAGGCTAATGGAATGCTACCCTTTATTACAAGAGGAATTGAACATAAAAGTAGGCATGTTATGCTTCAATTATACAGGTCATTGGTGAAGCCATATCTCAAATACTGTGTGCAGTTTTGGTCTCCTTATTTAAGGAAGGATGTAAATGCATTGTAGGCATTTCAGATGAGGTTTACTAGACTGATACCTGGAATGAGCAGGTTGTCTTATGAGGAAAGACTGGACAGGCTGGGCTTGTTTCCACTGGAGTTTAGAAAAGTGAGGGGTGACTTGATTGAAGTATACGAGATCTTGAATGGTCTCAACAAGGCGGATGTGGAAAGGATCTTTCCTTTTGTGGGTGAGTCCAGAACTGGGGGCACTGTTTTAAAATTAGTAGTCATCCTTTTAGGACAGAGATGAGGAGAAGTTTTTTCTCACAGAGAGTTGTGCAACTTTGGAACTCTCTACCTTAGAAGGGAGTGGAGGCGGGGTCATTGAATATTTTTAAGGCGAAGGTAGATAGATTCTTGTTAGGCAAGGGAATCAAAGGTTATCGGGGGTAGATGGGAATGTGGAATTCGAAACACAAACAGATCAGCCATGACCTTATTGAAGGGCGGAGCAGGCTCATCGCGCCGAATGGCCTCTGCTCCTATTTCATATGTTCATATGTTCGCATGCTGCGGTCATGCACACTCAAAATTTACAAGGACATCTCAGATAGCCATTAGGCCCACTATTTGTGAATGCAAAGGGGCAAATGCTTGTTTTCAGGCAGACCACCTGGACCCCTTAAGAGAAGCCTTTCTCAATATGGAGGGTGGCAATTTCCAACACAGAATCGCATGCCGATGTCACCCATCATATTGGACCCTTAGGTATCTGCTTTATGCCTATAAGACAGGCGTCTAGATTTATATGTTTGCATTCGTCTAGTCTAAAAAACATCAATTATCCTATAGGCTACTGGCCCTCTGTGTTTTATATCCATTAACCAACTTCCTATCCTCGCTATCGTATTTTCTTTGATGCCCCGTACCTCAATTTTATCAAAAAGCAACGCTTTCAGCACCTTATCAAGCAACTTTTGAAAAATCATATACACAATATATGAATTTCTGCATTTCCTTAATCAATATACTCTGCTATTTACTCAAAAAGCTCAATTAACGTTATCAGAGATGACTTGCTTTTTACAATCCTGTGCTGGCTCTCATTAAATAGTGTATGCCTATGTAGGAGAATATTAATTTATCCAATATAATGGCCTTCAGAAACTTTCTCCCTACTGACATTATGTTGGGTGGTCCATAGGTACCTGACTTATCTTTTTCTGAACAGAGGTCTTTGCATTGACAACCTTTCATTCCTCGCACCATTTCCACAGCCAGGGTTATCCAGTCATGCTCACGGCGGGAATTGGGTGGGAGGGACCGAAAAATTTGGAGAACAGCCAAAGGTCTGTTGACTTTGTGAGGAAATTTATGGCCCCATAGACTATTTGAAAAATTTTGCATCTCTGTTTTTCCACTCTGATCTCTATCTGTTCAAGGATGCATGCTATCAGGGTCCAATACCTTTTCCACTTTGAGTTCCGCCAATATTTCAAAGTATTTCCTTATCTAGAGTTATCCTATGGAATCAGTCCACCTTCCCTTTTGTAACTAGTAATCACCCTTACCACACACTGCTAGTAAAGCCTAGGAAAATTTCTCTTTCATTCCATCATCCTTCATAAAGACATTTCCTGTTACATCACAAATTATTTCTATCCTTTAAATGATCACTTATTGTTTCCCTTTACTAATTCTCTTTATGGTACCTGCTCTTAGAATTTTTAATTTATTTTTGCTTATCTCCCTATATCACTCTTTAATCTGTGTTCAATGCCTGTGTTATTTATAATATATCCTATGTAATTTGTATTCTATAATATAAAATATAATAAATAATGATCACTTCAGAATCTGATTGGGAACATAATTTTTTTTTAGACAAGGACTGGAAAGCAATGTGCTACGGTTCAGCGCCAGACTGATTACAGATGATCAAATCAACAGTGAACGGAAATTTGTGCTTTCATATTTTTTGAGTGATGACACCATTAGTATTTTTGAACCTCCTGTTGTGAACTCAGGTAAAATCTTACTGTAGCTGTGTACTTAGACTTGTGTAGTAGGGGCTGAATAATCCACACATGCATATATAAATGGTGTTTCAGAAGTGAGTAGTAGATTCCTCTAATTGTGCTTTGATTTTATTTATTCATGAGAAGTGGATATTGCTACCAAGGCTAGCATTTGTTTTCCAGCCCTAGTTTCCTTGAGAAGATGGTGATCAGCTACCTTCTTGAACTGCCACAATTCGTGTGGTGAAGAGGTACTCCTAGAGTGTTGTTAAGGAGGAAGTTCCAGTATTTTGACTTTGTGACAATGAAGGAACAGTAATATAGTTCCAAGTCAGAATGGTGTGTGACTTGGAGGGGAACTTGGAGGTGGTTGTGTTCTCATACGCCTATTGCCTTTGTCCTTCTAAGCAAGAAAAGAAACAGATTTCCTAGGCACTGCCAAAGAAGCCTTGGCAAGTTGTTGCAATGCATATTGTAGATCAGGGTTGTCCAACATACGGCCACAAACCGGCCCCCCATACATCTCTATCTAGCCCGCAGAGTCAGTGTTCAAAATACAGGTAAATGCAAGTGAAAGATTCTGCAAGGAGTTGCTCCTCCAATCACAGGCTGTTTCTCTCCCACATATGCTGCTGATAGGCTTGCTAGTGAAACAGTCTGTGATTGGAGCAGCAGCAAATAGTGTGAAGGTTAGTGACTTCATTCAGCCTGACACCTGAACACCTGTGGCAGTGAGTCTTCTGGAGAGGTAGAGTGGCTTTTGTGAAGGAAAGGGGAGGAGAGACTGCCTACTGGAGGGCAGGGGGTGTGCTCTGGTGCGGGGCAAGGGAGGGGCAAGATTGCCTGCCAGCAGGGGTGGCGGGGGAGAGATTGCCTGTAGGCTAGGGGGGCAGTGGGGGAGAGATTTCCTGCTGGCAGAGGGTGGGGGGAAGGGACGGGAGGTGGATGGTGGGAGTTAGAGATTGCTGTAGTATAAAGGTCTGGCACATATAGGGTTAATGTGGGACTGAGTATTGTACTGCCCACACAGTGATGTAAGAGAGCACATGACCCGCACCAAGGGACAGTCTCGTGTTGGACAAAGCCTTGTGTACCAGCAAGCATGGAGACAGCTCTTAATTTGTACCCTTTACTGTATATTTGTAAATAGTTCTAATAGTCAATAAAGACTTACAGTTAACCTACGTAGGTCTACAAAATTTTCTTCAGACCTACCAAACTGTATCCAACTTTCTACAACATGGTGGCAGATTATGGAAAAAACAACGACCTCCCAGAAAAAGCAGAGGAAAACTAAAATGCTGGAAGACTGCGAAAACATTCAGAAAAGCATTCTGAACTGCAAAGAAGCTCCAGAAACAGAGGCGTAGAGGAAAAATCGCCAGGCAAAAGCTCCAAATAAAGCCTTGGAAGCTGGAGGCACAAATTTAAAATTCCTTACTGCAGCAGAAGATTCCATCAAATCTCTTTTGGAAGTCCAGCTTCTAATCCCAGAGTGCAGAGTCAGCAGACCTAACAGGGGTGAGCTAAATCTTTTAAAACTCCAGGCTGCGCCAAGTCCTGAGAAATCTTTAAATAATTCAGAGCCAGAAGTGCACTTTGAAAAAACTGTCCCTAAAACCTGATCCCTGACTTGGCGCCCGAGCACGTGGCACCCGAGCACGTGGCACCCGAGCACGTGGCATCCGAGCTTGCTCCAAAAAGGGAAAAATAATTAATTAAATAATCCAGGAGAATCGTGACTTCTAAACTCAGCTGAGAGAATGCAACAACCAGGATTCCACAAATATGTGACTTTAAATTAAAATACTGAGCAAGAGGACTCTGCAGGCGGTCAATTTGAAATTTTTTTTTCAAGCTGGGCATGATCGCCATTGTAATGGTACCTGTCAAAACTGGCAAGTGCGAGAAATCCCTTTGTCTTCAAGTGCCATCTTGAAATTCAGGAAGTGCTCATAGCAGAACCTACACTTTAAAAAATTAACCATGGATCGGAAGTCCACACTTGAAAATCAATTCGGACTAATCCAAGGCTCAGATCAATCACATAATTGGGGACTTTGGAGGAAAATACTCCTAAGATACAGAATCACTTCAGGTTTAGACAAAAAGTCAAAACATAACTGGTTAACATGCTGCTTTACTCGGTAGGCCTGATTGCGGATGACATTATTGCAAAACAGGGAATCAATGAATCATCTGCTAAATTTGAAGAAGTACTAAAATCTTTTGAATTTTATTTCAATCTAAGAAGCAATAAAATACTCAAAAGAGCTAAATTTAACAAGTGAGTCCAGCAGCCGGGAGAACTTGTCAATTCATTCATCAATGATCTGTAAAGGATGGCAGAAGGTTGTGATGAAGGAGACTTAAAATCTGAACTCATCAGAGATAGTGTTAAGAGTAGCAGACACCCCACTCTCTGACCTCATGCAAGCAAAGGAACATCTAAACCTACAAAAGGCAATCCAGATAGTTAGGCAGTCAGAACTTCGTGAGCAGCCATTTTAAGGGGAGAAAATGAACAGTGTTGCAGAGGCTAACCCACAGTTTAGCTAGTTAAGCAACAAAGACACTCCAGGCCATGGAAAGCAATACATGAACTGGCCAGTGGAGCAACCATGCCAACACTGTGGAGCAAAATGCCCCACAGGCAAGATCAATGTCCCACAATTTCAGCCCAGTGCTTTCCATGCAACAGGGTTGGACATTATGGAAAGCTGTGCAAGACTAAAACTCTGAAATGCATAGAAGGCCCAAAGATTATCCGTGAGATTGAGACTGCAAGCCTGGAAGAAACACAGCCATACTTGGCTGAGATCAAAGATGTTGGTTTCTCATTTTGGAATGCAGACATTTGAGTCAATGGCTTTCAACTAATTTTATATTAGACACAGGAACCAGGTTAACAGTCCTGATGGACAAAGAACCTGGATCCCCTCAAAACAGTAGAAGATGCCAAGTCAACCACTGTTGTTAATCATACAGAATTGCAAGTTCCTAAGTACTCAGGCAAAAAAGAGTATCCTGACTGGGACTTCAGCTCTGAACTGCCTTCTCTCTTTGCGGAGCTGGTTTGTCCATTCTTGTTAAAGATGCCTGAAAACCTTCAATGGTCAAACTGGCAAACCTGGTAACCACGTCGCTTCCAGGGGAGGATGTAAACGAGAGCGACCAGCAATCCGATGAGCCTTAACCTCTGGCTCCAGTAACATCACAGCAGGTCAACTTAACATATGCTGAAACTCCCAGCCAACATGCCAAAGCCACAAAAGTTGCTGGAACCTGGTAGTAGCTGCCCATTGCTGGCAGTGAAATGCAGAGATGAGTGTACCACTAAACCTCATTCTTGTCACAGGAATGTTAATCCTCCATCACAGAGGACATTGCTACAACCTACATGACAATGGAAGAAGTGAAAGAGACGACAGGGAGATGAATACAATATTCATCGACCCTGCAAGAAACGAGTTAGGTTGGCAACCACTGGCCAGTGCAACAGCCAAACCAACCAAGTGCATTCAACATGAAAGAATGGAAAAAAAGGATGAATACATAGCCAGATGCCAGAACAACCTCAAAACCTACAGGAAGAACCAACAGCGACAGAGCCTACCGCTGCTCCAGCAGTAGTGTGAATGAGATATGGAAAAGGCTTCCAGACCGTCAAAACCTTTAAATTCAACAACTTGAAGAGGGGAGATGGGGTAGTGATAATGTAGTAATGCCAATGTAAATGTATCATACTAATAACAATTAAAGACCTAAGGTAAACTGTAATCAATTAAAATACATTGGATAAAGACTTGGGGGGGGGGGGGGCGGGTGTAGTATAAGGGTCTGACACATATAAGGTTAATGTGGGACTGAGTGCAGTACCACCCACACAGTGATGTAAGAGAGCGCATGACTAGAACCCAGGGTCAGTGTTGGCCTAAGCTGTGTGTACCAGCAAGCATGGAGACAGCTCCCAGCTTGTACCCTTTACTGTATATTTGTAAATGGTCCTAAGAGTCAATAAAGACTTTCAGTTAACCTATGTATGACTATGGAGGCTCCTTCAGACCTACCGAACTGAATGCAACACCCTATAACAATTGCCTTCTGGCAGGGGGTGGAGGGGTGTAGAGATTGCCTGCCAGCAGGGGGAGGGCTGGGAGAGATTGCCTGCCGGTAGGTGGAACAGTGGGGTGAGAGGGAAAGATTGCCTACTGGCAGGGGGAATGGGTGGGGTGGGGGGAGAGATTGTTTGCTGGCAGAGTAGGGCGTGGGTGGAGCAAGAGTGGGAGATTGGCTGGGGAGGGGGTGAGGGAAAGAACAGCAGAGCAGTGGTTGCAGCAACAGCAGGATCCAGTTAGATAGGGTGAGGAGGAAGTGTCTTGGTAGTTTCACAGCTGTCCCAAAACCATCCGGCGCATGTGTACGAGGGAGAGAGTGATTCATTCATGGGATGAGGGCATCGCTGGCTAGGCAAGCATTTATTGCCCATCCCAAATTGCCCTTGTTCAGAGGGCATTTAAGAGTCAACCACATTGCTGTGGGTCTGGAGTCACATGTAGCCCAGACCAGGTAAGGATAGCAAATTTCCTTTCCTAAAGTTCATTAGTGAACCAGATGGGTATTTACAGCAATCAACAATGGTTCCATAGTTATCATTAGACTTTTAATTGCAGATTTTTTTTTTATTGAATTCAAATTCCACCATCTGCCACGGCAGGATTCAAACCCAGGTCCCCAGAGCATTACCCTGGGTCTCTGGATAACTACTCCAGCAACAACACCACTACGCCATTGCCTCTCCTGAGTGAGTGTGTAAGAGAGAGTGTGTGTGAGGGTGCATGAGTGTGTGTGTGTGTGTGTGTGTGTGTGTGTGTGAGGGTGAGTGCATGCGTGTGTGAAAGTGCGTGAGTGTGTGTGAGAGAGTGAGTGAATGTGTGTGTGAGTGAGTGTGTGTGTGAGAGACTGTGAGTGTGTGTGAGAGTGAATGAGTGAGTGAGGGTGTATGTGAGAGATTGAGTGAATAAGTGTATGAGAGAGGGAGAGAGAGAGAGAGAATGAGTTACTGTGTGTGAGAGTGAACAAGCATGTGTGAAAGAATGTGAGAGAGTGAGTGTGTGTGTATGAATGTGAGTGTGTGTGAGAGTGCATGTGTATGAGAGTCAGTGTGAGTAAGTGTCTGTATGTGAGAGTGAGCGAGTGTATGTGAGAGAGTGTATGTGAGAGAATGAATGAGTGAGATTGTGTGAATGTGAACGAGTGAGTGAGTATGAGTGTGTGTGAGAGAGAGTAAGTGTTAATATATGTGTGGGAGTGAGTGTGAATGTGTGTGTTTGTGAGAGAGAGAGGGTGACTGTGCGAGAGAGAGAGTGTGAGAGAAAGTGAACCAGTGTGTGAAAGAGAGTGGGTGAGAGACAGCGAGTGAATGTGTGTGTGTGTGAACAAGTGAACGTATGAGTGAGTTTGTGTGAGAGTAAGCGTGAATTTGTGTGAGAGAATGAGCTTGTGCGTGTGTGTGAGAGAGAGAGAGTGAGAGGGTGTGTGAGAAAGACTGAGTAAGAATGTGTGTGAGAATGTGTGTCTAGCTCACTCACAGGCTCAGTGTTCTCATTCACCCTTACCCCCACATGGCAATACACACTCACACCCATTCACACAGTGGTGTTTTTGGACTGCTGCTTGTGTGGTTCTTGAAGTGTGATCCTGTCATGCCGTTTCTCTTGAAGTTCCAAATTTCTATCAGCTTGTACTTAAGTTTTCAGGAATTTTCAGGACTAATCATTAAATGATTAAGTATCATTTGTTGCTCTGTCTGAATACATATCAAATTGGATTCAGTACTCAAAACAGTGATTTTTTTTTTAGTAATGCTTTCCTTGACAAATTTTCACTTAAGAAAGCCATTCTTCAATTTTACTGCATTTAGTGATGCAAAGCTATGTAGTGCAAGCCAATATTTTTTAACTTTAGACTTTTATGTATATTACTCCCCATCCACACTATCCTGATCAAGTCAGAGGGGGATGGAGAAGCCCAGAAATGCGCTTGTGGTTGGTGTCAGTCCTGCTCCAGGGCTGGCTCAGCTGCCAGAACCTTAGCCTCAGGGGCTGGTTTTCACTTCCTTGACTATACTGCACCATATGAGTCTGGCAGATTTGCCTGCTGCTTTGGAGTGAATTTAGTTCATTAGTTTAGACTTCAATGTTGTAAGTGCTATTTTCCAGTTGTTTGATTTAAAACTCTTAACATTCTTTAAATATATCCCCTGGTTGTTTAGTAATTACAAATCTATATTCGTATTTTTTAAAGATTGACACATAGTGTACCTTTAAAAATGTGGTGTTTTAAAACAATGTGTTACTCCTACAGGTATTTCTGGTGGTAAATTTTTGGAAAGAGGGCGAATAAAAAGACCTGGCCAGGAACTTTTTAAGAGTGAGCTATCTGAGTACTTTACTGAGAATGATCTGTTCATTGGAGCTAAGCTCTGCCTCTGTGGGAATTACTTTTGTCTGGTAGATGCTGACGAGTATACATTCTGTTACATGGAGAAGAATGCAGATGAAGTAGGTTATGTGTTACTTTGGTTGCTCTTTATTTTCTTATTGTTACTTTCACAATATGGGATTGCCTGTAAATAACTTGACATGAAGTAGTTATTTAGTAACATGCAACAGTTTGGACAACATTTTAAATAAAGTTAAATCTACACAAATTGTAATTTAAACACTGTTGCTCTGAAGAAAAACACATTTTCCTCCCACTTCTTTATCTGTATCCTTAATCCCAAGAAGATGTAGCTCAACCATTCTTCCTCAGGACAGCAGCACAATCTAAATCTACAGCTGCCCACCTCATAACTCCAGGTAGTAGAATGTTAGAGGTGAGATCAGGTTGACCAAGAGCATGCTCCAAAGATGTAAAGACTTCATGCCAGGGACCAGCAGCTATAAACATTGGCCATTTCAGCCCTATGATCTCTCAGCACAACATAAGGAGTCAATTAACTCCTTCAGTCCAGGCCCTCAGGTGGTACTTAGAGAGAAAACTGGAAAAAGTGATAGAAAAGCAGATGTAGGCACCCAAGAGGAGCATGGTATTAGGAATGAGTATGGTGACTGGTTGTATGGAACTTGGGCAATATTACATGAAAATAGCTTGCTTACTTATATTGTGCCTTTTTATTCATGGAAGTACAGTCATATAGGAAAGGGAGCAAGTGTACTGCCTTATTTAATCAGGTGATGATTGTGGATCAAAGAGGGATGATGTTTTCATGTGGTTGGATGGTGATTATGGTTTGAGGGAGTATCCTTTTATTTGGAAATAGGGGAGAAGGAGGTCAGGTTTGGTATCCAGGTAAACTGGACCACGTAGTGAAGATTTCAGATGGTATCTGACCTCTGATGCCCCTTTCAACTGTCATCGATGACTCCTCTGAGTGGTTGCTATCCTGATGTTCTAATCCCTGAATCTCAGGATCCTCGCTAGCACATTCTCTTCAGCCATCTTAAAGTACACCCCTTCTTAGAAGGCAAACTTGTGAAGGGTACATTAATTCTTGAGACAGACACAGAACCCCAACTGTCCTTTCTAAGCAGAAAAACTGTGCTTTCAATAGCCAGTGGTCCCCTTAATCACAAGCCTGGTAACTACATGTGCTTTGTTGTCTTCTCTGCTCATGTTTGGGGTGGTTGCTATAGGATCATCAACCAAGGAAGCAAGGAGTATGAATTGTTGCCAATTTAAACACATGGGGCAGAATTTTCTGCCTGTCGGGCGGGCGGGCCCGACCCAGTCTCCGGTGGGCGGGGTGCCAATCCCCGCCGGAGAAGCGGACCCCGCCACCATTTTACATGGGTGGGCCAATTAAGGCCTGCCCAGCGTGACATCTGACGGGAAGCGCTATGCGCTTCCTTTGTGGGCGGGGGGGGGGAATTCCCCAAAAGTGAGTGTGCGCTCTTTCGCGCATGCACACAAAAGAGCGCACATCTCCCTGAGGCTAATTGCTGCCTCAGGGAGATTGCTTACACTTCTAAAAATATGAAAAGTAGAAAAAAAATTCCCTAACATGTCCCCCTCATATGACAATGTCACATGAGATGGGACATATTCATATTTTACATTATAAGTTTATTAAACTTTTTAAATCCCTACATGAAACCTCATCCCACCAGTGGATGAGGTTTCATGTTTTTCTATTGCCTGTCGGGGCTCCTGGCCTGCCTGCCAACCTTAAGGTTGGACGGGCAGGTCCTTTAATTGTATAATTGATCCTGTCAATGGCCTCAATTGGCCATTGACAGGTCGGCGGGCCCGCAGCTGATTTTGCTGCACCCCCGCCTTCCTGAAAATTTAAATGAGCCGGGATGACTTCAGGGGTTCCGCCCGACATCATCCCGCGTAATTTTACGCATCAGCGAATGGGCCCCGCCCCCTTCTCGCTGACGGCAAAATTCTGCCCATGGTTTTTAACATATACTTTTCTCCCTTGATGAGACCAGGGAGTGTTGAGTGCCAGAGAGTGAAGGTGCCATGACAGTTTTTTGCATACTGGTTGTTGACAAGAAGGACCCTCTTAGAAGTATTTCAACCTATTTGCATGTTCATAGAGTGGAATTTCTTCCCGTTAACATAGGTGAGGGGAAGCTGTGAGGGTGTCTTCAATGCAACTTGGGTGCCATCGATGACACTATGTACCTAAAGCTAGCAACCACATAGAATCGTTTGAGGGTCCCCTAAAAGGAGCCTGAGCTGTTAAAGTTGATGCTAGTAGTGACCTTCATTACCACAGAGAAAAAGGAGTGCTGGAAGACAAACATGGCCTGAGATCTTCATGTAACAGGTTACAGAAATGTCACATTGAGCTTTTGAATAGTGGACCCTTCTTATGCTGAGCTCCTCAGTGAGGTCCTTAAAGGACCTATGCTGCCTCTAAATTCTTTAGGGCGCTAACATCTGGTGAGCCTCATTCTTCTGGCATGCTACCTCATTCGCCTTCCCTCCACCCTGTGCTATTCTTGCTCATCCATAATAATAGTGGGATAGAGTGGAAAGTCCAGGAAAAAGTCATACCTGCTCCTGAATTCTTCGGCCTCAGAATTACTGATAGTGATATTAACAGAAAAACAATAAGGAATATGTATCATTACTTTAGCTGTTGCTTTAATAGAGACATTAACCAGCAGAAAAAATGGACAGAAAAATACAAATGCTTTTAATGTTTATTTTCTAATTTGGCAATAACTTAGTTTACAGTACTTTTATTCTTTGTTTTATTCCATGATTTAATCGCAACTTTATTTTTGTTTAACTTCTCTTGTACTAGTACCCAAAGGCTAATATTTGCACAATTCTGACCAAGCTCAAAACAACTGGTGATTTACATTCCCTTGAAATAAAAAGGATGCTTTCAGCTCATGATCAAAAAAGGATTGGCATAATTAGTTATGATGAATTCAGGTGAGCTCCGTGATGTGCACTTGCAAACAGCCAACAATGTTTTCTCTTAATATTCATGTTGTGATGGCCCATGTGCTTTTGGGGAAAAAAATTCTATGTCTTATCTTGGGGTGATGGTCCCTTTAAGAGCTAGGATCAGATTTTTGGTTTTAAAAAAGCATGTTCAAGTAAATTATCTTGGAGATGAATAACAGTAAAAAGGGTCAACACATTAATTATAGGGGTGAGTAGGTTCCTCAGGGTGGTTTTTTGTTTAAGCAGTTTAATTTGAGAGTTGTAGAACAAGCTGGAGTGAAGGAATCATCTCTGTCAGCAGAATTGAGTTGAAACTCTAATGAGTGTTGGCTAAAAAAGTTAAAACTCTTGTTAACTAAAGAACTCTACTAACAGTGAGTTGAATTTCTGGTATAGCCAAGCTGGGGAGAGATATCGCGTTTTAGGTACAAAACTCCACATTTGAAATATACTAGAACCAGGAGAGTTCTGACCTGAGGTGACTACACTTAAGGTGACAGAGATGCATATGTTGAATAGGAAGTTTGCAACTAAGGACAGTTGGAGGAGATTTAAAGGGACAACCTTGCCGGAAGTAAACTGAAGACCCAAGAGATCTCTGCCAGTATATTAACTGTTGGTACAGTGCCCGAGTGATTAATCTTCCAAGTTTTAATAAGTATCTGACGTGAGTGTTTTGGTGTGTAAGTCCAATGGGTGTAGAAGGAAAGTGGAGTTAAGACATTCAATTTAAAGTATAAGTAATTGTGGATATTGTATTTTTATTATCTTCATCATAACTGACCATTTAAGATAGAGTGTAGCTATTATAGTTCATGTTCTTTGACTTTTGTGCAGTAATTTATTTTTTCATTTATACTATGAGCCTTGTGGCTTTATTCCTTTAGTAAATACCTGGGTTTTCGGATTCTAAAAAAAAACTGAAAATGTTATTTGTCTCCACTGAGATCAAAACAATATTTTACTTCAATCATTCATTTTTTATTCTGCCAAATAGGCAGAATATTGAGCATTTGGAGCATACCAAAGCTGCCAGAATGCATCAGAGCAGCCTTGTCCACCCTTTTTGCACTGGGGCCATATTCCTATTTTTTCTCATTCGAGGGACCAATGAGCAAATTTTGGAAAGATAAGGTTTGGCACAACATTAAACATGAATTTTTTAAAAATGGAAGTATGAACAAAAGAAACAACTTGCTGAGCAAAAATAAAGCATTTCAAAGCAACAAGATGATAATTAAAGAAGAGTATTAATAAAGATGACCATTAGAGTGTATGTGTCCTGCTCACTCCCAGTTCACTCACTCACCCTCACTCACTGTGAGAGTGGGTATGTGTTGGGGTGAGGGTGAATGAGAATCCTGAGACTGGGAGTGAGCCAGACACACCCTTTCTCTCTCTTAAACACACACACACACACACTCTGTCTTTCTCTCTCTGTCTCAAACATACATATACACTCTCTCTCTTTCTCTCACACACACACACACACACTCACACTCTCTTACACACACTATTATGATTCCAGCTGAGGTTACCTCTGGACAAACCTGATCCCAGAGTGGAACCCAGCTTGATAGATCCTAACTTTTAATTTGTTTGTTTAGATATGTGGAGAGTGGCCACTGAACAGAGTCACCGGAGTCAGCTAATGAGTTTTTAACAAAAGAATAAAACATTTAGTTAAGAAGAAAAGATGAACTATATTTCAATACTCCTTCACCCACAATTATATCTTTACAGATATATACAGATTTGTAAGGATAACACAAGTGACAAAAGCTATCTTATACTTTAATGTTCACAATAAGTACACAGCCCATGTAAAGCTATGGCGACCTGTGGTCAGATGTACCACACTCTGAAGCCAATTGACAGATGCCACCCCACACAGATGCAATGGATCACTCATCAACTTCCCCCCCAGACGTTTGTCCCACCATGAGCCAGCTGGTCTCACTGCACTCTGTCGTTCACATGAAAGTTTCCAACCTGCACTCTCCAAGACCTCACTTTTGAATCTTCTCCCAAACCAACACTTTCTCTCAGTGCCTTCTGCAAGGTTTTGAACTCCAGGGTTTCGAACTCTCCTTCTGATGTTCCTCTTCCCCGGGTCACCACATGCATTCAAGCTGTCTTCCATGCACTGTCTCTCACTGATTCAGTCATCAACAGTACACCACTGCTTCACATGCCCATAGCAAAGATTTACAGACCTTCAGCGGTTTTTTTGACCTTCTGGCCTCTTGCAAGCTGTTCTCACTTTAAATATGCTTTCTGTAGCCTTTGTCTCTTTAAATCTGAAGCTTGGAGCCTTTCTCTCTGCCCCTCACTCTTAAACACTTAACAGGACCTTTTCCAGGTTCCTGTCCTTCCCTTTGACTGGAAGGTCTTCTTGGGACTTTCTCCTGTTCCACCCCCCTGGATTTTGGGGTATTTTCTTTAGCTTGGGACTGGCCATCTGTCCCCTTTGCTTCAGTCTTTCCTGGCAGCTGTCTTCAAAACCAACTGGACTCAAAAAGCTTCCAAATCAATCTGCTGCTTCTAGTTTCTTCTGTGTGTGTCTATGGGAGGGATCTGCCTCTCTGGACCCCTGTTGCTAGGCAACACCTCAGTTTCTTTACTCTTGTTTGTTTAAATTAGCTGAAACAGTCATAAAACTCTCATTAGAAATGCAGGCACCTTTTAAAGTGAAACTAAAACTCAATTTCACTCTCTCTCTCACACACACACACAAACACACAGACAGAGTGAGATAGAGGTATCTCTTTTATTCATTTACGGGATGTGGGCATCGCTGGCTAGGCCAGCATTTATTGCCCATCCCTAATTGCCCTTGAGAAGGTGGGCGTGAGCTGCCTTCTTGAACCGCTGCAGTCCATGTGGTGTAGGTATACCCACAGTGCTGTTGGGGAGGGAGGGAGGTTCCAGGTTTGGAAGGTGCTGCCTTAGGAGCCTTAGTGAGTTTCTGCAGTGCATCTTGCAGATGGTACACACTGCTGCCACTGTTCGTCAGTGGTGGAGGGAGTGAATATTTGTGGTATTGGTGCCAATCAAGCGGGATGCTTTGTCCTGGATGGTGTTAAGTGTTGTTGGAGCTGCACTCATCCAGGCAAGTGGAGAATATTCCATCATACTCCTGACTTATGCCTTTTGGACAGGCTTTGGGGAGTCAGGAGGTGAGTTATTTGCTGCAGGATTCATAGCCTCAGTCCTGCTCTTGTAGCCACAGGATTTATACGGCTAGCCCAGTTCAGTTTCTGGTCAGTGGTCACTCCAGGATGTTGATAATGGGGGATTCAGCGATGGTAGTGCCATTGAACGTCAAGGGGCGATGGTTAGATTCTCTCACACACCCTCTCTCTCACCTCTCTCACACACACACATTCTCCCTTTCTCTCTCTCACACACACACGCAGATTTGTTACGGTGTAGAAGGAGGCCATTCGTCCCATTGTGTCTGCACTGGCTCTCTGAGCATTTTAACTTAGTGCCAATCTCCTGCCTTTTCCCTGTAACACTGAACATTACCCTCTTGAATGCCTCAATCGAACCTGCCATCACCACACTTCCAGACAGTGCATTCCAAACTCTAACCACTCGCTGTGTGAAGAAGTTTTTTTCTCACCTCGCATTTGCTTAATTTGCAAAACACTTTAAAACTGTGCCCTCTGGTTCTCAATCCAAGTGGGAACGGTTTCTCCCTATCTACTCTGTCCAGACCACTCATGATTTTGAAAACTTCTATCAAGTCTCCTCTTAGCCTGCTCCTCTCCAAGGAAAACTGTCCCAGCTTATCCAATCTTTAAACATAACTGAAGAGTCTCATCCCTGGAACCATTCTCATAAAGCTCTTCTGTACTCTCTCCAATGCGTTCACATCCTTCCTATTGTGTGGTGCCCAGAACTGTACACAATACTCCAGCTGAGGTCTAACCAGTGTCCTATAGAAGTTCATCAAAACCTCCCTGCTCTTATACTGTATGCCCCTATTAATGAAGACTAGAATACTGTAAGCTTTAGAAACATCTCTCTCTACCTGTTCTGCCACCTTTAATGACTTATGTACATATACACCCAGGTCTCTCTGCTCCTGCACACCCTTTAGAATAGTATCCTTTATTTTGTACTGTCTCTTCATGTTCTTTGTACCAACGTGCATCACCTCACACTTCTCCGCATTGAACTTCATCTACCACCTATCTGCCGACTCCACCAATGTATCAATGTCCTTTTGAAGTTCTACACTGCCCTCCTCACAGTTTACAATTCTCCCAAATTTTGTGTTATCTGCAAACTTTGAAATTGTCCCCTGCACATCTGAATCTAGATCATTTATATATATCAGGAAAAGCAAGGATCCCAATACTGATCCCTGGGGAACTCCACTACAAACATTCTTCCAGCCTGAAAAATACCCATTAATCATTACTCTCTGTTTCCTATCCCTCAGCCAATTTTGTATCCACATTACTACTATGCCTTTTGTTCCATGACCTATAACTTTCCTCACAAGTCTGTTGTGTGGCACTATATCGAAATCCTTTTGGAAGTCCATATACACCACATCAATGGCCTTTCTCTCATCAACCATCTCTGTTACCCTTTCAAAAAACTCCATCAAGTTAGTTAGACATGATTTTCCTTCAACAAATCCACACACAAATCCGGCAATGTGGAAAATTACCCAGGTATATTCTGTACACAAAGAGCTTGGGTTGATAAGTGGCAAGTAACATTTGTGCCACACAAGTGCCAGGCAATGACCATCTCCAACAAGAGAGAATCTAACCATCACCCCTTGACATTCAATGGCACTACCATTGCTGAATCCCCCGCTATCAACATCCTGGGGGTTACTATTGACCAGAAACTGAACTGGGCTAGCCATATAAAGACTGCGGCTACAAGAGCCGGACAGAGACTAGGAATCTTGTGGTGAGTAACTCACCTCCTGATTCCCCAAAGCTTGTCCACCATCTACAAGGCACAAGTCGGGAATCTGATAGACTACTCTCCACTTGCCCGGATGGGTGCAGCTCCAACAACACTCAAGAAGCTCGACACCATCCAGGACAAAGCAGCCCGCTTGATTGGCACCCATTCCACAAACATTCACTCCCCCTACTACTAACGCACTGTAGCAGCAGTGTTTACCATCTACAAGATGCACGGCAGAAACTCACCAAGGCTCCTAAGGCAGCACCTTCCAAATCCACGACCACTACCATCTAGAAGGACAAGGGCAACAGATAGATGGGAACACCACCTTTTGGAAGCTTCCCTCCAAGTCACCCAGCATCCTGACTTGGAAATATATTGCTGTTCCTTCACTGTCGCTGGGTCAAAATCCTGGAACTCCCTCCCTAATAGCACTGTGGATGTACCTGCACCACCGTTCAAGAAGGCAGCTCACCATCACCTTCTCAAAGGCAATTAGGGATGGGCAATAAATGCTGGCCTAGCTAGCAACACCCACATCCTGTAATTCAATTTAAAAAAGCACATCCCTCTCTCTCACACACACACACTCTCTCTCACACACACACGTACATACATACTCTCTTACACACACACACACACTCAAACAAAGACACAACACCCAGGCCCTCCAACCAGTCACTTTCGCGCCCCTGCCCCCGCAGCCCGGCAGCCTCTCTTTCTCCGCCCACGGGCCTCGGCAGTGTCTGTCTCTTCCCACAAGCCTAGGCCATCTCTTGGGCCCCGCAGCCTCTACCTCATGGGCCCCAGCAGCCTCTCTCACTCTCCACAGGCCCCAGCAGCCTCTCTCTTCCCCATGTGCCCTGCAGTCTCTCAGGCCCTGCAGTCTGTCAGGTCCCAAGCAGTCTCTTGGACCTTGCACTCTCTTGGGTCCTGCAGTCTGTCAGGTCCCAAGCAGTCTCTTGGACCTTGCACTCTCTTGGGTCCTGCAGTCTCTCAGGCCCCAGCAGTCACTGTCTTCCCACGGGCCCCGCAGTCTCTTGGGCCCCAGCAGTCTTGCGGGCCCTACAGTCTTTTGAGCCTGCAGTCTCTCTCATCCCATGGGCCAAGGCAGTCTCTCGGGCCCCAGCAGTCTCTCTTCTCCCAAGGGGCCCATCAGTCTCTCTCTTCCTATGCATCCTGCAGTCTCTTGGGCCCCAGCAGTCTCTCAGGCCCCGGCAGACTCTCTCTTCCCACAGACCCTGTAGTCTCTTGGCCCCAGCAGTCTCTAAGGCCCCGGCAGTCTCTTGGGCCCTGGCAGTCTCCCTCCTCCTATGGGCCCCCCAGTCTCTCGGGCCCTGGCAGTCTCTCAGGCTCTGACTGTCTCTTGGGCCCTAGCAGTCTCTCTCTCCCCATGTGCCCTGCAGTCTCTCAGGCCCCATAGTCTCTTTCTCTCCCCACATGCCCTGCAGTCACTCTTTTTCTATCTCTCCCCTTCCTCGAATCCTCTCCTTTCCCTCCGCATACTCACAGCCGCTGGCGTTCACTGCTCCTCCAATCACAGCCTGCTTCTTTCCCACCTTTGCTGCTGATAGACTCACTAGTAAACATATCAGCAGCAAATGCGGGAGAGGAACGGCTTGTGATTGGAGGAGCAGCCCCTTGTAGAATCTTCAACTTCACTTACCTGTCTTACCAGCATTTTGAGTAGTGGCTTTGGGGGCCACATAGCTGGGCTTCGCAGGCCACAATCTGGCCCATGGGCTGCAGGCTGGACAAGTCCGCATTAGAGATTGACTCCAAGAATTTGATGCAGGCAAGGAAGAGGCAACATCTTAGTGGTCATCAGAGATGTAAGGTGGTATTGACTTGCAGAATTCTAGATAAACCATTTTTGATATTAATTCATAATTCTCAGTGCCCTGACCAGCAAAAGTTAAGCAAGCCCGCTAACACTGTTAATGCATATTTTTTATTATTTTACATTTGTCACTCTGCGCATTCTCTTTGTAAAATGTAAAACTTAATCTGTATCTGCCCTTGTCACACTAAAATGTATCAGTTTACCTTTGGAATGCCTGGAAGAGTGCACTTGAGGGCATGTGCAAAAGACAAGATGGACTGAATTTTCATTTCTGTGTATTATTGCTCATATTTTGGATGAGATGATGGTCTGGTAAAGGTAGTTTCCATGGGGATTCTCCCACTTGTCTGCCCTAACTTCAGCAGAAGAGCTACAGAAATTCTGTACAAACAACTGGGGTCATGGTACACGATGAGAATTCACATCACCTGAAAACTCTGCCAAGTTTTCATATTCATTTCTTAGACTGATTACCTACTCATTCACATTAACTGACTGTTCCTTGACTTTTAATGATAGTGCTTGAATTTCTGAAATTTCACTTCTTTTACACAATGATTATTATTGCACTTACTCTATTTAGTTGGACTTGTATTGGAGGTTATATCTTGTGATTTTTTTTCCTAAAGGAGAATGTTTCTGCACTACTGATTGCTGAGCAAGATGTTATGTAATGTCACTTGTTGCCTAATTGCTATCAGTTAGTCAGGTAACATTACATTTATAGTATCACCTACAGATACAATGTATTTGGACACAAGAATTTATTTCCATGTTTTAATATATTATAGATTATTATTTTGCCTGTAAGAATTTATTTATTCTTTGTTTCTAAACAGGGATATTTTGATTCAGATTGGAGAAGGACTGCTCACTGAACATGAAGTCATGACAATAGGCCGCTACTATAGCATCCGTGAACAGCAAAAGACAGACGTTTGTCTCATACTGCATGTTGTCCAAGAGGCGTTGAGAAAGGATGCCTTTGAAGATTTTGCCAAAATATCTGAGGTCTTTATGTATGAGGATCGACAAAGGTAACAAACATAACAATAAATATCAGATAACAACGTCAGTATTGTGATGGGTTATCATAGTGAGTTCCTAGCATTCTTCTAGAGATTTTGTAATGTAATATTTAACTATATTATGCATATTCTTCAATTTATATTCTGCCCGCAGCAATTTTAAAGTACTGGGTTGTAAATATCTCATCTGTTCATGAAATCAATTCATTAGATTCATAGAAGTAAGTATATTTTTTCAAATTGATCTTTTGGCAACAGCATATGAGAAGGTGTATGAGAATTTAAGGGCAGAATCGTCCCAGATTTGTACTAAGTGTGGTAGCGGGCGCCGGCTGCAATGGTGGCTTTTCACGCAGTATCATCCCAAACCTGCAGCATTAATTATGTGTTCCTGGGATAAATGCCATTTCGATGGTGGGTGGGCTCTGATTCACCTGCCATGCCATCACCTTACTGCTTCATCACGCCAGGCACCATATTTAAAGTACAGCCACACTCAGTGCTTCCAGCCCAAGACTGCAGCAAAGAAGACATGGCCCCGAAAGACCAAGAAGACTGCAGCACTCGAATGCCTTTTGGATGCTGTGGAGGCCCGCTGTGATGTCCTCTACCCCATATCTGGCCACAGGAGGGGCAGCTACATTACCGCTCTAGCTTGGTAGACAATGGCAGTGGTGATCAGTGCTAATGTTGCACAGAAGAGGTTGGCCATTCAATGCAGATAGAGGATGAATGACCTCATCCGTGCAACCAGGGTAAGGCAACCATCTCATCACTCTAAACTCACACATTCATTGGCAACTCACTTACTGCCAGCTCAAGGGACATCATCACCCATTCTCACACACATCCTCACATTTCCATCTGGCCTCATCTCCTCAGGAGACTGCCTCCTCAGCCCTCATCATCTTGAGGCCACTTGCACAGATCAACATGTGCCCCCATACACACAGTCTGGGATACCCTCCTTCCCAGTACAGCTCTCATCCTGCAACCTCTTCCCTTGCCTGAGGCCATTTCTCCCCCTTCCCCAAGCAAGACCTTGCCCTACAGCCATTCAAAAGCCACCCACATATGGCTGATTTGGTAAGAGACCTACCTGTGAACCCCACCAAAGTGTTGTGGTGCTGTCTGTGAAGCCTGGCGTTGATGACAGCGAGTGCTGAACGAAGCAAGGTAGGCAAACAAACTTTGAAGTCCCGAGCGAAGTGCAGCCTGCCAAGTGCATGCCTTATATATGCTGTTGTGAAACACGTCAGCATGTTTTCCCGCTGACGAGGGCGGATAATTCAGCGGGGAGGGTGATGAGTCTGGCGGGCGGGCCTTATAATGATAAGCTGATGCATTACAATGAGGTTCCCGACGTCCAATGGTGGGGAACGTGGCCCGCCATCAGCGGGCAGACCAGACGATCGCAAACTGATTTCACAACGTCGTGGAACCGACTTTTGGCCTTCTTGCCATATTGTCCTCTCATGCCACCAAACATGCCCGACAGTGGTGGGCGTGGAAAATCCAGCCTTAGCATTTGCCTTTGTCTCACATTAAAGCGCTCCTTAAAGCATTCATATATACATGTTTCTTGATTATTGATATCAAGATAGCATTTTAACTTTAGAAGATTTTACATGAAATTCATCTATAAATTAACCTTTTTTTCTCTTTTCAACAATTTATTTACAATTTTATAATAGTGTAAACAAACAGAACCAAAAAGGAGAGAATAAGTACAGAATTTTATTAGATCAAGGACCAGATACATTTACAAATGCATTGAACAAATGCATCCATATGTAATTTGCTGCCTTATTTTTTGCCAATTTTTGTTCCTTTTTCTTCACGAGCATGAGCATCCATCAATTGCCCTTGTTACCTCATCCAGGTGCCCACTTTTTAAACATCAGCCTGTGAGTATGGTGAGCTATTTGATCAAGGATAGCATCACAGCTAAGGCTAAGTAGGAGGAATCCACAGGTAAATCCATATTTTCCAGCAGTGATAGGACCAGGAGTGGGAAACTTATCTGATCTGCATGTACCTAACGCAAGTGCACTATGGCTAATTGTAGTCATTGGTCCACAAATGTTCTCAGGGAAGTGAACTTGCCACCCCTATCTGGTCTAGTCTATGTGTGACTCAAGTTGCACCTTCTTCAGGCAGCTAGGGGTGGACAACAAATGCAACTTTACCAGTGTTGGCCACAATCTGAGAACATATAAATACACAAACCTGTTCTTCTCACTGAGAACTGATGTCTTCCTATTTTGTCTCTATTTTTTCTTCCTTTATCCAGTCTCTTCCCTCTAACATCCAGGAGTCTTCCGATGCCCTCTGCCACTTTAAAGTTTCCAGTTTCCTGGCTCTAGCCATGGGCTTTTTACCATGGATGTCCAATCTATCTATACTTCCAACCCCACCAGAATGGTCTGAGGGGTTTCCCTTCCCTCCTTGAATGGATACGCAACCATTCCCTATCCACCATCACCCTCCTCCATCTGGCTGAATTTGCTCTTGCATTGAACAACTTTGTTTTTTAACACAACCAAATAAAAGGTATTGCTGTGGAAACCTGAATTGGACTTAGCTATGCCTGTCCTTTCAGTCGCCTCCCCCAACTTGTTTTCTGGTGTATTGATGATATTGATGACTGTATTGGTGCTGTGTCCTGCTCTCGCTTAGAACTGGAAAATTTAATCAACTTTGCTTCCAGTTTCCATCCCTCCCTAGCCTTCACATGGTCCATCTGTCACTCTTCCTTTTCCTTCCTTGACTTCTCTGACTCCATTTTTGGAGATAGACTATCTACTATCCAGTATAAACTCACTGACTCCACAGCTATAGTAATGACACTTCCTCCCAACCCAGCTTCCTGGAAGGACTCCATGGGCGCTCAACAGTATCCGTACATTTCCCACACTTCTGCTCTCATCCCTTCCCATCCTCCCAGAATCACAATAGTGTTCCCAGTGTCCTTACCTTCTATCCCAACAGTCTCCACATTCAACAGATCATCCTCTGCCATTTCTGCCACCTCCTGCGTAATGCCACTACCAAATACATTTCCCCCTCTTCTCCCCTTTTAGAATTTCAAAGGGACTGTTCCCTCTGCAGCAGCCTGTCCACTTCTCAATCACCTTCAACACCTCCCCTTCCTACAGCACTTACCATGCAAGCACAGAAGATGCAACATCTGCCATTTTACCTCCTTCATGTCACTGTCCAAGGCCTGAAACACCTCTTCCAGGTGAAACAACATTTTGCTTGTATTTCTGTCAGTTTACTGTGCTGTATTCATTGCTCATGATGTGGTCTCCCCAGCATTGGGAAGACCAAACGCAGATTGAGTTACTGCTTTCAGAACACTTCCATTTAGCTCACAAGGCTGATTCAGAGCTTTCAGTCATCTGCCATTTAAATCTCTGTCTCGCTCCCACTCTGACTTCAGCCTCCTACACATGTTTCAATGAAGCTTGAAATACAGCACCTCATCTTTTGATTAGACACCTTACAGCCTTACAGATTCAACATTGAGTTCACCAATTTCAGAGAATAGTCTCTGCCCCAGTTTTCTTTTTTAGAACTGCAGCTGTTGCTGATGGTTCTGTTTTTCTCACTTACACCAACTTTGACCCATCTTTTGATTTTGTACTTGTCCCATTACCATCTCCTTTTGTCTCGCACCATTACACCTTTTGTTATTTAATCCTTCCTGCCTTCCACCCTATTACAGACCTTTTTGTTCTTCCCCCTCCCACTTTTCCCTGCCTCCATACTTGCTTAAAACCCGTTGTATCTCTAACATTTTCTAGTTCTAATGAAAGGCCATTGACCTGAAATGTTAACTTTTTTTCTCTCTCTCCACAGAGTTTACCAGATCAGCTAAATATTTCCAGCATTTTCTGTTTCTATTTAAGATGTCCAGTACTTGCTGTATTTTGCTTTTGCACTCCAGAGAGAAGCGGGTTAATAGGTTAAGACCAAAGAAACCAACTTCTGGGCTATCTTGGAAAATTTTGATTGATAGCAAACAGATCAACCTACAATGTAAATGCAGATATTTCCCTTCTCCCTTATCCGAATTTTCTTTCTGAATTGGCATTATCCACCATAAAAATGATGGTTGGCACCTAGGGGTGGCCCATATGCTCCACCCACACTTATTTCCATTTTGCACTCAGCTGCTCCACTTTGACTGACTGGATCATGCATTTGGTACCTCTTATCATTTAGCTGATGGCTTACCCATCCTTGTGTCTCTTTTCAGTTTTCTGTGGACTAGTAATCCAGAGACCCAGGGTAATGTTGTGGAGACCCAGGGTCGAATCACACCACAGCAGATGGTGGAATTTGAATTGAGTAAAAATGTGGAATTAAAAGTCTAATGATAATCACAAAACCATTGTCGATTGTCATAAAAACCCATCTGGTTCACTAATGTCCTTTAGGGAAGGAAATTTGCAGTCCTTACCTGGTCTGGCCTACATGTGACTCCAGACCCACAGCAATGTGGTTGACTCTTAAATGCCCTCTGAAATGGCTTAGCAAGCTACTCAGCTGTATTAAACCGCTACAAAGTCTATAAAGAATGAAACCAAACGGACTACTCGGCATTGACTTAGGCACCGGAAATGACAATGGCAAGCTCAGCCTGTCGACCACGTAAAGTCCTCCTTGCTAACATCTGAGGGCTTGTGCCAAAATTTGGAGAGCTGTCTCACAGACTAGTCAAGCAACAGCCTTACATTGTGATACTCACGGATCATACCATATAGATCATGTCCCAGACACCATCATCACCATCTCTGGGTATGTCTTGTCTCACCGGCAGGACAGACCCAGTAGAGGTGGTGGCACAGTGGTATACAGTCGGGAATAAGTTGCCCTGGGAGTACCCAACATTGACTCTGGACCCCATGAAGTCTCATGGCATCAGGTCAAACATGGGCAAGAAAACCTCCTGCTGATTATCGCATATCGCGCTACCTCAGCTGATGAGTCAGTACTCCTCCATGTTGAATGCCACTTGGAGGAAGCTCTGAAGGAGTCAAGGATGCAGAATGTACCCTGGGTGTGGGACTTCAATGTCCATCACCAAGAGTGGCTCGGTAGCACCACTACTGACTGAGCTGGCCGAGTCCTAAAGGACATTGCTGCTAGACTGGGTCTGCGGCAGGTGGTGAGGGAACCAACAAGAGGGAAAAACATACTTGACCTCATCCTCACCAACCTGCCTGCCGCAGATGTATCTGTCCATAACAGTATCAGTAGGAGTGACAACTGCACAGTCCTTGTGGAGACAAAGTCCCGTTTTCACATTGAGGATACCCTCCATTATGTTGTGTGGCACTACCACCGTGCTAAGTGGGATAGATAGGCAATAGCAATCTCCAACAAGAGAGAATATAACCATCACCCCTTGACATTCAATGGCATTACTATCACTGAATCCCCCACTATCAACATCCTGGGGGTTACCATTGACCAGAAACTGAACTGAACTAGTGATATAAATACTGTGGCTACAAGAGCAGGTCAGAGGCTAGGAATCCTGTGGTGAGTAACTCACCTCCTGACTCCCCAAAGCCTGTTCACCATCTACAAGGCACAAGTCAGGAGTGTGTTGGAATATTCTCCACTTGCCTAGACCAGTGCAGCACCAACAATACTCAAGAAGCTTGACACCATCCAGGGCAAAACAGCCTGCTTGATTGGCACCAATACCACAAACATTCACTCCCTCCACCACCATCGCATTTGCAAGATGCACTGCAGATACTCACCAAGGCTCCTTAGGCAGCACTTTCCAAACCCATGACCGCTACCATCTAGAAGGACAAGGGCAACGGATACATGGGAACACCACCATCTGGAAGTTCCCCTGCCAGCCACTCACCATTCTGACTTGGAAATATATCTTCACTGTTGCTGGGTTAAAATCCTGGAACTCCCACCCTAACAGTGCTGTGGGTGTACCTACGCCACAGGGACTGCAGTGGTTCAGGAAGGCAGCTCACCATCACCTTCTCAAGGGTAATTAGGGATGGGCAATAAAGGCTGGCCTAGCCAGCGACGCCTGCATCCTGTCAGTGAATTTAAAAAAAAAGATTTCAAGCAGATCTGGCACCTCAAGACTGGGCAACCATGAGGCGCTGTGCGCCATCAGCAGCAGCAAAATTGTACTCAACCACAATCTGTAACCTCATGGCCTGGCACACCCCCCACTATACCATTATCACCAAGCCAGGGAATCAACCCTGGTTCAACCTCAGCAAGTGAGAGACAGAGCTAAGCAATCCCACAACCAATGGATCAAATCCAAGCTCTGCAATTCTGCCACATCCAGTTATGAATGGTGGTGGACAATTAAACAACTCACTGGAGGAGGAGGCTCCACAAATATCCCCATTCTCAATGATGGGGGAGCCCAGTACATCAGTGCAAAAGAAACATTTGCAACAAACATTCAGCCAGAAGTGCCGAGTGGATGATTCATCTCGGCCTCCTCCGGAGGTCCCCAGAATCATAGATGCCAGTCTTCAGCTAAATCGATTCACCACACGATATCAGGAAATGGCTTAAGACACTGGATACTGTAAAAGTTATGGGCCCTGACAATGTTCCAGCAATAGTAGTGAAAACTTGTGTTCCAGAACTTGCCACGCCCCTAGCCAAGTTGTTCCAGTACAGCTACAACACTGGCATCTACCCAGCAATGTGGAAAATTCCCAGGTATGTCCCGTCAACAAAAAACAGGACAAATCCAACCCGGCCAATTACCGCCCCATTGAGATCATCAATAAAGTGATGTATGTGGTCATCAACAGTGTTATCAAGCAGCACTTGCTTAGCAATAACCGCCCGCTGACGCTCAGTTTGGGTTCTGCCAGGGTAACTCAGCTTCTGGCCTCATTACAGCCTTGCTTCAAAATGGACAAAACAGCTGAACTCCAGAGGTGAGGTGAGATTGACTGCCCTGGACATCAAGGCAGCATTTGACCAAGTGTGGCATCAAGGAGGCCTAGCAAAACTGGAGTCAATGGGAATCGGGGGAAAACTCTCCGCTGGTTGGAGTCATACCTAGCACAAAGAAAGATGGTTGTAATTGTTGGAGGTCAACCATCTCAGTTCAGGACATCACTGAAGGAGTTCCTCAGGCTAGTGTGTTCACAGCCCAACCATCTTCAGCTGCTTCATCAGTGACCTTCCTTCCATCATAAGGTCAGAAGTGGGGATATTCGCTGATGATTGCACAATGTTCAGCACCATTCGCAATCTGACTCCTCAGATACTGAAGCAGTCAATGTCCAAATGCAGCAAACCTGGACAATTTTCAGTCTTGGGCTGACAAGTAGCAAGTAGCATTCACACCACACAAGTGCCAGGCAATGGCCATCTCCAACCAGAGAGAATCTAACCATCGCCCCTTGACATTTAATGGCAATTATCATCGCTGAATCCCCCACTATCAACATTCTGGGGGTTACCATTGACCAGAAACTGAACTGGAATAGCTATATAAAGACTGTGGTTACAAGAGCAGGTCAGAGGCTAGGAATCCTGTGGTGAGTAACTCACCTCCTGACTCCCCAAAGTCTGTCCACCATCTACAAGGCGCAAGTCAGGAAGGTGATAGAATACTCCCCACTTGCCTGCATGCGTGCAGCTCCAACAACACTCAAGAAGCTTGACGCCATCCAGGACAAGGCAGCACGCTTGATTGGCACCAATACCACAAACATTCACTCCTTCCACCATTGATGCACAGTGGCAGCAGTGTGTACTATCTACAAGAAGCACTGCAGGAACTCACCAAGGCTCCTTAGATAGCACCTTCCAAATCCACAACCACTACCATCTAGAAACAAGGGCAGCAAATACATGGGAACACCATGGAACACCTTGAAGCTCTCCTCCAAGCCACTCACCATCCTGACTTGGAAATATATTGCCATTCCGTCCCTGTCGCTGGGTCAAAATCCTGGAACTCCCTCCCCAACAGCACTGTGGGTGTACCTTCAGCACATGGACTGCAGCGGTTCAAGAAGGCAGCTCACCACCACCTTCTCAAGGGAAATTAGGGATGGGCAATAAATGCTGGTCTAGTCAGTGATGCCCACGTCCCATGAATTAAAAAAAAATCATGCCATCATCAATTCAACAAACAACTAGTATCAAATGAGCTGAAACTTTACCCAAAATGTTGAATTAAAAAGGCATCAAATTAACCAATGGTTTGAGAGGTATGTTTAAAATATATGATCAGCTGTCACAACACAATGAGTTGAAGAAATATTCATTTGCTTTTATTAACATTGGATCTTGAACTTCCTTGCTATCTTTAGCACTTATTAGGCCAATTGTTATGCCATTATTGTGCTAAAAAGATTAAGGAAATTTACATTTACATATTTATGCGGTTACTACGATAAATATAAGTTTCTTCAATCATCTTAGCAGTGCAAATCTAACTCCTACCAAATTCTCTCAGGGCTTATTTGCATGAAGCATACGGAACTTTCTTGGAGTTACCCTGGTCCTGCAATTGTTGTAAGTCAGTCCCCTCACAGAAATGTGTTAGCAGTTTCCCCTGATAATTTGTAGCAGTATTAGAAAGTTGAGATGAAATGGGTGCTAATTTCATTTACTGATTATTGGTTACCAAGCAAATTTGTTGTAACCATTCCTTCTCTTTTTAAATCATTGATGCCTGCACTTAATTTCCTGAAGTGCTTTTCCCTGCCAAAAAAAAGTTCCACTTCTTCCCAAACCCCAAAACCCACACACACAACAACTTCAGACAAGAGATAGATTTCCCCATGGGCGTACTTATTAAGGATTAGATATAGTAATAATAGATCTACTCCTCATAATAAGCTTCTTGAAACATTAAATTCAAGAGCTTATAGATTTATTAAGCATATAATACTTAAAATCACACCTCCTCCTGCAAAATTAGTCTAAACCACACCTCCTCCCACCCCACACTACTATTTAATCTCCCTTTAAGAATGCTGGTCCCAGATCTGTTGAGCTGCAGCCTATCTGGTTTGTACAGGTTGCTCCTGTCCCACAACTGGTTCCAATGCCCCAGGAATCTGAAACCCTAATTAAAAAGCTTTACATAGATATTGGGTAAGAAATTCATTCGCTTTTAGTGGCATTACGCAGGCATATAATGCATCCGTGGGGAGCAGGCACCACAATGGGCCACTACCTGTATGACCCAAATGGCGGTCTTCATTGATCCGGGTGCACACACTTGCATCCCCTGCATGCGCCCGAGCATGTTGAATTGGCACTATCCTGACCTCAGTCTAATTTGCTGATGTGATGTCACAATTCCAAATTTGGACAGTATGGTTCCTGGCAACCTGCGTTGTCCACTCCAGAGAAAAGAAGCATGAAGCAGCAACATAGGCCTTGCTTATTTAAAGGGCCAGGCACCCCAATTGCAGGTAAATAAAATTTATGGAATGTTTTCTGTTGAAAAATTACTAAGAGTACATAAGTGTGTTTGCCAGTGTTTTGGTCCATTTGCTATAGAATATTGCCACATCCTCACAGGAATGACAAAGGATTAGGTGTCCTGTCCAGTCAAAGGCTGCAACCAATATGGGGGTAGTAATGCCAGTGCCTCTGGGATTGCAGCACGACAGGGAGCTGGAGCATAAACTGCAGTGAGGGCAAGCTCTGCATTATGTCTTCTGTCAAGTTGGAACTGGACTCCTCCATGCTCCTTGACAGTGATTGGAGGCAGGCCAATCCACCCACTATCTTGGTGTGCATGCCGGTTCAGCACTCTCCTGCATGCCATGTCATTGAGTTCTCATCTGTGCTCTCTGCACAGTGCCTGTCTGCCACCTCACCCTCCAGTGAGAAATGAACCATTCTTTACCCCTGGCCCATTCATGCTCAATGATTCTGCATCGGTTGGAGTCAAAGGAAGATGGTTGTGGTTTTTGGATGCCAGTCGTCTCAGCCTCAAGACATCACTGCAGGAGTTCCTCAGGGTAGTGTCCCTAGAAGCAACCATCTTCAGCTACTTCATCAATGACATTCCTTCCATCATAAAATCAGAAGTGGGGATGTTTGCTGATGATTGCACAGTATTCAGTATTATTCTTGACTCTACAGATACTGTATCAGCCCACGCACACATTCAAACTCTTTCGAGTTATCAACAGTCACAGACTGCAACTCTTTCGAGTACAATCACAGTTCTTGGTTTTCCGGGAGTGGGACATGAACCCACAACCCTCTGATTCAAAGGCGAGGGTGCTATGAACTGAGCCACAGCTGACACCTCCACGCACACATTCAAGAAGAACTGGACAACATTCATACAAACCTACGAACATATGTATGAATTAGGAGCCGGAATAGGCCACTCGGCCTTTCGAGCCTGCTCTGCCATTCAATAAGATCATGGCTGATCTGATTGTAACCTCAACTCTACATTCCTGCCTACCCCCGATAACCTTTCACCTCCTTGCTTATCAAAAATCTATCTACCTCTGCCTTAAAAATATTCAAAGACTCTACTTCCACTGCCTTTTGAGGAAGAGAGTGCCAAACACTCATAACCTTCCGAGAGAAAAAAATTCTCCTCATCTCCGTTTTAAATGGGTAACCCCTTATTTTTAAACAGTGGCCCCAGTATTAGATTCTCTCAAAAGAGGAAACATCCTCTCCACAACGACCCTGTCAAGACCCCTCCGGATCTTATATATTTCAATTAAGTCGCCTCTTACTCTTCTAAACTCCAGCGGATACAAACCTAGTCTGTCCAACCTTTCCTCATAGGACAACCCACCCGATCCAGGTATTAGTTTAGCAAACCTTGTCTGAACTGCTTCTAGTGCATTTACATCCCTTCTTAAATAAGAAAACCAATACTGTACACGATACTCCAGATGTGGTCTCACCAATGCCCTGTATCACTGAAGCAGAACCTCCCTACTTTTGTATTGAATTCCCCTCGTAATAAACGATAACATTCTATTAGCTTTACTAATTACTTGCTGTACCTGCATACTAGCCGTTTGTGATTCATGTACTAGGACCCCTAGATCCCTCTGCATCTCAGAGCTCTGCAATCTCTCACCATTTGGATAATATGCTTTTTTTTATTTTTCCTGCCAAAATGAACAATTTCACACTTTCCCACATTATACTCCATTTGCCAGGTCTTTGCCCATTCACTTAACTTATCTATATCCCTTTGTAGCTTCCTGGGAATTCTGCAGTGAGTAACTCACCTCTTGACCCCCCAAACCTACAAGGCAAGTCAGGAGTGTAATGGAATACTCTCCACTTGTCTGGATGAGTGCAGCTCCAACAACACTTGTGGAGCTCAATACCATCCAGGACAAAGCAGCCTGCTTTGGTTAGCAGCCCGCTTTGGTTAGCATCCCATCCACAACCTTAAACAATCACTTCTAACACAACCAGCGCACATTGCCAGCAGTGTGTACCATTTACAAGATACACTGCAGCAACTTGCCAAGGCTCTTCCTTCAACCCATGAAACCTACCAATTAAAAGAACAAGGGCAGCAGATGCATAGGAAAACCACCACCTGCACATTCCCTTCCCCAAGTTACAAAACACCCTGACTTGGAACTACATTACTGTTCCCTCACTGTTGCTGGGTCAAAATCATGGAGCTCCCTCCCTAACAGCACTGTGGGTGTATCTACACCAAATGGACTGCAATCGTTCCAAAAGGTAGCTCACCATCACCTTCTCAAGGCAGTTAACAATGGACAATAAATGCTATCATTTCCAGCAATGCTCGCATCCCAAGAATTAGTTTTTAAAAAGTGCTGATCCCAACTCTATGCTAGCCTCCAAGTTATGTGCAGTGCCAGTGTCTGGTTGCCAGGGTTAGATTAAGGGATGGGGCCTCTTTATCACTCCCATGTCGTTGTTCTCTTTCTTCCACCTGGAGCTGCTGTGACTGGGCAGGCACCTTAGGTTTTGAACGCAGGAACTTAGAAGAGAAGTTTGGCGTGAGGGAAGGAGAGTGGGGTAGAGAGCGAGAGATCCATGGTCACACCATCAGCAGCTTGTTCGTCGTACTACATATCAGGATGAGGATGTTCTGGGAGTCAAGTAGGGACATAAAACAGGAAGATGCCAACAGTCCCATGGCTCTCAGCAACATAGAATCGCAGAATCACAGAAACTTTACAGTGCAGGAGGAGGCCATTTGGCCCATCAAGTCTGCACTGGCTCTCAGAAAGAGCATTCTTCCTAGTCCCACTCCCCTGCCTTATCCCCTTACCCTTGCACAATATTTTTTTTTCAGATAGCCATCCAATTCCCTTTTGAATACCTCAATCGAACCTGCCTCCACAACCCTTTCAGGAAGTTTATTCCAGACTCCAACCACCCTCTGGGTGAAAAAAATTTCCTCACCTCAATTTTTTTCCTTTTGCTCATTATTTTGAATGTGTGCCCCCTAGTTCTTGATGCTCTCTTGAGTGGGAACAGTTTCTCAATATTTACCCTGTCCATATCCATCAGGATCTTGAATACCTCCATCAAGTCTTGTCTCAGCCTTCTTTTCTCCAAGGAAAACAGGAATCATTCTTGTGAATCTCCTCTGTACTTTCTCCATTGCCTTCACATCCTTCCTCAAGTATGGCACCCAGAATTGGATGCAGAACTCCAGATGAGGCCTAACTAGTGTCTTATACAAGTTCAACATGACCTCCTTACTCTTGTACTCAATGCCCCTATTAATAAAGCTTATGATACTATATACTTTATCAACTGCTCTCTCACGCCCTGTCATCTTCATTGACTTATGTACATATACACTGAGGTTCCTCTGTTCCTGCACCTCTTTTAGAGTTCCTCCCTTTATTTATACTGTCTCACCACATTCTTCCTGCCAAAATGAATCACTTCACACTTCTCTGCATTGCCTGCCCAATCCACCAACATGTCTATGTCCTTTTGAAGTTCAAGACTAACCTCATCACAGTTGACAATGTTTCCAATCTTCATTTCATCTACAAATTGATGAACACCGCTGTCTAGGTCTTTAATATATATCAGGAAGAACAAGGGTCCCAACACCAATCCCTAGAGAACTCCACTACAGACCTTCCTCCAATCTGAAAAACACACATTTATCACTACTCTCTGTTTCCTATTACTCAGCCAATTTCTTATCCAAGTGCCTACTTTTTGGACCTCTTTACAGTTGGCCCCATGATGCAGAGATGCATCTCTTCAGTAAAGTTCAGGAAATTCAAGCATTCTGCCCCCACCACTTCTGCCCTGTCCCCTTCTATTGCTTGTCACATTGTCTTGCAAGTGAGTGGGCAGACCATCAGTGATTGTGTAGCATTATGTTCGAATGACGTTCCTGCCATAGCTGAGTAGCGAAAGGCATGTGGAGACAACAAGATAGTGAGAGTGAATCTGGATGTCAGGTATGAGTCCTGAGTGTCAGGGAATGCTATGGACAAGTAATGAGGGTGTGGTGCATTGAGCAGTGTGAGATGATGCTGGTGGTGAGGAGTTGTCATGTCAGTTGCATTCACTGACCTTAACCACATGCATGATTTAATTAGACCTCTTGTGGACTGCTGTCAGGTCCTTAGGTCCAGACTCCAGGAGTTGATCTTCCTGGCCATCTGCTTCCATGCCCTTGTGAAGGCAGCCCTTCAGGGTCTCCTGGCCCCACACTTGACCATGGCATCTCTCCTCCTGCCGACCTGCACCATTGTTGCCTCCAGTACTGCATGCATGCATCCGGATCCCTCTGTGTGCCTTGGTGTTGAGTTTGCAAGAATATCAATTTCAGCAATCTTTTTGTGCAGCTTCCTTTTAAGAGGCAGCCTGCCTTAAGAAAAAGCAAGCTACCTGCACCATATAGTGTGTAGCAGCACTCCCTGATGTCACCTGCTGTGTACGCTGGAGGCTCAGGAACTTTTACAACAATCATGCAAATGAGGTGGGTAGGCAAATTTTGAATTTTATGCATCTCGATCTGAATGGGCATGGGCATTCCACAAATCACAGCCTCTGCACCCCAAAATTGGGGTGAATGAATTTTGCACTCATTTCCTTCTGCAGAACTATTTCTGGCATCCCTGTACACATTCTGTATCTGGTGATTTATTCTTGCAAGCATATTAAAATTGCCAGCGCCGTAAGGTTCAGCCTTAATTCAGCAGTTCAGTGGCCAACATCTTAGAATTGTTGCAAAGCTACACAATTTTGGCATCAGTTTGTGGTTTCAATATATTACAATTTAAGAACCATACTATCCTAATAACAAAGGTTAAAAGATAACATTAATACAATATCAAATCACTTCAAGTCAGCAGCAGTATTCTGCTGCTACTCTGAGTAACCATTTCCATACACCATCATAATGGATGAGGAATTCTACAGCAGACCTGGAGAAGCATGGCTGAGGGCTACTGTTCACCAGTACTACCCTCCCCAACACATGCACAGGGCACAAACAAGGACCTTTCTGTGCATCTGATGGCTGCTCGGAAGAATGTGGAGCCGTTGTCATTTTAATTGGCACAAGCGAAGCAGTAGTAGCAGTGAAGTAACATATAAATCTTTGTGATGAAGATGGTAGAGAGTCCATTACCATCCTTGGAAAAGTGCAGTTTTCTCATGTGCAGTTCCTCAGAAAGGCCCTTGAAGAATTGCTGTACATGCATTCTCCTGATCTGTATTTACTGCTGTTGCAACTGCTCCTCCATCACGATGGCATCAAGTGTATGACTATTTCTTAACTAAAATTGATCCAAGTGTAGATTTTGGGTTGGATAGAACAAAATTCTGGGAAGAGATGAAAGCTCTATCTTAAAATTAAGTCAAATGTCAGCTATCAAAAAAATTAAGGAATATGTTTTTAAAAATTGGCAGCCTCTTCAGCTCAGCAACTTCTCACTTACACGTGTCTGTTTTGATAGAAGGAGCTGTTGGTTCATTGTTTTGTCTAAAGTTGCAGGAGCTGCAATAACCTGGGAGGCTCCTGCAAATTTGAACAGTGCAGCTATGCACTGAGGGAGGGACCTTGATGGTTGCAAGATTTGCATTGTTAAAAATATCCAGGAAAATTACGTTCAGCACGAAATTTCAAATTTCCTCCATTGTTTCTTAGCTTTAAACACAACGTAACAGCATACATTCTGAAGAAAATTTGGAAATTCAGCATCAAGTGTTTTTGATGTGTGTTTTTCTCCTTAACTGTACCAATGGCCAGGTCTCATCGTTGTACTCTTTAAGTGTGGAGGTTATGACCTATTTAGTGTAATGCCTTTTTTTTCCAACAGAACTGGATTCTTGCCAGCCCAAGAAAGTAGAAATATTTTGAAAGGTTTCCAGCTGCCGATACCAAATGATATTCTTGATGAAATGATTTTAAAGTAGGTTTATACAACAAATACAAATTCTGTTATGTACAATCATTGATAAATTGTCTACTATTATAGTAGCGTGATAACAGCATTAACCCACCAGGGAGAAAAGTTGCAATGATAATTAATGGTTTGGGTTAGGACATTACAAGGATTATAATAGGATTATATGTGCATGATAGTCAATTTTCATGCTCGTGTTTGGGTTGGAATTGGATGTTAGCAACTGTAGAATTTAAGAAAAAAAATTGTACCATTCTACACTCACAACCCAAAAGAAGCAGAATCCTAAAATCCATATGCGAATCGGGGTCCAGCTAATTTCAGGATTGCCATCTGTATTGCTACTGACAGTTTTTTGACCTGCTCACAAATCACGGATCACAAATTGTGATCATGCTTTTTTCAGTGATAATTAAAACGATATTTAGTGGCATCAGGTAAAACTCTGGAAAGTTTTTACAGCCCCTTAGCTTGTTGTCAACTGGTAAGGGGCTTCTGGCAACACGCTTTTTCATTATGTGGGTTCTTCTGGGAATTAAATTGTGCCTAGTGGAAAATGATGGGGATCAGGAGGAAGGAGCACACAGCTTTAGGGAAAGTAAATAGCAGTTTAACTTCAATTAATTTAAATCTGTGTGCTCTGCACTTCAGCATAAACAGCTGGGAACTATTATTTGTAAGTACTGCTCATGCGATAATTATATTACCAAAATAGTAAATGTGACAGAATCACACGCCAGTAAATGGAACATTTTGCAGAAGAATAATTGTGGAGGAACTGATGACCTGCTCTGAGGCCTCTACTAGAGATGTTCTGAACTGGCCACTAGGAGGCACATGAGTTTTGCCTAAAGGTGTCTGCTTCAGATTTTCTCTTTATGGGCAAGTGTCTGGCCTCCATTTGGAGCTCAGCCAATTGCAACATGGATTAGTGATGTGTGGAATTGAGAGTCCAAAGTCCTCTGATATGTGACACTGCAAATTTCTGATGCAACAGATTGCACCACCAGGCACTGGAAATTGTTGCCTAATTATATAAATTTTGCTACTTTTAGTGTTGTTCATGTATTTCACCCCTTCTGTTGTTGCCATTAGTCATAATTCTGTGAATAATGGCTGGGTTGAAATCTTCTCTTCAAATTGAGACACCATGCTAATTGAAATAATGCTCCCCATCTTAATTATTTGAATTCTATATAAAAAAAACACAGCTTCCAAGAATACATAATTAGCATTGCAGGTTTGAGAAAATATTTTACAGTGTTGCTTGAGTCTGGGAACTGCAGAGTACACTTCAGATTCATTATTTAAGGGAATAATTTCTTTGAAGTCGCTAATAATGTTTGTTGGGAACATATGGTGAGAGGCTAGTGGGTATACTCTATACTTAATTAGAGCACAACTCTGTTCTTATTGTCTTACCACATTTATTTCAAAACAATTTAAGTTTTCAAGGTGCTGATGGACAAGTGGCATACCGGAACCTTATCTTAGGCTTGAACTGGCGAGAAAACCCTGTACCACCTGTAGATGTAAAGCTGCCTATGCAGGTAGGACACATAATGTAATATATACTGTATCAAGTTGCATTGCAGTAGCTCAATGTCTAAACACTCATAAAAATTTTACTGCTATTACTAGATTGTTGGTCTATTTTGCTTTATTTGAAACCAATACTTTCTAATTTACATGTAAAGGATTCATATTCTACCCAGGTAACACCTATGTGTTTGAGAAGTTCAGAAGTGAGGATGTTAGCAAATGATTGCACAGTGTTCAGTACCATTCACAACTCCTCAGATAATGCAGCAATCCGTGCCTGCATGCAGCAACACCTGAACTTCTGCTTGGGCTGACAAATGGCAAGTGACATTGGTACCACACAATTGGCAGGCAATGACCATTTCCAACAAGAGAGAATCTACCCATTTCCCCTTGTTATTCAACAGCATTACCATCATTGAATCCCCCATTATCAACATCCTGGGAGCTACCATTGATCAGAAACTTCACTAAAACAACCATATAAAAACTGTGACTCTAAGAGCATGTCAAAGGCTGGGAATTCTGCTGCAACTTATTCATCTCCTGCTTCCCCTAAAGCCTCTCCGCCATCTACAAGGCATAAGTCAGGACTGTGCTGCGATACTCTCCACTTGCCTGAGGAGAGCAGCTCCAAAAACACTTAAGTTGCTCAACAACATCCAAAACAAAGCTGCCTGCTTGATTGATAGTCTATCCACATTCACTCCCTCTACCATTGGCACACGGTGCAAGTAGTGTATACCATCTACAAGATGCAGTGCAGCGACATGCCAAAACTCCTTCGACAACATCTTCCAAACCTGCAACCTTTACCAGCTAGAAGGATAAGGGCAGCAGACACATGGGAAAACCATCACCTGCAAGTTCCCCTCCAAGTCACTCACCATCCTGCCTAGAATTATTTCAGCATTGCTTCACTGTTGCTGGGTTTAAATCCTGGAATTCCTGCCCTAATAGCACAGTGGGTGTACCTATACCAAACGGACTGCAATAGTTCAAGAAGGCAGCTCACCAGCACCTTCTCAAGGGCAATTAGGGATGGCTAATAAATGCTGGTCTTGCCAGTGATGCTCACATGTCAAGAATGAATACAAAAAAAGCCATTCTAGATCCATTCCTACACTCAGTAGGATCCTCTGTGGGCTACAAAGTTCCTGAATAGGAGGGCCTGCAATGAGGCTGCCAGGCTTCATCAGGCTGAATCCCCACATGGTAGAGTGCCCACCCACTGCTGGTAAAATGCCAGTGACAGCAGGAAGGTGATGGGCACTCCACCCCCTGCCTGCCCTTACCATTTTGGGCACCCCTCTCCCCCTGCCTCCCAACCTTGGAGGGCTAGTAAAATCCACTCCATTATTTTTTAAAATGTAATTTGTCTCCATTATTTTTTAAAATGTAATTCCTCATAAGCCTCATCGGCATTCACAATAGAAATTATGCCAGTCACATTGAGCACCTTTTTAAAACTGGAGAATAACATGAACAGGAGCAAAAATATTTTAATTAGTGACAATTTGATATGCTACATTATTTATACTTATTTCATATGGAGATGGAGTAGTTGCTTATAAATCATTATTCCTCAGTTGCCCCTCTCTCTTCATGATTGATCTGCTAAATGTTTCCAGCACTTTCTGATTTTGTTTCTGACCTCAACATCCATGGGAGCACAGCAGTTTAGACTATACCATTCTGCAACATAAAAGAGAATAAGGATGAAGTAAAAGAAAATTTTAACTAAAATAAAATTTAAAAATCAGTAAAATAGTGAAAAATGTATTTTAAAACAAGTTACGGTACCATATCATTTGTTGACTAAAGAAGTTGCTAACAGGTTTAATTTATAATCATAAATTGTGCTTTATAATTGGCTTACACAACTATAAGGCAGAATTCTCCGGTCGGCGAGCGGGGGAGGGGCCTGCTCGCCAACACATAAAAATGACGCGTGGTGACGTTGGGCGGGCGTCCCGATGTCTCCGCACATCATTTAGATTTTCAGTTTGGCAGGCACGCAGCCAAGTCGGCTGCATGCCCGCCGAACTGTCAAAGGCCTATTAAGGCCATTTAAATAGTAATTAATTCAATTAGCTGAGCTGCCCATCCAACCTTAAGGTTGGCGGACAGGCGAAGAGCCCAGGCAGCCTTCACATTTTTCATGAAATCTCATCCATGGGCGGGAAGAGGTTTCATGAAGGGTTTTAAAATCTAATAAAAATTTTAACATTACTTCTTTGACATGCCCCAGCTCATGTGACAGTGTCACATGAGGGGACATGTTTTAAAAGTTTTTTTCCACCTTTACTTAAATTAATACATGTCAAACTAACCTCCATGAGGCACAGAGGTGCCTCAGGGAAATCTCTGCACTCTTTCACGCGCATGCACGAAAGAGCGCAGGAAATGACTCAGGGAATCCCCCTCTGTCTGCATGGGGAGCGCCCAGCACTTCCAGGCTAGCGTCACGCTGGGCGAGCCTTAATTGGCCCGCCCATGTAAAATGGCGGTGCGTCCCCGATCGGGGGTGCCGACTGGGTTCACGCCCGCCCCCACACAAACCCCTGACGGGGGGGAGAATTTTTCCCATAGAATCAGCAAAAGTCTGGATTCAGTTTGTGGGATATGTTGCACAGTGCTGTCATCTTCATGAAAATTTTACAGGACACCACGGTGGGAAAGTGGGTACTGGCAAGCATTTCCTAAGACCTATTGCATTTATAATGTCATGGATCTAGGAAAATGGTGCTGACATATTCTGAATAATGCACAATATCAACCCCTTTAAATTATGCTGTGGGTTACCAGCATGCAAACACTCAATAAGTTTGTTAAGAGCAAAGAATTCCATGCAAATGCATTAAGCACGTATAGGCTAATATCCAATGCTATAATTTGAGGACCCACTTATTTCTCTTGATAATTTCAGTCATATTGTGTCAGCTGTGTGGCTACTGCTTATTTTATGATCCAGAAGGGATACTAGTGGGGTAAATGGATTATTAGTGACATATTGCAGCATGAAGGTGAAGTGGGATTTGAGAAGGCCCATCAGGTAGGAAGATACTGTTATCCTCGATGGCTTCATAACTAACCTAAACCTTATGATACTATGATCACTGTCCCCTAAATGTTGGCCTCTGGCACTTGATCCACTTGACCCACTCCATTCCCCAGAACCAAAGCAGCAATGCTTCCTTCCTTATTGGGCCAGATTCATAGGGGAGAATTTTCTGCTTGGCGAGCGGGGGTGGGGCCCGCTCGCTGAGGCCTAAAATGACTCCGGGTGACATTGGGCATGCGTCATTTAGATTTTCAGTTCGGTGGGCACGCAGCCAAGTCGAATGCGCACCCGCCGAACTGTCAAAGGCTTGTTATGGCCATTAATTAACTAATTAAGGCTATTGAGAAAGCTGCCCGTCCAATCTTAAGGTTGGCGGGCAAGCGAAGAGCCCAGGCGGCCTTCACATTTTTCATGGAATCTCATCCATAGCGGGATGAGATTTCATGAAGGGTTTATAAATTAAATACGTTTTTTCATTAAAGTTCATTGATATGTCACAGCTCATGTGACACTGTCACATGAGGGGACATATCTTAAATTTTTTTTTCTTCTTTATTAAAACTTTTAAAACTTAAAACTTATCTCCCTGAGGCACCTCTGTGACCACCCCCCCACCCACACAGTGCACAGCGCTTCCGGGCGTGCGTCATGCTGGGCGGGTAAAATGGCGGCGCAGACCCAATTGGGGGTCCCGATCGGGTCTGCGCCCACTCCTGCACAACCCCCCCAATGGGGTCTCCACACTGACCTAGCAAATTCTCCTGAGCACCCTTCAGAAACTGTTCCCCACCATTCCCCACCACCGCCTCCATCGCTTACTATGCACACTATTTCCATCCCAGTCTATATTAGGATAATTAAAGTCACCCATTATAACTAATCTGTAGTTTCGCACCTCTCTTTAATTGCCTTGCAGATTTTCTCCTCTGCATCTTACCCACTAGGCTGTCAATTATAGAGTGCACCGATGATGGTACCTCTATCTATGATTCTTAGTATAACATCTCTCTGCCTTGTCACTTTGTACAAAGGAAAGCAGTGGCCAAAATTGTAACCAAGTCCTAGGGTGGAGAATGGGCAGATCGCCTGATGGGTGCTGGAATTTGCCCCATTTGAAATGTGCAGTATGTTTTAGTGGGGGAGGGGGAGAGTGTGAGTACTTCACCTGCTTCCCCTACGTCAAGAAAGTATCTTTGCATAAGTTCCGAGGCTACCAAAAGCCCATTATGCTCATAAAGCCTTGATGGGCCTCTCACCAGCTGAGAGCATGAGCGCATTCTGTTGAAGCCCTTGGGATGGTCATAGTTCCCAGACAAAGGACTCAACAGATTTGAGCATCTTGCCCCAACTATTTAAATTACCCATCCTCAGAATTTGGGATGGGACCTGCAGCTTTCATACTGATTGAAGAGGAGTTCTGTTCCTATGCACTGGTGTTGACGTGATGGACTCATCCATACTCAACACCTAAAATTGAAGGAAAATTGGTGTGATTTAGAGCAAAGGTCTGACCAGGATAGGGGTGCACAGACTGTATAACTGCCTGCTGAATTCCTGGATTCCTATGTAGAAGCTGAACTAAGTTTCCTTCCTGCTGTTTGTTGTTTCAGCTTAACAAAACCGGGAGCGGAGAGTTTCCAACTAAGCAAGTGACGAGCATCAACTATATAGCTTTCATAGAAGATTTGTTTGGCAAGCAGGAGTGACTTGACACAGCATAGGTCTTGGAAAAAACTTATAGAAATTACTTTTTGAAAATTCTACCAGGTCAATTGTTGTTTCATTATAGAGTTTTAGCATATATAAGAAACGATTAATGCCTTTCAGTTACTCAAGTCACTAATATAATTACAGTTAGAAATTAGCCTAAAACAATGAAACAGCAAGAGCTTTACCAAATGGCTTCTCTGTGTGTAACTTGGATTTAATAGATTAATTAATTGATAATAAATCAACATATTTTAAACCTTCACGAATCTTTATGGGTGACATTTTTTACAGCAAAACAACTTCTGGAGCAATGACTGACATCTTAGATGAACTTTCATGTTCCCTTTTCTCCATTTGTCTACATACAATGCTAGTAGACTGAAAATTGAAAGAAATATTGCCGACTTATTGCTAGAGGCCTGCCCCTTGCCATTTTTAGGCGTGCCTTGAAATAAACAATAGGTAATCCTGCTGGAACATGCAGAGGCCTGATAAATATGTTTACATGGATGATTAGCACATGGGAGACATTTTCATACAATTGAAATGTCTAGTTGCAATGGTATTAAAGGAACACTATAGCCTGCTCTAATTTAAATTGCTATGATGTTTGTCAGACAACTTGCTGTTATTTCTGAATTGTTTTTGGGTGCAGAATTGTTGAGTTTTCTTTGTTGCAGCGGGTGGACAACATTCAGGAAGCTTAAAGTTGGGAGCAAGTACTGGCAACCCTCTTCTTCTGAAAACGGGAACTCTTTCTGACCACTTATTCTGACTAGAGGAAGAGGAGTATCAGCAACATGCATAAGGACCATATGGTGCGAGATTGTGGAAATCCTTATCCTCTATTACATGGATAATAGATTCAGAGTAACATACGTGCACTTCTCAGAGCAGCAAATACATAAGGAGGTTCTACTTAATCAGGGAGGCTGTCACAGACCTGTGCTGCCTCCTGCAATCAGATCTCTAAACATTGCCACAGCTGGCAGGGCAACGAGAAAGTTAGTATATTGCCCTGAACATCTTTGCCTCCAGATCCATCCAGGTTGTAACAGTGGATGTCAGCAACATCAATTTGCAGTTCATGAGTAAGCAAGAGACTGATGCCATGTTTGCTAAAGCAAATACATTCATCACATTCCCAATGGGTAACTGGAAACAGCAACAGGTGAAACACTCGGTTCATATGTTTCTTTGGAAATGAGCACGGCTCTAGTTTAAGGCTCTAGCTAAATCCGATCACTTGTCGATAGATCAAATTCATAGCTTGTAGCAGTTATCGTGTTGCCTAACATGCAAAAGGTGACAGAATCACAGAATTTTAATGGCACAGAAGGAGGCTATTCAGCCCATTGTGTCTGCATCGATTCTCCAAATGAGCATTATGGCCTACTGCCATTGCCCTGCCTTTTCCCCATACCTTGCACATTGTTTCTATTCAAATAATCATTTAATGCCCTGTTGAATGCCTCGATTGAACCTGTCTCCACCACACTTCCAGGCAGTGCATTCCAGACCCGAACCACTTGTTGTGTGAAAAAATCTTTCTCACGTCACATTTGCTTCTTTTGCAAATCACTTTAAATCTGTGCCCTCTCGTTCTTGATCCTTTTAGGAGCGGGAACAGCTTCTCCCTATCTACCCTGTCCAGCCCCCTCATGATTTTGAACATCTCTATCAAATCTCCTCTTAGCCTTCTCTCCAAGGAGAAAAGTCCCAACCTCTCTAATCTATCCTCTTGCTGAAGTTTCTCATCCCTGGAACCATTCTTGTAAACCTCTTCTGCACTCTGTCCAATGTATCCACATTCTTCCTATAATGTTGGGCCCAGAACTGTACACAATATTCCAGCTGAGGCTTAACGAGTGTCTTATATAAATTTAGCATAACCTCCCTGCTCTTGTACTCTATGCCCCTATTAATAAAGCCCAGGATACTTTTTGCTTTATTAACTTCTCTCTCCATCTGTCCTGCCACCTTCTATGATCTATGCACATATACACCCAAATCTTTCTGCTCCTGCACCCCCTTCAAAATTTCACCCTGGTCTCTGGTTCAAAACCTGGCAGAAATGTTCTTAAAGACAGACACAGGTGAGATTGTAATTGAAAATAAGGAAATGGCAGACTTGTTAAATAATTAACTGGTATCAGCCTTCACTATAGAGGAAAGGGATAAAGTAGCAGTGAAGTATCAGTAAAGAACCTAGAAAACAAGCAAAGTTAATTGGGGGTGGGGGGGGGGGTGGGTTTAATGTAAAGAGTGGGTGCATTGATGTTCAGGGGGTTGTTAAATCAACCGAAATTTCAGCCCATCCGTTCGACTTCAAAACATCAACTTGGGGTTTAATTCAAGCATGTTTCAATTCGTGTTTTGACCAGCATTTAAATTCGACATCACATGCTTGGGTTTCCTGGGCATCCTGAACCTTGCCATTGGGGGAAGGAAAAGATTGTACTGCAATTCATGGGGCAAATTAAAAGTCATAAATAGGGGCATCAAATAATACTCAATATTCACTGCTGCTTTATTACTTCCTACAGGAAAGGAGTTTAATGGGAGTACTTGTGTTGAGTGGCTAGTTTGTGGACTAGGAAGTAATGAAACTCTCAAGATGAGGATGGGTACCACCATAGCTGCCTTAGGTTGAACCGCAGACAAGGAACAAGTTGGCCATCTACAGCAAACCCTAGTGCCTGCACATTCTGACAAGTGTCATCACAGGCAAAGTTGACATAATTGCCAGCTGTAGCAGCACTCAACCAATCAGTCAACCACCTTGTGCATTTATATATTGCAAAAGGTTGCTATGAAGAGGGGAGAACAACAGCAAAGAGAGAAGCAGCAGCAGCAAGGCGAGCTGCAGATGGTTCCAGGTTGCAGGAGGTAATCCCACATAAAACAGTGAGGAGTCTTCAGGGATTGAAAAGCAGAGTGAGTTCAGGGATTGAAAAGCAGAGATAGTTCAAGGATTGAAAAGCAGAGTAAGTTCAGGGATTGAATAGCAGAGATAGTTCCGGCAATTGAAAAGCAATGAGGAAACTTTGGGACCGTAAAGATTTAGAGACAGTTTGAAAAGAATTAAACCTGTGAGAAGCTAGCTAGAGAAGCAAACCCGATGTGCAGATCCCAAGTCCTCTTGGAAGAGCAGTGTTTCTGGAGGCTGAGGTTGTTTTGTCAGATGGCAGTAGACATCTGCAGCTTTCCAAAGACAATGGCAAGAAAGGGAGATCAGAATGCTTAAACTGCGTAGAGAGATAGGTGATGCCAAGGTAGGCTGGAACGTAATACCACTGAAAAGTCACGGATAGTCCAGAGAGGCGGCAAAGGCTGGAGAAAGCCAGCAGGGATCTGTCGAGGTACAAGGAACCAGAAGAAATTCCAATGCCCTATAGTGGGAGATAGAACCTGTAAAGGTTGAAGTGGCTAAGGAAAAGCCACTTGAGTTTAAGGAGGCTGAAGCCAGTCCAGCAGAAGTACAAAGAGGCAAGACAGAAACCGGGCTAGTTAAAAGGGCTGAAGCTAGGCCAGTGGAAGTAAAAGAAGTCCATAATTGACCTGTAAAGGTTTAAAAGGATGAAGGAAGAAAGCCAGTACAAAAATAAAAATACCTGGAAAAACTCAGCAGGTCTGGCAGCATCTGCGGAGAGGAACACAGTTAACATTTCGAGTCCGTATGACTCTTCAACAGAACTAAGTAAAAATAGAAGAGAAGTGAAATATAAGCTGGTTTAAGGTGGGGTGGGACAAGTAGAGCTGGATAGAGGGCCAGTGATAGGTGGAGATAGCCAAAAGATGTCATAGACAAAAGGGCAAAGAGGTGTTGAAGGTGAAGATATTATCTAAGGAATGTGCTAATTAAGGGTAGAAAACAGGACAAGCAAGGTACAGATAGCCCGAGTGGGGGTGGGGTGGGGTGGGGTGAAGGAATCTAAAAAGGCTAAAAGGTAGAGATAAAACAATGGATGGAAATACATTTAAAAATAATGGAAATAGGTGGGAAAAGAAAAATCTATATAAATTATTGGAAAAAAACGGGGGGGATCGGAAAGGGGGTGGGGATGGAGGAGAGAGTTCATGATCTAAAATTGTTGAACTCAATATTCAGTCTGGAAGGCTGTAAAGTGCCTTGACTACAGCTCCTCACAGCCCACTTCCTGTAAGAACTCCATCCTATTCTCTCAGTTCCTTCGACTCCATCGCATCTGTTCTGATGATGCCACTTTCCAAAACAGTTCCTCTGACATGTCTTCCTTCTTCCTTAACCGAGGTTTTCCACCCACGGTGGTTGACAGGGCCCTCAACCATGTCTGGCCCATCTCCCGCGCATCCGCCCTCACACCTTCCTCTCCCTCCCAGAACCATGATAGGGTCCCCCTTGTCCTCACTTATCACCCCACCAGCCTCCGCATTCAAAGGATCATCCTCCGCCATTTCCGCCAACTCCAGCATGATGCCACCACCAAACACATCTTCCCTTCAACCCCCCCGGCGGCATTCCGCAGGGATCGTTCCCTCCAGGACACCATGGTCCACTCCTCCATCACCCCCTACACCTCAACCCCCTCCCACGGCACCTTCCCATGCAACCGCAGAAGGTGCAACACCTGCCCTTTTACTTCCCCTCTCCTCACCGTCCAAGGGCCCAAACACTCCTTTCAAGTGAAGCAGCATTTCACTTGCACTTCCCTCAATTTAGTCTACTGCATTCATTGCTCCCAATGCGGTTTCCTCTACATTGGAGAGACCAAATGCAGACTGGGTGACCGCTTTGCAGAACACTTTCAGTCTGTCCACAAGCATTACCCAAACCTCCCTGTCACTTGCCATTTCAACACTCCACCCTGCTCTCATGCCCACATGTCCGTCCTTGGCCTGCTGCATTGTTCCAGTGAAGCTCAATGCAAACTGGAGGAACAGCACCTCATCTTCCGACTAGGCACTTTACAGCCTTCCGGACTGAATATTGAGTTCAACAATTTTAGATCATGAACTCTCTCCTCCATCCCCACCCCCTTTCCGATCACCCCCTTTCTGATCCCCCCCTTTTCTTCCAATAATTTATATAGATTTTTCTTTTCCCACCTATTTCCATTATTTTTAAATGTATTTCCATCCATTGTTTTATCTCTACCTTTTAGCCTTTTTCGATTCCTTCACCCCACCCCACCCCACTAGGGCTATTTCTACCTTGCTTGTCCTGCTTTCTACCCTTAATTAGCACATTCCTTAGATAATATCACCACCTTCAATATCTCTTTGTCCTTTTGTCTGTGATATCTTATGGCTATCTCCACCTATCACTGGCCCTTTATCCAGCTCTACTTGTCCCACCCCCCCTTAAACCAGCTTATATTTCACTTCTCTTCTATTTTTACTTAGTTCTGTCGAAGAGTCATACGGACTCGAAATGTTAACTGTGTTCCTCTCCGCAGATGCTGTCAGACCTGCTGAGTTTTTCCAGGTATTTTTATTTTTGTTTTGGATTTCCAGCATCCGCAGTTTTTTGCTTTTATCTTTGAAGAAAGCCAGTAATCTGGTTAGCAGACACTTTCAGGCAGATGTAACCAGGGGAGTTCCCAAAAAGACCAAGGGCTGAATTTTCTGGTGGGGGAGTGGGGGAGTGGGGGGGCGGGGGCGGGGAGGGGAGGGGGAGGGGTGGGGCGCGGGCGCGCGAGCGCGAGATGGAGTGGATTGCCACCCGCGATCTGGTCTGCGCCACCAATTTAAGCGGGTGGGCCAATTAAGGCCCGCCCAGCATAATGCGCGACTCCCGAGGATATCTGGAGTGGGCGGGCGGTGGTGGGAGTGCACTGACCGCTGGGTCCAATGGAGACCCAGCGGCCTGTTGAAATGAAGCACTGACAGCCTTTGCAAGGCTGCTCACAATGGCAAGTGGAAGGGCTTACCAGAGGGCTTCTGGTGAGCAGGCCAATCTGGAGGGTAGGCCAGCAGAGCAGGCCAGGCTGGATGGTAGGGCAGCGGGACAGGCCGGAGGGTAGGGCGGGGGGCCAGTGTGCCCCTCGTTTTTTGGATGACTGACAAGCTGCCCTCCTTGAGGAAGTGGCCACACGGTGGGAGGTGCTGGTTTCCCAGGGCGGGAGGAGGACCCCACCCCACACGACGAAATGTGCCTGGGAGGAGGTGGCGGAGGTGGTGAGCTCCCGTGATGTGGTGCGGCGCACCTAGATCCAGTGTCGCAAGCACTTCATTGACCTGTTGCGCCCTGGCAGGGTGAGCACTGTGTTGGCATTGGTCACTTAACCCAGCAGGTAGGCTTACCCCCCTATTGCGACCCCCCCGCCCGCCAAATCTGAGTGTAGTGACCGCATTGAGTCATTGACGGCATTTGTCCTTTGCTGGGTGGGCCAGCAGATATTGGCCGAGGTCAACCTGAGAGGGTGATGAGGAGATGTGTTTTGCCCCCACAGCATGTGTTACACTGAGTCCCACATGACTGGTGTGGGGGCCACCTGGAGGAGCTGCACCTGGGCTCTGTGCTTGATCTCCAGGACATGTCCAAGTCAGTGTGATGACATGCTGGGAGGGGAGCTTCAATGTGGCGTGGCAACGAACCATCTGCTGTGCTCTGCGCTCCACGTGCTTGCGCCTCCTTGCTATGGAAGGATATACCGTGTGGTGCCTAATGTGATGTAGGCAGCATGTGGCCAAGGGGGTGGTGAGGGGGTGGGGAGCAGGCCTAGCATCTTTGTGTGAGTGTTCAGCTGCAGCAGGGTGAGGAGGCACTGGAGACCTGATAGGTCCCACGCTGGTTGGGGTGGGCCGTGCGTGCAGAGAGTCCAGGTACAATTTGCACTAATCAATGGTCTTCTCTCATTTTCAGGAGAAGAATGCTCATGTGAGGACTGATGGTGGCCAGGCGCAGATTGCCATTCTTAGCCACTTCGAGCAGAAGGCCCTGGTTCTGGAGAGATGCCATGCACCCAGGATCGCTGGTGTTGGTGAGGCTGGGGTGCCACAGCCAGGTATTTATGCCCAACAGTGAGGTCAGCATTGTTCTCCCAACAGCCATGGCACTGCTGAATGTTCAGTGATTGAAGTTTGCAACATGGTTTGACCATTGTTTATGGAAGGATGAGCGCATAATAATCCGGGGAACAGGGATGCACTTTGTCATTGTCTCCACGTTAACTGATCCACTGTCTTTGTTCTTCCTTTCAGCATTATCGGAGCAGTACCGGGAGGAGGAGCAGCAGAGGCCCCCTCTCACACCTGAGGGGCCTGAAGCCTCACCAGCGTCACACCATTTCTGCGAAGTAGGCACCAGCGCAGATACTAGCACCTCGATCGGAATTCAAACATCGGCTAGTGTCCTGGGGCACAGTGGTGAGGGCATTTCACAGTCGCTGGAGGAGCTGGCAGAGACAGAGAGTGCCCATGGCGCCAGCAGTCGGAGGACTGCAGGGGACCAGGCACATGTTCAGTCAGTGCCTGATGATGTGCCTCTGGAGTCGCCCATGACACAGCAGGTGCAGGAAATACGGCCGGGTGTGCAGAAGCATCTGGGGGAGATACCTGAGGCTATGCTTGGCTTGGTCTCCGTGGTGGAGGAGTTTATGCAGACGATCGCTGAAGCAATGAGCCACATGTCCAAGTGCCATCTGTCCTCCATGGAGAGAGTGGCGACTCTCATGGAGAGGCTACTCAGGGCTTACTTGGGATGCGCTCTGACCAGCAAGCCCTCACATCGGCGTTGACCTCAGCTGGTCAGTGCCAGTGTGGGAGATGGTCTGGGCATCAAGTTACCTAGCTCGGTGCCCATCCATCCAGGGTGAGCAGGGAGGTCTGAAGTGACCTCACATTGGTGCAGCAGCCGCCTGTCGGCTCCTCTCAGGGCGCTCCGGATGAGGGCGGCAGCTCCTCCGCCCCTCTCCCAGTAACCGTATCATCCGGTGAGGCTGCTGGCACCTCCAGGGGAGCCACCTTTGGGAGGACAGGCGCAGGCACAAGGGGTGCAGGGCCAAGAGGTAGTCCAAGGTGGAAGGGGCCACAAAAGACACCACTGTCCTGCTGCCAGGGTATACAGGCGGAGAAGCAGCTACCTCAGTATGTCTGAGGTGCAGTGCTGAAGGAGGCTCCATCTCTCAAGGGAGACAGTCAACTATATCTGTCAGATGATTGGGCCTGAGATCTCCGCTAACTATGTAGGTGGCTCATGCAGTGGCTCTGAAGGTCACAGCTGCCCTCAACTTCTATGCCTCTGGCTCCTTCCAGGGGTCGGTGGGTGATCTTTGTGGTGTCTCCCAATTAGCTGTCCACACTTGTGTCAAGCAGGTCACAGACGCTCTGTTCAGGCAAGCATTAACCTTCATCCACTTCCATTGGCACAGCAAGCCATAGGCTTTGCGGCCATTGCTGGCTTCCCCTGCGTCCAGGGTGCCTCAGTTGCTCTCTCCTCCATCTTCTGGACAGTGGGCTGTATTTCCCGCCAGCAGGGAGTTCATTGTAATATATCAGCGTCTCATTAAAAGGCCATCCTGCCAGGCTCTGAACCCCCACCGGATCATCCATCCACGTTGGTGAGAAAGCACATGGATGTGCTTCACAACAGCACACAGGCGACGTGCACTTGGCAGCCTTCACTTTGGGGGAACTGAGGTGAATGAACAGCATCATTTTCCACAGCTTGCCAGGGTCACCTGTTGCTTTGCAGACTGCAGGGACACCGGGCAGCCGGGTTGAAGTGCCACCAGGGGTCGGAGGCGACTGTAATCGGTTGGGGGGGGGGGTGGCGGCGGTGTCCAGAGGCAACTGCTGCCTGGTCCTGGAGGTGATTGTACTCAGGGTGGGGTGTGGGGTGGTGTCCAGGGGCAACTGCTGCCTGGCCGTACTCGGGGTGGGGATGTCCGGGGAAACCTGCTGCCCTGGCATTGGATCCTGCGCACAAGCAATCGAGGTGGGGGGCAGGGTAGGCGAGGGAAGTGGCCACACAGCAGGGACACCTGACCATCCCTCTGCAACTGAGACAGTTCAGGCGCAGCCACAGTGATATGATTGGGGTTGGGCTCCTAGCCTGCCCGCCCATGCAAGCCATGTGGAGGCACCAATGTGTCATCAAGCCCTCCAGACCTTACCCCCCACCACCCCGGCACAGACTGCGAGTCTGCAACCACTTTACTGGACTGTGCAGTAGCTGGACTGCACAAGTTGTAGAATCTCCTTGCTGACACTGGCCATGTAGCAGTCACTGCTGGAGGCACTCACAGCCCCTTGCAATCACAGCATCCCAGCTTGGACCAGTGTCCCCCCATGTCACAGGTTGACAGGGCAGCCATGCGGCACACTCATCTGTGGCCATCCGAGGGGTGGGCAGCACTTCCCGGGAAGCGTTCAGGGGCGGTCACACAGGGCCAGGAAAGGATGCTAAGTGCACCCATGATAACCACGTCTCGTTCATTCTGCAGGAGGACCACGTCAGGATCATGGATCCTGGTGACCTAGCTGTGTGCCTGATGGCCTACAGAGAGCGAAGAAGATGGAGGAGAGAGCAACTGAGGCACCTGGTCGTGCAAAGGCAAGGGCAGCAACCTTAGCAAGAAGAAGCTGCTGGGGCTCTTGCACACACCGGCCAGGAGCAACAGTGAGTCGTGGCTGGTCAGTGCCTAGCGACAGCCAGGGTCTATAGACGCCACCTGTCATTCCTGCAGATGATTAAGAACCAGTGTTGCTGATGACTGCACATGTGTAGGGACCTGGTCGCTCACATCTGCCACTTACTGCAGGACTTGGCGCCATGTGGACATGGAGGGCATCCACTGCCAGTGGCTGTGAAAGTGACCACGGCGCTCAATTTCTATGCCAGTGGCTCCTTTCAGGCTCCACAGGTGACCACTGTGGGCTCTCACAAGCTGCCACCCACAAATGCAACCATGAGGTCGTGGCGCTCAGGTCTCTGTCATTACGCACGGTGAACTACATCAACCGCAATGGCTTCCACTCGCTGAACATGCAGCTGGTGTGCGACCACCAAAAACACATCCTGCAGGTATGCGCATGGTTTCCAGGGAGTGTGCACGACGCCTACATCCTCAGTCTTCCAGGGTCCACAGAGGCTGCAAGGGCGGGTCCTCAGGGGCAAGGGCTACCCACAGAGGCCGTGGCTGATGACACTCGTGCGGCGGCCTCAGACTGCAGCAGAGCGACGCTATAATGAAGCTCATGCTGCAGCTCGCAACTTGGTGAAGCAGAACATCGGGATGCCGAAAGTGTGGTTCCAGTGTATGGATCGGTCTAGTGGTGCCCTGCAATAGTCTACAGAGGGTGTCACGCATCATCGCCGTCTGCTGCGCCCTTTACAACCTGGCACTCCAATGGGGAGACGCGCTGGTTGACAAGGAGATGGAGGAGCTGGAGGTCTCCTTGGATGAGGAGGGCGGCAGTGGGAATGAGGGTCAGGAGGTCCTTGGTGGTGATGATGATGGGGTTGAGGCTCTCGCACTGGCTAGATGAGGCAGGCACGCTCGGGAGGCCCTCATAGCTGCCAGATTTCTGGAGGATGATGACAACATGCTGTGAGGTGTCCCCACAGATCCTCACATTGCAATTGTGAATGTTTGACTCCAATCTGGCTTATGGCAGTGCCAAAAGCCTCAGTGAGAATGCTCCTGTCATGCAGTAGAGGCCCTAGTAGTTGCTCAATTGCAGGAGGATGATGACAACATTCAGTGAGGACATTCCATGAATCTTCACATAGCCTCTGTGAATGCCTGACTTTTGTCTGGCCGAGGGCAGCTGGCTTGCACTCCATGATCAGGGTCATCTCATAGAGACGCAGCCATGAAAACTTAGATGCATCCGATGCTGTGTCCGTCTTCACCACCTGAGTCCTTCAGGAGCTGGTGCACAGCATCACTGGTTGCAGACGCTGGTGTGATGGGGGATAGCCCCATCTTAAATGTTCTGAGAGCACACAGAGACAATGAGAGAGCTCTGTGGTGCCTGCCCACTACATTCTAGCAGCAATGGCCAGCACTGCAGAGGAGCAGGCACCAGTAACGCTTCCAAGGAGTGTGAGGCCGGACCATCACTGTGGTCTGAAGGCTGCACAAAGCACAGGGAAGAGGCCCTGGACTGAGACACCTGCCTTTTATCTTGTGCAGAAAGGTTTCACATCTGAGTGACAAGAAAACTGCTCATCAGAACAAGGAGTCGCAGGCAGGGAGACATTCTTATGAGTTTATTGACAATAAAGAACACTATGTACAAGTGATCAACACTTGTAGCATTACCACCACTGAATCCGCCACTGTCAACATCCTGGGGGTTACCATTGACCAGAAAATGAACTGGACTAGCTATGTAAATACTGTTGCTACAACAGCAGGTCAGAGGCTGGGAATTCTGCAAAGAGTAACTCACCTCCTGATTCCCCAATACCTGTCCACCATTTACAAGGCACAAGTCAGGTGTGTGATGGAATATTCTCCACTTGCTTGGATGAGTGCAGCTCCAACACTCAAGAAGCTCAACACCATCCAGGGCAAAACAGTCTGTTTGATTGGCACCCTATCCGCCACCTTAAACATTCACTCCCTCCACCACTGACGCACAGTGGCAGCAGTGTGTACCAGCTACAAGATGCACTGCAGCAACCTACCAACTCAACTCCTTCCAAACTTGCAACATCTACCAACTAGAATGACAAAGGCACCAGATGCATGGGAACACCACCATCTGCAAGTTCCCCTCTAAGTCACTCATCGTCCTGACTTGGAAATATATCGCCGTTCCTTCACTGTTGCTGGGTCAAAGTCCTGGAACTTCCTTCCTAACAGCACTGTGGGTATTCCTACACCACATGGACTACAGAGGTTCAAGAAGGAAGCTCACCACCACCTTCTCGAGAGCAATTAGGGATGGACAATAAATGCTGGCTTAGCTGACACCAACATCCCATGAATGAATAGAAAAAATACAAGCATCGAAAAGGTCCTGCCACACCACCCACACCCTTCTCAGGATATGCCTCCCCCAAGGATAAGATTTAAATTAATTAAATAATGGTTGAAATTTAAAGAAAAATGTGTCAAAGCCAGAAAAATCACATGATAACCGCCTTCACTCATGTGGTTAACCATAACTCCCTTGCGACTTTGTTACTTATTTCACTTCCTGGTTTTAAGATTCATTCTGTGCTGCTACAATTGGAAATAACAATATATGAGCCAGAACCCACTGAAGCCATGTTATTCAGCAAGTGCAGCTGTCAGATTCATGGACGTCTACAGCATAGAGGGAGGCCATTCGGCCCACCATGTCTGTGCCGTGAAGCTGACAATGTAACGTACACATGTAACGATCACAAGAATGTCACTGGTCTTTTAAGGAAAGGGATAAGAAAAAGCAACTTAGGCTGCACAGTTCTGTACCGTCTCCATTACACGTAGCTTAGTAACAAGTCAAGTAAGTGGATAGCTGATTAAGTTTTCATTTAGTTCAGTATCTATATTTCCCCAATATTCATTTACTCTCTCCTCTGCTGCCCTGCATCTTCATTGTGCCTTCTCCTTCCGTCATGCAGGAAATTTTCTCTTGGAACAGTGGAACATTAAAGAGATAAAATCTAAAACACACTTTTAAATGTTGGTACAGCAGACTCTTCTCATCATGGGTAAAAATGATAAATTCATCAAAAATGCTACAAAAATTAGCAATAATTTCAAGAAATGAACATTTGCTGAATTATGCACCTGGTTTGATATTTTATTCAAAGATGCAAACTGATAATTCACAAACTCACTTCATTTTTTTTTCTAGATATGTTTGCCTATTGAACTTATTTTTCTCTATTTTTGCTGCTAAGCTTTAGTTCCCTTTCTCTCCTCCTTTTCACTTTGTAATCTCTCACAGCTGTGTTCATGAATTTTTACCCAGTTATGCCAATTTTTGTTCATGCTTTGTGCAGGTGCAGCATGGTGTTTTCCAACTTACTGATTGGAATTCAATAGCATAACCATGCTAATTTCATGGAGATGTAATTTTGCCTTTTGTAGCAAGATCACTCATCTTCTGTACTGTTAATGCTGTACTGACGGTGGTGCAATTGTTAACAAAGTGCTTCTGACCTTTTAAACTTTGTGTATTAAATGCAAAACACTGATCATTTCTTGATCTTTATGGGCCAACGACAACTTGTATTTATATATATCTTTAACAGAATAAAATATCCCAAGTTGCTTCACAGGGTGCTAGAGAAACATGTCTTTGTCAACAAACAACTGGGGTCTCTACTTGGGTCATCCTAGTGTGCTTTACAAAATTTGTTAACACAATAGGGTCAGCAGAGTCTGTAAGGAGTTTTCATACTTCCTACTTTGAATGGGAGGAATACTGTATAGCCCTCAGGGTACTGACCAAGAAAGACAAAAGTCAGATTCAGTTTGGGAACAGAATACATCACTGTTGCAACTGCCATGGAAACTTGTATGTATTATGGCCGGTATCTTCCGTGCCCGCTGCTGTCGGGCATGTTCGGTGGTGTGAAACCAGTTTGCAATTGTTCACTCAGCCTGCTGATGGCGGGCCGCCATTCCCACCATCGGACATCAGGATCCTCACTGTAGTGCATCTGCATACCATTATCAGGCCAGTCCGCTGGATCTTCCATCCACATCGGCGGGAAAGCACGCCGATGTGTTTCACAATTGCACATAAAAGTAGTGCACTTGGCGGGCTGCACTTTGAGGGGAACTCGGAGGTGAGAACACAGCAACATTGTGCAGCGCTCACCCAGGTCACCTGTTGGACTTCAAGCTTGAGGAGCATTGGGGAAGGTGGTTAAGGGCAGCCCTGCCGTTGAATACAGCGCACACGAATTTGGGGTGGGGGTGCAGGGTGGGCAAGGGAGGCGGCCAGCACTAGGGAAACCAGTATAAAGTGACCATTCCATTGCAACTGAGACAGATGGAGTCGGGCTTCCAGCTTATCTGCCCACTCAGGTAATGCAGAGGCATCAAAGTGCCACCAAGTGCTCCAGAGCTTTTCACCCTGCCCACCCCCGGCACAGACTGCAAACTAATGAGCATTTCAGTGGACTGCACAACAGTTGGATGACTGCACACGCTGCACAATCTCCTTGCTAAAGCTGGCCATGGAGCAGTCACTGGTGGAGGCGTTCACAGCCCCTTGCAATGTCATCATCCCAGTTTGGACCAGTCTCCCCATGGTTCAAGCTAACAGTGCAGCGTCACAGTGCGGGTTAGGAGGTTGCCTGTGCCTGAGCTGAGAGCACAGCATGCAGTCCAGTGGGTGAAGCTTCCCCCAATCATTAAGGTGGAGTGAGGTGGAGGTGGGTGGGGTTTCGGGCAACCATGCAGCGCACTAATCTCTGGCCATCCAAATGCTGGCCAGCTCTCTCCAGGATGTGTTAAGGGGCCTTCAGATCTAACCAGGACAAGTTCTTAGTGCAGCTAGGCCAACCACGTGTCTCTCTCTTTCATCCTGCGGGAGGACTACATCAGGATCATGGAGCCTGGTGAACTAGCTGCATGCCTGATGGTATACAGAGAGCGAAGACAATGAAGGAGAGTGACTGAGGCTCCTGGCTGCTCAGAGGCAGGAGCAGCAACCTCAGAAAGAAGGGCGGCTGGGGCTCCTGCACATGCTGCCGAAGTGGCACAGCGAGTTGTCATTGGTAAGCACCTAGCGACACCCAGGATCTATAGACGCCGCCTTTCATTCCTGCAGATGACCGAGAACCAGCGTCGCTAAAGATGGTGCATGTTTAGGGAACCTGTTGGTCACATCTGCCACCTGCTGCAGGGTTTGGCGCCACCGGAACATGGAGGGCATCCACTGCCAGTGGCTGTGAAAGTGACTGCGGTGCTCAATTTTTGTGCCAGTGGCTCCTTTCATGGCTCCACAGGTGACCTCTGTGGGGTCTCACAAACCTCCACCCAAAAATGCATTCATGAGGTCACGGATGCCACCTTTGCAAGGGCACAGAACTTTGTGCAGTTTGCCTGAGATCAGGACAACCAGGATGCAAAAGCGATTGGATTCACCCAGATCTTGAGTTTCCCACAGGTGCAGGGTGCGATCTACTGCACTCACGTGGCGCTCAGATCTCCATTGCAACACGTGCTGACCTACGTCAACTGCAAGGGATTCCACTCGTAGAATGTGCAGCTGATGTGCGACCACCAGAAATGCATCCTGCAGGTCTGTGCACGGTTTCCAGGGAGCATCCACAACTCAAACACCTTCAGTTGGTCACAGATGCCTGATGTATTCCAGGGCCCACAGAGGCTGCAGGGATGGTTCCTTGGGGACAAGGACTACCCACAGAGGACATGGCTGATGACATCCATGCGGCCGCCTTAGCAGAGCGATGGTATAATGGGGCTCATGCTGTAGCTCGCATCGTAGTGGAGCAGACCATTGGGATGCTGAAGATGAGGTTCCAGTGCCTGGACTGGCCTGGTGAAGTCCTGCAATACAGTCCACAGAGGGTGTCACACATTATCGTCGTCTGCTGCGCCCTTTACAACCTGGCGCTGCAACGAGGACACGAGTTGGCTGAGGAGGAGATGGAGGAGCTGGAGATCTCCTCCGATGAGGAGGATGGCATCTGAAATGCTTGCCGAAACGCCCTGCCACACACATGATTCTCCCTCCACAATCACTCATGGTCCGGCTGTGCGCAGCTGAACTGCTAGTGTGGGGGATGCAGGGGGAGGACTAGCGAAGCCTGTCAATGAAGCTGAAAGACACCATTGCACATTATTCAGTGAAATTGAATATATTTTCAGATTATAAAGTGACTTAATGTTTGCCCCCCACCCGTGGAGACAGCCTGTGCAACGGCTGTCCTTGTTGCCTCTGGAGACTTTGGTGTGGGTCCTCTGGAGAGCCGAGGCTTTGAGGGTCCCAGCTTGCTTCAGCTGTCCTCCTGTTGGCCAGCTTTTCAGTCTGTGGTGATAGACGAGTTTGAGGGGACTTGGAGGGGAAGGGCAGCCTCTGAGATTCCTAAGTGGATGACCCAGGGATGTCCAGCTTCTGCTTCTCCTTCCTTCAAGTGCCTGGGGGCTCTGGCCTGACCCCTTGAGGGGATGGAGCACCTGGAGGGACATCAAGGTGCCCTGTTTCCCTCTCACGTTGCCACTGCAGGAACTAACCCATGGCTACTCCGATGAAGTGCACATCTCCACATTCTGCTGGACCAGGGTCTCCATGACATCCACCATCATTCCTATGGAAACTGCCATAAGTGCACATGTGGGCACCACTTCATCTCAGAGCAGGCGGATGCACTCCTCTGACTCACATGCCACTCTGTTGAAGGCTTCCAAGAGGTCTGCCCGATGTTCCCACACCTTCTGCTGACTCTTCATGATGAGTTGGAAGGCCAAATCCAGAGGCTCATCATCTAACTCGGATCTCATAGATGGCGAGTGCCGGGGAGCTCGGTTAAACATGCCTCCTCCTACTGCGGACATATGTCCATGCGATGACCACCAGATTGTGAACCCAAGCCTGCTCTAGAGCTAGGTCCCAACGAAGTGTGTGTCTCTGCACTGGTGGACGGTGTGGGTAAGCGCTTTGATGGATCTTCCAGGCTGCTTGTTTCTAGCTCTTCACTGGAGGAGATGTGCTCTCCGTTGGAGGTGAGGACCTTGATGGAGCTGAGGGACTGACTGGCTGAAGTTGTTGGTGCTTGGCAGAGCTCCCTCTGAACCAAAATAAAGATAATTAATGCATGGCAGCAAAGTCAAAAGCAGGAGAGAGAGCACTCACAGTTGCATTGACAGGGGGATGGTATGGTGCAAGATCCCCACATGGGTGTTTGCCGTCGACCTCACCATCACCGCAGGCACGGTCCACGTCCTCACCAGTCAGCGTGATGGCATGCTCTTCAAAGTCAGTGAGGGGCCTAATGCGGACCACTCCACCCCTGGTCTGGGACCTCTCCCTGCTGTTGTCAGGCAGCTTCCCTTGCATGAAAACAGGAGAGAGTGTGAGCAGGATGCATGGCACTGTGCGGAATGTTTGTGTGGTGAGTGAATCCATGGACGGGATAAGGACGCGAGCCCCAGAGGATATGAGCCTGATGGAGATGTGAGGGTGTGTGTGAGAGTTAGTGGTGTCGTACCTTGAGGTGCGAGATCCCTGTGGATGTGTGATGGGTTTGTGAGTGTGTGAGTTAAGCGTGATGAGAAAAGTGACTACCCTGGTGGAATGGATGAGACCATTCATCCTCTTCCTGCACTGGATGTCTGTCCTCTTTTGCAGGACGTTGGTGCTGACCAACTGCTGCCACTGCCTCCCATGCTCGACTAGGAACCATGCTTGCTAGTCTTTGCCCAGAGCGGAGTACAGGACTTCGCAGCGGGTCTCCACTGCATCATGTAGGCGATCGAGGAAGGTGTCGCTAAACCTGTGGGTGGCATGTTTCCTCCATTTGGCAGTCATCAGTTCCCAGCAACTTCCTTTCCCTTGAAGAGTGTTACCTCTGTGCAAGGGTGGCCTTTAAATATGGCACCCGGTTTACTGAATGCCTGAGGTGACGGCAAGATGGGCGAATCAGAGGTCAGCAGCCTGGCGTGGTTCCCAGGAATGCATAATTCATGATGTGGGAATGGGATGATATGGCATGAAAAGCCGCCATTGCAGCTGGTGGGTAAAATGTCCTTTTTCTCACCCGCTACCACACTTAGCGGAAATCTGGGACGATTCCGCCCTCTGTCTTTTAATAATTTAAACCAATTGAAACTTTGATTTGGAGAGAAGAAGGCTAAGAGGAAACTTGATAGAAGTTTGCAAAATCATGAGGGCTCTGGACAGAGTAGATAGGGAGAAACTGTTCCCACTCATAAATGGTTCGAGGACCAGAGGGCACAGTTTTTAAGTGTTTTGCAAAAGAAGCAAATGTGAGGTGAGAAAAAACTTTTTCACACAGCGAGTAGTTAGGGTTTAGAATGCACTGCCTGGAAGTGTGGTGAGGCAGGTTCGATTGAGGCATTCAAGAGGGCATTGGATGATTATCTAAATAGAAACAATGTGCAGGGTTATGGGGAAAAGGCAGAAGATTGGTACTAAGTTAAAATGCTCAGAGAGCCGGTGCAGATACGATGGGCCGAATGGCCTCCTTCTAGACGTAACAATTCTGTGATTCTGTGATTGATTTCTCTGTTCTGTGACACACAAAATGCTAGAAGAATAGAAATATAAATTAAACTATGCCGATAACCTTACCTGTAGACCTTGGTGTTAATTGTGCTCTGACTTCATTCTTCCTCCGAAAAATTTTAAAATACATTTCTAATCTTAGCATATCCACACCGTTAGTGTGGGCCAGGGTTCTTAAATTTAAACTGGCAGTGTGACTATGATTAAAGTATTTTGATGGGAAATTTGACTGAGATTCTTCTGGGACCTGAATGGAACATGACAAAGTTATAGATAGTGTGGAATATAGTGCTGCAGTAACTGAAGGTATAGCCTCTCCTGCTATCAGGAATCACGTGATTGTTCTTGGAAGCTCTGACCAATGAGCTCTAAGTGTGGGTAATCCGAGGGGGTCAGGGCTTCTTGTTAAGGACCTGGTTCAAGCATGTAGCATCTAAAAAGCACTCTGTAATAAAGTTATCTGTTTCTGGTTCAAACCTGTCTGGAAGGTACATCAAGTCATTACATTTGGTGACGAGGGTAACGATGCTGCACCTCACCTTGTGAATGTGAGTACATGAAATCTTACGAAGAAAGAAAGAATACTCACCAGTCATGCCACTTTTCAGCAGAGTTGATCCTTATGACGTGACTATGGAGGACTGGAGCCAGTATGTAGAGCGCCTTGGTTTTAATTTCGTAGCAAATGAAATACTATGGAGGAAAAGCAGAAAGCAATTGTTTTGAATGTATGTGGTAGCAAGACATACAATCTCATTGGCAGCCTGACCACCCCGAACGTGGCCAATTCTAAATCCTTTAATTAATTAATTGACCTCGTGAAAACGCATTTCCAGTCGAAGTCATCCGTAATAATGCAGAGGTTTAAGTTTAATTCCAGCGGAAAGGCCCCGGGAGAGTCCATCACAACCTATATAGCCAAGTTAAAGCAGTTAACTGAGCATTGTGACTTTGGAGCACAATGATATGCTGCAGGACCGATTAGTTTGTGGAGTTCACGATGACACCATTCAGCACTGTTTACTCACAGAAGTCAACATCGATTTGAAGTGATCCATGGAAATAGCACTAGTCATGGAAAGTGCTGGGAGAGACTCACAAGCTTTACAACACGTATAACATGGCGGGAACCTACCTCCGGGCGCGGTGCGAAAACCAGAGGGACAGCAGCGGAGCGAGAGGCAATGTCCACTGTTAGAAACATGAAAAGGCCTCGTAGAAACACTTCACCAGCGACTCCAAGGTTAAATTGTTATAGATGTGGGGGTGCAACGTACTGGACACCAGCTGATTCAAGAAGGCAGGATGCTATTACTGCCATAAGAAAGGTCACGTAATAAAGCAATGCAGGGGCAAAATCGAAACAGCCGGTAAAGCAGCGAACCAATATAATTGAATTGAACAATCCAATAGAACTTGAAGCTGCCGATAACGACATCTATTCCCTGTACAATGTCACAGTGGCAATAACCGAACCTATCACTGTCACAATCCAAGTTAATGGGAAGCCACCAATAATGGAGGCAGATACAAGAGTCTCAACCACAGAGGTGGATGAGCACACGTTTAAATGCCTAAATAAAGGTACACAGCCGCTGCATCTGGAGTGAACAACGGCTCAATTGAAGACACACTCGACAATCCATACAGGTAAAGGGCATCACCACAGTACCTGTGTCTTATAGGCAACAGACAGCCCAGCTTCTAGTGATCATAGTGACAGATGAAGGATCTAGTCTTCTGGGCCGAGACTGGTTACAAAAAATCAAGCTTAACTGGTTTGAAATATTTCACTTGAGAACAGGAGGAGTTCCTGAACTGCTAAGGAAATACGACACTGCATTTCGGAATGAGTTAGGAGAATTGAAGGACCTTCACATGCTGCAAGGATCCCTCGGGTCAGAGTTGGTTCCTCTGGAAAATCATGAAGAGAAACAAAATGAATTTAGCGCCACTCTGAACAAACTGAAGAAACAGTTGGCAGAGAAGATTCAACAATGTTCAGTATTCCAGGAGGAAGCCAAGAGATACAAGAAAAAGACATGAAGAGCTGAAGAATCAGCTGACTGAAACAAAAGAGGCATTAGAAGGAAAAGTCGTGGAACTTTCCAAGATGCGAGTGGGTAATGAAGCCACTGGGAGCTCAACTACTGAACTGAAGAAAGTTAAGATTTCACCAGAGAGCAATTTGTAGGACTGTGAAATCAAAATGAAGGATGAGACAAAACTCTGTGGCAAAGAGAAAAATAAAAGACAGAAATCAGATCAGGAAGTCAGCTGGCTATGTCTCAAAAACCCTCTCCGCAGTCAAGAAAGGTTATTCCCAACTAGAAAAGGAAGGTTTATCGGTGGTATTCGGGGTGACGAAATTCTATCAGTATCTACATGGACGAAATTTCACCATTGCGTCGGATCATAAACCATTAATGAGTTTGTGAGGATAAAGCCATTCTGCCAATAGCATCAGAAAGAATTCAATGTTGGGCTTTGATATTATCTGCGTATGAGTATACCTTCGTGCACCGTCTTGGCTTGCATATTGCAAATGCAGATGCACTCAGTCATCTCCCATTACCAAATAACATTGTACATGCTCCAGTGCCACAAGAAGTTGTGCTTGTACTGTATTTCTTGGATTCTTCACCTGTGTGTGAAACAAATTAGAAATTGGATGAACAGAGATCCAATTTTGTCAAAAGTCAGAGACCTTGTGTTGCAAGGGTGGTCAAATTCACTGGTATCTGAAGAGATGAGACCATTTCATGCTCGTAACACAGAGTTTAAGTTGTCAAGGTGGAATCTTGTTGTCGAGATCAAGAGTTGTCATCCCTTCACAAGGAAAAAAACCACTCTTGACAGAGCTTCACAATGTGCATCCAGGCATATCAAAGATGAAAATGCTTGCACGAAGTTTTGTCTGGTGGCCAGGCAGTGACAGTGACATTGAGAGCATGGTCAAGCACTGTCTCCATTGTCAGCAGCAACAGAAGTTGCTTGTTTCAGCTCCACTGCATCCGTGGGAGTGGCCTGGTCGACCCTGGGTTAGACTACATATTGATTATGTAGGACCATTCTTAGATACCATGTTTTTATTGATCGTAGATGCGCGTTCTAAATTGATGAAAACAAAAACAAAAACTGCTGGAAAAATTCAGCAGGTCCAACAGCATTTGTGGAGAGGAAGACAGTTAATGTTTTGAGTCAGTATGACTCTTCATCAGAACATGGATGGATGTGTATGAAGTCAGATCACCGACATCGATGTTAAGTATTGAAAAGCTATGCAATTGTTTTAGCATACATGGCCTACCGGAAGTCATTGTTTCTGATAACAGTACAGTCTTTACCAGCACAGATTTTCAAAGATTAATTAGTTTAAATGGAATCTGACATATTAAAACAGCACCATATCATTCCTCATCAAATGGGTTAGCTGAAAGAGCTGTGCAAACGCAAACTTTCAAATCAGGAATGAAGACTTTATCAGAAGGTAGTCTAGAAACTTGACTTTCCTACTTTCTTCTCAGTTATCGTATGATGCCTCATTCAACTTCATGTTCTACGCCATCTGAATTATTGATGAAACCCCGCCTACGTACAAGGTTAAGTCTGGTGTTTCCAAACTTAGAGGGGAAGGTAGAGAAGAATCAGAGTAATCAAAAATTGAATCACGGTGTTCATGTCAAAGTTCAAGATTCACTGTAGGAGACGCAGTTTTCGTGCAGAATTTTGGAAGTGGACCATGTTGGGTTCCTGGGACAATTGTCTTCGAAACTGGTCTCTTGTCCTTCCAGGTGGAAATGGAAGACTGAATTGTTCAAAAACACGTGGACCATCTTCGGGATAGAGAGACATACCAAAAACCAGCTATTCTGCCTCTGATTAATGTCGAACTATCAATCCCTGAGGTCACTGATCGACCTAGAATAGGCATGCCAAATGTCTCTGTAGAGTTGCCAAACCATGAACTGCCATTTCTAATGATGTATCTGGTGCTGCAGTTCCTGATTGTATCGATCCAATGGAAGAGCCTCAAGTGGTAGAGCTACGCTGCTCTAACCGAATAAGGAAGCCACCTCAGGGGCTTAATCTTTAGTCGCCTGAGTTGTATATATATATATGTTGTGGGATGTTCTCTGTAAATAGAAACTGTACAAAAAGTAAAGGGGGAGGAAATGTAGTAACTGAAGGTGTAGCCCCTCCTACTTTCTATCAGGGGTAACGTTCTTGGAATCTCCGACCAATGAAACCTAGGCGTGGGTAATCCAGTGGGCAGGGCTTCTTGTCGAGGACCTGGTTCAAGCATGTAGCATCTGAAAAGCTCTCTGTAATAAAGTTATCTGTTTCTGGTTGAAACTTGTCCGGTACATCAGGTCATTACAAGTGCATTTGAATACACTATAACAAATTCAGTGAACCAAGCAAATAGAATATTGTAGTATAACTGAAGAATCAACTACTAAAATGTATATTAACAGATCTGCTGTGGCAGTGCTCACAATCAATCAAAAGATACAATAGTTTTATAACAGCGTTTTATACAACAGAAGTTTATGCTCTGTGATATTTGTCACAAATAAAATGATGAACTGCAACATAGAGCAGTGGTCCCCAACTGGTATTCCGCAGCACACTGGTGTGCTGTGAAGGTTGCCCAAGGCTAATCAAAGAGAACCCTGAACTCTCGCACTCTATCACCGCTTTTATAGCCCTGAACTCCCGCTCTCTACCACTGCTTTTGTATCCCTGAACTCATGCTGTCTCTTGCCACTTTTATAACCTCGAACTCTCAATGTCAATCATATTACAATTTGTGTGGTCACCGATGATAACTAAAAAATGGTATTCGCACATTTTTGTGTAAAACGAGACAACGCAAAACACGAACAGAAATAAAGGAAACACTGCCAGATCAAGACTTGCATATAGTCTATAATAAATACAGTCATGGATAAGTTCTTGAAGAGAAGTGAAGAATCCCACTCTAATCCAAATGTGACCAAAACAATGGAACCTCAAAAAAAAAGCGTGGTTCATACACAGACAGTACAGTGACAGCTATTTGGCCTTCAGATGTTCATGGACTCTTGCCCTGCCCCAGAATGCCAAATTTGCAGGGAGAAGCTCCCAAACGCTGCAATGGTACCAAGTAGGTTGAAGCGCCATTTGAATAGTATCAAACTTAAGGAAGAACCATATAATTGTGCAAAGACAGGAGGCAGGTCAGAATATTGGACAGAATATAAGGAACTGCAAAGAATGACTAAAAGACTAATAAGGAGGGAAAAAGTAGAGTATGAGAGAAAGCTAGCCAGAAATAGAAATATAGTTAGTAAGAGTTTTTATAAATATTTAAAAAAGAAAAGAGTTAACAAAGTGAGCATTGGTGCTATAGAAAGTGAGTCTGGAGAATTGATAATAGAAAACAAGGAGATGGTAGATGAATTGAACAGGTATTTTGCATCAGTTTTCGCTATAGAGGATACAAGTAACATCCCAGAAGCAGCTATAAATCAGGATATGGAAGTGGGGAAGGAAGTCAGGAAAATTAGTCACCAGAGCAGTGGTACTGAGTAAGTTGTTGGAGCTATGGGCTGACAAGAGCCCAGGTCCTGATGGCCTTCATCCTAAGGTCTTATAAGAAGTGTCTAGTGAGATAGTTGATGCATTGGTTTTAATTTTCCTAAACTCCCTAGATTCAGCAAAGATCCCATTAGATTGGAAGATAGCAAATGTAACTCCATAATTCAAAGAAAGTGGGAAGCTACAGGCGAGTTAGCTTAACATCTGTCGTAGGGAAAATGTTAAAAGATATTATTAAAGATGTTATAGCAGGGCACTTAGATAAGCTCAAGGTCATCAGGCAGAGTCAACATGGTTTTGTGAAAGGGAAATTGTGTTTAATCAACATATTGGGGTTCTTTGAAGAAGTAACATGTGCTGTGGATAAAGGGGACTCGGTGGATGTACTGTACTTACATTTCCAGAAGGTATTTGATAAAATGCCGCATCAAAGGTTATTGTGGAAAATAAAAGCTCATGGCATAGGGGGTAACATATTGGCATGGACAGAAGATTGGCTGGCTAACAGGAAGCAGAGAGTAGGCATAAATGGTCTTTTTCAGGTTGGCAAGATGTAACGAGTGATGTGCCACAGGGATCAGTGCTGGGATCTCAACTGTTTACAATTTATATAAATGACTTGGATGAAGGGATTGAAGGAATGGTTGCCAAATTTGCTGATGACACAAAGATAGATAGTAAGTTGTGAAGAGGACGTAAGGAGGCTATAAAAAGATATAGATAGGTTAAGTGAGTAGGCAAAGATCTGGCAAATGGAGTATAATGTGGGAAAATGTTGGCAGGAAGAATAAAAGAGAAACATATTGTCTAAATGGTGAGAGATTGCAGAGCTCTGAGGTGCAGATGGATCTGGGTGTCCTAGGGTATGAATCACAAAAGGCTAGCATGCAAGTACAGCAAGTAATTAGGAAAGCTAATAGAATATTATCAGTTACTGTGAGGGGAATTGAATACAAAAGTAGAGGGGGGCTATGCTTCAGTTGCACAGGGCACTGGTGAGACCACATTTGGAGTATTGTGTACAATATTGGTCACCTTATTTAAGGAAGGATGTAAGTGCATTGGAAGCAGTTCAGAAAAGGTTTACCAGATTAATACCTGGAATAGGTGGGTTGCCTTATGAGGAAAGGTTGGACAGACTAGGCTTGTATCCACTGGAGTTTAGAAGAGGAAGAAGCGACTTGATTGAAACATATAAGATCCAGAGGGGTCTTGACAGGGTGGATGTGGAGAGGATGTTTCCCCTTGTGGAAAAATCTAGAACTAGGGGTCACTGTTTTAAAATAAGGGGCCGCCCATTTAAAACAGAGATGAGGTGAACTCTTTTCACTCAGAGGGTCGTGAGTCTTTGAAACTCTCTTCGTAAAAAGGTGGTGGAAACAGAATCTTTGAATATTTTTAAGGCAGTGGTGGATAGATTCTTGATAAACAAGGGGGTGCTAAGTTATCGGGGGCAGGTGGGATGCAGGTTTCAGGTTCCTATCAGATCAGCCATGATCTTATTAAATAGCGGAGCAAGCTCAAGGCGCTGAATGGTCTACTCCTGCCCCTTGTTCGTATGTTCAAATACAAAACACTATTCACTCACCTGCAAGGATATACAGTACTTCAAGCCCCTGAGAGACCAAAATGTAAAGCAAAATCAACATATGATGGAGTGTGTTCGGGTTTCAGATAATATGCAGGAGGCGAGTTAACTGGTCATTGAGCTTGTAGTGAAAGTGAAGAAGCCGCACACCATTGTCAACACCCTAATTCTGCTCGCGTGCCAAAGTATTGTAAGAGTAATGTTGGGAGCTGATGTCACCAAAGAAATCGACAAAGTTCCTCTTTCTGATAATATAATCAAACAGCGTATTGATGAAATGTCAGTTGATATTGAACAGGTGCTTCAAGAGATATTAGAAATGAGTAGAAAATTTGCCCTGCAGATTGATGATGATTCCACAGATATTAGCGGACATTGCCAGCTCATGGCCAAGGTCAGGTATGTTGACGGGGATTCTATCAAAGAGAATTTCTGCTTTTGCAAAGAATTGCCCAGCCACACAACTGGAGAGGAAACCTTTCATGTCACAACAGCTTATCTGGAGGAAAACAATCTTAACTGGACCAAGTGCAATACATCTGCACTGATGGAGCAGCTTCCATGCTGGGAAAAGTCAAAGGATTTGTGAATGAGGTGAAAGAACAGAATACTGACATCCAGGTCAGCCACTGTATCCTGCACCGTGAAACCCTTGTTGCCAAGAAAATGCCACCTGAGTGAACTGCAGTATTAGACCAAACCGTGAAAATCATGAATTACGTAAAATCACGTCCTTTGAAATTACGCTTGTTTACTATTTTGTCTGAAGAGCTGGGAGCCGAGTACCAAGGCATGCACACAAAAGTGTGATGGCTGTTTTGGGGGAAGGTCCTCTTCTGTGTTAATGAGCTCTATAATGCGCTGCTATGGCCCAAGATGGGAGGAGTGCACAGTTAATTCTAGCCCCACTCCTCCACAGGTCATAACAATGGTCTAAATCTTTAATTCACTCACAAAACTGGCCAATTGTTACCTTTGATATTGATATTCTCAGCATAAAAAGTTAATAAACTGGTTAACACACAAATTGTAGCTTAGAAGTGTAATGATTTTCCCCTTTTTATAAAAAGAGATAATTGAACACCCACACACTCAAACACAAAACAAGATAAAACAAACACAGTTCCCTGCAGAGCTGGAGTATGGGAACATTTCTTTTAAAAAGATAAAATTCGAAGAAATCTCAACACTGTTGACTTAACAGACTTCTGGTCACAATAGGTCTGGAAGTTCCTTCAGACTGATTTTTTGGTGAAACTGTCATTGATGGCTCTTACTTATCACAACTTTGTGAACTCTCAAAAAGAACAGATAAGTTATCCTGATGAGATGTTTCTGACAAAAGTTTAACACAATGGTGGTACAGAGAGAGGGAAAGAGAAAGTTTTTTTCCATGCAGATTGCTTCTAAGATACTCCAAACTCATTCTCTCTCTCACTGACTAAGTTTTGTTTTGAATAAGATATTCAAAGAATACTTCCCTTCGGCCAGGTGTTTTTAACTAATCAGCAAGAGTCTTTAGCTTGGCAATAGCAGTTCTTTGTTATCTTAGATATACAAAGTATCCCTTCCCTCTCCAGGTGTTCCTCGCTGGACATCTATCTTGACCTGTGGGTTTTTGAAGAATGGCATAGTCACAGCCCAAATTAATATTACAAATTTTTCAAAGTAACTCAGGAGGAAGAATGTCCAAAATTTAATGTCCTTCAAATTTTTCCTAGAATAGGTTCCTCACATTACTGAAAGAGTTTTGGCTCTGCATGAATTGCCACACAAAGATTTAATGTGTGATGATTCTTGGTGTAATATGCTTGCATATCTTTCAGATATATTCAGGCATCTGAATGTTAAAATACAGGGGATAAACAAGAACTCTGACTGCCAGTTAAACTTCAAGGCTTCAGATCAAAACTGGCCCTTTGGCAGCAAAAAGTAGCAAGTGGGTCGAGTGAGATGTTCAAGCTGGCATCAGCGAATCCTGCTGGCAAAACCATACTCAACCTCATCTCCACACACCTTAAAAGATTGCAACAGAAGTTCAAATGCTACTTCCCCTCCACAAGTATGGAAGAGTTTGACTGGGTATGTGATCTATTTAGCTTACTTTATTTTGAATCATCATAAAAGTTGTCATGAAAAGAACAAGAGGAATTTGCAGAGCTCAGGATGGATTGTACACTGAAAATGAAGTATCCAGAGATGCCTCTGGGCACATTTTGGTTGCTTGCAGGATAAGAATATCCATATATTTCAGATTGCGCTATAGCAGTGGTCTTCCCGTTTCCCACAACCTATCTGTGCGAGTTGACGTTCTCAACACTGGCTGATGTAGAAAAACAAAAGGAGGGAGTGCCTGACAGAGCAAGACCTACAAGTTTCTCTCTATCATTTCCTCCCCGGATCAAGAGACTCTGCTCACAGAGGCAGGCCCAGGTATCACACTAACATTGTCAGTAATATGCTGCTCACTGTGTTACCTTCATTTACGTTTTGCTCTGCATGAGAGAGCACACATCTCCCTGAGGCTAAGTGCTGCCTCAGGGAGATTGCTTACACTTTGAAAAATATGAATATGAAAAATAGAAAAAAAAATTCCCTAACATGTCCCCCTCATGTGACAATGTCGCATGAGTTGGTACATGTTTATAATTTACAGAATAATTTTATTAAACTTTTAAAAACCCTACATGAAACCTCATCCCGCCACTGGATGAGGTTTCATGTTTTATCTATTTGCCGCCGGGGCTCCTGGTCTGCCCGCCAACCTTAAGGTTGGACGGGCAGGTCCTTTAATTGTATAATTGATCCTGTCAATGGCCTCAATTGGCCATTGACAGGTCTGCGGGCCTGCAGCTGATTTTGCTGCGGGCCCTCCTTCCTGAAAATTTAAATGGGCCGGGATGACATCGGGGGTTCCGCCCAAAATCATTCCACGTCATTTTATGCGTCGGCGAGCAGCCCCTGACCCCCACTTGCCGACGACAAAATTCTGCCCACTGTCTCTCCCCCTCTTCCCAGGATACTCTCCTCCCACCTTACCCGGACACTCACCCTGCTCCCCACCACATCCCCCCCTGCCACTCTCCCCTCACTTCCCCTGGGCACTGTCTCCTTCCCTCTTCTCCAGGCACCTTCTCCCCACCCACTACCACCCCTTCCCTGCTTAGCTTTCCTTCTGTGTCCAGCTTTGGTGCAGCTTTTGATACCAACCCTCGATATCAGTGAAGTTATGTGAGGAGCCAAGAAGGCGAAATCAGCATCTATTGACCTCAAGGTTGTGAAAGAAGTGAAGCTCGCCAGGTGCACAACGCTTATATACAGTCGTAAAAATGAAAGTTCTAAATTCTTGCTGGCGGGGAACTTAACCTGGAGGGTGAACTTAATTCAGTGAGGTTGTCTTTTAATGAACATGCATGAGATGCTAATGCATGCAAATGGGGTTGCCAACATTGTTCATTAGGAAGCTTGACCCGCCTTTAACACGCCTTGACAGTCCAGAGAACAAAATTCAAACAGTTTATCCCGCCGTTGGGAAACATTTTTTTTCTCCCAACAAATTAAGTGCCCCCACCCACCATGATTCCAGTTGCTGGTGGGACCGGAAGATTTCACCGTGATCTTTTCAGGCTCTGGCTGTAACACAGTAATTAAGTAATTCAATCTCTAAAATATATCATGTTTTAGAAATATATAAGGCTGAATTTTCTAACCAGGGGCGTGAGGCAGAGAAGATGGGGAGCCAGGGAAATAGGGAAGAGCTGTGTCAATATGGCTCCCTGATGTATTTGCTCCTCCAGGGGATTATCCTAGGGATACACTGGGAACTGCATCAGTTGCCCAATCCATGGAGGCGGGAACTCAATTAAGGTCTCATTTGAGGCACTTGGAAAAATTCAGGGAAATCAGGCAGAGTCATCATGGTTTTGTGAAAGGGAAATCATGTTTGACCAACTTACTGGAGTCCTTTGAAGAAGTAACATATGCTGTGGATAATGGGGAACTGGTAGATATACTGTATTTATATTTCCAGAAGGCATTTGGTAAGGTGCCACATCAAAGGTTATTGCAAAAAATAAAAACTCATGGTGTGGGAGATATCATATTGGTATGGATAGAAGATTGGCTAGCTAACAAGAAACAAAGAGTAGGCATAAATGAGTCTTTTCCTGGTTGGCAACAAGTGGTGTGCCACAAGAATTAGTGTTGGGGCCTCAACTTTTAAAATTTATATAAATGAGGGCGGGCATGGGGATGGTTACAGGTGTCGGCTCTGAGGGGAGAGAAGGCATGTGGAGGTGGATTGTGATAGGGTCCAGGGTAATGGGGGGAGGTTCAAGGGTGACAGAGGGGAGAGGAATGGTGATATTTGGGGGGTTCAAAGGTGATGGGGGCAAGTTGATGGGTCACAGAGGGAGGGTGGAAGGTGGTGGAGCGAGTTTGGAATGTGACATGCACCATTTTTCAAATCTGACCTTGACCACGCAGTTAGTCAGTAAGTGAGATCCCTTGAAGTGGGAGGAGAGTCTTTTCGGGTGGGTGGAGTTCAAGGTCAGCACAAGTGGCCGACAAAATGGACACCCTAATAATCAAGAGGCAACTGGATGTCAACCATGCTCAGTTGTGTTTTCCTCTCTCTAGTGAAGCCCACAAGGCAGCAGGTTTGTTCCCGACTCATGGGTTTCATAAAATTGAGATCTCAGCCGGTTGGGGAGCTGCCATTCATTCTGTGCCATTTGCCATCGGCTGCAGGCAGAGGCCGGGATAAAGGGAGGGAGGTGGATGCTTCCAAGGAGCACGGCTGGTGAACGGCAGCCAAGTCGTGACTCCAAACCTTCATCCTCCCGGGTGACAAGGTGGTCATAGCTGACAGGGGCTCATGTGGTTAGTCTTTCTATGCTGCCAAGGCAATGGTCTCTCTATAGAATCTCGAGGGTAGTGGAGGCAAGTGGAATAGTGTCAGAGGAAGGCTCCTTGCACATGGCTCTTATCACCCTGGTCAAAGAGCAATGTCTCCACACGCAGTCAGTACGAACAGGAGGAACACCCATCTTTAGTCCTCCAGAATATCCATCACCCGGAAGGGGTGAGACAGGGATGGAAGCCAGGCGAAGGACTTAGCACTGGCCTGATGGCTTTGAGATGGAGGGAAACCTGTAAAGGACTTGCTCACTAAATTTATCACTTCAATTCAGGCTGCAGACAACCCTGCCTTGGTAATGGCTCTCATCCAGATGAGGAGAACAAGGGCCCAACACACGCGCCCGCCCAACGAGGTAAAAATTCTGGCCATAGAAACATAGAAAATAAGAGGAGTAGTAGGCCATTTGGTCTCCCACTATCTTCTGGTCTGTTTGGGTATTACCTTCCTGGTGTCTCCTTACCCTTTTATTGCTTTATGAGCTAGACAGTTGGGGTTGATTCATGCCATGGCTTAACCTCATCATGTAAAATGCACTGGTGTTGTTGGTGGATTTCAGACTGCCTGACTATTTGGATGGTTTTTTTTCTAGGGTCAGGTCTTCTTTTCCTTGCGGTACATCCGAAAGGGCATCATTTGTCATTCCAACTACTATTTGGTCTCTGATGAGCCCTCACCTAAGGTCGCCCACAGTCACAGCCTTCAGCCAATCTGTATAATTCATTTACGAAGGAGTAACTGGGTTCTCCAGCTGCTGGACTCGCTGAATTTTGCACGTTCTAAAGTTTTATTACTTCTTAAATTAAAATAGGTATCAAAGGATTTCAGAACCTCTTCAGAACTTATCTGGAGATGAATTTATTTCTTGCCTCGCAATGATGACATTGGCTATCGGACCTACTGAGTACAACAGCATATTTACTTGTTCAGCCTTTGTTTGGCTTAGTTAATCCTGAAGCTATCATATATTTTAAACATCTTTTTCACCAAAGCCCCCAATTCTGCGCTCGATCTGGCCCTTGTATCAGCTGAAATTGATCTGGTAGGGTTGATTTATTATCTAAGACTGTTGTTCAGCAGAGCGGAGTACAGCTTTAAATGTAATGTCTGTTTTAAAGATAGTACTGCAGTAACCGTTCCTTTTTTTCCTCTTCTTCCCACGCATGTTGGGTTTTGGTGGGCTCCCACTGTGATTGGGGGCCCGATTTCAAAGGGATTAATTTTTTTGCAGCAAATCATTAAATCAAAGGTTTGGAGCCTTCGGAGCGTTTTTGGGGTATTTTAGGCCAATTAAAAGGCGGTTCCCGGCTCTGGCTGAGGTTTTAAAACTTTGTTCTTTTTCCTCAGCGGACCTTGATTGCCACGTGGTATGGTGCCAACTCTGAACCCAGGCTGGCTGTGGTGATTAAAGAAACGGATTGCTCTGCCTGATCAATGGCCTGAATACTGTTAAAGGATAGTTTAGCCTTTATACTGAATTTGTTTTCTTTATTACTCACCCTTGCATTCTGGTTAGGTCCTTTGACTCTTCTTCCCATTAGTGAACTAGATGGGTGTTTTGAAACAACAATCCAATGGTTTCATAGTCACCATTGCTGATAGTATTTATTTTATTCCAGGTTGATTTTATTAACTGAACTTAAATTTTTCAGTTGCTATGGTGGGGTTTCAGCTGACAGATCCAATCATTAGTCCAGGTCTCTGGATTCCTTATCCAGTAACATAACCAGTATGCTACCTTACCCATACTTTTACAATTTGACACTGCAATAACAGTTCTGCGGCATAATCAAAAATGAAGCAAGATAAATAGTTTATTTCAAAATATTATAAAAGTAAAATATGTGTTCTCAGCCCTATGCAACAAACACAACTAAAAATACATACCATTTCCTTGCTTTAATTGCAATGCCATAAGAGAGCCCCCCCTGTATTTTATGGCCAGAATCTTCGGGTCGGCGTGCAGGGGGTGGGCCCCGCTTGCCGACACGTAAAATGACGTGCGGTGACGTCGGGCGTGCGTCCTGACATCACCACGTGGCATTCAGATCTTCAGTTCGGCGGGCGCGCATCGGAGTCGGCTGTGTGCCCACCGAACGGTCAAGGGCCTATTAAGGCCATTTAAAAACTAATTAAAGCAATTAATGGAACTGCTCGTCCAACCTTAAGGTTTCAACTTCCAATGGGAAATTCCCCTTTGTCCAGAACCCTCTGAGAAAGTCTCTGAATTTCCTGGGTAACTAATTCAGAGACTTTGGAGGTTCCGACTTCCTTACTTGGATAGTTACCCAGGAAATGTTAGAGAGAAAGAAACCATATTTACCTTACATTGTTTGTGTCAAGTAAAAAAAAAGTCTGTAATTAGGCCCAGGTTTTAGTTATTTCTAAATTGCAAATTATGCAAGAAAACATTTTGCATATAAGCTTGTAATGGTTCACTGATAAATGGTATAAATAATGGTATATAACCAAGCAATACAAATCAGGAAAACCCCAGCTTTAATCACTGTTCTATGCTGAAATATCTGATGTTTGCCAAGCTTCAGCTGTAGTATTGGAATGCTACCATTTGCCTCAGTATTCCCACTGTCCTAAAATCTTATACAAATGATCACATTTTCTCCCACCTGCTATGCTACTTTATCGATTCAAAATTTATTGTAAGCACTCCATATTTGTAAAGAGGAATTCTCCTGTATATTTATGGTAACACATGCCTTAACTCTGGGCATATCAGTGTATCACCCAAAAAGTCATTTTCAAAAGCATCTCTTATGAATTATATGCATGATATGATTGGGCAGTGTGCTACATGGCTAACATCCTTTATCACAGTGTTTCGTAGCAGGGATTGTGTGGCCTATCTATTCAATGGGTTGTTAGCCAAATCAAAAATTGGTAACTATCACACTGTCATACCATTCCATCCAGATGAAAACTAACAGAGGCATTTACTTAAAAACCAGTTAATTACGCAGAAGTGGAAACTATCAGGAAGATAGCACTTGGCTGAGTATGTAAATATTTTGAAGTTCATTACAGTAACTTTTGACCTGGTGAATTGAAGCCTTTCCCACTGCCTCAACATTGACTTATTCTCAAAATAGGAATCTGGAGATAAATAGAAAACCCACACTGCTTTAATTTAAAAGCTCAAATTTCCCCTGGGGTTTAGTTTGGCAGGCTGTCAAATTCTGTCAAAGCATTTTTATTTTTTTAAAAATTAATATCAGAAACCTCATTCCGTCCTTGGAAACCTCATTTCCGTCCAAGAAAAATGCAAAGTCTGCCTGGTCGATTTGCCCGTTTGCCAACCGTTAGGTTAGACAGGCAACGAAAAATTGGAGTTAATTACAACTTTAGTGGCCTTAATAAGCCTCTTAATTGTCAGCGGACGCACGGAATGAAATATTGTGCGAGTGCGGGATGACGTCGGGACACTTGCCCGACGTCATCATGCGCTATTTTACGCTCGAGCAGGTCAGGTGCACGCCTGCACACTGAGCTAAAAATTCTGCCTCTGATGTTTTTCGATTCTGTCTCAATTAGACTTATTTCTGCTTTACACGTAGCTAAAATATGAACAAAAATCTTTTGGTTGCCTGTTGAGATATTTATTCAGGATGTCTGCCTACAAGAGAAACTATCCTTAGGAGGGCATTTCCCTTTTCTTGAATGGTGAGACTTCACCAAGCCTTCTGCATCTGCCCAGCCTCTGACCTATTCTCCTGCATTTAGCTTGTTACAATTACATTGTGGGCTCCTAGAAGGATCCCTGTCCACAAAAGGGGCCTTGCGATTATAAAAGCAGAGAATCCCAGCACTGCTAGAGAAGGGTCCGGCATGGGCACTTAAAGGGGCAGAAACACCTCAAAGATTATAGGAGATGTCCCACTGAAAGCCTTGGCTGAGAATGGAGCTGGAGCACTCAACAGTTAAATGCTGGGGAATGAACAGAGAAAAAGAGGGAGATAGACAGAGAGGAGACAATGACTAGGTCTTCACCCTCCAGGATGGCATTTCATGACTGTTACTACCACTCTCCATATGGCAGCCTTGAAAGTTATAGGAGCACAGGTGGAAAGAAGGAAGATTGTAAGGAGACACAAGCCTCACCTCTGCAGCCAGTAGCATGGGAAGGAGCCATGCAGTAGGTTGGGAAGGAGCCATGCAGTAGGTTGTTTCAGTGAGGGAGTGAAATCCTAGTCAGTAAAGTGGCAAAATCCTCATTTTTCTATTATCTCCGTGATCTTGCTTGACTGTGCAGGAAAATCATCCCAAATATCTGACATGAGTCTACAATTCTGCAAACATTAAGGGGTTGAAATTGGTTTACAGCCGAAATGGCAGCTGATTTTTCACTGCGCCTGAAGTTCAGAAGTTCACAAAACAATATTTCCAACTCTCTTAGAAGATTCATTTCCTCGTTTCACTGTTATTTTTACTTGGTTCGAAATTAAAAATTTAGGCAATGTTTTTCAAGTCAATGGAAAATAAAAACTAGGATGGTAAAAAAAAATTGGCTGTCAATTCACTATGAAATTGTTGCCTACCGCTGGCGTGGATCAATTTCATCCCCTTAAGATTTCAAAGACATAATGGACTAACCAAACGGACTTGAGCTGAATAGTATTGGATTAGATAGTAAAAACAAAGTAAAGCTGGTTTCTCTACCGTGAAAGAAATAGTTATCTTTAGTTTGCGTATTTGCTTCTTGTCTAACACTACAACAAAAAAAAGATCTTTGGGCATATTTTGGGGCATATTTAGGAAGGCTGCATTGCTTCAGGAAGCTTCGGTGAATAGGAACACTGATAAATTGGATTTTCCCAATGACCAGAAAATTGGATGAATTTACCTTTGAATCTCAGTTGACTGAAGTCAATTTTAAAACAGTTTGGTTATTCTAAAGACATTAAAGAATTTTTTTTTTCTGTTTGAGGCAAGATGGAGCTCTGCCTCTGTCACAAAGTATATACACAGAATTGAAGGGAGCTCAAGTATTGGGGTTTTGAAGCCAATCGGTAAGATACACTAATCAGTGGGAGGCTTCTCTGATTGCATTATGTACAGTTTAATGCTTACGAATCTGTTTCAGATGGCGTTTTTCTCCCAATGTGAAGGTCGCTGTGGTCAGAGCTCCAGATCTGAACCCCTTATCTCACTCAGTGCTGTCCTGAAAGAACCATTCAGGTTTGTTTGTGAATGCTGCAAACCCAAAACATCAAAACTAAAAGCAGTGTTGTTACATTGTGCGAATAAAAAAAGACTGACAGCCACTTACCGGTACATACTATCCTGTAGCTGTGAAGAAGGCAATTGATGAGACGTTCCAACATGCAAATTCAGCACTGCCATGGAGGGTTAACACAATGGGCTATATTACTGAAAGCGAAAGGATGACAGGTACAACTTCATAACACAAGACCTGAGCCACTTGAGAATATTTTATCACTCCATTTGCAGTCGGAAAAAGACTGGGAATCAAGAACAAAATGAACAGTTTAGGTACATTGAATACTAAGGAAACAAAGATATTGGAGCTGGTGTAACTTGTTTTCTTTCACATTTTCTATTTCTGATTATATTGCAATCCAGGATACTATCCTGTCATCCTCTCAACTACTGAACTTCTATTTCACTATTCTGTTTGCATTGGTAAGTTAATAATTGCTTGGAAAATATTTTAAATTATTTTCACAACTTAACATCCCTTTACAATTACTGCCATTACCTATGGCAGCAGAAAACAGGAGTAATTTCTGTAGAATGGTGTATTGACTCAGGAGATTGAAATTTCCAAGACAAGAAAGGACCTTCAAAAAGGAGATAGTTCGGGTACAAATTAGACACATTCCCTCAAGTGGGAAAGGAAGGACATCCAAAACGAGAGTTCCCTGGATAACCCTCCGAGGAGGCGATGGCGTAGTGGTATTGTTGCTGGACTAGTAATCCCGAGAGCCAGGGCAATGCTCTGGGGATCACAGCACATGGTAGAATTTGAATTCAATAAAAATCTGCAATTAAAAGTCTAATGATGACCATGGAATCATTGTCGATTGTTGTAAAAACCCATCTGGTTCACTAATGTCCTTTAGGGAAGGAAATCTGTCATCCTTATCTGGTCTGGCCTACATGTGACTCCAGACCCACAGCAATGTGGTTGACTCTTAAATGCCCTCTGAAATGGCCTAGCAAGCCACTCAGTTGTAACAAACTGCTACAAAGACACAAAAAAGGAATGAAATCGGATGGACCACCCGGCATCGACCTAGGCACTGGAAATGACGAAGACAATCTCAGCCCTGTCAACCCTGCAAAGTCCTCCTTACTAACATCTGGGGGCTAGTGCCAAAATTGGGAGAGCTGTCCCACAGACTAGTCAAGCAACAGCCTTGACATAGTCATCCTCACAGATTAAAACCTGCAGATAATGTCCCAGACACCACCATCACCATCCCTGGGTATGTCCTGTCCCACCGGCAGGACAGGCCCAGCAGAGGTGGCGGCACAGTGGTATACAGTCGGGAGGGAGTTGCCCTTGGAGTCCTCAACGTTGACTCCAGACCCCATGAAGTCTCATGGCATCAGGTCAAACATGGACAAGGAAACCTCCTGTTGATTACCATCTACTGCCCTCCCTCAGCTGATGAATCAATGCTCCTCCATTTTGAACACCACTTGGAGGAAGCACTGAGGGTGGAAAGGGTGCAGAATGTACTCTGGGTGGGGGACTTCAATGTCCATTACCAAGGGTGGCTTGGTAGCGCCATTACTGACTGACCTGGCTGAGTCCTAAAGGACATAGCTGCTAGATTGGGTCTGCGGCAGGTGGTGAGGGAAATAACAAGAGGGAAAAACATACTTTACCTCATCCTCACCAAGCTTCCTGCCTCAGATGCATCTGTCCATGACAGTATTGGTAACAATGACCATCGCACAGTTGTTGTGGAGATGAAGTCCCGCCTTCACGTTGAGGACACCCTCCACCGTGTTGTGTGGCACTACCATCATGCTAAATGGGATAGATTTCGAACAGATCTAGCAACTCAAGACTGGGCATCCATGAGGCGTTGTGGGCCATCAGCAGCAGCAGAATTGTACTCGAACACAATCGGTAACCTCACGGCCCGGCATATCCCTCACTCTACCATGACCATCAAGCCAGGGGATCAACCCTGGTTCAATGAAGAGTGATCCCACAACCAACGGATCAGATCTAAGCTCGGTAGTCCTGCCACACCCAGTCGTGAACGGTGGTGGACAATTAAACAACTCACTGGAGGAGGAGGATCCACGAATACCCCCATCCTCAATGATGGAGGAGCCCAGCACATTGGTGGAAAAGATAAGGCTGAAGCATTTGCTACAATCTTCAGCCAGAGGCACCAAGTGGATGGTCCATCTCGGCCTCCTCGAAAGGTCCCCAGCATCACAGATGCCAGACTTCAGCCAATTCTATTCACTCCACGTGATATCTAGAAGGCACTGGATACTGCAAAGGCTTTGGCCACTGACAATTTTCCAGCAATAGTACTGAAGACTTGTGATCCAGAACTTGCCGCGCCCCTAGCCAAGCTGTTCCAGTACAGCTACAACACTGGCATCTACCCGGCCATGTGGAAAATTTCCCAGGTATATCCTGTACACAAAAGTAGGACAAATCCAATTACCACCCCATTAGTCCATTCTCCATCATCAATAAAGTAATGGAAGGGATCATCAACAGTGCTATCAAGCGGCACTTGCTTAGCAATAACCTGCTCGTTGATGCCCAGTTTGGGTTCCACAGGACCACTCAGCTCCTGACCTCATTATATCCTTGGTTCAAACATGGACAAAAGAGCTGAGCTCCAGGGGCAACGTAAGAGTGACTGCCCTTGACATCAAGGCAGCAAAGGCAGCCTGAGCAAAACTGAAGCCAATGGGAATCGGGGGAAAACTCTCTGCTGGTTGGAGTCATACCTAGCACAAAGGAAGATGGTTGTAGTTGTTGGATGTCAGTCATCTCAGCTCCAGGACATCACTGTAGGAGTCCCTCAGGGTAGTGTCCTAGGCCCAACCATCTTCAGCTGCTTCATCAATGACCTTCCTTCCACCATAAGGTCAGAAGTGGGGATATTCGCTGATGATTGCACAATGTTCAGCACCATTCGCGACTCCTCAGATACTGAAGCAGTCCATGTCCAAATGCAGAAAGACCTAGACAATATCCAGGCTTGGACTGACAAGTGGCAGGTAACATTAGTACCACACAAATGTCAGGCAAAGACCATTACTAACAAGAGAGAATCCAACCATCGTCCTTTGATGTTCATTACCATCACTGAATCCCCCACTCTCAACATCCTGGGGGTTACCATTGACCAGAAACTGAACTGGACTAGCCATATAAATACTGTGGCTACAAGAGCAGGTCAGAGGATAGGAATCGTGCGACGTGTAACTCACCTCCTGGTTCCCCAAAGCCTGTCCACCATCTACAAGGCATAAGTCAGGAGTGTGATTGAATACTCTCCACTTGCCTCGATGAGTGCAGCTCCCACAACACTGAAGAAGCTCAACACCATCCAGGTCAAAGCAGCCCATTTGATTGGCACCATGTACACAAACATTCACTCCCTCCACAACCGACGCACAGTAGCAGCAGTATGTACCATCTACAAGATGCACTGCAGGAATTCACCAAGACTCCTTAGGCAGCACCTTCCAAACTCACAACCATTACCATCTAGAAGGACATGGGCAGCAGATAGATGGGAACGCCACCATCTAGAAGCTCCCCTCCAAGTCACTCATCATCCTGATTTGGAAATATATCGCCATTCCTTCACTGTCGCTGGGTCAAAATCCTGGAACTACCTCCCTAACAGCACTGTGGGTGTACCTATACCACATGGACTGCAGCGGTTCAAGAAGGCAGCTCACCACCACCTTCCCAATGGCAACTAGGGATGGGCAATAAAATGCTAGCCCAGCCAGCAAAGCCTGCATCCTGTGAATGAATTTTTAAAAAAAATTAAAGATGGGACTGTATTTCATGGCCTCCGTTCTGCATATTTGAAGGCAGTGGGGCTTGTAAAATAAAGCGTGGGACCTTCCCACCCACCCAGGGCCTTCCCACCCACCCCTGACCTGTCGTTCATTTTCTGGTGGGCAGGAAAGACATCAGAAAGCTCACCCTTGGGTCTATTGAGGCCCTTTAGTGGCCATTCCGCCTCCACTTCTACTTTACTCGCAGCAAGGGTAGGCGGAAGCCAGGCAAGAAGGCCAGCAGCTTTCACTTCGTGGGCTGCTGCTGGGTAAGGACGGGGACCTCCTGTGCCCATCGGAGGCACCCCCTTTTTAACCTTCCCCTTCTGCCCTCTCAAACCTGGCACCGCACCCCACTCGGTGGGGTCTGCCAGTCAGGCCCGACTAAAACCCTAGACTTATCTTGTAGTCCAAGCTCCATTACTTCTTCTTGAGGACTCTCTCTAGTCCTAACACTGGTCACTGCACAAACCTGGCACTGCTGAGACTGCAGAACTGCTGGCCAATCAGATTGGCTGGCTGTTATCTAAGGCAGGACTTCCTCCCCAGATGGAGGAGGAATTCTCAGCCTAAAACAATTAAGGCTGTTCCCGGTGTAAGTGTCTTCGGGGCAGCCAGCCTTTTGGGGGGAGTGGGATAATGACCGAATTTTCAGTCGAGGGAGGCAGGGAATATGCCGCCCCATAATATCCAGCCCATAGAAATTCAAATTAAACTGAACAAGGAGGCAAATAATAAATGTCAAGCGAATAAAACAGTAGAGAACCAAACTGAATATAGGAAGTGAAGAGGAGAACTTTAGAAGGAAATAAGATTTGCAAAGCAAATGTATCAGAATAGATTAGCAGGTAACATAAAAGAAAATGCAAAAGTCTTTTATAAATATATAAATAATCAAAGGAAAGATGGGGCTGATTTGGAACCAAAAATGGAGATTCTAAAGAAGAGAATGCTGCCAGTGTCACAGTAAAGAAGGAAGTCATAGGAAAATTGGGTAAGATAAAATTAGGTTAAAAGCAGGTATTTAAAATTTGGCAGCTCTCAAGGGATCGACAAGCTACCTAGTCCAATGGGATACATCCTAGGCTGCCAAGGGAAGTAAGGATGCAAATAGCAGTCACTCTGGACATCAGGTGTGGGAGTGGTTTCAGAGGAATTGATGATTGCAAATGCTCGAAAAAGGGATCAAACCAATAACTACAGGCCGGTAAACCTAACATTAGTGGGGGTGGGGGTGAGGGTGGAAGCTTTTAGAGACAATAATCTGAGAGATTAACTGTGACCTGCAAAAATATAGCTTAATAAAGCATAAACAAGCATAAGTTTATTGAAGGCACATTGTGTTTGACTAATTTGATTGACAAGGGTAAAGTAGTGGATGTAATTTACCTAGGTTTTCAAATGGCCTTTGATAAGGTACCACATAATAACTAATCAATAAAGTCAGAGAATGCAGAGTCAGGGAATCAAGTAGTAGAATGGATAGCTCACCGGCTATAACTCAGAAAGTAGAGAGTAGTGGGTAAAAGGTAACTATTCAGAGTGGCAGGAGATGAGAAGTGGTGTTCCCACAAGGATTAGTGCTGGGAATTTGGAATCACAAACATATGACACCAAACTGGGGTGTCAGGGGAAAGATAGTCAATCCTGAGGTGGACAGCAACAAATTACAAGATATTAACAAATTTGCAGAATGGGCATATAATTGGCAAATGATTTTCAATGTAGATAGTTGTGAAGTATTACATTTTGGCAAGGAAAATATGGAGGCTCATATTACTTAGAAAATAAGAATCTAAATGGGCTAGAGGAACAAAGGGATTGGGAGTATAAATAGACAAATCACAAGGCCTCTAAAAGAGCAAACTGAGCATTGAGGTTTATTTCTAGAGGGATAGAATTGAAAATAAAGAAGTTAGGCTAAACTTGCATCAAACCTCAGTCAGAACGCACCTGGAATGCTGCTTACAATTCTTGTCACCATTTTATTAAAAAAGATATAGAGGTACTGGAGGGGCTGCAAAAAAGATTTACAAGGATGATAGCAGAAATGTGGATATATACATGTCAGGAGATGATGAACAGGTTGTGACTCTTTTCTCTTGGAAAAAGAACCTGAGGCAAGATGAAGAGGAGTTGTTTTACATGGTGAGTAGTTATGATCTGGACACACTTTCTGAAAAGGCAGTGAAAGCAGATTCAATAATACTTTCAAAAAGGAATTGGATAAATACTTGAAGAATCAAAATTTGCAGGGCTATGGGGAAAAATCAGAGGGTTGGGATTATTTGGATAACTCTTTAAAATAATTGGTGCAGGCACAATGGACAGAATAGCATCCTTCTGTGCCGTTTCACTCTGCGATCCAATGATTAGAGAGCTGTAGGGTACAGTTTTTCATATGGTCACCGTAGGAGTGTGTGTGAATGCAGGGCGTCATCTCACCGAGAGTACTAATGGGTTAACCATGGTTACGCTTTTCACATTGCATATATCACATTTGAGCACTTTTTGAAGATATTTACATACGCTCATAGATGCCTCGGTGTGTGTTTTTACAGTACAGACCTCCAAAAGAATGGTAACATGATGAAGGGTGTTCTTACCAGTGATAATAAAGGCAGCAAGGTGAGGTCCATATCAAGGTGAAGTCATCAGGAGCAACATTGTTGCCTAATTCGCGAGGCATTGGAGGGCTTCTCCCTTCTCTGGTCTGTCACAGAAAAATCCAGTGTTCAAAGGATCAAGAACTGAGATGGTCCTTGTATCTCCCATTGTCCATCCCAAGCTTGACTTCAAGAGAGGCTCAATCTCCTTTATTTATATAGCTTTAAGAGCAGAAGCTGTCGTCACAGTTTTAATGTCAAGTTCCCTAGCCAGATGCTGGGCAACAGGTGCATATCAAGCATGCGTGCTGGGTTTAAGGCATTCATCCACATGGAAGTGACATGCATTGTCCTAGGTGTGACCATCACAGCTCGACATGTCATGTATGCTCCAGGGAATATTGCTCGTCTGCTGTGCCTGCTACTTTGGCATGATTTGTATTCCAGGTGGCACAGGGTGTGCTTTTTAAAATAATAATAATAAAAATAGAAAATGCTGGAAAAACTCAGCAGGTCTGGCAGCATCTCCGGAGCGAGAATCAGAGTTAATGTTTCAAGACCATACAACTCTAAAGAAGAGTAGAAATGTGATGGATTTTATACTGTTTAAGAGGGGCTGGAGCAGGTGGGGCAAAATAGAAGGTCAGGGATAGGTGGGAGCTCAGGAGAGACTGACAAAGATGCCGTGGACACAGGAGAAAGGGAGTGTTAATGGTAGTGTTAAAGACTAAAGAAGGTGCTTATAGTGGCTCAAAGGTAAGATAGCAGAATGTGTTAATAGGAGAACAAGAGTCAGTACTCTGTGAAAGCAAAACATAAGAACAGATGGCCCTGTGGGGTGTGTGTGTGCTATGGGGGGGGCAGCGGTTGGGTGGGGTGGGGGATTGGGGAAAAAAAATTTAAAATTATAAATGAGAATAAAAATAAAATGAAAACAAAATAAAATAAATATTTGCATTAAAAGACAGAGGAGAGAGTTCATGGTCTGAAGTTGTTGAACTCAATGTTAAGTCTGGAAGTCTGGAAAGTGCCTAATTGGAAGATGCCTTTATTCATATTTGCTCATGGGATGTGGGCATCGCTGGCTAGGCCAGCGTTTATTGCTCGTCCCTAATTACCCTTGAGAAAGAGGTGTACTGCTGCCTTCTTGAACCACTGGAGTCAATGCATTGTAGGAACACCCACAGTGCTCTTAGGAAGGGAGTTCCAAGATCTTGGCCCAGTGACAGTGAAGAAATGGTGATATAGTTCCAAGTCAGGATGGTGTGTGGCTTGGAGGGGAGCTTGCAGACAATGGCGTTCCCATACATCTGCCACCCTTGCCCTATGAAGTGGTAGAGGTCGAGGGTTTGGAAGGTGCTGTTGAAGCTGCGTTGGTGAGTTTCTGCAGTGCATCTCGTCGATGGTGCATGCTGCTGCCACTGTGCGTCATGGTGGAGGGAGTGAATGTTGAATGTGGTGGATGGGGTGCCAATCAAGTGGGCTGCTTTGTCTTAGATGATGTTGAGCTTCTTGAGTGTTGTTGGAGCTAAACCCATCCAGGCAAGTGGAGTGTATTCCATCACACTCCTGACTTTTGCCTTGTAGATGGTGGACAGGCATTGAGGAGTCAGGACGTGACTCCACAGAGTTCCCAGCCTCTGAACTGCTCTTGTAGCCACAGTATTCTATGGCTAGTCCAGTTCAGTTTCTGGTCAATAGAAACCCCCAGGATGTTGATAATGGGAGAATTCAGCGATGGTCATGCCATTGAATGTTAAAGGGAGATGGTTATATTCTCTCTTGTTGGAGATAGTCACTTGGGTGGCATGAATGTTACTTGCCACTTATCAGCCCAAGCCTGAGTATTGCTTCAGTGTCAGAGGAATCGTGAAAGATGCTGAACATTGCCTGATCATCCACAAACATTCTCACTTCTGACCTTATGATGGAGGGAAGGTCATTGATGAAGCAGCTCAAGATGGTAGGACCTAGGACACTACACTGAGGAACCCCTGGAGTGATGTTGCAGGACTGAGATGATTGACCTTCAACAGCTGCAGCCGTCTTTCTTTGTGCTAGGTATGACTCCAACCAGTGGAGAGTTTTCACCCTGATTCTCAATGACTTCAGTTTTGCTAGGGCTCCTTGATGCCACACTCAGTCAAATGCTGCCTTGATGTCAAGGGCAGTCACTCTCACCTCACTTCTTGAGTTCAGCTCTTTTGTCCATGTTTGCACCAAGGCTGTAAAGAGGTCAGAAGCAGAGTGGCCCTGGTGGAACCCAAACTAAGCATCAGTGAGCAGGTTATTGCTGAGCAAGTGCCACTTGATAGCACTGTTGATGACACTTTTGATCACATTGCTGATGATCGGGAATAGACTAATGGGGCGGTAATTGGCTGGATTGGATTTGCCCTGCTTTTTGTGTACAAGATGTACCTGGGCAATTTTCCACATTGCCAGGTACATGCCTGTGTTGTAGCTGTACTGGAACAGCTTGGCTAGGGGCGCGGCAAGTTCTAGAGCACAAATCTTCAGTACTATTGCTGGAACGTTGTCAGGGCCAATTGCTATTGTAGTATCCAGTGCCTTCAGCCATTTCTTGATTTCACGTGGAGTGAATCGAATTGGCTGAAGACTGGCATCTGTGATGCTGGGGACCTCAGGAGGAGGCTGAGATGGATCATCCACCCTGCACATCTAGCTGAAGGTGGCTGCAAATGCTCAGCCTTGAATTTTGCACTGATGTGCTGGGTTCCCCCTTCATTGAGGACGGGGATGTTTTTGGAGCCTCCCCTTGCAGTGAGTTGTTTAATTGTCCACCACCATTCACAACTGGATGTGGCAGAACTGCAGAGCTTGGATCTGATCCATTGGTTGTGAGATCACTTAGCTCTGTCTATTGCATGCTGCTTCTGCTGTTTAGCATGCAACTAGTTCTGAGATGTAGCTTCAACAGGTTGACACCTCATTTTTAGGTATGCCTGGTGCCCTCAGAGAAAATAAGAGTTCCAAAGACTCACGACCCTGTGAGAGAAAAAAATTCTCCCCATCTCTGTCTTAAATGGACAGCCCCATATTTTTAAACAGTGATCCCTAGTTCTAGATGCTCCCACAAGAGGAAACATCCATCCTGTCAAGACCCCTCAGGACCTTATAAGTTTCAATCAAGTTGCCTCTTACTCTTCTAAACTCCAACAGATACAAACTCAGCATGTCCAACCTTTCCTCATAAGACAACCTGCCAATTCCAGGTATTAGTCTATCATATTTTTCATAATAGTAATATGGCATATTGTAAAGTAGGCTTGTGAGTGTGCGTGTGTGCAGCTGATTTAAATTAGAGGCAGATAGGCTACAACGTTGACATTATCAAAGGAGCTAGGTCTAAAAAGGCATTTGAAATGCTAATGAACAAGCTAGGGTAAAGTCAGCATATAGGGTGTGAATGAAATTTGCATTTTAGGTAACGGGAAAAGTTGGATTTTTGAAGAGACATGATAAGGTTTTTACAACTAGCAAGATAAACAGGGCAAGGTTGTTACGTTGATCCTTCCCAAAAGTGCTGACCATAATGATAACATAAAAGATTGTTATATTATTGGAAACGTAAATTCCAAAGAAATAGGGGAAGAATGGGATTTACAAATCAAAGAAGGAGAAACATATTTAAAGAAGGATGGAAGGCTGTGTGGGGTGTGGCCATGTAAGATCTGAACAGTACACCGTGCGAAACAGACTTGGGGAAAAGCCTGTAGACACTTTGCAGAAGTCTGCTGTTCCAGTAACCTAAGTTATGTTAAAAGCCTTTGGAATTCCACTGTCGACTGGGTGCTTGTGGTAAACTTGCTGGATTGACTCTATAAAGTTAAAATCTATTTTGGACTGTTGCCTTAAAGGGGTGTATAGTTGGGAGTCTGATTCATTAGGAAATTTGGGAATTGTTATAATATTGTAATAACTGTGTAACTGTAATCTTGTGTATGTGTTTTCTTATTTTCTTTTGTTAATAAATGTTTTAATTTAATTTTTAAAATCTCTAAAGATGTTAATGGAGTCATTACTTCTGAAATCAGTGCACAAACCTTCGCGTAATAAATACAAATTGCAAAACCATTGCGTTAGCATGGCCGGGTTTTCCTTGTGGATTTGGTCAGCCTGACAAATAACGCCTACCATACCATAACAAAACTGGGGTCTCGTCTGGGATATTTGAATTTCCTTGATTGGCTTTGAGTTGGTGAATCTTAAGGCCACGAGTATGAGAAGACCATTGAACTGAGGAGTTGGTGTTGAGGGATTTTAAGGTGGTGAGACTGCAAATATGGCTTTAACCATTACTAAGATTTCTCTGGGAGTAGAAGACGTAACCCTTATTGGGTTATAAAAAGTAATGAAGGGTTAGTTAACAGAATTGGCGGATAAGTTGCAATTAGGTTATATTGCAGGGGCAAAGAAAGCAACAGAATTGAAGTCATAGCACAGAATCTGAAATTGGAAGGGAGACCTGAAACGAGTGAGTCACAGCTGGAAGTAGTGAGACTTTAGTTAAAAATGAAGAAGCTTGAACTTGAACAAGCAATGGAAATGAAAAAAACTTGAATTAGAAGAAAAGGAAAAGGAGAAAGAGAGAGCATGTCAAAGGGAAATGGAAATGAGCCAACTTGACCTTCAGAGGGAGAAGTTAGCAATGGAGGAAAGAGAAAAGGAAAGAGAAAGAGAATATCAGCTTAAAAAGCTAGAAGTTAAAAAAGAGATCTCAGATGCTGAGGAAGGTTCTGATGTGGAAATTACCACTTTTAACTTAAAACCTGGTGGGAAGATGTTTAAGTTTGTACAGGCTCTTCTGAAGTTTGAGGAAAGGGATGGAGAGACATTCTTTATTTTGTCTGAGAAGATAGCTAACCAGATGAAATAGCCACAAGAAATCTGGACATTGCTTCTACAGTCTAGGTTGGTAGGTAGAGCACATGAGGTATATGCATCACTGTCAGAAGAAGTATCAGTGGATTCTGAGGCAGTAAAAAGGCTATTTTGAGAGCATATGAGTTGGTTCCTGAGGCAAACAGGCAGAAATTTAGGAATATGAGGATACAGCCTGGTCAGACTTATATTGAGTTTGAGAGAGTAAAACAAAGTAATTTTGACAGGTGGATATGGACATTAAAGGTAGAGGCAACATATGCAGCTCTTAGAGAAGTAATTATTTTGGAAGAATTTAAAGATTCAATTCCTTCAGTGGTTAGAACTCATGTGGAAAAGCAGAGGGCCAAAACAGTAAGGCAAGCAGCAGAGATAGCTGATGATTATGAGTTAGTCCATAGATCTAAACCTTTATTTTGTCACCCTTTTAAATCCGAGAAGGATAGAAAGTGGGAAGGTGGCAGGAAGGCAGTTAGTCAAGGAAGAGAAGGAGCAATTGGAAATTTTCAGGATGTTTCTCTTCAGACTAAAAAGGAAGATGCTGAAGGTAGAAGTGACACTCGAAAACTTAGATGTTTTAACTGTAATAAGGTGGGGCTCATGAAGTCAATGTGCTGGAGCTTACAGGAAAAACCTATTGCAGTAGTTGGGACATGGAAAAGTTCTGGAAATAAGAATACCATGGGTTCAGAGATCCAGAGGCAAGGAAAACCAGTGGGTTGTGTAAAGGTGAAGCAGGAAGAATCAGTGATAGGTAAAGAAGTGGGAATGTGTTCACAATTCACCAAAAGGAGGGCTGAAGGGCAGATTACAGAAATGTTTAAAGGTTTTGTGCATGAAGTGAAAGTCTTTCCATGTGTGCAGGGTGGAGCAGGCAATGATATTAAAATTTTAAGGAATACAGGGGCTCGTCAATCTTTAATGTTATGGGATAGTGCTGTTTGTTGTCCCAAGGGAGTATTGCAGGAAAGAGTGGAAATAAGTGGAATTCATGGAGATGCTAAATCTATTCCATTGTGGCAGGTAAATTTAAAAAGTAAGTTGAAAACAGGTGAGCTGATTGTTGGAGAAGTGGAGAAATTGCCCATTCCAGGGGTTCAATTTAAAGGGGCATAGTGGTATTGGCGCTGGACTAGTAATCCAGAGACCAAGGGTAATGCTCTGGGGACCCGGGTTCGAATCCTGCCACAGCAGATGGTGGAATCAGAAATAAAAATCTGGAATTAAAAGTCTAATGATGACCATGGAACCATTGTCAATTGTTGTAAAAACTAATGGGAAGGAAATCTGTCATCCTTACCTGGTCTGGCCTACAGGTGAGTCCAGACCCACAGCAATGTGGCCTCTGAAATGGCCTAGCAAGCCACTCAGTTGTAACAAACCACTACAAAGTCACAAAAAAGGAATGAAACTGGATGGACCACCTGGCATCGACCTTGGCACCAGAAACGACAATGGCAATCTCAGCCCTGTCAACCCTGCAAAGTCCTCCTTACTAACATCTGGGGGCTGGTGCCAAAATTAGGAGAGCTGTCTCACAGACTAGTCAAGCAACAGCATGACATAGTTACATGATACAGAATCATACCTGACAGATAATGTCCCTGGGCATGTCCTGGCCCACTGGCAGGACAGGCCCAGTAGAGGTGGCAGTACAGTGGTATACAGTCAGGAGTGAGATGCCCTGGGAGTCCTCAACATCGACTCCAGACCCCATGAAGTCTCACAACATCAGGCTAAACGTGGGCAAAGAAACGACCTGCTGATTAACACATACCGCCCTCCCTCAGCTGATGAATCAGAGCTCCTACATGTTGAACATCACTTAGAGGAAGCACTGAGGGTGGCAAGCGTGCAGAATGTACTGGGAAATTAATGTCATCAAGACATTGGCTTGGTGGTGGCCAAGTCCTAAATGACATAACTGCTAGACTTGGGTGAGGAAACCAAGAAGAGGGAAAAACATACTTGACCTCATTGTCACCAACCTTCCTGCTGCAGATGCATCTGTCCATGACAGTATCAGTAGGAATGACCGCCGCATGGTCCTTGTGGAGACGAAGACCAGCATTCACATTGAGGATGCCCTCCATCGTGTTGTGCGGCACTACCACCATGCTAAATGCGAACAGATCTAGTAAATCAAGACTGGGCATCATGAGGCGATGTGGCCCATCAGCAGCAGAACTGTACTCGAACACAATCTGTAACTTCATATCCCCCATTCTACCATTATCATCAAGCCAGGTGATCAATGAAGAGCAGGAGGGCATACCAGGAGAAGCACCAGGCATACCTAAATATGAGGTGTCAACCTGGTGAAGCTATAACACAGGACTACTTGCTTGCCAAGCTGCATAAGCAGCAAGTGATAGACAGAGCTAAGTGATTCCACAACCAATGGATCAGATCTAAGCTCGGCAGACCTGCCACATCCAATTGTGAATGGTGGTGGACAATTAAACAACTCACTGGAGGAGGAGGCTCCACAAATATCCCCACCCTCAATGATGGAGGAGCCCAGCACATCACTGCAAAAGATAAGGCTGAAGCATTTGCTACAATCTTCAGCCAGAAGCGTTGAGTGGATGATCCAACTTGGCCTCCTCCGGAGGTACCCAGCATCACAGATGCCAGTCTTCAGCAAATTCGATTCACCCCACGTGATATCAAGAAACGGCTGTAGGCACTGGATACTGCAAAGGCTATGGACACTGACAATATTCCGGCAACAGTACTGAAGACTTGTGCTCCAGAACTTCCCGTGCCCCTAGCCAAGCTGTTCTAGTACGACTACAACACTGGCATCTGCCCGGCAATGTGGAAAATTGCCCAGGTATGCCCTCTACACAAAAAGCAGGACAAATCCAACCCGGCCAATTACCGTCCCATCAGTCTACTCTCAATCATCAGTAAAGTTATGGAAGGGGTCATCAACAGTGCTATCAAGCGGCACTTGCTTAGCAATAACCTGTTTGCTGATGCTCAGTTGGGGCTCCGCCAGGGCCACTCAGCTCCTGACCTCATTACAGCCTTTGTTCAAACATGGACAAAAGAGCTGAACTCCAGAGGTGAGGTGAGAGTGACTGCCCCTGACATCAAGGCAGCATTTGACAGAGTGTGGCATTAAGGAGCCCTAACAAAACTGGAGTTAACGGGAATCAAGGGGAAAACTCTCCATTGATCGGAGTCATACCTAGCACAAAGGAAGATGGTTGTGGTTGTTGGAGGTCAGTCATCTCAGCTCCAGGAGTTCCTCAGGGTAGTGTACTCGGCCCAACCATCTTCAGCTGCTTCATCAATGACCTTCCTTCCATCGTAAGTTCAGAAGTGGGGATGTTTGCCGATGATTGCACAATGTTAGCACCATTTGCGACTCCTCAGATACTGAAGCAGATGCAACAAGACCTGGATAATATGCAGGCTTAGGCTAACATGGCAAGTAACATTCACGCTACACACGTGCCAGGCAAAGACCATCTCCAACAAGAGAATCCAACCGTTGCCCCTTGACATTCAATGGCATTACCATCACTGAATCCCCCACTATCAACATCCTGGGGGTTACCATTGACCAGAAACTGAACTGGAATAGCCATATAAACACTGTGGCTACAAGAGCAGGTCAGAGGCTAGGAAACGTGCGATGTGTAATTCACCTCTTCTCTCCCCAAAGCCTGTCCATCATCTATAAGGCACAAGTCAGGAGTGTGATGGAATACTCCCCACTTACCTCGATGAGTGCAACTCCCACAACACTCAAGAAGCTTGACACCGTCCAGGACAAGCAGCCCGCTTGATTGGCACCACACCCACAAATATTCACTCCCTTCACCACCGACACACAGTGGCAGCAGTGTGTGCTATCTACAAAATGCACTGCAGGAATTCACCAAGGCTCCTTCGACAGCACCTTCCAAACCCACGACCACTGCCATCTAGAAAGACAAGGGCAGCAGATAGATGGGAACACCTGGAAGTTCCCCTCCATGTCACTCACCACCCTGACTTGGAAATATATCGCCGTTCCTACACTGTCACTGGGTCAAAATCCTGGAACCCCCTCCCTAACAGCACTGTGGGTGTACCTACACCACATGGACTGCAGCGGTTCAAGAAGGCAGCTCACCATCACCTCCTCAAGGGCAACTAGGGATGGGCAATAAATGCTGGCCTAGCCAGCACCCACATCCTATGAATGAATAAAAAAAAATCTTAGGTAATGATATAGCTGGGTCACAGGTGTTGGTGATGCTTACTGTAGTCAAGCAGCCTGTGAAGGTGCATTGAACAGAGATGTTGCAGAAAGAGCATCCTGGATTGTTTCCAGATTGTGTAGTAATGATATCACAAACTCACAGGTTGAAAGAGGAGGAAGAGGAATCTAAAAGACAGGGAAAAGATTCAATGAGCTGGATCTGTTTTTGACAAGATCGTGCAGGAAGAGAATGTTGAAGAGAATGAGGTGGAAATGTTTAATTCAGTTAAATTGGTAGCATTACAGCAGAAGGCTTCACAAATAAAGAAGTTATATTGGACAGCTTATTCGGAAGCAGAGACAGAATGTATTCCAGAATGTTATTACCTTAAAGGTAATGTGTTAATGAGGAAGTGGAGACCGTCTCACGTCCCAGCAGATGAGAAATGGGAGGTAGTATATCAAATAATTATACTATCTGGATACAGAAATGAAATATTGAGAGTAGCTCATGAAAATTCCAATAGCTGGACATTTAGGAATTAGGAAAACTCAGGCGAAAATACAAAAACATTTCTATTGGCCTGGACTGCATAAAGATGTAGTCAAATTCTGTAGATTATGCCACACATCAGGTGACAGGCAGTGATTAAACCTGCACCACTAACTCCGATTCCAGCATTTGAGGGAACCTTTTACCAGGGTCCTGATTGATTGCGTAGGGCCCCTCCCTAAGTCTAAAAGTGGAAGTCAGGACTTGTTGATAATTATGGATGTGTCTGCAAGGTTTCTGGAAGCAATACCTTTATGAAATATTACAGCAAAGAGAATCGTAGAGGAGTTAACTACATTTTTTATAAGATATGGGTTACCGAAAGAAATACAGTCGTATCAGGGTTCGAATTTCATGTCACAGCTGTTTAAGGAAGTAATGAACAGCCTGGGGATAAAACAGTTTAAGTCATCAGCTTATTATTCTGAATCACAAGGTGCTTTGGAGAGATGGCATCAAACTTTAAAAACCATGATGAGAGCTTATATTCAAGACTACCCACAGAACTGGGATAAGGGGAATTCCATTCTTGTTATTTGCCATTAGGGATGCTCCTTTAGTCCTTTTGAATTAGTTTATGGTCTTGAGGTATGGGGACCACTTAAGTTGATTCAGGAGAAGTTAATGGGTCAGAATTCGGAAACTACTCTCTTGGGTTATGTGACAAACTTCAGAGAAAGATTGAACAGAGCATGTGAGTTAGTTAAGGAACTTCTAAAGCGATCAGAGCAGGTGATGAAGGCAAAGGCAAATAAGAGAGCCAAAGCTCATACTTTTGTTGCTGGGAAAAGGTGTTAGCTTTGTTACCAGTGTCAGGTGAACCACTAAAGGCAAGTTTTAGTGGGCCTTACAGGATTGAAAAGAAACTGAGTGAAGTAAATTATTTAATAAATACTCCAGATAGAAGAAAGAAGCAGAGGGTGTGTCATCTAAGTATGTTTAAAAAGTATTTTGACAGGGAAGACGACCAAAAGGAGGTATTAGTGGTGGTAGATAAGGAGAAAGAGGTAGAAATAAAGGATTCTGAAATTGATTTTCCTCTAATCAAATTGGACAATGAGGGGGTACTTAAAAATTTTAATGTAATATTGAGTTACCTTCCAGACAAATGTTAAAGTGATTTGGAAAAGCTACTGCAATCACACAAAGCTATTTGTGGGAATAAGCTGGGGAAGACAAATTTAGCTACACATAATATAGATGTGGGTGATTCAGTTTCAATAAGGCAACATCCTTATGGAGTAAATCCAGTAAAATTATCTCAAGTACAGAAAGAAATTGAATTCGTGCTTCAGAATGACATCATGGAATCTAATTGCCGTAACTGGAATTCACCTATTGTGATGGTGCTGAAGCCGGATGGAACAGTCCAGTAAACCTTCTCTGAACTGCTTCCAATGCATGTGCATTCTTCCTTAAATAAGAAGACCAATACTGTACACAATACTCCAGATGTGGTCTCACCAATGCCCTGCATAATTGAAACATAGCCTCCTTTTGTATTCAATTCCCCTCACAATGAACAATAACATTCTATTAGTTTTCCTGATTACTTGCTGTACCTGCATACTAACCCTTTGTGGTTCATGCACTAGGAGACTCAGATCCCTCTGCATCTCAGAGCTCTGCAATGTCTCACCATTTAGATAATATGCTTTTTTATTCTTCCTGCCAAAATAGACAATTTCCCTCTTTCCCACATTATACTCCATTTACCACATCTTTGCCCACTCACTTAACCTGTCTATATCCCTTTGTATAACATTGCAAGGTCAACAGGGCTGGGTCGCCATTATTGTTTCTAGTGCCTAGGTTGATGCTGGGCAGTCCATTTGGTTTTATTCCTTTTAGACTTCACCAGCAGTTTGATACAACTGAGTGACTTGCTGGACCATTGCAGAGGGCAGTTAGAGTCAACCACATTGATGATTTCCTTCCCTAAAGTAGTGAACCAGGTGGGTTTTTAAGATACTCAACTATGGTTTTATGGTCACCAGCTTTTAATTCCAGATATAGTCATTGAATTTAAATTCCACCAGCTGCCGTGGTGGGATTTGAACACATGTCCCCAGAGCAATAGCCTGGGCATCTCTGGATTACTCTAGTGACATTAGCACGATGCCACCACCCCCCCATTCCCATTTGTGAGAGAAGCAGTGGTTTACAGAAGCCTGGAATGTTGCATATGGGACCCACCTCAGAAACTGGGCCATTGGCTGGAAGGGATGGTGCACAAGTTCTTTCAAAGAGCTGTGGTTGCACAGTTGTGGGCTCATCTGAAACAATATGACTTATCTGCATGTTTGTTGGCACATACAATCATCAGCATTTAGAGGGCGTAAGTCTCAAGTTTTGTTACTGTCAGCTTTGTGGGCATGGTGTGATTATGGACAAGGTGGCAGCTTTGGCACCTCGCTTACAGGCCCTGGTGTTTTTTGTGAGGCAGCCAGGTTGTAAAGGACTTTTCACCATGTGTGTTTGTAATATGTTAAGATCCATGGTTATGATGGTGAGGGTTTCAGCCATTTTCATGTAACTGAGTCAAACTCATTGATGTTGATACTCCCCCTTCTGGGGGATGGGATTCCCCTGAGGAACTGTCATGTCAATGTAAAGGTTCCTTTACTTGAAAGTTTCTCACCAGGGAAGGGCTGATGGTAAGTGTGAGATCAGAGGTCCTTATGCAAATCGATTTTGCACAAGGACACGTCTGGCGATGATCCCCTCCTGCAGAGCCAACCCTGGCTACATGGCTCTTTGCATCCGAGATGAAAAATCAATAAGGAAATTAATATATTCTCCCACATGAGCAAACAGGACAGTCGTTACAGCCTTAATGCAGCTGTGTGCTGCTGACAGGGACATCTAGACAGGACTCCTGCTGAGCCCTGGAAAGTTCTTCCTGGCATCAGGGTGCAAAAGTCAACAGGGGCAAAAAGAAAACTGCCCTGCGAGCCCAACAGACACACCCTCCTGTACCCATGTGTTAAAGTCAGACACTTTGAATGGTTTTTTTTGCCAACTCTGGGACAGTTAAGACAAGTTTAAAGCAAAATCCACAGGGGTACCTGCACCTCTCCAAAGTGGTACCCTGGCTATCCAAACAATGCCATGGTCTGGGTGGCATCTTCTTCCTTTGTAAAGACAGATGTATAGTATTCATTTTAGTACCTCAGCTATGCCCTCTGCTTCCATGTGTAAATCTCCTTTTTGATCTCCAATAGGCCTAACTCCTCTTTTAACTACCCTTTTACTATTTATATGCGTATAGAAGACTTTGGGATTCCCTTTTATGCTAGCTGCCAGTCTCTTTTCATACTCTCTCTTTGCTTCTCTTATTCACTTCTTCACCTCTCCTCTGAACCTTCTATATTCAGCTCGTTTTCAAATATATTTTCTACCTGACACCTGTAATAAGCACACTTTTACTTCTTTATCTTAATTTCTATCTCCCTTGTCATCCAGGAAGCTCTGGATTTGTTTGCCCTACCTTTCCCTTTCAAGGGAATATATCTTGACTGTGGCTGAATCATCTCTTCTTTGAAGGTAGCCCATTGATAATTTTTCCAGTCAACCTTAGACTCCAATTTATTCGGCCCAGATTCGTTCTTCCAGTTAATTTTTCTTAGCGCTGGTCAGCCTAAAACATACGATACAATGATCACTGTCCCCTAAACATTCTCCTACTGACACTTGATCCAATTGGCCCACCTCATTTCCAAGAACCAGCTCAGGCAATGCCTCCTTCCTCACTGAACTGGAAACAAACTGCTCTAGAAAACTTTCTTGACACACTCTAGGAGCAAACTCTCTGCCCTTTACACTACCACTATCCCAGTCTGTATTTGGAAAATTAAAGTCCCCATTATAAGTACTCCATTGTTCCTCTACATCCTTCCCACTAGTCGGTGGCCTATAGACTACACCGAGCAATGTATTTGTACCTTTTTCATTCCTGAGCTCTAGCCAAATAGATTCTGTCCTTGACCCCTCTGAGACATCCTCTTTCTACAGCACTGCAGTGCTCTCCTTTATCAATACCACTACACATCCCCCTTTTCTTCCTTTCCTAAACACCTTGTATGGAGGGATTTTAAACATCCAGTCCTGCCCTGCTTTGAACCAGGCCTCTGTTATAGCCAGAACATCATATTTCCACATGGCAATCTGTGCCTGTAAATCACCAGTCTTATTTACCACACTCCGTGCATTCACATAAATGCACAGATTTGGACACTATTACTTTCTGCTTTACTCTGCCCCCATCTATTAACTTATTATTCCCTACTCTAGCGCTATCTATCTCTCCAAGTGTTCTATGCCCCTTGGTATTCCAATCTAATATTATCTCCTGGTTCCCACACCCCTGCTGAGTTAATTTAAACACTCCCCAACAACACTAGCAAAACGCCCTGCAAGGCACTCTGTCCTCGCTCTGTTCAGGTGTAACCCATCCCGCCTGTACAGGTCCCATCTCTCCCAGAGCCATTCCCAATGCCTAAAAAATCTAAAGCTGGCCCTCCTGCGCCAACTTTCCAATTATACATTCACTTGTCTTATCTTCCTATTTCTGTACTTACTTGCATGTGTGGCACTGAGAGTAATCTGGAGAATATTACTATTGAGGTCCTGCTTGCTAATTTTCTACCTTGCTCCCTAAATTCAGACTGCAGGACCACATCTTTCTTTCTACCTATTTCATTGGTACTGATGTGGACCACGACCGCTGGCTATTTACCTTCCCCCCTCAGGGTGCTCTGCAGCCACTCAGTGACATCTTGACCCTGACACCAGGGAGGCGATACACCATCCTGGATTCATGTCTGTGGCCACAGAAATTTCTATCTATCCCCCTAACTATGGAACCACTTATCACTTTTGCTCTTCCAGACTTCCTTGTGCCCTCCTACAAAGCTGAGCCACCCATGGTGTCATGGATTGGCTCTGGCTGCACTCCACAAATGGGCCATCACTCTCATCAGTATTCAGAACTGAATACTGGTTGGAGAGTGGGATGCACTCAGGGGACGCCTGCTCTACCTGCCTGTTCCTTTTTGACTGTCTGGTAATCACCCCTTCCCTCTTTCCGTGCATATTCTCAAGCTGTGGGTGACCACATTTATAAACGTGTTATCCACATAAGACTCAACTTCATGAATGCTCCGCAGTGATGCCAACTGTTGCTCAAGCTCCATAACCCAAAGTTCATTTTATATTGTCTCTCCGTGTTCTTCCTACCAAAAATGAATGACTTTATGAATCAATTTCTCTGCATTGAACTTCATCTGCCACCTGTCTGCCCATTCCAATTTGGTCCATGTCTTTTTCAAGTTCAACAATATCCTCTTCACACTTCACAGTGCTTCCAAGTTTTGTATCAACCACAAATTTTGAAATTGTGCCCTGAGCACCAAGGTCTATGTCATTAATATACCAGAAAAAGCAAGGGTCCCAACACTGACCTCTGGGGAACATTACCACAAACCTCCCTCCAGCCCGAAAAACTTCCACTAACCACTACTCCCTGTTTCCAGTCACTCAGCCAATTTCGTGTCCACCTTGCTCCTTTGGGCAGCCGTTTGTAAAAGATGCTTAGGATGAAGCAGGGGGTGAAGCTGGGCGCCATGCGGCGGGATCTCGAGCCTCTCAGGATTTGTAAATGTGGGACGGCAGGGCAGCTGGGATCCGGAGCCGCCGTCAATAAATGCATGGGTGGAAACTTCGATTTATGTGTCGAAACTTTCGTCAAAGATGCGCATGGCTAAAACAAAACCCACTAGGAAGGAAGCAAAGAGAGCCCAAGTACAGAGGGATGAGACAGACTAAAGTGCAGGGAGATAAAGTGTGTTGGGAGGGGGGTGGGGTGGGGGAAGATTAGCAATAACAGCAGTAAGGTCAGAGGAGGAGCTGCGCGCTGGGATCAGGATGACGATTCTAGAGGAGGAGCCTCGCGCTGATGCCCCAATGAGCATCCCAGAGGCGGAGCTGAATGAGTGGGGACCTCTCAGAGGCTTATAGCCGCGCGCGGCCCGTACCGCCGCGACTCGATTGAGTGTTGACACCGGGGACGGAGCTTCAGCTGTGGCGGGCAACATGACAAGCGAAAAATGTGACGTGGTTATCATCGGCGGCGGCATCTCAGGTCAGTCTCAACCTGACTCAATTCACTTCGCTGTGAAAGCCGTTAGATCAGAGAAAAGCTGCAAACAACCCCATTGAAATGAAGTGTAAAATGAGAGTGAAAGGAATTGCACTCATTTCATCTTTCATGTGTTGCCAATATTGAAAGTCCATATAGAGGTTTTATTGTGAAGGGTGAAATTCAGACCGGCGCTGAACTGCTGTTGAACTTCCTCCTGAAAGCCTTGGCTGGAAAAGTGTCAAATTCGGCCAGAAGCCGCTGGTCTGCGGGTCCAGCATCTTCCTGCGGTATAGAGATAGCTCTTTATCAGCTCAGCAGGTTTTGTTTTTGATCTTCCCAATACGGTCATGATGACTAGTGTTTTTATATAGACTGCATTCTAATAAATAGCGATCGACAAACTGATGACACTGTTTTATGTCAACATTCATTGTGAGAGATCTGCGGCCAGTCTGCTCCTTCTTGATGATAGATTTTTAACTCATTGTTAACACCGTATCGTGTTTTTATTAGTTCTGGGCTTTATAATGCGGGCCTTTTGTGTAGTGGTTGTGAAATAAATGTTAAATTATTTCTGAGCTTTCGTCACATTACGTTCGCGCTAAGCCGCAATACCAATATTAATACCGAAGATGTAATTTATCAATATTCAATTTGTTTTTTTTTAACCGCACATGCTTGTAAATTACGTCGAATTGATCCCCTGTATTGGGTATTCAGTGGCGGGAGGAGTTGGGGCCGAATGGGCTAATTGCTGAGTTGCCTTTTCTGAACCAGTTAATTTGGTTTCACTGAAGAGCTGGAGACAACTTTCACAATCAACAGGTCGTCGAAAACAAAATCTAGTAGTGTAAATGGAACCGAGCAATGTTTGCTACTAAATATGGTTAGCAAGAAAATGTTACCCCGTGACTTAGCTTCTGATGTCAGAACTACACAAACGAATGCACCTTTCCAAATGTATTCCATGTGTGTAACTGCCTTATGACAATGCATTCATAATTTGAGTTAGGGTGGCGCTAGTACTTATCTTTCTGACTTCGGAAATGTTTTCATAGGATCGAACCCAAACCAATCTTCAATTAATACAAGTCACCTTCTGTTCCCTTAAACAATAAGGAGTGATATGAATCACAATGAGTTGCTCCTCAAAAGTTCTTTCAATCCTTAAAATGAGCACTGCAATTCAGTTGGAAGTTCTAGATTGAAAAATGCAATGGCTGCAGAATGAAGGCAGACTTTCTCTTAGTTTAGTTCATCACAGCAAATTTAATTATGTGTCCTTGTTATTGGAGTATCAATGTGTAGGGGGTTAAGGTAAAAGCAAAATACTGCAGATGCTGGAAACCTGAAATAAAAACGAAGTGCTGGAAGAACTCAGCAGGTTTGGCAGCATATGTGAGAGAGAGAAACAGAGTTAACGTTTCAAGTCCGTATGATTCGCGGACTCAAAATGTTAACTCTGTTTCTCTCTCCACAGATGCTGCCAAACCTGCTGAGTTTTTCCAGCATTTTCTGTTTTATTTTATATTATTATTATTAATATCATTATTGTGTAGGGGATTAAGAGTGTGAAGTTTTGTCCGTGATGGAGCCCGAGAGCCCATCTAGTCATGTGACTCCTGGAAATTATGCTATTTTGGATTTAATTTGCAAGTCCTTCGCTCCAGATTGGTTTTCTGTGGAGTGGAGGACAGACAGATGGCGCATGCCTCCCAACAGTGAGAAAATGTAAGCCTGATTTTTCTTCTAGATAAGAAATGGGAGAATATCTTTTTTTAAAAATGCTTGTAGATTTATTTTTTTCTGAATGCTCCCTTATAATGCTCACAGGTTATCTCAGAGCAGACTATAGTGTATTATGATGTAAAACAAGTGAATAGGACACTCAGTGGAGTGCACACCTCTGCCATGCTGTGTTAACTCAGCATTACAATTATTACAATTCCACACCTTTTCCTTGTCAGGTTGATGCTGTGCAACTACAAAGCTGAAAAACAAAATCTCTTTATTCAGAGCTTCCACCTCACTGAGGAGACTTCAGGGCAATCTGTGTCCAACAACCTGTTCTGAAAACTGTACATATTTTGACAGCTGAGACAATCCACAACATTCTAAATAAAACAAACTACAACATTCTTTAAAAAAAATGTAAATTCACCCTATCTCTCAATGTTAACAGATCCTTTTCAAAAGTTTCCAGGATCGGATCTGGAACTGAGACTTCACCAAAAACTTATTGGTCCTTCCTTGGGCCATACCTATATACGTATCAACTTCTGTTGAAATCCGCCCATGCGTTTGGGATATATTTGCATTCCACATGGAACGATGAAGTTAATATTTTCTCAGCTTAACTTCTAGCCTGATTTAACACCCATTGGCTTTGGTTATCTTCTTTACATGAGCTGCAGACTGCCAGAGCCCAAACTGCAATTAAACTGCTTTTGGAGAAAACACCCGGATAAATGAAACAAAAGAACCTCCCATCTGCCAGAGCTTCTCTCCATGACAACGTGGCATGTTTTGGGATGTCCTCAAATAGGGATAATTAAACTAAATTAACCTATCTTAAACTCTTATGTGATCAGAAGAAGTAAATGGATTTTACAACCTTCCCAGTTTGCATCTTGCTTATGAACTCCCGTTTGATTCTGGGATCAATATAAATAACTTATACTGCTAATGAATGTTCAGAAAGTCTGGAGAAAGGACAAATAAATCCTTATGTTTGTAAAGTTTCTTTCAGCTTTCTTTTATCTGGAAATTCCGTATATAATGTAAATCATTTATTGAACTGTGGAGATTCTTTGGCTGCAACTAAGGTTTAAGAATGGGTCATCCATTGTTTAAGTGTTGACACCCCTCTCTGGCTTTGCAAGAGGAATACAGATTAGCTTTTAAGTGTAATTAACTTCAACCTTGTTTGAATTACATCTAAATACAATGGTTGCTTATCAGTTTCTTAGCCAGATGCCATAGAGCAACGCAGAGTTCAAAGAGAGCCTATAAAGCAGTGCTCGAGTTCAGCGCGAGCCCATAAAGCAGTGCTTGAGTTCGAGAGCCCATAAGGCAGTGCAGAGTTCAGCAAGAGCCCATCGAGCAGTTCAGAGAAAGTTCACTCAACTCACACCTGGGATGAAGGGCTTATCCTATGAAGAAAGGTTGATCAAGTTGGGCCTATACCCATTGGAGTTTTGAAGAGTGAGAGGTGATCTTATTGAAACATGTAAGATCCTGAGGGGACTTGATGGGGTAGGTACCAGGAGGATGTTGACTCTAACCAGGGGACACAGTTTAAGAATAAGAGATCTTTTTAAGACTGAGATGACAAGAATTTTTTTTTCTCAGAGGGTCTTTAGTATGTGGAATTCTCATCCCCAGAAACCAAGGAGGCTGGGTCATTGAATTTATTCAAAATTGAGTTCAATAGATGTTTGATAGAAAAGGGAGTCAAGGGTCATGGGGGGGGTGGGGGGGTGCAGACTGGAAAGTGGAATTGAGATCACAACCAGCTCAGCTATGATCTTATTGAATAGCTGAGCAGGCTTGAAGGGCTGAATGGCCTACTCCTGCTCCTAAGTCCTATGTGCCCATTTATCTACATTTAACCTTCAACCATCTTCTTTCTTTAAAACCAGGCTTGCCAGAGGAACCTTAGTAAAACTTATTCTCATCCTTAAGGAAAAAGAAATAGCTTGTACCTTCTCTGCTTAATCCCACACCAAGCCAAATTTCCCCCAAGCTGCCCTTTGCCTTACCTCTGAACCTGTATCTTGCACTCTAATTTTTCTTTTATCTCCCCTCATGCCCCAGCTGAGCTCAATTTGCGCATAACCCACCTCCTGCTCTCTCGACTTCATTCCCAGTAAACAACTGACCACCTAATTTCCATTCTTCAACCTCAAGTTAACTGACATTGCAAATGGTGGGAGATGGGGGAGGACTCATCCGACCGTGACAGCAAGTCGAGGTTGCAATCAGCAGAAGGTTTGCTTGAGGGATTGGTATAAGCACCCCTGCTCCACCTGGGCCAAAAGCATTTTATGATAAGCACTTACCTGCATGATCCAGCCGTTCCCATCTCCACTTTACTGCTGAGTTTTGGAAACCCAGCTGGCTAGTGTTAAATTTTAATCTGGCTCCCAATTGCACAAATCTGAATATTATGACATTTGTCACATACAAACTATGCTTTCATGAAGCAGATCTGTGTCAGGAAATAATGGAACTGACAACTTGACAAGTTGCTGTTCCTGCTGGACTTCACTGAAAGCCATTCATGGTCATTTACCCTTCCTTTAGATATTGGTAATCTGCCAAATGAATTCTTAAAATATGATGCACGGATCATACACCAGATGCATCTAGAAACAGTATGGTATTCTAGGGAGAATATGCATTTTAAACGTAAGCAGTTTGCCCAGCAGTGAGTTCTTCTCAGTCAAACCCTTTTAAATTATACATGAAATAGGAGAGCAACTATGGAAATAATGTGGGAAATAAGGCAAAAGGAGATTGTGCCCGAAGTATAAAGCTGGAGGTAGTACAATGAACCAAGGTAAATAGAAAACAAGGAAAGAGATTAAGAAATTGGTGAAGAACTAAAATAAAAAATGAAGTTAGGGTAGTGAACAACATCAGACATTTCGATAAGCATATAGATTTAAAAAATATGGTGGGGTCACGGAGGGGGTGAGGGGGAGAGGGCGGGTGAGAGAATGCGGCAGGGGCAGGACTGTGGTAGTTGCTACTTGCAGTGTTTATTAATTATTGGAAGCTGGGAACAAACAAAATGGGCTAAGTCTGGAGGTTGTGCCAATTAATTTAAGATCCCAGTGACATGATGTCTAGTAGATATTAAAGATACTAAATTACTAATTTTCTTTGACAATGGAGGAACTTACAGGCAGTCTTCCCAACACAAAAAGTGAGTTTTCTGGGGCTGGAGTGCTAAAATAAAATAGAAATTTCAGATAAGACTGGTTGAGGAAAATAAAGGAAAGTCAATCACAAAACTTTATACAAAAGTACTTGAAGAAATGCCTTGTGAAATTGGTCATGTTTTGTCCAATATCTTTTAGGGATCTTTGAGAAACAGGAGTAGTGCCAAGGATTCAAAAGCAGCTACTATAACATAATTTTTTTAAAGGGGGTTAGGAATGATCTGGGGAAATACAGGCCTGTGACCCTAATATTTGTTAGTAAAATAATTAATTACAAGGCATCCTGACTGAGAAGAAGAACATGTTCAATGGATATGATGTGAGCCATAGAGGAGTCAAAATGGGGCTATGCAAAGTTCTTGCCTAACAAACTGATGGAGTTCTTTGAAAAATTACAGACCTTGTTAACAGTAGCATTTTTGCAAATGTACTATATTTAGCATACTGCAAAGCTTTTAATACTCTGCTGCATAAAGTAGTCATCCCACAAAGCATGAAATAAGAAGACCATAATCTGAGGTAGGTTGAGAGGTTGTTAAACCAGGGAAAGCAAACAGTGGTTTTTAAACTCAGCTGTGTGGTCACGGGAGACGAGGGGGAGAGGGCGGGTGCAGGGATGCGGCAGGGGCAGGACTGTGGTAGTTGCTACTTGCAGTGTTTATTAATTATTGGAAGCTGGGAACAAACAAAACAGGCAAAGTTTGGAGATTGTGCCAATTAATTTTGGACAAAGGCCTCAAACAATATAAAATATAGACAGTACAAATCTAACAGTAAATAAGAAGATGAGATTAGAGGTTATAAAAAGAATAAAAGGATAAAACTAAAGGCTCTGTATCTGAATGCACAATGCATTCGAAACAAAACAGATAAACTGAGAGCGCACATAGAAATAAATAAGTACGATTTGATAGCCATTACAGAGACGTGACTACAGGAGGGCATGGATTGGGACCTGAATATTAAAGGTTTAGGAAGGACACAAAGCGAGGAAAAGGTGGAGGGGTGGCTCTGGTAGTTAATGATGGTATTAACACAGTAGAGAGGGATGACCTAAGTTCAGGAAACCAGGATATGGAAATGATTTGGGGAGAGATGAGAAACGGTAAAAGCACTTGTGGGAATCGTGTATGGGCCCCCTAATAGTAACCACATGGTAGGATGGAGCATAAGGGAAGAAATAATGGGAACTTTTCAGAAAGGCACGGTGATAATCATGGGAGATTTTAATCTACATATAGACTAGAAAAGTCAGATGGGCAAAGGTAGCCTGGATGAGGAACTCATTGAATGTTTCTGGAATAGTTTCTTAGAACAGCATTTTCTGGACCCAACCAGAGAGCAGGCTATACTAGACCTGGTATTGTACAACGAGGTAGGATGAATTAATGACCTCCTATTGAAGGCACCCCTAGGTAGCAGTGACCATAATGTGATTGAATTTTACATTCAGTTTGAGGGAGAGAGGACTGGGTCCAAGACTATGTTTTAAAAGTTAAATAAGGGCAATTATGAGGGCATGAAAGCAGAGCTGACTAAAGTGCATTGGCAAATTAGATTAAGAGATAGGTCAATAGAGATACAGTGGCAAACATTTAAGGGGATATTTTGTAATGCACAGAATAGATACATTTCAATGAGTAAGAAAAAGCCCAAGGGATGGACACACCATCCCTGGTTAACTAGAAAGGTTAAAGATAGTATCAAACTTAAAGAATAAGTGTATAATTGTGCAAAGAGAGGTGGAAGGTTAGAAGATTGGGCAAAATAAAATGAACAGCAAAGAATGACTGAAAGATTAATAAGGAGGGAAGAATTAGATTACAAGAGAAAGCTAGCATGAAATATAAAAACAGATAGTAAGAGTTTCTATAAATATTTTTAAAAGAAATGAATTAATAAAGTGAGCGTTGGTCCTATAGAAAGTGAACCTGGAGAATTGATAATGGAAAAAAAGGAAATGACAGATGAATTGAATAGGTATTTTGCATCAGTCTTCACTATAGATGATACAAATAACATCCCAGAAGCAGCTATAAATCAGGAAATGGAAGGGAGGGAGGAACTTAGGAAAATTACAATCACCAGAGAAGTGGCACTGCGTAAATTGTTGGAGCTATGGGCTGACTAGTGCCAGGGTCTTGAGGGGCTTCATCCTAGGGTCTTAAAATAAGTGACTAGTGAGATGGTAGATGCATTGGTTTTAATTTTCGAAACTCCCTAGATTCGGGTAAGGTCCCTTTAGATTGGAAGATAGCAAATGTTAACTCCATTATTCAAAAAGGGAGGGAGACAGAAAGCCGGAAACTACAGGCGAGTTAGCTTAACATCTGTCATATGGAAAATGTTAGAAGCTATTATTAATGAAGCTATAGCAGGGCACTTGGATAAGTTCAAGGTAATGAGGCAGAATCAACATGGTTTTGTGAAAGGGAGATCATGGAGTTCTTTGAGGAAGTAACATGTGCTGTGGATAATGGGGAACCGGTGGGAATGCTGTACTTAGACTTCCAGAAGGCACTGATAAAATGCCGCATCAAAGGTTATTGCGGAAAATAAATGCTCATGGTATGAGGGTAACATATTGGCATGGATAGGAGATTGGCTGGAACTTAAAACAATTACAATCACCGGGGAAATGGTACTGGGAAAATTATTAGAACTAAAATCTAACGGGTCCCTAGGACCTGATGGACTTCATCCTAGGGTCTTAAAAGAATTGGCTGTTGAAATAGTTGATGTATTAGTTTTCATTTTCCAAAATTACTGAGATTCTGGAAAGACCCCATCAGATTGGAAAATAATGAATGTGACTCCTCTAATCTTAAGGAAGAGGTAGAAAGATTCTCGACTAACAATGGAGTAAAAGGATATTGGGGGTAGGTGGGAATGTGGAGTTGAGGCCACCATCAGGTCAGCCATGACCTTATTGAATGGCGGAGGAGGCTCAAGGGGCCAAATGGCCTTCCCCTGCTCCTGATTTGTATGTTTGCTGTATTATATACTTTTTTTTCAATTTGATACTATTTTTAACTAGCCACAGATGTTGCATCTCTCTCTTAGTCTTTTTTTCTCACTGGAATGTATCTTTTCTGAGTATTCCGAAATATCTCCTCAAATGTCTGCTGCTGCATCTGTACTGACTTTACCCCTTAACCTAATTTCCCAGTCCACTTTAGCCACCTCTGCCTTCATACCCTCATAATTGCCCTTATTTAAGTTTAAAACACCAGTATTAGATCCACTCTTCTCTCCCTCAAACTGAATGCAAAATTCAATCATATGATGATCACTGCAGATTAAGGGTGCCTTCACTGAGGTCATTAATTAATCCTGTCTCATTACACGTTACCAGACCTAGGATAGCCTGCTATCTTGTTGGCTCTACAACGTGCTGCACTAAGAAACCGTCCTGAAAACATTCCATGAACTCATCATTCAGGCTAATTTTGCCATTTGATTAGTCCAATCCAAATGTAGATTGAAATCACCCATTATTATTGCCATTCCTTTCTCACAAGGTCCCATTATTTCTTCCTGTATACCCCGCCCTACAGTGTGGTTACTATTAGGGGGCCAATAAACCACTCCCACACGTGACTTATTACCTTTACTATTTCTCATCTCTGATTCTACATGATTTCCAGAACTAAGGTCATCTCTCTCTATTGTACTAATGTCATCCTTAATCAACAGAACTACCCCACCACCTTTTCATAGCTCCCTGTCCTTCCTAAATGTCATTTATGCTTGAATATTCAGGTCTCAGTCTTTGTCATCTTGCAGCCATGATTATCATTTCCCTTTTTGCTATCTTGCTCTCTTGCCTTGCCTTCACTATTTAATTTATCATATCTTCCCAAACTTGATCCCTTGCGACCACCCCCCCACCACTATTTAGTTTAAAGCTCCATCTTCTGCCCCAGTTACATGACTCACCAGAACACTGGTCTCAGCATGGTTCAGGTGAAGACTGTCCCAATGGTACAGCTCGCATTTTCCCCAGTACTGATGCCAGTGCCCCACTCATTTCTTCCACACCGATATTTGAGCCATGCATTGGGTCCAGAAGGCTGTAGAAAACTGAGTTGAAAAATGAGGTTGGCAAGAAGATATAATAATGTCTATAATGTTATAGGAAATTATTTTAAAATAGAGTTTAATGGTGTATGTGTGTGTGTGTCTTAATTGGATTAAAGCCAGCTGGTCTAGAGGCTTTTGTGTATAGAAGTGAAGTAAGTTTGAAATGGTAATTGGATAAACATAGGGAAATAGAAGGTGAGGTATAAAGGAGGCCTTCGGATATCCTGCACTGGAACGTGCACATTACCTTTGTTTTAGCCACTTGCACTCTGTCTTATCCCTTTATGCTGCTGGCCCTCCGAGGAGCTGTCTGCTTTCTTCGGCAAGGCCCCATCATTTGCTGCCATCTGCCTTTGCTGTCGGTACCAGACACCTTGGGCACAATTTCCCAGCCGGCGAACGAGGGGCAGGGCCTGCTCGTCAACACGTAAAATGATGCAGGATGACATTGGGTAGAACTCCCAACGTCACCCCGCCTCATTTCAATTTTCAGGTTGGCGGGGGCTCAGCCGAATCAGCTGTGCGCCCACCAACCTGTCAATGGCCTATTGAGGCCATTGACAAACTCATTAACATCATTAATGGACCTGCCCGTCCAACCTTAAGGTTGGCTGGCAGGCCGGGAGCCCTGGCGGGCTTCAGAGAAAGCATGAAACCTCACCGATGGGCGGGATGAGGTTTCACGTAGGTTTTTAAAAATTTAATTAAAGTTTAACTAAAAGTGATGGACATGTCCTAACTCATGTGACAGTGTCACATGAGGAGACATGTCAAGGGAAATCTTAAGTTTCTGTTTTTAGCATTTTTACATTTGGAGCCAATCTCCCTGAGGCAGCACTTAGCCTCAGGGCGATGAATGCGCTCTTTCGTGTGCACGCATGAAAGAGTGCACTCACGGCTCAGAGAACCCCCCAGCCTGCACAGGGAGTGCACAGTGCTTCCTGCCGGACGTCACACTGGGCGGGCCTTAATTGGCCTGCCCACTTAAAATAGTGGCGCATCCGCAATCGGGGGCGCTGATCGGAGCCGTGCCTCCACACGCCTGCTCCTGAACTTCCCCCCCAATGGGGGGTAAAATTTTGCCCCTTGAAATGGGTGATGAGTTCACTTCCTGCCCACTTAGGGCATTAGATTCTCCATAGCCTCACAGCAGCACAGATGAAATGCAGACCCAGAACTCAACCCGACCCAGCTTTGAAAAATCTGGTGCATTAACTCTGACTCTGTGTTCTGGTTTGGTTCTGTATAACACTGATGTATCTCTTAAGGGATTTTATTTTTAGAGCTATAATATTGCATTTGGAAATATAAACAGAAAAAATGTCTAAATAGGTTTTAAACCATTTATACCATTTCTGTGATGATTTCCCTTAAAAAGCCCTGGCCCTGAAGTTCCTAAGAATAGACATCCATCTGTCCATCTCAGGAGATGACGGACTGCGCCTGGGGTGTTTGTCACTTCTGGATTGAACATCATGGGGAGAATTTTCTCCCCATTTGGGGGGGGGGGGTTTGACAGGCGCGGGCGCAGGTGGGTGCATAGCCGATCACCGTCCGCAATCGGCTACGCGCCACCATTTTACATGGGCGTGCCAATTAAGGCCCACCCAGCGTGACGCGCACCCGGAAGTGCTGAGCGCTCCCTGTGCAGGCGGGGGGAGGAGGCTGAGTCGGGGCCTGCGCTCTTTCACACGTGCGCGAAAGAGCGCAGAAATCTCCCTGAGGCACGGAGCTGCCTCAGGGAGATTAGCTTGAGTAAGAAAAATTTAAATAAAGAAAAGAAATTATTCAGCATGTCTCCACATGTGACAGTGTCACATGAGCTGGGACATGGCAATGAATTTTAATTAAAAATGTTATTAGATTTATAAATACTTCATGAAACCTCATCCCACCCATGGATGAGGTTTCATGATAAATGCGAAGGCCGTCTGAGTTCTTCGCCTGCCTGCTAACCCTAAGGTTGGACAGGCAGCTCCGTTAATTCTTTTAATTAGTTTTTAAATGGCCTTAATAGGCCTTTGACAGTTCGGCGGGCCGCAGCTGATTCTGGTGCGCGCCCACCGAACTGAAGATCGGAATGACGCGCGGTGACGTCGGGATGCACGCCTGACATCACCACGCGTCATTTTACACATCAGCGAGCAGGGCCCATCCCTGTACGCCGACCAGAGGATTCAGGCCCATATGTTGTGGCTGTAGAGGCCGACTCATGAGAGACTAGTCCCTTCTGGTGCTAATTTCAGCATCAAGGGACTGGTTGCTGGTGATTGTTGATCCAAGGTATGTGAAGCTGTCTACGACCTCCAGAGTAAGGTTGTTGATGTTGGTGGAAGGTGGAGTCTGTACATCTTGGCCCATAACTTGGGTCCTCCTGTTGCTAATTGCCGGTCCAAACTCCTTGCAGGCTTGGTAGAAGAGCAAGCGGTTGAAAATGAACTTCAGTATGGGATGCCATGTGGGTTCAGCAGCAAACAGCAACTCAAGGACTAGCACTTTGGCCTTGATGGGGAGTCTTGCAAAGTTGAACCGCTTGCTGTCAGCTCTGGTAGAAGATGGACACCCTCTTTGGGTAGCCAAAAGCATACAATAGCAGCATGGAGAAGAATATGCCAAGGCGAGTTGGTGCCAGGGTGTAGCCAGCTTTACCCCACTGCTGGTCTTGAAAGCATCTGATGTTGCTCCATTATAACTGTCAGAACTGTGCATGTTTTCATGAAAAAAAGAAATAATGCCCAAGAGTCCAGGAGGGAAGCCTATTTTCTGCAGCAGTTTGAAGAGTCCATCTCTGATGAGAGTGAAGGCCGTGATGAGGTCTATAAAGTCAAAGTAGAGCGGTCTGTGCTGTTGCGGCCCTCTTCTGCAACTGCTGAAGTGAGAAAATCTTGTTGACTGTCAATCTCGGGATAGATATGTAATGCCAGGATCTGTAATCTGGTCAAAGCAAGGCGAGCAAAGACCTTCCCCACAACATTTAGCAAAGAGATGCCTCAGTAATTGTTGCAGTCACTGTGATCCCTCTTGTTTTTGTACAAGGTGACTATGTTTGCATCATGAATGTCTTGAGGCACAGATCTTTCTTTCCAACAGTGAACACAAGTTCATGCAGTTGCTGTAGCAGTGCCAGTTTTCCACTTTTAATGATTTCAGGTGGATTGTCATCATTTCCTGGGGCTTTACCACTGGCGAGACAGTCAATCACAATCACAAAATCACAATGGCCTTGTTGAGCTTGACTATGGTGGGTTTGCTGTTCAGCTCCTCCATATCAGGAAAGTCTGGAATGGCTCTGAGGGCTGTTCAGTGATGATGTTCTCTGTTGCATAGAGTTTGAGGTAATGCTCCACCAACTTTTCCATCTGCTTGCTAGGTTCAGTGATGATTACCACAGTCTTTGTCTTCAAGGGAGCTGATTTGGTTGCTGCTGGGTCCATTGTTTTGTTAATTCCTTCATATATCCCTCTAGCTTCCCTGGATTCAGCAGCAGATTGTATGTTTTTGCAGAGTTTCAACCAATATTGATTGGTGCAGTGGCAAGCAGTCTGCTGAGACTTGTTTCTGCCAGCTCTGAAAGCATTTAGGTTTTGTTTGCTGGGGACTTGCTTGCAGCTCATGAGGGTTCTCCTCTTGGTTGCAGTAACTGACTCTATTTCAGCCCAATAAGCCTTGAACCAGTCAGCATTCCTCTGATCTTTTTTCCTGAATGCAGTGAGTGCAGAGTCATAGATGGTGTCACGCAGATGATCCCACTTTGATACCTCACTCAGACCTTGGGTGTTGCCCAAAAGAGCCCAATCAAGGATGTTGAGGAACTCCTGTGTTCTTTCTGGGTCAGTGGTATGGCAAGTGTTGATTGGAGAATTATCTTTCTTCTTGAGTTGTATAGATTCCTTGGCTGAAGCCTGACCTTACTACACATGAGGGAGTGGTCAGTCACAGTCAGTGCTGTGATAGCTGTGAGTGATGAAGACACTGTTGAAGGTGGTATGCCTGGTGATGGCAAGGTATAGCTGGTGGCAGTAGCATGATCTAAGATGTCTCTACGGCATTTTATGGCATGGTTTGGTTTGGAAGTAGCTGTTTGTCAGAGTCCATGATAGCAGCATAGCTCCAGCAACTCTGTCCGTTGTCATTCATCTTGCCAATTCCCTGGTACATCATGCACGTTGTGGAAGAGTGGAAAGAATAGAAAAGATGATTTCCACCTAGGGGACAATAAATTTGGGATGTAACATGTTTTCATACAATTTCTGCCCCCTTTCTAAATTTTAGTAGGGGAACTGCGGGCTAATTTTCTATCAAAGAGTTAGGGAGCTGTTCTTGGGTTTCTGCACACAATCTTACCATTTGAACTGAGAACTAGTGTGGCTCAGAAACGCCAGCCCTAAAAGTTATTGATCTTTGATGATATTGATTGCCTTTTTAAATGTAGCATTTGGATCCAGATGGTCTCTTCTATTTGACCCTTCCCAGGCTCGGGAGTCCCCAACATCTGGGTGCTGTTCCAACATCTGTCAGACAATCTGAGCAGGCATGATAGATATAAAGGAGCAAGTTTGCAGAGAAATTAGAGAGTGGTGCAAAAACAAAACAGTAGTGCTGATTAGAGACTTAAACAATATAAACTGGGATTGTAATAGTGTTAGGGGCAGAAAGGGGGAAGAGTTTCTGAAGTATGTTCAGAAAGATATGATAAACCTTTGTAAAACACTGATTCAGCTTCACCTTGAATATTGTGTCCAATTCTGGGAACCACGCTTGAGGAAGGATCCGAAGGCTTTAGAAAGGGTGCAGAAAAGTGTTACAAGAATGGTTCCAGGGATGTGAGACGTCAGCTACGTAGATAGATTGGACAACTAGAGGATATATTTAAGGTGAATGTTAAAAGAACGAAATGGCGACATGAGGGAAAACTTTATTACATAGCAACTTGCCTGAGAGTGTGTTGGAAGCAGGTTCAATTGTGGCTTTCAAAAAGGAATCGAATAAACAGAAAATTTGCAAGACCACAGGGAAAAGGTGAGGTAGCTGAGTTGCTCTTGTACAGAGCTGGCACAGACACAGTGGGCTGAATGGCTTGCTTCTATGCTGTAATAATTCAGGCAAACAATGCTGCCCTGTTGGGTTCTGTGGCCACATCAGTGACCAGATACCATGAAGTTGTCTTTAACCAATTTCAGGGTCAGTATGTATAGTATCCTCTATTGAAAGAAGATTTGAGAAATCGGAGTATACTAAGGCAATTTCTCCAACTATATCATTTTTCTGTGATTTGTGTAATTACTCAAAGAATAATTGGGTTAAGTTAATTTAATCTTTCAGTATGGATGTTGTTATGCATTAGTCATATTCAGAATTAGCACCCATTTTGATTGCTGCTTTTATGGGGGTGGGGGAGGGAGAAGAGAGATGAAAGACAAATATAATGACTCTTAACATCCCTTTAGTGTCATATAAAAAATGGCTTGCATTGATATTGTGCCTTATCACATCCGTAGAAATGTCTCAAAGGGTGTATTTTCCAAGCAGTCAATTTATCTTGGGATTCAGAAGGCCCTTAAATCTATAGTTTGTAACGTGAAGAATTATGCAAGTTTTTTTTTTGTTTTTAACAATATTGTGACAACTGTTTAAATTCTCCATTTCAATATGCTAGAGAGACCAGCTAATACAGTGGTGGCCACGAATCAAATGGAGGACCTTCTTTTCTGAATGGTTTAGATACTTTGATCAAATCCTAGGTTTGCAGCTATCAAATACTTTGACATTCCCAGAAAACCTGCAAGCTTAAAAACAGCCTTGAATCTGTGATGGGTGAAAAAATGTAGTTACACTGCAAGTGCAATGGTTTTGTAAGTATTTTAAACTGTAGGTACAACCAAATATTACTTTGCTTGTATAGGAAGGAAGGAAAAAAACAAAAGCAGATGAAGGCCTATTTCTAGGTGACTTGTTGCCAGCTTTACCCTGCCAGAAAATGTAGATTTTGGTGCATTTTGCAGTACTTTACAGTCCCCATATATTTCCTGATTCACTGCCCCTCTCAAATGAAAGCCCAGACCTCCTGAATAGGTACACTATAATGAATAAATGATTAACACTGAACAAAAAACACTTAAAATATTAAAAGTAATTAAAATTGAATCACGCTAGCTGTTGTTTCTATCTCATCGTCACTTCTGCAGAAACACTCATTGATGCCTCTATTATACCTAGACTTGAGTTCTTTAACCTTTTCCTTTACAGCCCCTTAAGCACAAACTTCAGTTCATTTAAAATTCCATTGGCTGCATCCTGTCCTCCTGCATTCCTTATCTAACTGTATCAGCATAAATCTCTATTATCTTCCCCCTCATGTGCTTATCTGATCTCCCTTTTAACTGCATCTTCACTGTTCACCTCAAACGCTTCCTGTGATAATGAGTTCCACATTTTTCTTTATTCTTTCACAGAAAGCGGACATCACTGGTTAGGCCAGCATTTATTGCCTATCCCTAATTGTCCTTGAGAAGGTGGCAGTGAGCTGCCTCCTTGAACCGCTGCAGTCCATGTAGTGCTTGTACACCCACAGTGCTCTTAGGGAGAGAGTTCTAGGATTTTGACCCAGCGACAGTGAAGGAATGGAGATATAGTTCCAAGTCAGGATGGTGTGTGGCTTGTAGGGGAACTTGCAGGAGGCGGTGTTCCCAAGTATCTGCTGCTCTTGTCCTTCCAGTTGGTACAGGTCACAGGTTTGGTTCTGATGAAGGGCCATACGGACTCGAAACGTCAGCTGTATCACTCTCCGCAGATGCTGTCAGACCTGCTGAGTTTTTCCAGGTATTTTTGTTTTTTGTTCTAGATTTCCAGCATCCGCAGTATTTTGCTTTTATCACAGGTTTGGAAGGCGTTGTTGAAGGAGCCTTGGTGAGTTGCTGCAGTGTATCTTGTAGATAGCATACATTGCTGCACTGTGCATCAGTGGTGGAGGGAGTGAATAGCTGAAGGTAAAGAATAGGATGCCAAACAATGGGCTACCTTCTCCTGGATGGTGCTGAGCTTCTGCATATTAGAGTTGCACTCATCCAGGCAAGTGTCATAGCCATAGGGTCATACAGTTTTACAGCACTGCAAGAGGCCCTTTGGCCCATCTTGTCCACGTCGGTCATCAAGCCCCTATCTTCTCTCACCCCATTTTCCAGCACTTGGCCCGTAGCCCTGTATGCTATGGCATTTCAAGTGTTCATCTAAATACTTCTTAAATGTTGTGAGGGTTCCCGCATCTACTAGCCTTTCAGGCAGAGAGTTCCTGAGACTCCACCTGGCCCCCTTTGGGTGAAATTTTTTTTTGCTTCAAATCCCCTCTAAACCTCCTGCCCCTTACCTTAAATCTATGCCGCCTGGTTATTGACCCCTCCACTAAGGGGAAAAGTTTCTTCCTGTTTATCTTATCTCTGCCCCTCATAATTTTGTACACCTCGATCATGTATCCTCTCAGCCTTCTCTGCTCTAAGGAAAACAACCCCAGCCTATTTAGGATAAAAGCAGAATACTGCAGATGCTGGAAATCTGAAACAAAAACAAAAATTGCTGAAAAAACTCAGCAGGTCTGACAGCATCTGTGGAGAGAAAGAGTTAACGTTTCAGAACACGGCCTATCTGGTCTCTCTTCATAGCTGAAATGCACCAGCTGAGGCAATATCCTGGTGAATCTCCTCTTCACCCTCTCCAGTGCAATCGTGTTTCCTATAGTGTAGCAACTAGAACTGCACACAGTACTCTAGATGTGGCCTAAGTAACATTTTACACAGCTCCATCATAACCTCCCTACTCTTGTATTCAATGCCTCGACTAATATAGGCAAGTATCCCATATGCCTTCTTAACCACCTTATCTACCTGTCCTGCTGCCTTCAGGGATCTATGGACATGCACACCAAGGTCCCGCTGATCCTCTGTACTTCCTAGGGTCCTACCATTCATTGTGTACTCCCTTTCCTTGTTAGTCCTCCCAAAATGCATCACCTCACACTTTTCATGATTAAATTCCAGTTGCTACTGTTCTACCCATCTGACCCCAGTCCGTCTATATCATCCTGTAGTCTAAGGCTTTTGTCCTCGCTATTTACCACACCAATTTTCATGTCATCTGTGAACTTACCGATCATACCTCGAACATTCATGTCTAGATCATTAATGTACATGATAAACAGCAAGGGACCCAGCACTGAACCCTGCAGTATGCCACTGGACACAGGCTTCCAGTCACAAAAACAACCTTTGACCATCACCCTCTGACTCCTGCCACTTAGCCAATTTTGGATCCAAATTGTCTTGGATCCTATGGACTCTTACCTTTTTGATCAGTTTCTCATGCGAAACCTTGTCAAAAGCCTTACTGAAGTCCATGTAGACCACATCAATTGCACTGCCCTCATCTACAGACCTAGTCACTTCCTCGAAAAATTAAATCAAATTTGTTAGATATGATCTCCCCCTGACAAAGCCATGCTGACTATCCCTGATTAATCCTTGCTCCTCCATGTGGAGATTAATTCTGTCCCTCAGAATTTTTTTCCAAAGTTTCCCTACCACTGATGTTACATTCACTGACCTACAGTTGCCTGGTTTATCCCTACCACCCTTCTTGAATAATGGTACCGCATTAGCTGTCCTCCAGTCCTCTGGCACCTCTCCTGTGGCTGGAGAGGATTCGAAAATTAATGTCAGGGCCCCTGCAATCTCCTCCCTTGCCTCCCACAGCAGCCTGGGATACATCTCATCTGGGCCCTGGAAATTTATGCACTTTTAAGCCTGCTAAAACTGCTAATACCTCTTCCCTTTCAATGCTAATTTGTTTAAGTATATCACAGTCCCCCTCCCTGATTCCTATACCTACATCATCCTTCTCTAAAGTGAATACAGATGCAAAGTACTCATTTAAAACTTCACCTACGTCTTCTGGTTCCTCACACAGATTGCCACTTTGGTCCCTAATGGGCCAAACTTTTTCCCTGGTTATCCTCTTGCCCCTAATATACTTATAAAATGCCTTTGGATTTTCCTTTATTTTACCCGCCAGCGTTTTTTCATACGCCCTCTTTGCTCTCCTAATTTCTTTTTTAAGTAAACTCCTGCACTTTCTATACTCCTCTAGGGCTTCTGGTCTTTTGTGTCCTTGAGATCTACCATAAGCTCCCCCTTTATTTCCTTAACCAATCCTGTACATTCGACATCCAGGGTTTTCTGAGCTTGCTGGTTCCACCCTTCACCTTTATGAGAACATGTTGGCCCTACATTCTCACTATTTCCTTTTTAAATGATTCCCACTGCTTTGATGTAGATTTTCCTACAAGTTGTTACTCCCAGTCCACTTTGGCCAGACCCTGTCTTGTATTAAAATCGGCCTTTCCCCCAATTCAGAACCTTTATTTCCGGTCCATCTTTTCCTCTTCCATAACTACCTTAAATCTTACTGAGTTACGTGACCACACTTTCTACGTGCTGGCTTAAAAAGCTCTCCTGGATATATTTTAAGAATTCTGTCCCCTCTAAGCCCTTCACACTTTGTCTATCCCAGTTAATATTGGGGAGGTTGAAATTTCTTGCAATTATTACCTTATTATTTTTACACTTCTCTGAGATTTGCCTACATATCTGCCCTCCTGTCTCTTCCTAACTGTTTGGGGGTCTATAGTACACTCCCAGAAATGTGATTGCCTCCTTTTTGTTTTTACGTTCTACCCATTCGGCCTCATTTGAGGAACCTTCTAAGATATCATTCCTCCGTTTTGCAGTAATTGACTCCTTGATCAATATTCGAACGCCACCACCTCCTTTTACAACCACCCCCCCCCCCCCCCCCCCCCCCACCCCTCAACTCACCTGCACCCTGGAATAGTAAGCTGCCAGTCCCGCCCGTCCCTCAACCATGTCTCCGTGATAGCAATGATATCATATCCCCAAGCGTTAATCAACACCCTCAACTCATCTACCTTACTCACAAGATTCCTTGCATTAAAATAAATGCCATTCAGCCTTGACATGCTCCCTTGTGCCTTAACTTGACTATGCACGCTCTGCCTTCCGGACTAACTTGGTTTTTTTTCTTCCATACATGTCTGTGCATCACTCCCTACTATACCTCCACTCCATATCCCATCCCAACACAGGGTGTTGATTAGTGCAAGAGGATATGATATCATTGCTATCACGGAGACATGGTTGAGGGTTGGGCGGGACAGGCAGCTCAATATTCCAGGGTACAGGTGAATTGAGGGGGGGTGGGGGGGGTGGGGGGGGGGGTGGCGGGAGGGGTCGCAATATTGATCAATGAGTCAATTACTGCAATAAGGAGGGATGATATCTTACCCTCCTGCAAAATTAGTTTAAAACCCCACCAACAGCACTAGCAAATGCGTCCGCAAGGATTTTGGTCCCGTTTCGGTTCAGGTGCAACCCATTGGACTTGGTACAGGTCCCAGCTTCTCCAGAAACTGACCCAGTGATCAGAATCTAAAGACCTCCCTCCTGCACCAACTCTTCAGCCACGCATTCATCTGCTCTATCTGCCTATTCCTATACTCACTAGCACATAGTACTGGGATTAACCCAGAGATTACAACTTTTGATGTCCTGCTTTTCAATCCGTTACCTAGCTCCCGAAATTCTTGTTGCAGAACCTCATCCCTCTTTCTACCTATGTCATTGGTACCAATGTGTACCACGATCTCTGTCTGTTTGCCCTCCCCCTTCAGAATGCCCTGCAGCTGTTCAATGACATCCTTGATCCTGGCCCCAGGGAGGCAACACACCATCCTGGAGTCACGTCTGCGGCCACAGAAATGCCTGCCTGTATCCCTCACTATTGAGTCTCCTACCACTATTGCTCTTCCTCCCTTTCTCCTCCCACCTTGTGCAGCTGGGCTCTGGCTGCACTCCCCAGAGAAACCGTCACTCTCAACACAGAAAAACTGTTCTTGAGTGAGATGTGCTCTGGGGCTTTCCTGACTACCTTGCCTGCCTCCCTTCTGTGGTCACCCATTCCTTCTCTGACTGCACTTCCTTAAGCTGCGGGGTGACCATGTCTAAAAACATGCTATCCATGTAACTCTCAGCCTCGTGGACGCACCACTGTACCTTCAGCTGACACTCAAGCTCCGAGTCCCGGCGCTCAAGCTGGTCAAACCATTGGTGGTACTTGCAGATGTGGTCATCCAGACTGCTAGGAGTGTCTAAGACTTCCCACATACTGCAGGCCGTGCAACACATGGGACTGAGCTCCCCTGCCATACCTTTAGTTGCAATACTCTTATCCTAAGTTTAAGCCAAGTAGAAAATTATTTACGTTTCTTTCTTTTTAAAAAAATAGAACTCTTAGCTTTCCTAATGTAGCTTTAAAGTGGAGAAAAATAACTTACCCACTACCAACCAATCAGCTGTCTGCTTTGTGCTGACATCACTTTCGTCAGCCTTTTTGAAAGCTGGTGGGGTTCCTGTTGGGGTTAGCTGCTGCTCTGACTGGCTCGACCTGGGCCTCAACCTTCAGGCTTTTATTGAGAAGCTGTGCTGGCGCCGTTCACCTCCAGATTCGCCCTGCTCCCACTGCTGCTCCAACTGGCTCCAGAAGGTATCCCACCTAGGTGGAAGGTATTCCATCACATTCCTGACTTGTGCATTGTAGATGGTAGACAGGCTTTGAGTTGAGTTGCTCACTGCAGAATTCCCAGCCTCTGACCTGCTCTTGTAGCTACAGTATTTATATGGCTAGTCCAGTTCAGTTTCTGGTCAGTGGTAACCCCTAGGATTCTCTCTTGTTGGAGATGGACATTGCCTGACACTTGTGTGGCGCGAATGTTACTTGCCGCTTATCAGCCCAAACCTGAATGTTGTCCAGATCTTGGTGCATATGGGCATCTATTGCTTCAGTATCTGAGGAGTTGTGAATGGTGCTGAACATGTGTAATCATTAGTGAACATCCCCACTCCTGTCCATGGAGGGAAGTTCATTGATGAAGCAGCTCAAGACGGTTGGGCCTGTGACACTATCCTGAGAAAGTCCTGCAGTGATGTCCTGGGACTGAGATGATTGAGCTCCAACAATCACAGCCATCTTCCTTTGTGTTCAGTATGTCTCCAGCCAGTGGAGTGTTTTCCTTTTTATTCCCATTGACTCCAGTTTTACTAGGACTCCTTGATGCCACACTCGGTCAAATGCTGCCTTGATGTCAAAGACAGTCACTCTCACCTCACCCCTCTTGAGTTCATCTCTTTTGTACATGTTTGAACCAAGGCTGTAATGATCTCAGGAGCTGAGTGACCCTGGTGGAACCCAAACTGAGCACTGGTGAGCAGGTTTTTGCTGAGTAAGTGCCCTTTGATAGCACTGTCGACGACAGCTTCCATCACTTGGCTGATGATCGAAAGTAGAATGATGGGGAGGTAATTGGCCGGGTTGGATTTGTCCTGCTTCTTATGGACAATTCTCACCTCTCTGGGTAAATTTAGTTTCTTCTGAATTGCCTATTTGATTTCTTGCTGACTAATTTACACTCTCCAGCACTTCCCAGAGGTGGAAGCAGTCTCTCTCTGTCTATTCTATTCTATTATAACCTTTCTTAATTCATAAAAAGACCTCCAAAGGTCCTCCTTTAGCCTTCTCTTTTTCAGAGAAAAGTGGCCCAGCCTGTTCATCCTCACCTGATACAATACCAGAAATGTGGGTATACCTCTTTTATGCACAGTCTCTAGTGCCTCTATTTTTGTAATATGGAGAGCAGAAATTTATGCAGTACGTACTCCAGGTGTAGTCTGACCAAGGTTTGATACAAGTTTATCATAATTCATTTACTGTTAAGTTTATAATTCAGAAAAAAATCCTTACTGCTTTATTTTGTTTTGTTTATGACCTTGTTAACATATGTTACTACTTTTAGTGATTTGTGCATTTGTACACCCAGATCTCTTTCCCCCTCTACAGCATTTAGATTCTGTTTTCTAAGTAATATGCAACCTCATTGTTTTTGTTGCCGTGGATAGGTACTGGAGATTCGTTGAGTGTGCTGCCTCATGATTGGTCTTGGGGAGATGTATAGAGTAAACTGTCCCAGGGTCAATGCTGGGGTGTCATGCGGAATGGATTGTCCCAGGGATTTGTGGCTGGGGCGATGTACTGAGTAGTTAGTCCAGGGATCAGGAATGGGAAGATATATCAAATATAGCATCCCAGGGAGCGGTGCTGGGGCCATGCACTGAGGGGAATGCCCCATGGAACAGTGCTGGGAGGTGCACTGAGCAGAGTGTTCCATAGAAACATAGAAAATAGGAACAGGAGCAGGTAATAGGGCCCTTTGAGCCTACTCTGCCATTCAATGTGATCATGGCTGATCCTCTCTCTCAATGCCATACTCCTGTGCTCTCCCATACCGCTTAATGTCTTCAGAGTCCAGAAATCTATCTATTTCCTCCTTAAGTATATTCAGTGTCTTGGCTTCCACAGCTTTCTGTGGTAGAGCATTCCATAGGTTCACCATCCTCTAAGTGAAGAGGTTTCTCCTCATCTCAGTCCTAAATGGCCTACCCTGTATCCTGAGACAGTGACCCCTTGTTCTAGACGCCCCCCGCCCCCCATCATCCTTGCATCCAGTCTGTCCATCCCTGTCAGAATTTTATGTTTCAATGAGATCTCCACTCATTCTTCTAAACTCCAATGAATACAGGCCTAGTTGGCCCCATCTCTCCTCACGACAATCCTGTCATCCCCGGAATCAGTCTGGTGAACCTTCGCCGCAGACCCCCTTTGGCAAGTTTTTCCTTTCTTAGGTAAAGAGACCAAAACTGCACACAATACTCCAGCTGTGGTCTCACCAAGGCCCTGTACAGCTGCAGTAAGACATCCTTGCTCGTGTACTCAAGTCCTCTCGCAATGAAAGCCAACATACCATTCTTAACTGCTTGCTGCACCTGCATGTTTGCTTTCAGTGATCGGTGTACAAGGACGCCCAGGTCCCTTTGCACATCGACATTTCCCAATCTATCACCATTTAAGTAATACTCTGCCATTCTGTTTTTCCTACAAAAGTGGAAATCTTTATCCACGTTTTATACTGCATCTACCATGAATTTGCCCACTCACTCAACCTGTCTAAATCACCTTAAAGTCTCTTAATGTCCACTGGTTCTTGCTTATCTATTCTGTTGGTTACGTCTTTAAAGAACTCCAGTAGGTTTGTCAAACATGATTTCCTTTTCATAAATCCATGCTGACTTTGCTTCATCCCGTTGATATTTTCTAAGTGTCCTGTTATCACATCCTTTATAATAGACTCTAGCATTTTCCTCATTACTGATGTTAGGATATCTGGTTTGCAATTTGCTGTTTTTCCCTCACTCCTTTTTAAAATATTGGGGTTGCATTTGCCACCCTCCAATCTGCCGGGACTGTTCCAGAATCTACAGAATTTTGGAAGACGCCAACCAACGCATCCACTATTTCCATTGCTACCTCCATTAGTAACCTAGGATGTAGCTTATTGGGTCCTGGGGATTTATCGGCTTTCAGTTCCATTAATTTCTCCAGCACTAATATTTCAGTAATACTAATTTCCTTCAATTCTCCCTTTTCACTAGACCCTTGGCTCCCTAATATTTCTGGCAAGTAATTTGTGCCTTCCTCTGTGAAGACAGAACTAAAGTAGTTGTTTAATTGCTCTGCCATTTCCTTGTTCTCTGTTATAAATTCTCCTGTTTTGGACTGTAAGGGACCTACATTTGAACAGTCTGCTTTTATGTTCCTTGCAAGTTTACTCTCATGCTCTACTTTTGTCCTCTTAATCAATCTCTTGGTGCTCCTTTGCTGAATTCTAAACTGCTCACAATCCTCAGGCTCTTTTTCTAGCAACTTTATAGCCTGAATTTTTCAGGTGGCGGACAGGGGCGGTAACGGAGCAATCGGCTCCGCACCGCCATTTTACGTGGGCGGGCAATTAAGGTCCACCCAGCGTAAGACAGGAGCCATGGTGCTCAGCACTACCTTGTGGGCAGGGGGAGGATAGAGAGTCGGGCCAGTGCTGTTTCGCGCATGCATACAAAAGAGCGCTTCAATCTCCCTGAGGCATGTAAATATTGTAAATTATTGTATTGTAAATAATGAATAAAAGGTTTAAAAATTTATTTAAACAGGTCCCCTCATGTGACTGTGTCACATAAGATGGCACAGGTGTTTATATTTATGAAAATTTAAAAAAATTAATAAAAGCTTTAGGAAACCTCATCCCACACGTGGATGAGGCTTCCTAAAAAACGTGAAGGCCGCTTGGCCTTAAGGTTGGAGGGGCAATGTTAACAATTACCTTGATTAGTTCCTTAATAGACTGTTTACATATTGGCGGGCGCGCAGCCAACTCCGGCGCACACCCGCCGAATGAAACATCACAACTCAGCGCGTTGACACCGGAACACACGCCCGACGTCATTGCGCGTTATTTTACACGTTGGCTGTCGGGCCCGCCCCCGCATGCTGACTGGAAAATCCTGCTGTATATGACTCCTCTTTGGATCTAGTACTATCCTTAATTTTTTTTGTTAGCCACAGTTGGGTCGCTTTTCCAGTTGTGTTTTTGCACCAGAAAGGAATGTACACCTGTTGCAATGCATACATTTGTTCCTTAAATATTAGCTATTGTCTATCCACCATCATGCCTTTTAATGAAGTTCCCTAATCTATCTTAGCCAACTCACACCTCATACCTTCGTAGTTTCTGTTTAGATTTAGGACCCTAGTTTCAGATTGGACTACTTCATTTTCCATCTTAATGAAGAATTCTATCAAGTTATGGTCACTGTTCCCAAAAGGCACAACATGATTATTAATTAAACTCTTCTCATTGCACAATACCAAATCTAGGATAGTCTGTTCCCTAGTCAGTTCCTCAACATACTGGTTTAAGAAAACCATCTCGTACATACTCCAGGAATTCATTCACCACAATATTAATGCTAATTTGGTTTGCCCAGTCTATATGTAGATTAAAGTTACCCATGATTCCTGTAGCACCCTTGTTACATGCATCTCTAATTTCCTGTTTAATGCCGTCCCCTACCTTTTCACTACTGTTTGGAGGCCTGTAGACAACTCCCATTAATGTTTTCCATCCTTTGTTGCTTCTTAGCTCCACACAGATTGATTCTACATCTAGATTCCAGAGAGTGGTGCTGGGCCATGCACTGAGTGGAATGTCCCAAGGAGTGGTGCTGGGGCCATACACTGTGTGCAGTGTCCCAGGGAGCAGTGCTGGGAGAGGTGTGAGTGTAAGGTGGCCTCCATCCGATACTGTTATTCTTAATTTTTTCCCCAATGTGTGATACCTGGTGAGTAATTCACAGAGAGAATACCCAGCTGCAGATAGGGAACAGCTGATAGCTGTTCTTATAGCTTTTGATTCTTTCTAACTTGCACTGAATTTTGTATAACATTCTGCATCTTGCAAAACATTCAGTTAATAGGCCCCTACCATCATTCTCCCTTTCTAGTCAAATAATGGATAGAGTTCCTTATCATTACTGTATTTGTGCTGAAGACTAGGCAGTTGTGTTCAACACTAGGTAAAATACTATGACTGCAAAATTGGACTTCATATCACTGTTGGTTTGGTGCTATGACTGCTAATTTGCCTCCAAGGTGATGTCTGTGGCATGCACACACACTTTTGTGGATACCATCATGGTGAGGACATTACTACAGGTGCAACAAGTATTGTTTGCCGGAAGTATCCAGAGTAGACAGATCAGGCGATAAGCAGAGTTTAATGTTGATTTGATGCCAATGCTGTCATTTTGGAGCTCACTGCTCTAGGTGATGTCCTATCTTCAACATTCACAGTTGGACACCCATGCTCTTTAAAGGGATCATCGATTATTTTCAGGTTAGTTGCTGATTATTTCTACTGGGTGTTGGTGGTTTACAGAGTTATTGAAAGTTGCTGAAGTCTGCAGGAAGTAGCATGGTCCACGCTGAAGGACTTTGTCCTGTCTTCAAGGAATCCACATAAAGCACTTGCTCCTAGACATGAATGTAGTAGTAGGACGACAGCAGGACTTAGAGAATGAGCAAGGTGACACTGAGAAGACAAGCTGCTGGAAGAGGGAGGAGTATGGGGCGAAGGACTCTTAACAGGAGCACATATCCACCCAGAGTGTTGAGGAAGCAATCCCCAACCTGTTCCTCAGCGAGGAACAGTGTATGAGACATCCCTGCCTCACTAAGGAGGGTCCTCACTGCTGCAGCAGCGTGAAGACAGCATTGCCAGTGACTCTGAAGGTGAACATGGTCTTGAACTCTTTTGAAGGAGCAGTTGTACTTCATCCCACACCCTGCTTTTTACCCATTTCCCTGCAAGTTCCTATCTTCAAGTATCTGCCCAAATCCCTTTGAAGGTTATTGATGGAATCAATGTGTTTATTCTCTGGGTGAAAATATATCCCCTCCTCACCTCCCATCTCTAGATATTTTGCCAATAATTTTAAATCCATGACCTCTAGTTATCCACCCACTTGCCAGAGGGAATAATTGTTTTCTCTCTACTCTAGCAAGACTTTTCATCCTATTTTTTTTCCAATCTCTCCTCATGACTGAAATTCTTTATTCTGGTAACATTCTGGTAAGCCTCCTCTGTATCCTTTCTAAGGCTTTTACATCGTTTCTGAATTCTGGTGCCCAAAATTATCTGCAAAGCTCCAGCTGAGACCTAACAGGTAATTTATAAATTCCAAAAATGATCTCTTTGTTTTTATGTTCTGTGCCTCTATTTATAAACCCAAATAACCTGTATTTTTTTACCTTATCAACTTATCCTGTCATCTTCAAAGATTTGTGCATATGGACACGGCTCTGCTCACCTACATTTCAAAATCATGCCATTCAGAGCCTACTACCTTTCTATATTAGTCCTTCAAAAGTGCATCACTTCACACTTCTCTGCATCAAACTCCATCTGCCATGCTTCTACCCATTTCATTCTCATGAAATCTACAACTAGCATCATCACTGTCTACTCATTTTGCCTAGTTTCATTGCACCTGTAAACTTTATAATGCTGCTTCCAACACCTGAGTCCAGATTGTTCATAAAAACTGCAAAAAGTAATGAACTCAACACAGCCCCTTAGGGAGTACCTCCACTCCCAGTCTGAAGAATATTCACCTACCAGCATCCACCATAAGGTTGCATAATAAAAAAGAAAGCCACTACCTAAATGTAACTCTTTCGCTAGCATAGGATGCCTCAAAGTGCTTCACAGCCAATAAAGTCCTATTGAAAGGTAATCACTGTTGTAATGTACAGAATGCGACAGCCAATTTGTGCACAAGCTTCCACAAGTAGCAATCTTGTCCCCTCCTGTGACAGTGTCACATGAGCTGGGACATGTCAATGAACTTTAATAAAACATTTATTTGAATTATAAATCGTATATGAGACCTCATCCCGCCCATGGATAAGGTTTCATGATAAATACGAAGGCCACCTGGGCTCTTCGCTTGCCAGCTAACCTTAAGGTTGAACGGATAGCTCAGTTAAATATTTAATTAGTTTTTAAATGGCCTTAATAGGCCTTTGACAGTTCGGTGGGCTTGCAGCGACTCCAGTGTGCGCCTGTCGAACTGAAGATCTGAATGACACGTGGTGACATCGGGACGCACGCCTGACATCACCGCGTGTCATTTTACGCGTTGGCGAGCAAGACCTGCCCCCGCACGCTGAGCCAAAGATTCTGGCCAATGTTTGTATAAGGCTGTGCCTTTAGGAGCTGTTTGCTTGTACAATTTCTTGGTATTTTTTCAGCTGTTCCAAAACTGTACAGAGTTCCAGGAACTCAGCAAATATTTTTGGAAGAGAAAAGTAAGAATATAGAACATCATTACATAATGGTCAATTAAAGTATGCTGAATATGAAAATGGCATCAAAGGGCTTATAAATAAAAAATAATTAATTCAAAAGATGCAACAGATCACATTAAAATCTCTACCTTGAATTTCCAATTACATACAATCTGCCTAGTCACACCATGTGGCTGTTACAGGGAATCATAGAATGCTACACCACAGAAAGGAGGCCAGTCAGCCCATCGAGCCCACGCTGCTTTTTCCGAAGAGTTAGTCTCGCTTCCCTTCTCTTTCCCCATATTCGTGCAGTTTTCTTTCTCCATTTAGTATTAATCCAGTTCCCTTTTGAAGGCAAGTATTGACTCTGTACCCACCACCCTATCAGGTAGTGCATTCCAAATCTGAACCATTCAATCTGTAAAATGGAGCAGAATTTCCCGCCTGTCAGACGGGCGGGCCCGACCCAATCTCCGGTGGGCGGGGAGCCGATCCCCGCCGGAGAAGTGGGCCTCGCCGCCATTTTACGTGGGCGGGCCAATTAAGGCCCGCCCAGCGTGTCATCCGGCGGGAAGCACTATGCGCTTCCTGTGTGGGCGGGGGGATTCCCCAAAAGCGAGAGTGTGCTCTTTTGCGCATGCGCACGAAAGAGCGCACATCTCTCTGAAGCTAAGTGCTGCCTCAGGGAGATCGCTGACAGTTTTTAAAAGATTAAAAATAGAAATTTTTAAAAATCTTTAATATGTCCCCCTCATATGACAATGTCACATGAGGGAGACATGCTCATAAATTACAGTAAAACTTTCTTAAACTGTTTAAAACCCTGCTTGAATCCTCATCCCGCCGGTGGATGAGGTTTCATATTTTTTCTATTCCCCGCCGGGGCTCCTGGCCTGCCCGCCAACCTTAAGGTTGGACGGGCAGGTCCTTTAATTGTTTTAATGATCCTGTCAATGCCCTCAATTGACCATTGACAGGTCAGCGGGCCCGCAGTTGATTTTGCTGCGTCCCCGCCTTTCTGAAAATTTAAATGGGGCGGGATGATGTTGGGGGCTCTCCCCCCCCCCCCCCCCCCCCCCGGGCCGATGTCATCCTGCGTCATTTTATGTGTCGGCGAGCGGGCCCCGCCCCCTGCTCGTCAACAGCAAAATTCTGCCCATGGTTTTCACTCATATTGTCTCTGGTTCTTTTAACAATCACATTAAATCTGTGCTTTGTGGCTATCAACCCTTCAGCCATTAGAAACAGTTTCTCTTTATTAACTCTATGCAAACCCTTCAAGATTTTTAATACATTTATCAGATCTCCTCTTGGCCTACTCTCCTCTGCTCTTCCTCGCTGTTCACTACAATTTCAAGTTTCATGTTATCTGCAGATTTCAAAATTGTGTCCAAGTCATTAATCTATATCAAAAACAGCAGTGGTCCTGTTACTGAACCTAAGAAACTCCACTGTCGATTTCCTGCAGTTCAAAAAAACAGCCATTCATCACAACTCTCTTGTTTTCTATTGCTTAGCCAATTTTGTATCTATGCTGCTGCTGCCCCTTTTATTCCATGGGCTTCAATTTTGCTAACAAACCTAATATTACCAAATGCCTTTTGAAAGTTTAAGTATGTAAGCATCATCTGCACACCCCTTATCCACCCTCTCTATTACTTCATCAAAAAACTTATTCTTTGATTCTATAAAATTAGTCAAACTCATCATAGAATGATTGCAGAACAGAAGGAGGCTATTTGACCCATCATGTCCATGCTGGCTCTCTGCAAGAGCAATTCAGCGAATCCCGCTTCCCTGTCTTTTCCCTGTAGCCCTGCAAATTTTTCCTCTTCAGATAATTATCCAATTCACTTTTGAAAGCATTATTTAATCTGCCCCACCACACTTTTCAGGCAGTGCACTCCATATCCTAACCACTTGCTGCACAAAATAGTGTTTCCTTCTGTTGCCTTTGGTTCTTTTGCCATTCACCTTAAATTGGTGTCCTCTAGTTCTGGAATCTTCTGTCAATGGCAACAGTTTCACACTATCTACTCTGTCTACTCTGTCCACACCCCTCATGATTTTGAACACCTCTATCAAACCTCCTCTCAACCTTCTCTTAGGAGAAAAGCCTTTGCTTCTCCAACGTATTCAGATAGCTGAAGTCCCTCATTCTTGGAACTATTCTTGTAAATCTTTTCTGCACATGCTCCACTACATACGCATCCTTCCTAAAATGTGGTGCCCAGAATTGAATACAGTACTCTGGTTGAGGTCAAACTAGTGTTTTATAAAAGTTCACCATAACTTCCTTGCTTTTGTGCACTAGTCCCTATTTCTAACGTCCTTAATCCCCAAGAGCCTGCCTGGGTATTCACCACTTTTGCAACCTGTCTTGCCATACGAACATTCAGAATAGGAGCAGAAGTAGGCCATTCAGCCCCTCAAGCCTTGCTATTCAATAAGATCATGGCTGATCTGTTTGTGTTTTGAATTCTACATTCCCATCTACCCCTGATAACCTTAGATTCTCATTAGGCAAGGGAATCAATATACCTCTGCCTTAAAAATATTCAATGACGCCGCTTCCACCACCTTCAGAGGCAGAGAGTTCCAAAGCCGCGTGACCCTCTGAGGGAAAAAATTTCTCCTCATCTCTGTCCTAAAAGGGTGACCCCTAATTTTAAAACAGTGCCCCCTGGTTCTGGAGTCACCCATAAGAGGAAACATCCTTTCTATGTCCACCTTGTCAAGGCCGTTCAGGACTTCAAGTCACCCCTCATTCTTCTAAACTCCAGTGGAAACAAGTGCAATCGGTCCACTCTCACATTCTGCCTATCAGGAAAAGACCCATTTATGCATACTCTCCTGTTTTCTGCCAGCCAGCCATTCTTCTATCCATGCTAATATGTTACCCCCTACACCATGAGTTTTTATTTTCTGCAATAATCTTTGATGTGGCACCTTATCAAATGCCTTCTGGAAATTCAAGTACAGTACATCTCCAGGCTCCCCTTTATCCGCAGCGCATGTTACTTCTTCAAAGAGCTCCAATAAATTGATTAAACATGATTTCCCCTTCACAAAACCATGCTGACTCTTCCCAATTACCTTGGGAAGGATTTTCCGGTCAGCGAGCGGGGGCGGGGCATGTTCACCGACGTGTAAAATGACGCGCGGTGACATCGGGCAAACCAGTACAGGAGAAAGTGGGAGCTATACTGTTTGGACCGGCATTACCTGAACCGTGCTGAGACCAGTGTTGGCAAGTTGTATAACTAGGATGGTAGAGAGGGCTTTAAACTAAAGAGTGGGGGAAGGGAATCGTATGAGAGGAGATGTAGTAAATCAAAGGGTAACAACGAGGCATTAGAGCAGGGTAATGATTTGGGTAAAGATAACCAGAGTGTGGTAGGAAGGGACAGAGAGTACAAATTTAATAGTGCACCAGTAGATAAGGTCAGAGATTGCAAAAATGGTAAAAAGACAGAGTTAAAGGCTCTGTATCTGAATGCGGCAGCATTCGTAACAAAATGTATGAATTGTTAGCACATATAGAAATAAATATGTATGACCTTATAGCCATCATAGAGACATGGGGTGGAATTGTCTGGTCCCATTGGCAGTGTGGTCATGGTGGGAGTGAGCAGACAATGTGGCGAGAAGGCCAAAAATTGGTTTCACGCTGTCATGAAACCAGTTTATGATCATCCGCTCCACCCATCAATGGCAGGCTGTGTTTTGCACTGCTGCACGTCAGGAACCTCATTTCAATACTTTAGCATCTTATTATAAGCTCTGCTCGCTGGAATCATCTCCCCACATCAAATTTACTGCTCACGTTGGCGTGACTTCAGAATGATGTGCTTCGTGACTGCCTTTAAAAGACGTGCACCTGGTGACCTGAACTTGGTGCGGGTGAGGCCAGTGGGGCGCGGGGGCAAGGCAGCACAGATTGAAGGAAGTACAAAAGCATATGCTGGGGGTGGGGTGGGGTGGGGCGTGAGGGAAGCGGCCACGCACTTGGAAAAGCTTGCCAGAAGTGAGCATTCTTCCGCAGCTGAGACCATTCAGCTGCAGCTCCATTGACATGCTTGGAGTCGGGCCTCAGGAGCTTTTCTGCCCCCTCAAACAATGCAAAAGCATGAAAGTGCCACCAAATGTTCAAGAACCTTTCACCCCTCGGGCGCAGACTGCAACTTAATGTGTGTTCTAGGGTGCAGCGGAACATTTGGTCGACTGGGCAAGTTGTAGAATCCCCTTGTGAAAGGTACCCATGGCACAGTCACTGGTGGAGGTGCTCACAGCCCCTTGCAATGTCTTTATTAAAGTTTGAACCAGTATCCGTCATGGTTCAAGCTAACAGCACAGCCGTGCAGTGCGGTTTAGGAGAATGTCTGCGTGTGCGCAAAATTCCCAGGGTGTATCCACGATCCTACATCCTTAGCAGGTCTCAGATCCCTGACATTTTCCAGGGTCCACAGAGGCTGCAGGGTTGGCTCCTTGGGGACAAGGGCTTTGGACTTTGGTGGAGCAAGCACTAGGCATCTTGAAAATGAGATTCCGGTGCCTCGACAGATCTGGTGAAGCACTGCAATGCAGTCCCCAGAGAGTGTCGCGCATCATTGTAGCTTGCTGCGCACTACCAACCTTGTGTGGGCAGTGGGGGGCCTGGCTGAAGAGGAAATGGAAGAGCTGCACTTCTCCTCCAATGAGGAGGACGTTGAAGGGGATGATAGTGATGAGGTCCTCGCTGGCATCCTCGCCTTTGATGAGGCCATTGCGCTAGTCGGACAAGGCAGGTGTGCTCGTGAGGCCCTTATAGCCACAAGATCCATGGAGGATGATGATGAAATGCAGCTAGGACAATCCTGACATCCCTCACCTTGCATCTGTCAACGTTTGACTCCTGTGTGGCTGGTGGCAGCGCATATAACCTCAGTTCTCAGGCTCATGTTCTGGAGACGCAACAGAGGCCCTAATAGTCTCAAGATTCAGGAGGATGATGACGACGTGCAGTGAGGACACTCCATAGATCTTCACATTGCCTCTATGAGAGTCTGACTCCTGTCTGGCTGAGGGCAGCTCACTTGCGTGTGGTAATCAGGGTCATATCATGGAGATGCAGCCGTGAAACTTTAAATGCACTTGATCCTTTGTGAGTCTTCAGCACCTTACCTCCTCAGGAGCACACTGTCACTGGTCACAGATGCTGAAGAGATGGGGGGCCAGACCCACCTCAAAGGTGCTGAGAGCACACAGAGAGAATGGTGGAACTCTGTGACGCCTGCCCATGAAATCCTGGCAGCTGGCCCTGGACTGAAACACTTGCCTTTAACTTGTGCAGAAACCAAGGTTTCACACCTGAGTGACATGAACACTGCTCATGATAACAAGGAATCATAGGGAAGGGAACATACTTGGGAGTTTATTTACAATTACGTATAGGTGATTAACACCCATGCCCAGGCTGTGCGACAACATTTTGGTTTAATGTTTATAAGGTTCCTTTAAAGTTTTTCCTTGATTTTACAGCTGACCTGACTTAGGGGCTGTGCTTGATTTATCCCTTATTGTGTTAATTTAGTTTATTGTTTTAACTCTACAAGAGTTACATCTTCTTAACCTTCCTAACCTGCCGCTACGTCTTGGTGCTCCCCCGATATTACCAGTGGAGGTGGAGGCAGCCTGCTGACTGCTATGCCCTGCCTGTGATGACTTGGTGGATGTCCTGTGGAGGGCTGAGACCTCGAGGGCCCCGGCCTGCTTAGGGTGTCCTGCTGTGGGCTAGCTGCACCCTCCTCGGCCTGTGGAGCTGGAGCTGCGGGGGGTCACAGGAAGAGGGGAGTTGGATCGGCTGGACTTTCCCAGAGTCACCTTGGGTGGATGGCCCCAGTGTGTCAAGTTGCTGGTCCTCCCCACTATGGGTGCCCGAGGACCCCTGGCTGACTCCTTGAGGAGAAGGGGAAGCTAGAGTGAGGTAGAGCTGCCTCGCACCCTTCTTACATTGACACTGTTGGAGGCCAACAATGGTATCAGCAACAGCGTTCAGACCACGCAGCAGTGCAGGACTGATGTCCTGGGCCAAGGTCTTCATAGTGGCCAACATCCTGCCAGTGTTGACCTCAATGCATTGGCATGCCGGCGCTATCACCTCAGTTTGAAGGCGGAAGGATTCCTTCATCAGGCCTTGCAATCTGAGGAGTGCAGCAGACATCACTTCTTCCTGATGTTCCCAAGCTTTCCTTTGCAGCTGCAGCAACTGTGACATGACCGAGTCCAGAGGCTCATCATCTGACTCAGACTCAGCAGATTTCTGGCCCCCAGGTGTCCTCCCAGTGCTGGAGACCTGGGAAGTCCCTGTCACCACCTGCTGTGGATCAGAAAGTGCAATGTGCTCACCAGATTGTGATCCCAAAGGTACTGTAAAGCTAGGTCTGGAGTAACATGTAGGCCTGACCAGGTAAGGACAGCAGACTTCCTTCCCGTGATTGCTTTTGCAGCTCCACCAACTGATTGAAGACCGAGTCCAGAGGCTCATCATCTGGCTCGGAGTCAGCAGATTTCTTGCCTCCAGCAGCCCTCTGAGTGCCGGTGACCAAGGATGACCCTGCCTCCGCCTGTTGTGGATCAGCTTGTGTGGTGTGATCACCAGATCGTGATCCCGAGGCTACTCTACATCTCGGTCCCACTGACGTGTGTGTGTGTATTGCTGTGCTGGTGGAGGCTATGAGTGAGCGCTGTGACTGGTTTTCAATGGTGCTGCCCTCAGGGTCCTCATCTGAGGCACTCTCAGCACTCTTGGTGCTGGGGTCGGGCTCAAGGTTGTCTGAGGGAGACATATCAGATGTGCCTAGGGCAGAAAGTAGCAAGTATCAGTGCTTGGCAGTCGTGTTGAATATAGAACAGTGGACTCATAGTAGCATTGAGAGCGGGATCATATGGTGCAGGATCCTCACATGGGTGTTCGCCACCAACCTCATTGCCACAGGAACGGTCGATGTCCTCTCTGGATAGCTCCAATGCTCAACTCTCGAGTGGAGTGACGACCTTGATGTCTGGCACTCCACCCCCAGTCTGGAATCTCTCCCAGTAATTGTGCGCGATCTTATCCTGCATAAAGACAGATGGAGAGAGTGTGAGGAAGGTGCATGCCAGGCCAAATGAGAAGGATGCCAGGTGTGTGTGTGTGCTGATTGGCATCATGGATGGGATGAGGAGGCAGTCTCCAGAGGAGATGAGGCCAGATGGAGAAGTGAGGGTGTGTGTGAGAATGGGTGGTGATGTCCCTTGTGCTGGCAGTGAGTGAAATGCCGGTGAATGTGTAATGGGCTTGTGAACGGGTGAGTTGAGAGTGATGAGATGGTTGACTTACCCTGGCAACACAAACGAGATCATCCATTTTCTACATTGGATGGCCAGCCTCTTGTGTGCAGCATTGGCACTGATCACCTCTGCCACCAAGCTGGACTGGTGAGACTGATGGGCCTCCTGCGGCCAGAGCGGCGGTAGAGGACTTTACAGCGGGCCTCCACCGTGTCCCGAAGGTGTCCCAGAGATGCGTCACTGAATTGGGGGGCTGCAATCTCCCTAGCTTTTGGGGCCATATCTTCAGCAGAGCAGTCCTGGGCTGCAAGCATTGAGAACTGTGCACGTGGCTGCATTTTAAATATGGCACGTGGCGTGAGGAAGCAGCGAGGTAACGATGTGGGCCAATCAGATGCCTGCCACCAGCGATTCGGTGTGTTTCCCGTAACTGCATAATTTGAGGCAGGAAGGGGACAATATGGTGTGAAAATCTGCCATTGTGGCCGATGGGTAAAACGTCTTTATTCACGCCTGCTTTATTCATGGACGATTCCGCTCATGGTTGTAGCATGACTAAGGCTGGGATTTGAATATTGAAGGGTATTTGACATTTCACAAAGAAAGGAAGCTAGGAAAAGGTGGTGGGTAAGTTCTGTTAATTAAGAATGTCGTTAGTACAGTAGTGAGAGATGAACTTAGATCAAACGTGCAAGATGTAGAATCAGTTTGGGTAGAGATAAGCAATAGGAAAAGTAAGAGGTCACTTGTGGGAATAGTATATTAGCCCCCTAACAGTAGTTAGACTGTAAGACAGAGAATGCAGGGAGAAATAAAAAGGGCTTGTTAGAAAGGTACTATAATAATCATGGGTGACTTTATATGTAGATTGGAAGAATCAGATTGGCAAAGGTAGCCTGGAAAATGAATTCATAAAGTGTGTCTGGGACAATTTCTTAGAGCAGTATGTTCTAGACTCAGCCAGGGAGCAGGGTATTCTAGACCTGGTAATAAGCAATGAGACAGGATTCATCAATCACCACAAGGTGATTTAGGTGACAGTGATCATAACATCAAAGAATTTCATGTTCTGTTTGAAGGGGTGAAATGTGGGTCTAAGACTAGTGTTTTAAACTGGAATAAAGGTAATTATAAGGGTATGAAAGCAGAGCTAGCTAAAGTGAACTGGGAAACTTAGTTTAAAAGTTAGGACAGCAGAGGTGTAGTGGCAGACTTTTAATGAGATATTTAATTACTCTCAGCAAAAATTTATCCCAGTAAAAAAAAGACTCTTTGATGAATGCATCATCCGTGGCTGAATAAAGAAGTTAAAGATTGTATCAAATTGGAAGAAATGCTGTACAGATCTGCAAAGATTAGTGATAGTTCAGAAGATTGTTTAGATTTTAAGAACAAGCAAAGAATGACTAAAAGGATAATAGAGGTAGAAAGTCGAGTATGACAGAAAGGTAGATAGTAATATAAAAATAGATGGTAAACGTTTCTACAAGTATTTAAATAGGAAGAGTAACTAAAGCTAGTGTTGGTCCTCTAGAGAGTGGGTCTGGGGAATTGATAATAGAAAAGAAGGAAATGGCAGAAGTGTTGAACAGGTATTTTGTGTCTATCTTCACTGTAGGAGACTTGGAAAATTTCCCAAAGATACTTAAAAACCAAAAGGTGAACAGGAGGGAGGAACTTAAAACAATCACCATCACTAGGAAAAAGGTACTGGGAAAACTATTAGACTAAAGGCTGACAAGTCTCCAGGACCAGATGGCCTGCATCCTAGGGTCTTAAAAGAAATGGCTGCAGAAATAGCAGATGCATTGGTTATAATTTTCTAAAGTTCCTTTTGATTGTGGAAGGGTTCCAGTGGATTGGAAAATAGCTAATGTAACACCTTTATTCAACAAAGGAGGGAGGCAGATAAAGGAAACTACTGGCCTAACATTTGTCATCGGGACATTGCTAGAATCCATTAAGGAGGTTAAAGTGGGATACTTGGAAAATTATAATGTGATCAGGCAGAATCAACATGGCTTTGTGAAAGGGAAATCATGTTTGACTAATTTATTGCAATTTTTTGAGTAAGTAAAAAGGAAGATGGATGAAGGGGAACCTGTAGATGTGGCATACTTGGATTTCCAACAGGTGTTTGATAAGGTGCCAAAGATTACTACACAAGATAAGAGGACATGGTGTAGGGGGCAACACATTAGCATAGATAAGGAATTGGTTAGCCAACAGGAAGGAGAGAGTAGAGTTAAATGGGTCTTTTTTGTGTTGGCAAGCTGTAACTAGTGGAGTACCACAGGGATTAGTGCTGGTACCTCCACTATTCATAAACTACATCAATGAGTTGGATGAAGGGACTAAATACAAGATAGCTAAATTTGCTGATGACACCAAGATAGGTAGGAAAGTAAGTTGTCAAATGGAGGTAGAGAGTCTGTAAAGAGATATAGATAGGTTAAGTGATTTGGAAAAAAAATTGGCAGATGGAATAGAATGTGGGAAAATGTGAACTTCACTTTGGTGGGAGGAATGGAAAAGCAGTATATTATTTAAATGGAGAGAGACTGCAGAACGTCGTGGTACAGAGGGATCGGTGTCCTGGTACGAGTCACAAAAAAGTTAGTATGCAGGTACAGCAAGTGATTAGGAAGGGAAGTGGAATGTTGGCATTTATTGCAAGGGGAATAGAATATAAAAGTAAGGAGGTTTTACTGCAGCTATACAGGGCCTTGGTGAGACCACATCTGGAATACTGTGTACATTTTTGGTCTCTTTATTTAAAAAAAAAGATATAATTACATTAGAAGCAGTACAGAGAAGGTTCACTTGACTCATTCCTGGGATGAAGGTCTTATCCTATGAAGAAAGATTGAGTAGGTTGGGCCTATACCCATTGGAATTTAGGAGATTGAGAGGTGATTTATTGAAATATATAAGACCCTGTGGGAACTTAACAGGGTGGGAACTGGGGAGGGGGGATGTTTCCACTTGTGGGGAAGACTAGAAAAAGGGGACACAGTTTAAGAATAAGAGGTCTCGGTTTTAAGTCTGAGATGAGGAGAAATTTAATCCCCTGACAGTCGCTAGTCTGTGGAATTCTCTTCCCCAGTGAGCAGTAGCGGCTGGGTCATTGATTTCATTTAAGGCAGAGTTAGGTTTTTGACGGACAGAGGAGTCAAGGGTAATGGTGGAGCAGATAGGGAAGGGGAGTTGAGGCCACAAACAGATTAGCCATGATCTTATTGAATGGAGCAGGCTTGCAGAGCCGAATGCCCTACTCCTCCAAAGTCTTATGTTCCTATGAGAGAGCCTATTCACCTACTTTAGACATTCCATGGCACTACCATTGGTGATTTCCCACCATCAACATCTAGGGGGTCACCAGCCACAAGTATGTTGTCACATCAGAGGCTGAATCTGCATTGGAGAGTAACTCACCCCCTGATTCTCTGAAGTCTCTCCGTCACCTGCAAAGCACATGTCAGGAGTGTGATAGAATATTCTCCACTTGCTTGGATGGTGCAGCAGCACTAGTGGTTAGAGGCTACCAGAGAGTGTGAGGGAGATGTCCATTTGTTGCGGGGGTGGATGCAGAAGGAAGTCAAAGGCCATGGGGGGGAGATTGGAGGTCTTGGGGATGGTGTCCGATTATGGTGAGGCAGGAATTGGTTGGCCAGGAGAGCGGTAAGGCACTTGGCTTCCTTATCCAGTGGTGCATCACTTCAAGTTTAGCTGATGGGTTTCCTGAGGCTTATGAAACCCTGGCTGGACACGGTCAAATTTCAAAAGGTGAATTCAACTGAGGCAAATAGCCTCATTATAATGTTTAAAGTGTCAACTCACTTTCTTGGAACAGGTTAGTCGCCTGGTTTCCACCACCACCCCCAACCCCACCCCACCCCAATCCTGCTTCTGTTAAAACTGGAAATAAGAGGGTTGGAGGCTGGTTGGGGTTGCAACTCCTGTTTCTAATTCCTCATGCTGTATAAAAGGCATTGGAAACACAAAAAACACCTGTTACAATCATTTGCTGCCTTTGGTGTGTAGTCTTTTTTCTCCTGTTTCTTTGTACTTCCCTTGGTGGCATTAACTGTCAAATGCCCCTCACTGCCTAATATGTTTCTGATTGCTGTTCTAGTGAGGGAAGGGAATGAGGTTGCTGGATGCCCTTGAAAAGTCTTTGGGATGAAGATGGCAGTTTAGCTCTGTTTATTCTACAGATTTTGTTTAATCGACAGTAAAACATTTATTGTCTTTATTGATATTTTTGAAGGAACTACAAAATCAAGGTTCAGCAATGATTACACAATCTCTGTTAATGGAACACCAACCAGGGATTGGGGATGGATCATCATGTTGGCAAAGTTGTTCTTTACAGTCTGAGTAAAGTCCTTCATGGTATAATAATGTTTTTAGCTCCTCTTGTTAATTGATTTATGAACAAAAATGAAACCCTTTATTTCCAGTCGGTTGAAAAGAACAGTTATCTTCATCACTCTGAAAGTAGATTTTTTTTACATCTTTTTTGTAATTTCTACACTTCTGACAATCCAACTTTTTAACTTGAAGTAGTGTTAAAAAGTTTTGTGCTGCAGCTATATACCTGATATAAGGGCAACATACTGCCAATGCTGGAAATCTGAAATACAAACAGTAATGCTAGAAATACTCAGCAGGCTGGCAGGATCTTTAGGGAGAGAGAAACTACAGTGTGATGGCTCTTCATCTGAAATGGAAAATGTTATAGATTCTATAATTAAGGGGGTAGATAGTGCCTATGCAGCCATAAAAAGAGTCCCAAAGGGTGTATTGCCTACCTGATGACAGGGTAAGGGGTATCTTGTGTTAACTAATTCTGAAAAAAGATGGTGAAGTAGGAAATAAGACACAGTCTTTTTATTTAATTCGTGACTAAATTATAGAATGCAAAACTACGTACATTTGCCTCCTTCCTAACCAATGCAAAGTGTCCTAAAATCTTTTCTTCATAGACTTTTTTTTTAAAAGAATGGATGATCAAAAAATAATAATCAGAGGAGGTGACAGCTCCTGGTAGGGACTCTTTCTTTATTTGTGCTCAAAGTACTTAATCAATGTCTTTCACCCGTGTATGTTTAATCTTGATAATGCAATTAACATACCGCAAACATCCTGAGCCAGTGGAAATGAAATTTGGAAAGAGAGCAGGAATATATTCACATTGGAACAAGCAACAAGCTATCAGGAGTTAGGATCTTAATTGAAATGCAGAACCTCAAGGTTAATAATCTCTGGATTATTGCCCAGGTGACACGCAAAGTTATATAGAGATAAAAACATCAAGGGCTAGTGTGGAATAGAGAGATTACTTCTCAAGGGACTGGTGCCAGTACTAGCATAGGAAGCATCTGTACTGATGGGAGGCTCCACCGGAACTGGAATGAGACAAGTGACTGAGCGGAAAGTTAAAATTGGGAGGTGACAAAGGCCTTAAATTAGTAAAGTGGGAGAAGGGATCTGGAATACATCAAATAAATCAAAATTTAATTGAAACAGGAAGAGGGAGAATAGGACAGACTAAACTTAGGGAGGACGTAAATGGCCAGGAAATAATTATAGCTATTGCTGAAAAAAGAGACATGGAAGCTTTTCATCTTACACTAATCAGGACACTTTGCAAGAATACCAATATAAGAGGAAAACAACAATTTATACTGCCTGTCTTAAATTTCAAACAATACTTGGCAGTTAACTATCAGCCACCATCACTGGTGCATTCTCCATGGCAACGCCACTTGCTAACCAATCAGCACTCTTCACACACAGTATAAATTTTCATTTTCCCCTTATATTGGTATTCTTGCGAAGTTTCCTGATGAATGTAAGACGAAAAGCTTTGGCATGTCTCTCTTTTTCAGCAATGCTCAAGTTCTGTACTACCCAACGACTAATTATAGCTATAGAACAGGAGTGCAAAAAGATGATTAAAATAAAGTGAGGGGACCTCCTATTAAAAATGAGTTAAATTGTAGAGCAATATACAGTGTCAGTATTAAACAAGGGTTCCTGAAACAATAATACATTGAGGAGGGATGAGATACATTAGGAATTACTGAGAGATGGCTACGGAAAAATCAAGATTGGGAATTAAACATTGCAGGGGATAACGTACATATAGAAAATATGGAGAAGAAAAGGGGATGTGGAATAGCTTATTGGAGATAATGGGAGTAGAAAAAAAGTGACACAACCGTGAGTAAGATAAATAGAATCACGTGGATAGAGATCTGCAACTGGTTTGCACACACAAAGTCTAAAACTTTCTTGTGTGATCAGGAGTGAGTCCCATCTCCCTCCTGAAGCCAGGATGTGTGTTGGAGAGATTTCCTCCCCATTTTCTCAAACCAAGGATAAACTGCCATTACTTTGCTTAAAGTGGCAGGTGCCTCTCAGCAATGGACTTCTAAGGTAATGTAATCCCATTCAAAACCATAATAAGAATTTTGCCTACCGTATGTACTAAATTCACACAGTTGTTTCATGTTAGGAATTACAAGTGTTTGACCAGGTATCTGCATTACTTTTTCATTCAAAGCTAGAGAGCAGCTAAAATCCAGCCCAGACTGACAGGCAAGGGTTTAGGGGAAGAATTAATAAATAATAATGAGAGGGTGACTACTGTCAGGATTAATTTTTCAATTTTGCGATGCTAATGACATTTTCTTTTACTAGAATAGTAAATGCAATAACAAATCTGTTGCTTTTTAGTGATTACCAAGCTCTTAATGTAATTTGCAGTGACTGATAGTTTTAGGAAAGGACAAGAGAAAAGAGCAGGTTTTGAAATGTAAGGCCCTGGTAATTATTTAAAAGATTACTCCATCATTGTGTTGCTGACCCTGTTGAAAGTAACCTTGTTGAAAGGTTACTGCACTCCGTTCTCTCAGGTCCAACCCCAACATTGTCATTAAACCCGCTGACAAGGGTGGTGCTGTTGTTTTCTGGCGCACTGACCTCTACCTCGTGGAGGCTGAGGGTCAACTCGCAGACACTTCCTCCTACCTCTCTCTGGACCATGACCCCACCACTGAACATCAAGCCATTGTTTCCAGGACTGTCACTGACCTCATCTCCTCTGGAGATCTTCCTCCCACAGCTTCCAACCTGATAGTCGCCCAACCTCGGACGGCCCGCTTCTACCTCCTACCCAAAATCCACAAACAGAACTGTCCCGGCAGACTGATCGTGTCAGCCTGTTCCTGCCCCACGGAACTCATTTCTCGTTATCTTGACTTCCTTCTCTCTCCCCTTGTCCAGTCCCTTCCCACCTACATCCGTAATTCCTCTGACACCTTACGTCACATCAACAATTTCCAGTTCCCTGGCCCCAACCGCTTCCTCACCATGGACACCCAATCCCTCTACACCTCCAACCCCCACCAGGATGGTCTGAGGGCCCTTAGCTTCTTCCTTGAACAGAGGCCCGAACAATCCCCATCCACCACTACTCTCCTCCGTCTGGCTGAACTTGTTCTCACACTGAACAATTTCTCCTTTAACTCCTCTCACTTCCTCCAAATAAAAGGTGTGGCTATGGGTACCCGCATGGGCCCCAGTTATGCCTGTCTCTTTATGGGGTATGTGGAACATTCCTTGTTCCAGTCCTACTCCGGCCCCCTCCCACAACTCTTTCTCCGGTACATCAATGAATACTTCGGTGCTGCTTCATGCTCTCGCCGGGACCTGGAAAAATTTATTAATTTTGCTTCCAATCTCCACCCCTCCATCATTTTCACATGGTCCATCTCTGACACTTCCCTTCCCTTCCTTGACCTCTCTGTCTCAATTTCTGGTGATAGACTGTCCACCAATATCCATTACAAGCCTACCGACTCCCACAGCTACCTCGACTACAGCTCCTCACACCCCGCTTCCTGTAAGGACTCCATCCTATTCTCTCAGTTCCTTCGCCTCCATCGCATCTGTTCTGATGATGCTACCTTCAAAAACAGTTCCTCTGACATGTCCTCCTTCTTCCTTAACCGAGGTTTTCCACCCACGGTGGTTGACAGGGCCCTCAACCGTGTCCGGCCCATCTCCCGCGCATCCACCCTCACACCTTCTCCTCCCTCCCAGAAACATGATAGGGTCCCCCTTGTCCTCACTTATCAACCCACCAGCCTCCACATTCAAAGGATCATCCTCCGTCATTTCCGCCAACTCCAGCATGATGCCACCACCAAATACATCTTCCTTTCACCCTCCCCCGACGGCATTCCGTAGGGATCGTTCCCTCCGGGACACCCTGGTCCACTCCTCTATCACCCCCTACTCCTCAACCCCCACCTATGGCACCTCCCCATGCCCACGCAGAAGATGCAACACCTGTCCCTTCACTTCCTCTCTCCTCACCGTCCAAGGGCCCAAACACTCCTTTCAAGTGAAGCAGCATTTCACTTGCATTTCCCCTAACTTAGTCTACTGCATTCGTTGCTCCCAATGCAGTCTCCTCTACATTGGAGAGACCAGACGTAAACTGGGCGACTGCTTTGCAGAACACCTGCAGTCTGTCCGCAAGAAAGACCCAAACCTCCCCGTCGCTTGCCATTTTAACACTCCACCCTGCTCTCATGCCCACATGTCTGTCCTTGGCTTGCTGCATTGTTCTAGTGAAGCCCAACGCAAAGTGGAGGAACAGCACCTCATCTTCCGACTAGGGACTTTACAGCCTTCTGGACTGAATATTGAATTCAACAACTTTAGATCTTGAACTCCCTCGTCCACCCTCACCCCCTTTCCGTTTCTTCCCCCTCCCTTTTGTTTTTTCCAATAATTTATATAGATTGTTCTTTTCCCACCTATTTCCATTATTTTTAAATCTATACCTGTAATGCCCTGTCAGTCTTTCCACCCCACCCCCACTAGAGCTGTACCTTGAGTGTCCTGCCATCCATTCTTAATTAGCACATTTTCTTAGATAATATCACCACCTTCAACACCTCTTTGTTCCTTTGTGACATCTTTTGATTATCTGCTCCTATCACTGCTTGCTTGTCCCTACAACCACCCCCCCCAACCTCTCCCCCCCTCCCCCCGCCACCTTAAACCAGCTTATATTTCACCCCTCTCCTATTTTTACTTAGTTCTGTTGAAGGGTCATGAGGACTCGAAACGTCAACTCTTTTCTTCTCCGCCGATGCTGCCAGACCTGCTGAGTTTTTCCAGGTAATTCTGTTTTTGTTTTGTTTTTTGTTGAAAGGAATGTTGGTTAGAGTTCAGAACCGCCCATTATGGCTGTTTCATCATGGGCAGAATTTCCTGCTCAGCGTGTGGGCACGCGCCTGACACGCTCGAGCGTAAAATAGCACGTGATGTTGTTGGGCGAGGTCAACGCGAGACTCGAGGTCATCGCGCGCTCGCGCAATATTTTGGTCAGCAGGCACGTGCGAGAGTCGGCAGTGCACCCATCGACAATTAAGAGGCCTGTTAAGGCCATTAAAGTATCAATTAACAGGGATTTTTCGCTGCCGTTCCAACCTTTCGGACGGGCGAATTGGCCAGACGACCTTTGCGTTTTTCAGGAAACCTAATCCAAGGGCGGGTTGAGATTTCCGTAATTAAATGGAAAAAAAAAATCTGTGCGTAGAATTTTTATAACATTCACGCACAGGTGACTCATTCTGATGTGTGGACATTTTTTCCACATTTAAAATTTTTGTCCTTATTGATATTTAAATTCGTCAGCTCCCTGGGCAGCTCTCCTCCTTCAGGGAGCTCTTCCCTTCCACCCCTGCACCCCCGCCCAGCGCCCGTGCTGATTTCAGTGCTCGCCTCTTGCCACCCCCACCCCAGCAACACTCAGCCTTTCACACTGGATGGCCGTTAATTGGCCAGGCAGCATGAAATCGTGGTCAGGGGCTGATCACGGGCGCCCACTGACCCGAAAATTCTACCCCAAGTAATTAATAATGTGTAAACAAAATCATTCTTCACCAGCCTTAAGTTGAATTATGAAGCAAAGGGGCTGATAAAATGATCTATTATAATAATATTGAGCAGTTTTTCTCTGTCTGGACTGTTTTTGATTGGTCAGTTTAAAGGTTATGCCCATTGGTGGATTTATTTGGTGGGCGGTGCCTGGGTACACTCAGAACCTGAATGTTACAACAGAGTTTTTAAATATTTAATTAATCAACTGTCACCCCACAGACCAACAGAGTGTTGAGAACAACCTCACTAAACACAAAGCATCCCGCAAGGGGTGGGGCGAGGGGGAGAGACACAGTGGGGTGCAGGGCTGTTGTGGCGGTGGGAGGAATAAATGGGAATTATGGAATGGATGGGCTGGCGTGGGTTATGGGTTTAAAGAAATTCTGTAGCAATACAGATACTAATTTCATTGCAACTGTTTTACAGGTCGGAATGTAAGGTGAGCCCTACAACAACGTTATCTAGGGTGGAGGGTTTGGGGTGGGTGCAAGGGGGCAGCATGGTTTGGATGGGTGGCTTAGGAAGCGGGGAATGGCATGGGAGGGGTGGAATATCATGAAGATGGTATAGGAAGAAGGGGTGAAATGGGGATGATATAAGAGGAATGAAGGGAATGGATGAGGCATGGGATGGGGATTCAAAGAAGTATAGTTGCAATAAAGATACTAATTGTCCGCAAATGTTTTGGAGGTCTCTGCTGTCTATAATATCTTAGAACTATGCGTTTAGCATTCACTCTCTCTTTGTCATACTTCTAATTCAGTATCATACTTTTGTTATCTCTCTGTGTTTCATGTCAGGATTGCTTTGAATTAACTGTGTGATTTGTACATCTTTCTGTAGTTGCAATTACTCACCTTGCAGACCTCCAAACACTAGGTGATACTATGGTGCCTTCAAACGCTATCTCCCAGCTTGCTCCAAACAAACTCTCCTGGCACCGGCTGACAACTACTTTCATAATTTTTTAAAAATCATTTACTTTAAAAAAAATAATGGCACTTTGAATTTCTTCTTTCCGATTTTGTTCCCAATAATGTAATGTTATAATTCGTAGGAATCATCCCACAGCAGGAAGTCCTTGTTTCTGGTGTGCAACTCCCAGTTCCAACCTTGGGACTTCTGCACGTCAGCCTGTCCCTTTGTCTTTGGCTCCTTTCTTCACTGCATTCCCAGTACTAAACTGAGAGCCAGTGATTTTGTTCAAGTGCATAGGTTCTATTAATATTTATACTGTTTCAAAAAACAACTTACTTAATGCTGGTGGAAATATTTTTTTGCTTAAAGATTTCCCTTTTTTTTGATGGAGGTGCGATGGATAATGGAGTCAGAGGTTTGAGGCCAAGCTGTTGTGCCGGAGACAGTAGAGGTTCACAGGGTGGTGGATGGGACATGAAGTGTAAAGGGAAGAGGTAGGAAGACAGATTTGTGATTTACACTTGAGTAGGAGAGGGGCCATGAAGTGCAAATGTCCAGGTGCAGGTGTAGTGTCCAATCTCTGGGCCAGGAGTTTGGATTGGAAGAGAACTGCATTTTGCATTTTGGTGTGCACATGGTGGGGGTTGAAGGATGGTGGGCCTGGCAAATAGGACTGGAATTATACAACAATGAAAACCTATTAGGTAACCTCACATGCATAACCATTGGAATAATAATTGGCGTAAAACCCATCTTATAGGGGAGTAATCTGTTTGAGTACTTGAAAATTAGAAAGCAGTCTTGAGAAAGCCCTGACTGAAGCTTGTAGCAAAAAGTTGGGGAGTAGCAGGTAAATAAAAAACGGGGCCTGAATCAGTCAGTGATAATCCATTAGCTTGACTGCATGTATTGTAACTTTGTTTAAGTACTACTTTACAAGATTATCTAACAGGAGAAGCTGGGATGCAGCCAAATAATGGACAAGGGCATGGCACACAGGCAGAGAGCAAGAGTTTTGCTGTGTCCAGCCTGAAGATCCTGATGGATGAAATAGAGTAGAGAAGAGATAATAAGTTGGTGTATGGCTAGAAATCTATCCAAAAGGTTACTCATGCCTTGAGGGAGGAGATGACTATAAGTGCTAAGTCTCAACCCCATGACTAGAGATCATTGCTATAAAATGTGCAGTGACTTGACTAGGGCAAACAAGGTAAGGCCCTTGACACTCCCCATTTACTTCCTTGGCACCAGCACAATTCCTGTAATAGCTGTGAAACAAGCCCATCGCAGTGTACTCTGGTTAAAGTGGGTGCTAACTTGGGATCATGTAGCATGGCTCCCCAGCTTCCCTAACATCAGTTATTTGTGTACAAAAACCTAAATTCTGTAACTCAACTTTAGCAAAGTGATATCGCCACATATCTTATGTCAGCTGTCCCATGCCACTTGGTGCACACTTTTAATCTGCCAATGTTCACCTAATTTACTCAGCCTTATTGCAGGAGAAAATGGTGCACAATGCCTGCAGAAGGCAGACTACCAGAGGAGGCAACCCCAACCTTAAACAGCTCTCATTGGCCATGATACTCCTGGGGAGGTACTCGGCTCCTGCCATGATGGATGTTGAGGTTGGGGGTGTATTGCCATGGTTACTGTATTGTATTGGTTACTGACTGAACGCGTCCACCTCCTCCTCTGCCTCTTTAATACAAAGGACGAATGTTCCCCCAAGGCTTGGTTTGTACCCTGCACACCAGCAATAGAAAGCACATCTAGTATTTTTTTCTATTTGTTTTGCTGCAATGGAAACTTGAATCATAGAGAATTTATGACATAGGAGGCTATTCGACCACAGAACATGAATTGAACAAATTATCAGTGCACCGTATTGTGAAGTATTGCAGATGTTTTATATTCCAAACATAAGTATATTTATAGCTTTTGGCATTGCAGCCTTTTCTGGGCAGAAAATGGTAGCAAAAGTGACCGCTATTGCAGTTCCAAGTGTGCCTGAAAGATGTCCAGCCTCCCAGTTGGTTGGATGAATTTTGAAGTGTCCTTGGTGGCTGCCTAACACAAACATTGGGTTCCTTTCAAATATGAGTGAGAGCCTGTACCTGTTTAAGGCAGGTGTCTTCCAGAAATTTGCCTGAAACTCTGCTCTCGATTACTTGGTATGCATGCAGCCTAACCAACGGTCTATAAAGTGACTCCTGGAGGCAACCACCAAAGAGGTTAAGGCTTTTTCGTGTGCTTACATTCAATGTAGTGTCAGGAGGGTGCAGTACTTCTTCCCTCAACTACTTATCTTTACTGCAGTTACAACCCTTACTGTGGGTTGCTGATGGCCGGTACTGAACAACTCCCACCCTGGCTCCCACCCCATCCCCGCATGTCCCCCTGGTACCCTAATGATTTAGGCTCATTGCCAGCGAGGCTGCTGGCTCAAATTGCAGGTCACGAAACAGTGAATGAACTCTGGGCGTTGTGACAGCTGTTGGCAGTTCAACTGAATTATTAAAATGAGGCCCACCGACCAATTTTGGGTTGTCCTTGGGCTGCTCTTGTCTGCCACTTGCCGCAAGATTCCCCTTTTACCTATGAGACTAGTGTATAGCACTCTGGGTTTCTTGGAATGCTTCATATCCATAATACTGGGTTTTGCTGTGCATCCAGTGAATCAATTTCCAGTGAACTGAGGCAGAAAGCTGGATATGCCTCCCCCTACCCTATTTATGTGCCCTGTAGGGGGAGCCCTAAGGAAACAGGTCTGCACTCCATTTTTCCCTTTGTGCTTGGCGGAATTAGACAGTCCTGGGGCAAAGCTGAGAAAAATTGGCCCCTAGCTTTCAACTTTGTGAAGAGCAAGCAAGAATCTAGGATTGAACCAGGAGGATGCTGATTGCTCAATTTTCAGCATGCACTCAGGACCTATTTTATATTCTGGAAAGGAAGCAAGCTCTTGGTAGCTGCAAACTATAATTTAAAAATTCAGCCTCTCTCTTGCCTCTAGGCAGTTGGTTGCTGGTTTTATTGAAACTGTTTTTCGATCTCTGCATTTAGACAAAAGGTATCAGTAATAAAGCATGATGCCTGGACTAAATTGGGGACTGCTTTGATTTTAAAATTGTCATTTTTATGTTTTAGAAATTTTAATCAAAGTATCAAGCTGATTACTCTGAAAATGATTGTATATTTTGTGATCTCTAACATTCAAGGCAAGCTTCCATTGCAATTTTACCTATCTGTTCCATTGGTAATTGGTAACCATGGAAACAGCTAAAGGCACCAAGGTTTATTGTCTGAGTCTAACCTGATCTAATAACTGTTGTGTTCCTGCAAATGCATAAAATCTTGTTATTTACTGCAGTTTGTCATGTCATTATCATTCTTCAGTCTGCAGCCAAGTGATACATCATTATTCCCCATGTGTAAACCACATTCAACTAAACACTTAATTTTTCTTGAAGGTATTCCCTCAAATGCCATTATACTTAGCTGTACAGTTAATTAATTATGTAATCCCTGATTCAGAGCCAGATTACAAATTCTTAAAGCCTTGGGCACCAAAAACATTGGGTCACCAGATATTTCTCTGAAGAAAAGGATGATAGTGAAAGGATGGGATTCAGTCATCCAAAGCATCAGACAAGGAGCGGTACTCTTTGTTGAGTGACAGTACAGTAAGGTACTGTTCATTCTGAGCATTCTCATGCTGAGCATTCATGGAGACCGTTACCAGCCTCAATGTAAGATCCTTAGAGACACTACTTTGTGTATTCAAAACTGGTGGTTTGCTGCTCTATATTATCCCTGACCATAGAATTAATCTTACTGTTTACATTTTCAGGTTTAGCCTGTTACCAGCAAGCACATGAACATTAGTAGAACATATTTGATTTAAAGTGGGATAACACAAAATAGTCTCCTACAAAACACTAAGTTATGTGCACTTTATCTCACAACTAAAGTTACTTAACTGTAGGAGCAATGAGGAAACCAGGAGTACGTAGAAGAATACGTACAGGTTATTATCACCATAGCAATTTTCATAAGATTGGGAGCTAGGGCTGCCAATCTCTGCCCTTATTCCTGGAGGTTTGATCGATTATGTGATAGTTGATGATGTACCATTCAATTTTGTGATGTTTGGTTACGTGATACTTGTAGTTTGCAAATCTAACCATCTCCCCTTGAAATGCAATGGTATTACCATTGCTGAATCCCCCACTATCAACCTCCTGGGAGTTCCCATTAACCAGAAACTGAACTGGACTAGGCATAGAAATAGTGTGGCTACAAAAGCAGGTCAGAGGCTGGGAACTCTGCAGTGAGTAACTCACCTCCTGTCTTGCCAAAGCCTGTCCACCATCTACAAGGCACAAGTCAGGAGTGTGATGGGATAATCTCTACCTACCTGGATGAGTGCAGCTCAAACAACACTCAAGAAGCTCAACACCATCCAGGACAAAGCAGCCTGCTTGATTGGCACTTCATCCATCACCTTAAACATTCATTTTATTCACCACTGACGTACAGTGGCAGCAGTATGTACCATGTACAAAAGCCATGGGAACACCACCAACTGCAAGTTCCCCTCCAAGCCACACGCCATCCTGATTGGAACTATATCATCATTTGCTGAGACAAAATCCTGGAACTTCCTCCCTAACATGGCAATAGGTGTACCTGCACCACATGGACTGCAGCGGTTCAAGAGGGTGACTCATCTTCACTTTCTCAAGGGCTATTAAGAATGGGTAATAAATTCTGGCATTGCCACTGACACTTCCATTTCAAGAATGGATTTTAAAAAATTCCACTTACCTAATGGAGTTTGGGATCTCGGGAAGTTAGGGTTAGAGGGTGGAATCTTACAAGACCTGAGAAGGCAGAGCTAGAACCCAAAATGTTGTCGTAACATGGTGAGTCAGCATGTTTCTACCTCCAGGTGATCTTGCTGGAAGTGAGTGAGCAATGCAAGTGGCTACCCACCTGGAAGCAGTAGATAGCCTATTAGTGACAGTTAAGTGGCCAGATTGTGGATGTCGCTGGGTTTTTAGCAAAGGTGGACCAGCCCCACACTGAAAACAATGCCCGGCAGGTCATTGCAGGTGGCAGCAGCAGGCCAGGGATGCTTGCAGATGCCTCCTTTATTTATCCCCTCCTTGCCGCTTCTGTTACAGGGTTACAGCTGTAGCCACAGGCCATCCTGTGGAAGGAATATCCTCCACAATGATGGCCTGGCAGCTGTGGCCATAAATCATTTTAATAATTTCATGTAAATTCCAAGTGTGCCTCCACCTTGAGATGCCCTTGGATTTCCCTCCTGGCCCCAGAGGCCCCCACCTCTCCCAGTGGAACTGCTAGCAGGACAATGCTGTGGGCCCTCCCATTGGCCCAGCCTTGTGCCTGTACACACCAATGGATTAGCTGCACTCCTGGAGGCAGCCATTAATTAGGTGTCTCTGGTAAGGTTGTACAGGGGAGCAGCCAGGCTTCACCAGTGGGATGGGGACCCACTTTTTTGGTCCTGACCTCAAGAAATCTTCAAAGGTGGTGCACTTTTATCCACAAAGTACCTTTCTCTAAGATTCCAAGCACCAGTGCCTATGAGATCAATCGTCTATTTCTGGAGAATCCCAAACAAAATGGGAAGGTTGGCAACTCATAACCCTACAGAGAGCAAGAAGAGTTTGGCACCTGAAGCTCTTTCACCTTCTGCAAAACATTTTGAGAACCATGAAGTGTACACAAACCACAGGATCGAAGCATGAACTCTACTTCCACGTTTTTTTCTTGAACTACTCATTTTACAGCAATTTCCAGATCATGGTGACCAGGTCTTGAGTCATGTGTTGTTCTGTCCTTGCGCAATTGTTATATCAGGGGCTGCATCTTACCTATGTCGGGCAGGATGGGCGGGAGCGGGCGAGGAGCTGATCGCTGCCCGCGATCGGCTGTGCGCCGCCATTTTACATAGGTGGGCCAATTAAGGCCCGCCCAGAGTGACGCACGGCCGGTAGCGCTCAGCATGTGCGCGAAAGAGCGAAGCAATCTCCCTGTGACAGTGTCACATGAGCTGGGACATGTTTGTGAATTGTGCAAAATTTAATTCATTATTTTATAAAACCTTCAGGAAACCTCATCCCGCCCATGGCTGAGGTTTCCTGGAAAATGCGACGGCCACTTAGGCTCTTCGCCTGCCCGTCAACCTTAAGGTTGGACGGGCAGCGTTGCTAATAAGTTTAATTGGTTTTTTAATGGCCTTAATAGGCCGTTGACAGTTCAGCGGGCTTGCAGCTGTCTCTGGTGCGTGCCAGCCGAACGAAATACCCAAATGACACTGGGACACATGCCCAAATTCATCGTGCATCATTTTGCGCGTCGGCATGTCGGGCCCGTCCCCGCACGCTGACGGCAATATTCTGGCCCTGATTTATAAAACCTGTACTTTATAAAACTAAGTTTTAAATCTTGTCTGAAGAAATGAAAGTGGAAAGAGGAGTTAAACCTACTCAAGTGCTAATTTAGAAAATTTTATGTACAATCTATTAATAGTTTACCCAGGGAATTTTATTAGTATGCTGGAACTTGGAAAACATTTAAGCAAACAGAGACATTAACTAACTTCATTATTTCTAGTCCTAAGTTCAAAGTTTTGACTGCGTTTTGTGGGCTGCAGACCTACCATGGGGCCTTTTTTTCTGTAATGTGGAAATATGCAGCTGTCTGAGGATTAATCAAGGTTCATAGCTTTGTCATAGTTTTAGTGATTTTTTTTGAGGTATTAAATCATTTTTCAAAAAAAAGTTTAGACACTTTTTTTAGTCCTGAATCAAATTCTACTCCAAAGACCTGAGCCTGTTATCTAAGCTGACACTCCAGTGCAGTAATGAGGGAGTGCTGCATGGTCGGAGGTGCCGTCTTTCAGATGAGATGTTAAACTGAGGGCCTATCTACTCAGGTGCACATAAAAGGCATTATAATCCAAGAAGAGCAGGTTCTCACTGGTGTCCTGGCATATAGTTATCTCTCAATCAACCACCAAAAAAACTGATTATCTGGTCATTATTTCATTGCTGTTTGTGGGAGCTTGCACACAAATTGGTTGCAGTATTTCCTATATAACAACAACAACTATGCTTCAAAATAAAGTACTTCATTGGTTGTTTGGTTGTAAAGCGCATTGGAACATCCTGAGATCATGAAAGGTGCTATATAAATGCAAATCTTTCTTTTTAATTCTGGCAACAATTTAGTCATGTTTCATACAGTCTTGAAGACAGCCTCCTAATTGGTTGTCCCTGAGCTCATTGTTTTGATGCTGACAGCAATTATCAGATGGTTGGCAGCCCTACAACCTCGGCAGCCCTACTGACAGGTGGGCGTTGTTAATGCAGGTCGGGGACTGCGAGGATGCCTCAAGGAAAGGCACCCTCACTAGCTTAAGCATGAAATATTAAAAAACAGTGCCTTATACTGGTAGGCGAGTGGTCATGGAGGGGAAAACCCTCCGCCACATCTGTTTTGGCCTCTATTGTGGTCTCTTGTACATTTAGCTCCCTATTAGCGGGATGGAGCCTCCAGTTCCACAGGCCTCTCAGACTGCCACAGGGAGGCCCCCCCCTCTCTCCACTTGGAGCCAGTGTGTCCGCACACAGTGATGAGCCACTCCACCACTGACAAAATTGCTAGCAAATGCTCCAAATTGCCCCTAACTGGGGTGTTAAATAGGCAAATTGGTTGTCCACTTCCATGTTCTGGCAACTGATCCATTTCCCAGTTTCTAGGAAACTTGCCTGGTGGCAGAAATGCAAAAGAGGAGCTGTCCTGACACAGCCCCTTGTTTTTTGACCACCAAACCCTAACCCCACATCACCCCCCCCCCCTCCCCCTGGCCGCACAAACCCCACTGCCCCCAAGCAGCCAGGGATCTACCCAATGTGTCAATTGTGGGGTGTCCAAAGCTAGATGTCATAAATATAAGATAATCTAGTGCGTTCATTAGGGAATTGAGCAAAACCTCTTTACCCAGAGAGTGGCAAGAATGAGGAATGTGCTATCATAAGGAGTAGTTGAGGGGGAATAGTATCAATGAATGTGAGACATAGTTAGAATGAGCATTTGAGGGAGAAAGGAATAGAAAGATATGTTGATAGGGTTACATGAAGGAGGGTGGGAGGAAGCTCGTGTGGAACACAAGTACTGGCATGGACCTGTTCGGCTAAGTGGCCTGTTTCTGTACTGTTGACTAACTCACCCATTTAAAATAAATAAGTTAACCTTCTACTAATATAATGGAGAGAGCAATTTTGTAAAAGCGCATTAAGCATTTTTATGATACATCACTCCAGGCTTATGGTATTAAAATACCATCCAAGAAGAAGAAGAAATTGGGACTATGCTTTGATGAACAGGCAACAAAAGGCATTAATGATCTGGGCAGTTGCATCAAATCACAAACTTATGCGTTGAAAATATTTAATAAACTGAAAAATGTGTGCACCTTTCCTTAAAAGAAAATTAGATGTTATCATACAGTAAAATAGTATAATTATTGTCTTTATCACTGCCATAGACTATGTTGTGAATGACACTTTTTAACATATACTAAAAACTGTTTGAGGTAAGCGACTGAAGTCATTAACTGTATTTCAGACCTATTGAAAACAGTTTTCTGTTTGACATTGTGATTGTTTTTTTTTCCCATAACTTAATATCCTACAACAGGCAAACTGTAAATTCACCAGGGCTTTCAATTTGGACATAGAGTAATAAACAATCATTGCAAATGTTAAGTTGAATATTTTGTGACAGCAATAGAACCAAGCTAGTTCATAACTCTCAGGTTTTAGAGCACATACATGTGAATCTACTCTATGCTGCTATCGTCTCCTTGTTGAAGTTGCTGTGAGTTTTTGATTTTGGGACACATTTTAGGAACTTTCCATAATCGAATATCATGACTGGATATCTCACTCTCAGGATGAAGGTCCAGTGGCACATAACTTGAGCCGGTACCCCTGAATCCTTTCTGATCACATGCATTTTCAATGCATGGCGGTGTCTCAGCAGGTTGCCCCATCAAGAGGAATTTTACCAGTGCGATGAGGATAGTCTGTCTGGATGCTGCTATAGCAACCAGAAGTGACAGTGAACAACTGCAAAATGGCTGAAGTGCAAGTGGAGGGAGGAGAGGTCATGACAAGAAAGCTGGGAAATCACTTGAGCTAATATAGCCTTTCTCCCTCCACGGAGCTCCTGTTCCTCTGAGCCTGTTGCCTTCTCCCCCAGTGAAGCAGCGGTAACGTGTGGATCAGAGGGAAAGCCTGTGGGGACACGGGCCTCAACCCAAGTCACAATTTAGGAGAGGCCAGCAATAGCCCTGCATACATGTCTCATAAATCAAGAGGCAAACTCTTAAAGATCAAGAGATTTGGTATAAAGACCACAAGTTGTTTTTCTTCTCCAAACATAAATACAGATTGGTTTAGAAACTTCATTTGTAGCTTATTTAATCTTTTAACAGGCTAGATCTGTTTACAAAATCTGTACTACTGCATCTGAAATTGCTTCACGAAAATCTTTTTAAAAATCCTGCTTGTTCTCCCCAGTTGTGTTCTCCACCATTTCCCACATCAACCAAAAGAGTTAAATTGTCAATTAATGCCAGTCTTATGATACGAGTCTAGCCCTACCAGGAACCAGCACTGCAGGGGTGGGATTTTTTGGTGCTGGCCACTGTGGGAATCATTGAGGGCAGGACAGAAAATTTGACAGATCAGCAAAAAGTCCGTTGACTTCAGTTGGGAATTTCCAGTCTTGTGGCAGGTGAGACTGGAAAATCCCGCCTCAAGAGTCCTACGGCTATTGTGTCTAGGCAGAGTTAAATCCCAGATTCTAAAGGCAACCAACCAATGCCTAAACCAACCACTGCACAAACCTCCTCTTGCATTTCAAGAATTCTGCTATCTGAGTAGGTTGAAGTCTGCAAAATTGCATCTAAAAATTGGAAAATGAGGAATGAGTTATTTTACAAGTACATTAAGAGTAAGAGGATAACTAGAGAAAGAGTAGGGCCCATTAAGGGCCATAGTGGTAATTTGTGTGTGGAGCCGGAGGACGTAGGTAGGGTTCTAAATGAATACTTAATGTCGGTGTTCACAAATGAGAGGGACGACATGGGTATGGAAATCGGGCAGAAGAACTGTGATGTAATTAAAGAAATTCAGCATAGAAAGGGAGGAGATTCTAAGTGGTCTGGCAGGCTTAAAAGTAGATAAATCTCCGGGCCCGGATGAAATGTATCCCAGGCTGTTAAGTGAGGCAAGGGAGGAGATAGCAGGGGCACTGGCAATAATTTTCAATACTTCTCTGGCCACAGGAGAGGTGCCAGAGGACTGGAGGACAGCCAATGTGGTACCGTTATTCAAGAAGAGAGGAAGGGATAAGCCAGGGAACTACAGGCCAGTCAGTCTAACCTCAATGGTGGGGAAACTATTGGAAGCAATTCTGAGGGACAGAATTAATCTACACTTGGAGAGGCAGGGATTAATCAAGGACAGTCAGCATGGTTTTGTTAAGGGGAGGTCATGTCTAACCAATTTGATTGAATTTTTCAAAGAGGTGACCAGGTGTATAGATGAAGGCAATGCATTTGACGTAGTCTACTTGGACTTCAGCAAGGCTTTTGATAAAATCCCCCATGGAAGACTGTTAATGAAGGTAAGAGCCCATGGGATCCAAAGCAATTTGGCAAATTGGATCCAGAACTGGCTGAGTGGCAGGAAGCAGAGGGTGATGGTCGAGGAGTGTTTTTTTGTTACTGGATGCCTGTGTCCAGTGGGGTTCCACAGGGATTGGTATGGGGTCCCTTGCTGTTTGTGGTGGATATAAACAATTTGGACTTGAATGTAGGATGGTTGATCAGTAAGTTTGCGGATGACACGAAAATTGGTGGGGTGGTAAATAGTGAGGAGGATAGCCTTAGATTACAGGAGGATATAGACGGGCTGGTCAGATGGGCTGATCAGTGGCAAATGGAACTTAATCCGGATAAGTGTGAGGTGATGCACTTGGGCAGGACAAACAAGGCACGGGAATACATGATGAATGGTAGGACCCTGGGAAGTACCGAGGATCAGAGGGAACTTGGTATGCATGTCCACTGGTCCCTTAAGGTAGCGGGACAGGTAGATAAGGTGGTTAAGAAGGCATATAGGATACTTGCCTTTAACTGAGGCATAGAATATAAGAGCAGGGAGGTTACGCTGGAACTGTATAAAACACTGGTTAGGCCACAGCTAGAGTATTGTGTGCAGTTCTGTATTCCACATTATAGGAAGGATGTGATTGCACTAGACTGAATGCAGAGAAGATTTACCAGGATACTGCCTGGGCTGGAGTAATGAGAGAGATTGGATAGGCTGGGGTTATTTTCCCTGGAGCAGAGGAGATTGAGGGGGGACATGATTGAGGTGTATAAAATTATGAGGGGCATAGATAGGGTAGACAGGCAGGAACTTTTCCCCTTGGTGAAGGGATCAATAACCAGGGGGCATAGATTTAAGGTAAGGGGCAGGAGGTTTAGAGGGGATGTGAGGAAGAATTCTTTTCACCCAGAGGGTGGTGGGAATCTGGAACACACTGCCTGAAAGGGTGGTAGAGGCAGAAACCCTCATAACATTTAAGGGATATTTGGATGTGCACTTGTGATGCCATGGCATACAAGGCTTTGGGCCTAGTGCTGGAAAATGGGATTAGAATGGTTAGGTACTTTTTTGACCGATGCAGATTTGATGGGCCAAAGGGCCTTTTTCTGTGCTGTAGGCCTCTATGACTCTACGACTCTATGAATACTGTAGACTTAATGGACTGAATCTTCCCATCCTTCCCGTGGCAGGTTTCATGGCAGGCGGGAGCAGAGAATTTAGCGGGAGCCAAAAAGTCGGAATCCCACCATTGTAAAAACAATTTGCAATTCTCCTGATGGCAAGTTAACGATGGCTGAGGTATCCCTCTGACTAGTGGCGTGAATGCTATTTGCAATTATTACCATGTTATGAATGCTCATTTCATTAGCTGCTCACCAGGATCATGTGCCGCTTTCCAATCTTGTGTCACGCCAGTGAGAAATCACTTTGGTCTGAATCTCATTTGAAAGAATGGCGCGCACAGGTCGAATCTCACTTTGTTCGCGACTTCGAGGTGAGTGCAACATACGTGGCCTACTGGCCACAGTGCTGTGCTGGTCTCGTTGTGGTGCCAGTGGAACACCACACTACTGGAGGTATAGGGATGATCTGCTCCTGTTGGGTGCTCCGTAGTCCTGGAGGACATCGCTGTGCAGTAGTACTCTGGCAGGGCTGAACATTCGGGCAGAGACCGCATTTCGACCAGGTTTGGGGGGGGAAAAGGAAAACGGTCACACATTGGGCAAAGGGGCAGGAAGGCATTGCAATTGGCTGGGGGTGGGGGAACACAGGAGGCAAAGGGGTAGGAAGGCATTGCAAGGGATTAGCAGGAGAAGGGGAACACGGGGGGCAAAGGGGCGGGAAGGCTTTGCAAGGGGGTGGAGCAGGAGTGGGGAGACAGAGGTGGAAATCTGGAGCCTGACAAGGGAAACTGAAACACTGATAAACAAGGGGATGCCACATGTATGAATGGGAGGGGTGCACGCATACTTTGGAATAGGAAAGGGGTGGGCGTGTGTTAGCGTGGCACATGAGGGATGGGTCATACGGAGACTTACAAAGGCAAGGATCGGGTTTGGGAAGGGAGACAGTGTAGTGTTCAGTCATGAAGACAATGGGGAACTCATTGAAAATCAAAGTCCTTGGTCTGGGGCTAGCAGGTCCGAGTCAGATAGTAGAGAAACTCCTTGGATTCACAGTCAGGAGTCAAAGATTAGAGACAGTCCTGGGATTCTGTGGACCTCGCAGTCAACAGTAAGAGAGTTGATTCAATCATGTGGTGCAGCAGGCCATGCTGCAGGGCTATGCATGGCGCACACTTTGTACTTCTGCTCCAGGGAGCGGCTAGAGCTGTGTGCTCGGTTGGAATAGTGCACAGCTCCTTGTGCAGGGCATCTTCAAAGTTGCTGCCAATGGGCTTGTCTGTCTCTGTCCTGGGCTGCAGATAAGATGGTGATGGTTATGGGAGGCATCTTCAGTCTGTATTTGGGGAAAACATAATCAAGTTGGGGGAGGTATGTGAAGCTTTTCTTGGGGGTTCTCCTTGGTAGTTGACTGTGCACACAGCCTCTAGGTGGGGGGGTAGAGGTCCAGATGGGGCATGGGCACTTCAGCAGTGATGGGCTCGGGGTAGGGTAGGAATGTTTACCACAACAACAGTGGGACCCAGTATTACGGCGGGAAGCTGTAGGATAACAGGAGGGAGTTCGACCTGCACACCGTAAAGTTCCAAGGGCAAATTCTGGGATGTGAACAGTGAGAGAGGGGGTGTCGAAACTGGTCTTGAAGTAATGGCACAGAACCAGCATCTTGCACTCTTGAACTAATGGCTTAGTTATAAATCAAAAGTAGAAGCAAATCTGCACAGGAGGGGTCTGAGACAGTGTAGGAGGAGCGCACTACTGGACTAAGGGGCCCTTTCTGGGGCACCCTCTAACCTATTGGCGCAATAAGGTTAAACTGGAGTCTGAGCTGAGAGAAAGGAGGAGGACCTCCTTGAGAAGCGAGTCATTCACATCCATGCCATTTTCAGCGCTGTAACAGGAAAATGTAGGAGCCTCTGATTTAACATCACATTCGCTGCATTTCAATACAATTCCTGTGTAGGAATGTGAAATTTGGGAATGTAGGCAACCGTTAAGGAGGCCAAGTGTTGCATATATGGCATCCCATCGATGGAAAACTGTCATGTGCTTTTCAGAATTGGCATTCATAATGGGCCACAGGGCATCCAGTCATTAATCATGAGCAACTTATTGTTAATTAGTATGCCAGATTTGAGATTGGAGCACTGAGCTAGGGCAGGTTACACATGTCATTAAAACCTCCTCCAACCTCTGGGATTCAGAGGCTCAGTCTCAGGGCATCTTGGTCACCTCGATGTGCCTGTTAACGCCTCAGAAACAAGGCTGCGTCAGTGACAAGGCAAGTAGGACAGAAGCCACTATTAACCATTACAACTGCTATTGGTTCAGGCTAGTGAGCTTCCCTATCACAGAATCACAGTGCAGAAGAGGCCCTTCGGCCCATTGAGCCTGCAACGACACATGAGAAACGCCTGACCTATCTACCTTATCCCATTTACCAGCATGGCCCATAGCCTTGAATGTTATGCCATGTCAAGTGCTCACCCAGGTATTTTTTAAAGGATGTGAGGCAACCTGCCTCCACCACCCTCCCAGGCAGTGCATTCCAGACCGTCACCACCCTCTGGATAAAAAGGTTTTTCCTCACATCTCCCCACTAAACCTCCTGCCCCTCACCTTGAACTTATGCCCCCTTGTGACTGACACTTCAACTAAGGGGAACAGCTGCTCACTATCCACCCTGTCCATGCCCCTCAAAATCTTGTACACCTCGATCAGGTCACCCCTCAGTCTTCTCTGCTCCAACGAAAACAACCCAAGTCTATCCAACCTCTCTTTATAATTTAAATGTTTCATCCCAGCAACATCCTGGTGAACCTCCTGTGCACCCCCTCCAGTGCAATCACATCCTTCCTATAATGTGGCGACCAGAACTACACACCGTACTCTAGCTGTGGCCTCACTAAGGTTCTATACAACTCCAACATGACCTCCCTACTTTTGTAATCTATGCCTCGATTGATAAAGGCAAGTGTCCCATATGCCTTTTTCACCACCCCACTAACGTGCCCCTCCGCCTTCAGAGATCTATGGACACACATGCCAAGGTCCCTTTGTTCCTCAGAACTTCCCAGTGCCATGCTGTTCATTGAATACTTCCTTGTCAAATTACTCCTTCCAAAGTGTATAACCCCTCACTTTTCAGGGTTAAATTCCATCTGCCACTTATCTGCCCATTTGACCATCCCGTCTATATCTTCCTGTAGCCCAAGACACTCAACCTCACTGTTAACCACCTGGCCAGTCTTTGTGTCATCCACAAACTTACTAATCCTACCCCCCCCACCCATAGTTATCTATGTCGTTTATATAAATGACAAATAATAGGGGATACAACACAGATCCCTGTGGTACGCCACTGGACACTGGCTTCCAGTCACTAAAGCATCCTTCTGTCATCACCCTCTGCCTCCTACAACTAAGCCAATTTTGAATCTACCTTATCAAATTACCCTGTATCCCATGTGCCTTTGCCTTCTTTATAAGTCTCCCATGTGGGATCTTGTCAAAGGCTTTGCTGAAATCGATATAAACTACATCAACTGCACTACCCTCATCTACACACCTAGTCACCTCCTCAAAAAATTCAATCAAATTTGTTAGGCATGACCTCCCTCTGACAAAGCCATGCTGACTATCCCTAATCAAACCTTGCCTCTCCGAGTAGAGATAGATACTCTCCTTCAGAACTTTCTCCAATAGTTTCCCTACCACTGATGTGAGACTCACTGGCCTGTAGTTCCCTGGCTTATCTCTACAACCTTTCTTAAATAGCGGAACCACATTAGCTGTTCTTCAGTCCTCTGGCATCTCCCCCGTGGCCAGGGAGGAATTAAAAATTTGGGTCAGAGCCCCTCCCTTGCCTCCCTCAGCAGCCTGGGACACATCATCCAAACCTGGAGATTGGTCCACTTTTAAGCCTGTCAACACCTCCAATACCTTGTCGCTCCCTATATCAATTTGTTAAGAACCTTGCAGTCTCTCTCCCCGAGTTCGCTACCTTCACTATGTTCATTAATCTATTCAAATTATCACTTCAGAGAGAAGGATAAAACAATTATGGATCCAGGGCTCAATGCTGCCTTTTTGAGTGTTCTACTCCAATGGAGGAGGAGGAGAACAGACAAGCGACACCAAGCGCAGCTTCAGGAGGAGGCCCCACTGAGGCCCACAGTCAAGGGAAGCCACATCAAGAACATGAGGATCAGGAGGATAGACCCAGACCATGGAGGTGACTCCCTAGACCAAGGGTCTACCGAAGAAGACTCTCCTATTTACAGATGAGTGAGAGACAATGCCGGCGTGTCTGTGCTTGTCCTGAGCTCTGGTAGATCACATCAAATATGTTCTTGAGAGGAACTAACGCCCAGTGGAGTCGGAGGTTTTCTTCTGCCAATGGCTTTGAAGGTGACCACTGCACTCAATTTCTTTGCCTTAGGGTAGTTCCAGAGATCCACAGGAGACCTATGCAGCATGTCGCACTCCACTACACATAGATGCACCAAGGAGGTCACAGATGCCCTCTACAGCAAGGCACATCACTATGTGAGGTTTACACTCGATGAAGATAGCCAGGCTGCAAGATTCATTGGTTTTGCAGCTATCTCAGGCTTCACAAGAGTGCAGGATGCAATCAGCTATGCCCATGTCGCTTTAAGGCCTTTATGGCAGCAGCCCCTAATGTTTATTAACTGCGAAGGCTATCATTCCATCATGTTCAACTGGCATACGATCATTGGAAGCACATCATGCACATTTGTGCCAGGTACCCTGGTAGTTGTCATGACTCATATATCCTGAGTCACTCCCAGGTGCCTCAGATATTCAGAGGGTCTGAGCACCTGCATGGATTGCTGGTTGGGGATAAGCAATTCCTACTGAAACGCTGGCTCATGACACGTGTGTGTTGACCTCGTAGCTCTCCTCCGAAGCACTCTAACGCAGCTCACAGCTCCTCACAGTCCCTAATCGAGCAGATCATTGGTATTCTGAAGATGCACTTCCGATGTTTGGACCACACAAGTGGCACACCGCAGTACACTCCAGATAGGGTATCCCACATCATCGTGGTCTGTTGCACCCTTCACAACCTGGCACTGCAAAAAGGTGATCGCTTGCCAGAGGGTGAAATCGAGGAGGATGAGAGTTCCTTGGAGGATGAAGAGCAGAAGGCCCAGGAATCTGAGGAGGGTGCTGAGGGTCAGCTTTCACGGGACAACACCATCTAGGAAGCAAGACATGGAAGATGTGGCCGTGCCACTTTAATTGCTACCGGATTCCAGAAGGAGTAAAATGAAGGCAAGGGGGGATGGCCACATTTCTCCTGGCCCTGAATTGCATTCCATTGCATTGAAAAGGATGCCCAACCAGTCACTTTGAGAACAAGCTCAGCATTGAGACATGCACCTTCCGACCTCATGATTCACCAGGCCATGATCTCTAAGAAGGTCAACTGTGCACCCTGTATGCGCTCCTGGGAAATGAGTCTCGACACAAAAGGAGAATGCTGTGGCAACTTACTTGATGCAGTTGTCACCACATTAATGAAAAAGCAGAGTGGCCAGTGAGATTAGGACATGTATGGGGGATATCATCCTCCCGTCCAGGTCTTGTCCTTTGGCACTACCATTGAGGAGACAGAACTGCCGCTAGTCCCTCAAGGCTGCTGAGCTGCCCTCACCCAATGCTATGTCGTGAAGAAAAAGGGTCACAAGCGCGTTGCTCACACTTGCAAAACAATTTTTAACACATTTCCCTGACAACACATAAGGGTGCGGAAACTATCTTCAGTGAGGTTGACATCAGATGAATTTGAATCCCACAAAGAGACCATCACTGACTCTTTTTATTCATTCATGGGATGTGGGCGTCGCTGGCTGGGCCAGCATTTATTACTCATCCCTAATTGCCCTTGAGAAGGCAGTGATGAGCGGCATTCTTAAACTGCTGCAGTCCATGCAGTGTAGGTACATCCACAGTGCTGTTAGAGAGGATTCCAGGATTTTGACCCAGTGACAGTGAAGGAACGGCAATATATTTCCAAATCAGGGTGGTGAGTGGCTTGGAGTGGAATTTCCAGGTAGTGGTGTTCCCATGTGTCTGCTGCCCTTCTAGATGGTAGTGATCGTGGGTTTGGAAGGTACTGCCTAAGAAGCCTTGGTTAATTACTGCAGTGGATCTTGTAGATGGTACAAACTGCTGCCACCTTGTGCCGGAGGTGGAGGGAGTGAATGTTTGTGACTGTGGTGCCAATCAAGCGGGCTGCTTTGTCCTGGATGGTGTCAAGCTTCTTGAATGTTTTTGGAGCTGCACTCATCCAGGCAAGTGGAGAGTATTCCATTGCACTCCTGGCTCGTGCCTTGTAGATGGTGGACAGGCTTTGAGGAGTCAGGAGATGAGTTAATCGCCAAAGGATTTCTAGCCTCTGACCTGCTCTTATAGCACAGTATTTATATGGTCATTCCAGTTCAGTTTCTGGTCAATGATAACCCCCAGGTTGTTGATATTCAGGGATTCAACGATGGTAATGCCATTGAGTGTCAAGGGGCGATGGTTAAATTCTCTCTTGTTGGAGATGGTCATTACCTGGCACTTGTGTGGCGCGAATGTTACTTGCCACTTGTCAGCCCAAGCCTGGATATTGTCCAGGTCTTGGTACGTTTG